>NC_069385.1:127620833-128299166 GCF_027475565.1 Acinonyx jubatus | reverse complement strand
ATACCAGCATCTGGATATAAACTGCAGCTGAGGTCATGGGCCAGCCAGGTGAATGAGGTAGTAGGAAATCAAGCTTGAGAAGCAGAGGTGGGTGGCCCAGTGTAATCCCTTTGGCTTAGGGCACCTTGTTAAAAGCCCAAGAACCTGCTTCCTTGTCTTCTTTCAGTTTGTCTTGAAGACAGAGTTTGATAGGTATCTGTGATTAACACTCTGGGTGAAAATGATTGAACAAGACACACAACATTACTAGATGCTTTCATCCTTTATAAAGGAAGAATTATCTTAAGCCAAAAAAGTTAAAAACAGTCCTTTTCTTAAAAATAAAAACAAAATGTTGACAAAAAGTCTGATCTGGAAAATAAAGAAAAATGTAAAGGAAAAAAAAAAAGAACAACTAATGATTCCATCCCTTAAAGGTAACTCCAATCAACTTTTTAGTGTACTTCCTTCTAGTTTTTTCCCTATGATGCGAGATCATATGGAGATCTTGTGTCATTAGGGGATGTGATCAGGAACTCTGTGTTCACACCATCCCCAGCACAATGCCTGGCAGACACACACGAGGCATATTTGTTGGAAGACTGTTAATTAGGGCATTAAAAAGTCTTCGTGAACACAGCTTTAAAAAAATGTTAATTAATTAATTATTTGGGGGGGTAGGGGCAGAGAGAGGGGGGCAGAGAGAAAATCCCAAGCAGGCTTCACTTTGTCAGTGCAGAGCCCAACACCGGGCTCCAACTCACGAACCGTGAGATCATGACCTGAGCTAAAATCAAGAGTAGGATGCTCAACTGACTGAGTCCCCCCAGGCTCCCTGAACATAGCTTTTAATAGCTACATGAAGTTCTTCTTACAGACATGACCTAACCTACAGAAGCATTTGAGACTACCTTTCTCTTCCACTGCCTGTCTTCACACCCCTCCGCCACCCTTATTCTCTAGGAGGATCTGGAGTGCACCTGTCCTCCTTATTCTGTTTCGTACTCCGTGTCTCCTCTGCCCCCTACCCGTCTGCCTTGATAACTTGTCCTTGCCTCTTAGGGCCCAGCTTAACAGATACTTCTGGCCAGTCTGCCATGCTCCCCCCCTCTCCTAACTTCCCCAGTGGTTAGAACCCCTTTGTCAATGGTCCCACAGCACCCTGGCATATCCCTAGGCTCCTGTCAACAAATAGAAGGCACAGTCTAAACAGGTCATTGAGGGGAACTTACTGACAGACTGTTTACAAAGATGTAGGCAGGGTGACAAAAAACCAGCAGGAGACGGTGGGACACTCTGGGCTAGCACGAGGGAAACTACGACCAACTCTCAGTCTGAAGGAAATAGGAAAAGAAGGGGTTCCTGGGGTGCAGAGAAGACTCCTGACAGAAGCTCTGGTAGGGGAGCACATAAGTGGACACGCTGTGGCCTGGCTGGGAAGGTGTACTTCTTCTCATGCTCCCATCTCTCATTGGAGCCTCCTGTTCAGCAACACCATGGAAGCCAGGAGGCAAGCGTAGGATTCAGAAAGGCCAGCAGCCTGGGGCTCAGAGCATGGCAGAGAGGGGGAAGGGGATATCTGGGGGGCAGACAGAGTGTCCAGCACATGGCCCACCCCCGTCCGGCCCCTGTGCGACTGTATGACCCCGTACGTTTGCCTTCCACACTCTCAAGAAAGATCCTTGAAGTCACGAACCATGCCTGGTGTCTTTGGAAATATGGCCTCCCCATCCCTCCGGGAAATAACACGAGAAGGGGAAAGTCAGTATGTGCACAGTAATTCACAGCACCATTTACAATAGTGGGAGATTAGAAATGCCTCCAAATAGGGAAGCAGTAGCAAATAGCAAGCTGGCCAGGACATGTCATTATGCAGCCATGAAAGGATTCTTGGGTGGGCTCTGTTAACACATGTAAACGGGGTCACAGGATAACAAGTGACAAAAGCCAATCCTGCTGATTGTAAGTTTGTCACAATGTGTAGATGTGTCCTACATAGGGAGAGATCAAAGGCGTGTATGTTCACAATAGCTGAGAAGCACTGGTCAAGTGTCATATCGCCCAATTTAAGAGAAAATAGCAAAGTTCTCATTGAATTTGTCACAAATGTTAGTGCCAAGTAGCTAGAATAGTTAGGACTGGCACAATATAAAACAGAGGGATGGCAGCTTATTTTAGGAGGCTCTGTTGGGAAAAGCCACTTGGCTTTGGTCAGCTGTTCAACCCCCCTCCCCCCCAACACACACACACACACACACACACACACACACACACAAGCGTCCAATGTTGTAGTTGGTGATTGAAACTCCTTTTCCAATACCCCATGGTGGGCTTTGGAGGGAGTTTGTCAGCTAATACACAACAAAGTATTTTCAAAGTTTCTCAGACTTTCATGTGTATATGAATCACCTAGGGGATCCTACCTGGGAGATCTTGAGAAAATGCAGATTCTGCTAATCTAGGTCTGGGAGGGACCTGAGATTTCCCACTCTCAACAATGTCCCAGAAGATGGGGACACTGTTGGCCTTGACCACCCTCTGAATAGCCTGGCTTTAAATCAGTGGAATTTTGTTTGCTTTTTTTTTTTTAACCTTTTGAAACATACCTTCTGCCGACAAATGTGCAAATTACACGTTCTTTGTCATCACCCGCCTCCAGATTCTGATGTGCTTCTGACCGAGTGCTTGCCCTCTGTTTGAGAATCCTAGTGTCTTTGGGGCCTCCACCAGCCAAAAAGAACTTGCCGGAGTTTCCTTTTTGGAATAAGCATTCCAGAAACGATACCTTTAGTGTTTCTGATATAAATATTATCGTGTGGAAGAGAATTTCAAACCGCACATGATGCCCGGCCCTTTTCTTTCCAGTCATGGTTATTTTTTCTGATTATCATCTTGTAATTCTCACACTCTTTTCATGTGAGAAACTTAAAATTCTCCTTGAATACATCTGACTTCATGAATCCTCCACAAGGACCTGTGGAGGTGATGCAGGGCCTGGATGATGTAGAATTCCAAAGGATGTCTGGTGACCTGGTGTGATTCCACTACACCAGAGAGGGGACAGGTCCTCACCAAAGGACCTGTTTGCTTTTCGTTTCCGTGATTCTCGAAGCTTGAGTCAAGCACCACATCAGCCGAGTCTTGCTGTAGAAGGAATCTCCTGTAGCATCCATTCTTGTTCATGCCATCATACATCTTCCTTTTTCAGACATCATTTCGTTTCCACTGAAATGCCCATATTTTGCATATGTCAGCAAGAAAACATTTCTATATGGTTATAAGTCAAAGTGTTTTTGGTTTTCTTCTCTCTCCCTCACTTCCCATTAAAAAATCATCAGTAATGTAAATTAAATTCCTATTTGCACAAGTAGCCTTTGTTACTGATTATATTTTCTAATTTAAAAATGAACTTCCAGGGGCACATGGCTCAGTTGGTTAAGTGTCTGACTTGGACTCAGGTAATGGTCTCGTGTTTCATGAGTTCAAGCCCTGCATCAGGCTCTGTGCTGTCAGTGCAGAGCCTGTGTTGGATCTTCTGTCCCCCTCTGTCTCTGCCTCTCTCCCACTCTCTCTCTCTCAAAAATAAATAAACACTGAAAAATAAATAAATAAATAAATAAATAAGTAAATAACAATGAACTTCTAGGTCCAACAATCTGAGAGTCACCTGTTTCCTCTGCCTTATTTTGTTCTTCTCCTGGCCTTCTCTCTCTTTGTCCTGATTTGTTTTCTGAGTCCGATGTTGCTGTGGAGCTGTTCTAATGGACAGTTGGAAAGTTGGGTCCCCACCACGATCCCAGGCCCATGCCTGTGGGTGATCACCACCTCCTGTGAATGTGTGAACACATCCAAATACATGAGCTGGGGTGAGGGGTCAGAGGGAGGCGATTCTCTCCATGGTCCTTGACTCATTGTGTGACCTTGGGTACACCATTTAAGTCTGTTTGCTCTGAGTGATACCCATCCCTTGTAAATCTAGAAAGCCATTCTCAAAGAATTATTGCATCTTTGTCCTGATAGATGTTTAGTGAGGATGTGGGAAGAACTCTGTTAACAGATCTGTTCTCTGGCCCCCGTCCCTTATGTATGTCGTTTATTCAAACACATACCCCTCGCCTGAGAGAGGATCTCCTCTCTCAGCTCCTAAATCTGTGTATGTGTGCATGCAAAAGTATACACACAAACAGAGAGGAACACAGAAAAGCAATACTTTTGCCTGGAACTGCTTCTTTGTCATCATTCCCATCGCTGCAAAAATATTGCCTCTGGCCTCTGCCAGAAATTTAAGTCACTCATTAATAAATACCCCACATCTGTTCAATTTTCTTATTCCTCAGGCACTTACTTACTCTTTTGCATTCCCAAGCAATTAAATATGACTATATCAACATTTTGCCTTTCTTGCACTCCTTTTAAAATATAATACCCGCCCACCCCCCCCCCACCCCCCTTTAAGCCCTCTCAACCTCAGTCTTGCAACACAGACCAGGAAATAGCCTGGTTTGTAGACTGTGGAGGGCTGGGAACAAAGCTGTCTGCTGAGCCATCTGCTGTTTCTTAGCTATAGAAAAAGAGGATTTACAGGTTTGGGGGCAGATTATTTTTAAGGGTTTCCAGGCTACTAATATTCTCCTTGTTTGTGTAATTCCTCTCCCAGGTTGAGACTCCCACGAGTCACTGTGACCTCCACAGAGAATAAATAAATGTCCCTGACATACACTCTCATTTGGAAATCTAAAAATATGGAGTCTGGAGCTGCAGAACCTGTCCCAACCATATCCAGTTCTGTCTCATCACTTCTCTTCCAATTGATAGGACTCCCCATTTCTAGCAGAGGGAAGCACCTTATCTGTCTGCACGGAAGGCGGTCTAATCCAAGAGGGATGTGGAGGAAATGGAATAAAACAAAAGTGAAGTCACTTTGCATTCAGATGTTTGCATTAAATATTAATAGGGCTTGGGGGTGAGGGCAGTGTGTCTTTTATTCACATTCAGGTTGCCATGGCTGTCTGGGATTTGCAGGGCTGGCTCTGGGAGGAGGGGGAAAGGTAAAATGGAGGAAAAGGGCAGCCACCCCCTGTGAACAGCTCAGGGTTCAGGCCCTCATCCTGTGCCTTCACACTGTGGCCCAGACTGCCAAGAGCAAGACATGGAAGTTTCCAGCAATAACCAGAGAACATCTGGAGGCCTGTCTCTAGCCAGTGAAACACCCTCATACTTTCAAAGCAATGAGCCCGAGTGTGGGGTCAGAAGAGAGTATCAGGGGAGGGGCAGGAAAGTGAAGAGTGGTAGGGGTAGGGGAGCCCCGGGCACGGAGTGTGTCCCCTGGGAGGCAGGGGCCGGAGACTGTGTCCAGGCCTTTCCCCGGCGTGTGGGGCCTGCAGCCCCAGGGCTTTCTTGAACAAATCCACAAAGTCAGTACAGGAGGGTAGGGGGCAGGAAGGACAGGCAGCCCCTCTCTATCCTCCGGCTTTTGAAGGGAGGTCAGGGGGTTGTGTTATTGGCAAGCGTGGAGGAAAGTGTCGCTTTGAGGAAATGGTGGCTCTGAGCCCAAGGTAGGCTTCATGATGGGTCCAAGTCCTTCCGAAAGGAAGCCCCTGAAACCAAGCGTCCAGTTAGGAGACGTTTTTGTGTCTTCTTACGTTTGTCTTTTTTCTTTTTTCCCCCTGAGAATGCGGGCCTCCGAGTGCCTCCAAACTCACACCAGTTGAGTGACTGTTTACTTAGCCTTCCTGCAAGGCTGGCTCTCGTCACCCACGTCTGGGCCTGTCCCTGAGTTATCCTTCATGAGGGAAACTTGGAAATTTCCATCATTCCCCTCGAATCTGAATCTACCCTGCAGTGGCCTGACGGCTCGGGTGCTATAGTCTCGCAGCAGAGAATTGTCGTCAGTCCTGGCCGCATGTTAGCATCACCTGCAGGTCTTTGGAAAGTTTGGTTGCCCAGATGACACATGGCCCAGTACCAGCAGAATCTTCAGGGGTGGACCCCAGGCCCAGGAGTTTTTAAAACTTCCCAGGGTGACTCCAATGACTGCCAAGTTTGAGAGGTACTGGCATGGCGTTATGAGCACATCCAATGGCCTGGACTTGACTGTTGGCTCTGTTGCTGCTGGAAGTGGCCTTGGGAAAGTTATTTACAGCTCTCTGCCTCAGTCTCCTCCTCTGTACAGTGGGAATAACAATAGTATGATCAGTAGCACAGCACATAGCATTGGTGTGAGGATTACATGAGGTAATTCACACCAAGCGCTGGGACATTGGCTGGTGCATAGTTAGTGCTTTATAAGAGTTTGGCTTTTATTTTATTTTTAACGTTTATGTATTATTGAGAGGCAGAGAGAGACAGAGCATGAGCATGGGAGGGGCAAAGAGAGGGAGACACAGAATCTGAAGCAAGATCCAGGCTCTGAGCTGTCAGCACAGAGCCTGACGCAGGGCTTGAACCCACAAACTGCGAGATCATGACCTGAGCTGAAGTGGGAAGCTTAACCGACTGAGCCACCCAGGCGCCCCAGGGTTCACCTTTTATTATGCTGTGAAGCATAACTCACATGGATGGGCAGGATTGGCCGGAACCTGAGAAGAGGCATAAAGAATTGGAGCTATTTCTCCCCGAAAAGGAGGAGGCTTTGCTAGAGTGTGATGATTGTCTTCAGATTCCTATCAGATGGAAAAGGAATGTTTTGCATGACTGTGAAGGAGAGAACACACAGGAGCGGAAAGTTTCCAACAGAGCCACTTAGCAGCAAGATGAACCGTGTCATGGGGAGTGACTTCCCAGACTCTAGGGTATTCAAGCGGCAGTGGGACAGCCTTTGGTGGAAATGTTGTAAAAAGGAATCATAAAGGCACGAAATGACTCGCAGGGTTGGTGTGGCCATCATAGGTGGTGAGTCTTGAGTCTAAAGCCGTGTTGAAGAGACAGGACCGAGGTCAAACCAGGTGGAGTCAAACTTGTTTTCAAGTCAAAGAGGTGAAGCTGGGCCAGGCAGTGGAGGTTGGCCCAGGCAGGCCTGGAGCGAGAGTTGTTGAAGAAGCCAGCCACGGGACGGGTGGGTCTGGGATGCCTGCTGTGATTAGGGCTGGGCTGCCTCCAGGCTTTTTGGTTGAGCTCCGGACACCTGGCCAATGGGTGGTAGGTTGGCTTTGTTTGAGGCAGAGTGTCAGAGACCATGTAAGCAGGGGAAGGGCAGAGAGAGAGAGAGAGAGAGAGAGAGAGAAAAGGAGGGACAGAATCCCAAGCAGGCTGTCAGCTCTGACAGAGCCCGATGTGGGGCTTGAACTCATGAAACCATGAAATCATGACCTGAGCCCAAAACCAAGAGTGGGGCACTTAATCGACTGAGCCACCCAGGAGCCCCAGTAGATACCTTCTAAATCTGCAGCTCAGCTCTGCAGTTTCTCACCTTCAATGACCCCCATGGCGACTTTTCCCGGTGGATGAACCCCTTCCCTGCCTTCTCCCTTTGCGCTGTGTGGTTTCCTCTGGGATCTCTCTGCTTTGTGAGAAGTCCATGAAGCCTATTTTACCTGCCCTACCTTTTTTGGGGGCAGTCTGTGGAACAGCACTAGCTGTGACATTACCTCACTAGACATCAAACTGAACTTCCCTTTTGATAAGGCAACTCTTCTCTCACCCTTTTGAATAATATGCCTAGCACATATTTGGCCACCTCCCTTGCTGGGCATTAGGGAGATGGTGTCAGCACATGGCTCCTGGTTCTCCTCTTGTTTCATCCCCACCTCCTTGTCACCCGTGTCTCTCTGGTCAGTGCCCAGCCACACCCTGGACCTCATCACCTCTCAGGAGGCTCCCCCCTTAGAATTTCCATCTCCGAAAATGCCCTCTGTAGCCATGCCCCCATGTCCTTCCTGGGTCCCACTCACTCCTACTAACCCTCTTCTTGGCCTGCACTGGGGCCTGTGGAGCCCTCCCTCCTTGGGGACATCTCGGACCCATCCTGGAAGCATCTATTTCCTCCCTCCCTGTTGCTTTTAGATACTCTGGTGAGCAGTCTATGGGAAGCTCTTCAAAGGTACCCCATTCCCTTCCCCTCTTGACTTTCCAGTGTGCCTTCTGGTCTACTCCTCTTCCCGAACTCCTGCTTTCCGTTGAGGAGGTTCCCTGCACCCAAAGTAATCGGACCCCCGCGCCCCGTTGCTGCCTTCAGACTCTGTGCCCCCGGCCATCTTCCTTTCGCTCCATTTTTAGCTCCCTATCAGATTGCCACGACAGCTGCTCCAAATCTTTTCCACTCTGCTCAAGCCCGGACTGACCCTGCTCGCCTCCCCTCCCTGGGACAGACCTCTTCCTGGCTAAGAAATCCAGCCCTCTGTGCTGCTGGGACTTCTTTCTTCCCTTCGTCCTTTTCACAGAGATGATTTCTAACATTCTCCTTCCCTTTCCTCCCACTCTGGGGAAGAAGCAGTTTTTATTCCTCCCAAAGCTAAGCCTTCCACCTGCACCCCCAACTCTGTCATCTCTTTTTTCTCTGCCTTCTTTCTCCAGTATCATCTCTTCCAATCCCCCAACCTCCATTTCCTCTCAGTCCTGAGTCTTGCGACTCACTCTAATTTCTTTCACCCTAAGAAACAAGCAGTAACAAAGCCCTTACTTTGTCCTCCACCATGCCTCTTCCTTTCCCTTATTATTTTGCTTTTCATGCTGTCAAGTGGGGTTTTATTTTGCTCCCCTTGTCCCCATAAACCAACCACACTGAGCTAATGTCCCTGGAATATGCCTTGCTGTCACCTTCCTCCCTGGGAGGCAGCCTTCTGAGTTGGAAAAAGCATTGACATGGGAGTCAGCCACTCAGGAGTTTAAATCCTGGCTTTGCCCCATATTGTTATATAATCTTGACCCTCACTTGGCACACTATTAATCTTCCCAAGGAAAAGAAAATGGAAGCACCTAATTCCCTGGCTTGCTGTTGATACTAAATGCTTATGCTTGTGAAGTGCCCAACACATGGTGCAAAATAAAAAAATACCCCCTTCCATCCCTTGCTGATTCCTTCATGTGCAACACCTTTGCTGTCTTCCATCAGCCTTTTCAATTTCCATCCACCCATCAAGCCTGGTCTTACTCTTTCCTCTCTACCTGTGGGGCCCAAGTTCTTCCACTTTGTTTGCTCTTTGACCTTGTTCCTCTGTTATAGTGGGTACAGGGTCTACTCGGATATATCAGGCTCATTTGTACATATTTGTCTGACCTCTAATAAAATCAAGATCTTCTAGGTACAGGGATATTGAATTCACCTTTGGATCCCTTTAGACTACCTTTCAGAGCACCTTACATATAACAGCGACTCAGTAAATGTTAAGTTTAAAAAAAATTTTGGGAAGCCTGGGCAGCTCAGGTTAAGCGTCTGACTTCGGCTGAGGTCATGATCTCAGGTTTCCTGAGTTTGAACCCCACATCAGGCTCTGTGCAGACAGCTCAGAGCCTGGAGCCTGCTTCAGGTTCTGTGTCTCCCCCTCTTTCTGCCTGTCCCCCGCTCACACTCTGTCTCTCTCTCTTTTCCTCAAAAACAAATAAACATTAAAATTTTTTAATTTTAAAATATTTGCTTAATGCTAAATATATCTAGATCTGTCTATATGCTAGATATCTTTATAACATAAAAATATAAAAAAACTAAGCCAATCTTTTTCTCATCTATGAATATACTCTCTAACCTTGTAGAATTTATAAGACAGGGATTTACAGTGTAAAGAGACTTGGAAAAACCAAAAAACCAAAACAATAACAACAAAAACCCAAACCTGTACCAAAGACCATCAACAGGTCTAACCGGATTTTTTGTGGTCCTTATGCTAGCTCATGGACATCATTTGCCTTCAGGTTACTCATGTCCTACTTTGGCAAGTCATGAAGATGTTCCCTGCTTGGTGGAATCCATCAGATTTCTCAGGTGGAAGAGGAAATGGTCAGACTGGCCAATATCTAAGATTCTTCCCAGCTTGCCCAACTACAGATCAGTGATCACGCATTGTGAGCACCCCATAATTAAGACACTCATTTTTAAAGGTGACCGAGGATGCATCTCATGTTGGTCCTGTAATGAAACTTCTTTGAAGAGGGCTGTTTTCTGTAGGTGCATTAATTGATTAATTTATTTCTTCATGCAACGCATGTTTATTGAGTGCCGACTGTATGAGCTCAGTGTGGTGCTGGGTGCTGGGTGCTGGGAACACAGTGATGACTCAAGCCTGGTCTCAGCAGAGCTCTGGTTGACATTTGGCATGCTCTTCTTGGAAAGGGAGGACACACGGAGGTGGGCTTTGGGCTGGGCTGGGCCAGGTGGTGGCCTAGGCTTAGTGGCTCTCAGAGAGGACAGTCCAAGGGGACATCCCTCATCAGTAACAGCAGCACCTGCCCTTCCTGGCAGGACCCTCCACGCAGTTACTCTGAGCATGAGTCTCTGGGCTTGTCACATTATCCACAGGCAGCCTGAAATGCCTCCTGCTATACACACCAGCTTCCCTCAATTCATCTTTCAATCTGGAGGATTTACAAAGATTTATACCATTAAGAGCAAGATCTCAACAACAGGCTGTATGGGAAAAACATGTTTTTCTCCTGCCCGTATATGTATTAGTGTGTAAGCTCTTCTGGGCACGGACCCATTTTATGTGTCATGTTGTCTCTGTTAAGCTTCATTCTCTCCTAGGGTTGATGTTTCAGAAATTTGGGTCTATAACTTCATCCAGGATCAACATTTAGGAATTAACACCAATTCTTGGTGAATGGTGAGTCACCTACATTTTACAGTGGGCCACATGGGTCTGATTCCTATCTCATACGCCCTGAGAAAACAAAAGGAGGAGAGAATGCCAATATTACTTAGAGTCGAGCCTTCTTTTTGGATAAGGAGTGGTAGGGTAAGACTGAAACATGCTCATCTTCCCCATGGCCCAGAGACCACGGCTTGAGATTCTTCAGGGGTGCTGGGGGTTAACACAGGACAGATGAAAGAGCAGGTTGTCCATGCTGTGCACTCCCTATACCTGCCCATGTATCAGATGTGCATGCTGTGTTGGTAGACAGTTGCAAAGAATCCACACTGCCTGGAAAGACAGAGCCATCACAGTAAGGCCTGGTGAGGACTGTGGATGGGAGGGGATATGGAGAATCTCTCCCAATTCTGTTTTGATGACTATGAACCTCTTTTTTCTCTCCTACTGGCTCAATGGCTGACCACCTGTCAGACGTGTCTGTGGGAGGATACCCAGATTCACTACTCAGGTCTCGATGTAGAAAGGGATTACAAATCAGAGAGGAGGGGAAGTGGAGAACAGGGAAGGTCTGTGGTCTGGATGGTTCCTCTGTGTTGCTGGGAGAGGGCAGGGCAGAGTGCAGGGGGCAGAGAAGAGGGGACAGTGTCCTCAGTTATCTGGCACTGTACGCTTTCAAAGGCAGTTTTCTGGCTCTTGGGTATAGGCAGATCCCAAAGGAAGGGATCTCTAGGCCCCATCCTGTAATTGTTACTTTGCCTCTTCTAAAAAGGATCACATCCCCCAAGTAGATCTTTTCTATGTTTATAGCAAATTTGGCTTGAAAAGTCATCTGAAGCTTTACTGCATGTTTCAAGCCTAAATAATCCTATCATTTGGATGGGGTTGACAGTTTCTCAAGCCTGTTCTCATTTGCTCTCATTCTCATTAGATTTGATCCTTACCACACTTGCATGTAGGAGGCAGGGTAGGTATTACTCATCCTGGTTTATGGGTGATGAATTCAGGCTCAGGTCTATTTTCATGGTAGAATTCTACTAGAGTGCCACTAGTGTCAAAAATATCTTACTTTTGGGGCACCTGGGTGGCTCAGTCAGTTAAGCGTCCGACTCCTGATTTTGGCTCAGGTCATGCTCTCATGGTTAGTGAGTTCGAGCCCAGAGTTCGTTTCCATGCTCACAGCATAGAGCCTACTTGTGATTCTCTATCTCCTTCCCTCTCTCTGCCCCTTCTCGATTTGCACTTTCTCTCTCAAAGTAAATAGACTAAAAAAAAATATTTTACTTTTTTCGTTAAATGATGTATATGTGGTAGGGGGATACTTAGTGGGCATTATATATGTCACCATGGAGATTCCAACATCCAGTTTGACAGAACAGTGATGAGTTCAGGATTACATGGACACAGCCTGGGGGTGGGGTAGAGAAGCTGAGGGGCTGTTGAAGAGGTGGTGAACCTCACCCTGGCCAGAGGGTCTCACCCCACACTGTGGTCAGCCTAAGGTACTTCTTTCCTTCTCTCAGAGAGCAGCTGACTCAAGAGCCCTTCTCTCATCTCTGACAAGCCCACAGATTATTTCTTCTGGTGTATGGACACAGGGGATGCTGCTCAGCTAAATGAGTGCAAGTGCCCTTTATCTTTGGAATCTTTCTTAGCCCCACCCAGAAGACCAACAAGAACGCAAAGTGAACAGGACCCTGTATCATACCTGATATATTTCTTTTTTTACAAAAAATGTTTATTTATTTATTCTTAGAGAGAAAGAGCACAAGTGAAGGAAAGGCAGAGACAGAGAGGGAGAGAGAGAATCCCAAGCAGGTTTCACACTATCAGTGCAGAACCCAATGTGGGGCTCAAACCCACGAATCATGAGATTGTGACCTGAGCCGAAACCAAGAGTGAGACGTTTAACCAACTGAGCCACCCAGGCACCCCTCTTTTTTCTCTTTTTTAAGTAGGCTCTAAGCCTAGCATGGAGCCCAACTTAGGGCTTAAATTCATGACACTGAGAGATCAAGACTTGGATGCTTAACCAATTGAGCCATGCAGGCACCCCTCACCTGCTAAATTTCTGACCAGCCAAAGAAAACCAACTAGCAACTTACAGCCTATATGCGCAGCCATTATAAAAAATTCAGGGTGAACAGAATGGCCTGATTTGACCAATTGGGAACAGTTAGGGATTGAAATAAAATTGCATATTAGGTAGGAAACGTAAATCATCTTAGGTTACCGTTCTCTCTTTGGCCATCTTATCAGTGTAATTTGGTGTCGCCAATGTACACTCACTAAATATTTCCATGTGCTCACTCGAAATTTGAAGTCATATATGTTACAGTCATAGACATTTTCAATTTGTTTCAATTATTATGTTACATTTCCTATTTAATGTAATAGGAATTTGGGGATAGAAATGAAAATAATCATAGTCATAAACGTATTACTTGAGGACAGAAAAGAGATATTTCCTGTCATCTCTCTCATAAACTAGAAATGCAGCTAACACTTGTTCTGCCTGTCAGCAAAAACATCATGGACCATGGACTACATCATGGACCACTTAGCAAGAAAATCTGGGATGGCCCACAGCTGGCAAGTGGATTATATCGGTCTATTATCCATGGCCCCAGGTTGATAGCCATGGATCTTGATTGGAATAGATAGATGCTCATTCTAGATTTAGATCTGCATTTCCAGGAACTGAAGCAAACACCTCTAACACTGTAAGGGACTTAGAGCAGGAAGTTTTAAAATTTGGACCTACTTCTTATGTATCATTGTGAGAATCAAGGAATCTATATTACTATAAGTGCCTTATAATGTTGTGCTGTCAAGAGTCATGTGCAATGGACTTACACACTTACCACTCACAAAGCAGTGGACTGATTGATATTTAAATGGGCAATTGAAACACATTGCTTGCCAAATTGTAGGGGAGAGGGGGATGAGGGACTGGAGGGGGGGGTCACGAGAGAATGAATGAGTGTTAACACTTAAAAAAAGTACTAATTCAAGTTGAAGGAAAATATTAGTTGCTAGTACAACAGGATGCAGGATCTTTTAATGTCTTAGACAATTTAGAGATGAAAATTGGCACATTGCTGACTGATAAGATCTGCCTCAACATCCAGTTTCCCAAGTGAGATGCTTTCATGTGGTATAGAAATAGCTCCTGAAGTTGAAATTTGTTCACGATTCCAAAGCCTAGTTGGTGAGAGTAGAAGTGCTACCCTCAACATCTCAACAGAATCAGTCACTCAGGGAGAATGTAGCCAGAGTTGTCCCAGCAGAAGTAAATCAGAGAAAGTAGTCTTGGATGCTAGCATGCATAAAACTTGAAACAAAATATTTACTACTCAGTGTCTACTTCATCAGAAATGTGGGTTACTTGGAATGTGTACATATGCCACGTTTTATTTTTTATTTATTTTTAAAGTTTATTTGAGAGAGACAGAGACAGCATGAGTGGGGGAAGGGCAGAGAGAGAGAGAGAGAGAGAGAGGAAAAGAGAGAGAGAATCTCAACCAGGCTCCTCGCTGCCAGCACAGAGCCCAATGCGGGGCTCGAACTCACGAAACCATAAGATCATGACCTGAGCCAAAACAAAGAGTTGGACACCAAACCGACAGAGCTACCCAGGCATCCCAACATATGCTATGTTTTAGAAGATGAAGCAAATAATCACAAAACATTTGTTTTTAAAACAAAGAAAATGAACTAAGCAGCAGCTACCATCTGCTGACTGCCTGTTATGCTTCTGTGTTCTTTATTTTACAATAGCCACATGGTAGATATTGTGTCCATTTTATGTATGAGGGTGCTATGGCTGAGAGATTGAGTAACTTTTTGGGGGGAGTCATAGAGCTAGTAACAGCCAAGACTGACTTTAAAGCCCAAGTTTTGTTTTTTGTTTTTCTTGATTCTGCTCTATGAAGTGTTTATTCAGAAAACTCTCTTAAAGAGTCCATCCAGAGTCCATAAACATTTTAAGTGAATCCTGTATGGCTTTTACAGGTGTACCTATGTGTGTATATGCATACACACACATATCTATGTACATGCATGGCACAGAGTGTCAAGGAATGGATCTACTGTTTACTGTAGGCAGAACCTTGCTAGGGGCGTTCCCTTAATGGAGTCATCAAATTCTCAGGTTCTGAAAATGGACTATGTCAGTTAAATGTTATCTAAGGGACTGACTCATGCTGACCCAACTGACTGATAAAACAGGTATTGCTTTGGTAATTAAATGTGAGCAAAAGTGATAAAATTCACTAAGTTTCCTTCCCAGCATGGTGGTGACCGTGGAGGCATGGGTTAAGAAGGAGCCTCGGTCAGTCAGCTGGGTTCCTGGGTGATTGCCGAGATGACCTGAGCTAGGCAGCACTGGGAGAGGGAAATTAAGCTTGCCATTGAATCAACAGAGGTGATGGCGTTGGGTGTTAGGTATATAACCTCGCCCATCCTGACTGATAGAATAAATTGGTCACTCCTTCTTATATATAACAATGGATGAAATCTAGTCCAAGCATGTGAATAAGAGGGGTGCTTGAGGCCAAAGACGGTTTTTAATAAAACCTACATTAAAATCTCAATGACCTGTAACCCAACTAATCAAAATTCAGTTAATTTGTGCACTTACCATTCTCTTCAGTGTGCTGGTCCAAGGCACCTTCATCTCTGGATTATCGGAACTGTTTCTGCCTGCATCTACCTTCGTCACCCAGACTCTTTCCTTAATCCAGTCCTGGGGTGGACCTTTTCCAAAATTGTGTTTTTACTATCTTCCAAACTGATGTTTTAGTTAACAATGTATCAGGACTGTCTCTCTATGAAGTTAATGAAATTATTTTTCACTGAAGGAATGTGGCTTGAAAATCAGGGCCAGTCATTTGCCCAAGGCCCTTCCTCCCATGGGGGGCTGACCCTGGTGTGCTCTACCAAAGAGAAGGGCCGGTGGTGAGTTGATGTACGGAGAATTAGAACAAAAGGAATGAAGTCTCTGCAAGGACTACTTCTATCAGCAGTGGTGCCCCAACTGTCAGGCGTCCTGACCCCCAGCCCAGTCCTCTGTACATATAGTACATCTAAGGCTTGCTTAACCAGAAAGTGGAATCTGGTTAACTGAGAGCTCATGGTACACTCTATTTTGTAATAAGGTGATATCTGCATTCCTAAGAAGCCTCAGGTTATCAAAAACTGAATTAAAAAAGAATTGTTTTGACGGTTAAAAAAAGGTAGAAGCCTTCTTACCATATTTAAATGATTTTTCTTGCAGGATTTTCAATAATAAAGGTATTTTGAAGATATATTTTGTAATTGAAAACTTAAAACTCTGAACTATTTCATCAAAACTGACAAAAGCAATCCTATGTGGTATGTGGATTGAAGACACAGGAAAGCCTATATGATATATAAGATTGAAAATAAGATCTATGGATTTATAAACCAGGAAAAGGAACCCTAGCACAGCTCATGGCTACCAGGGCCTGGGCAGTGGGCCACTCAAACCAAATGTGCTTGTGACCCCCACTCAGATTCTTCTCCTCATATTCTGCCCGGTGGTGATCATGTGAAAACCAAGCACAATAGGTATAATACAAACTATGTTCTCATAGTTATTGCTTTTTTTTTTTTTTTAATTTTTTGATGTTCATTTTTTGAGACAGAGACAGACAGCATGCAAGCTGGGGAGGGGCAGAGAGAGAGGGAGACACAGAATCTGAAGCAGGCTCCAGGCTCTGAGCTGTCAGCAAAGAGCCCGACATGGGGCTCAAAACCATGGACTGTGAGATTATGGCCTGAGCCGAAGTCGGATGCTCAACTGAGCCACTTAGGCGTCCTTTTGCTTTCTTTCTTTCTTTTTTTTAAAGAAATTTTCTTTAATGTTTTTAATTATTTTTGAGAGAGAAAGGGAGAGAGAAAGAGAGAGAGAGAGAGAGAGAGAGAGAGAGAGAACGCGTGCAAGCGGGGGAGGGGCAGAGAGAATGGGAGACACAGAATCTGAAGCAGGCTCCAGGCTCTGAGCTGCCAGCACAGAGCTGGACACAGGGCTCAAACCCATGGACTGTGAGATCATGACCTGAGCCAAAGTCAGACGCTCAACCGACTGAGCCACCCCTGGCACCCCCAACTATTGCTTTATTTCTTATTCACATTAACAAAAACATGTATTAGAGTGGCTATACCTGTGCATATAGTCATTACCACTTATGTGAATCAACGGAGAAAACAAAACAAGGAAACAGACAAAAAGGACATGTTTTTCCTCTTTCTAATGTGGGCTGCCAGTCTTTGTTTCAAATAGTGGTCCCTCAAAGCACAGGCCACAGGGAAGGAGATGCTGTGGGTGTCACCATGTAATAGGACCCGTGGTTCTCACAGCTGAGTATATTGTCCAAATGGGAAAACTACCTGCCATTTGTTAGAATTGAATGCTTGCCAGAGTATGTCTTTTTCATTAGGAAGATACCTAAAAGGATACACACACTGTGTGATATCTGATGTTTTATCTGAAAGTAGATGAGGTCTGGGGGAAGGGGAGGGGCAGGGAAGGCAGAGAGAGAGACAGAGTGAGCAGAAACAAATGAAATAGTTGGAAACAATCTTCTTCCGTATCACCAATCTCCAACACTTGACGGAAACATTTCCAGAAAAGCTTTAGAAACGTCTTACCTTTAGGAATAACAGAATAGTGTAGAATCAAAAAACCACCAAGAGAAAAAAAGTGTATCTTCCTCAGGAGAGAGTGTTCTACAAAAAGTCATGGAATGCACAAGAAGAAGTTTATTTTTGACCAAAGTTGAAGGGATAAATTTGGTCTGTGGCAGGTCTTGGTATTTTAGAGGGTCCACTTGTCCTGAGGAGTTTTGAGAAAACTCTAGTCTTCTGTAGGCTCTGGGGCTTATCAGTTGCCACGGCAACCATTAATCTCACTGCTGAAGTTCTAAGTGATTGGAGATGAAGAATGTTCCCTTGAACACATTTTACCCCAGACCCTCTGCCTGCATACAACTGCCCTAGCAGCTGGGTGCCCCCCGCTGCTGTCACTGGGGCACGGTGCTGTGAACTTCTAGATAGTCCACAAATTAATGCAGGCAGTCTGGACTGTTGTTAGGGAACTCTAGCTGGCAAATAACCCAAACAGGTCTGGGACAAGTTGGTGTAAATGCTGGCACAGACGGGCTCACCTGTTGTGTGATTAAGTCATGAGGTTGCCGCTTGCGCTCTTTGGGACCAGGCCAGGCAGCATTTGTTCAAGGGAAAAATAAGGCTCTGTATGTGCGGTGTGACTGTAGCAACAGAAACAAATGGGCAAACAGATTCCGGTGGAGGAAAAGAATGAAAAAGTGGGCGGCGGGGACAATCCGGCAGCTGTGTTGAAAGGTGTCTTAGTCAGGATGGCTTGGTGGCAAGAAACAAAACCTACTCAGCTCGAGCAAAGGAGGGATTTGTTTGATGGTACAGGAACCCAACTGAAGGAAGTAGGGTTGACATCATGGCAGCTGGGGAATTGTCCCTGGCTCCTCATATTCCCTGCCCTCCCATCACATGGGTCTGATGTAGAGTTGGATTGCCATGGTGCCTAGGAGGGCTCCAGCTCAACTTAGTCTTACAGCTCAGGTGCCCATAGCTCTGTAACAGATATGATTCTATTGGGAATTCCTAAGGCAGGTATCTGATTGGTCCAGTTGCCTGTGGCCAGAGGGTGGGGTCAGAAGGCAGGCTTCCCTTGAGCAGGTGGGGGTAAGTCCTCTGAGAAAGAGGTAGACATGGGGGTAGAAGTGGTAGGTGGAGGAAATTATACACATTTGCAGAAGGCAGCTTGACATGGGCACTGACATATCAATGGCTCGGAATGGACTCTGGCCATGAACAACAGAATAGCTGGATCAGCCTTTCCAGCTGAATACTGTACTGGTCTGAGCAGTACAGGAAAAGTGCAGCATGGAGGACTGGCTATGGATTCCAGAGAGGATGAGGAGGCAGTGCAGCTAAAGGGGTTAAAAAGATTTCAAAAGTATAAAGGAACTGAGTAACTGAAAGTCCAGGTGAGAATAAAGACTGGGAGTTTGGAGACTCATGAGAACAAAGATGGCCTCCAGGGAGAGATGGCCTTAGAGGAGGAATGACTGGGGAAGGAGTGTGTGCTGAAGCAGCACTGGGTGAGGTCTGGGCTGTGGTCATGCTGGGAATGATGTACAAACCCTTTGAGAAATGTCATAGCCATGGATGATGTTATGGGCTGACTTGTGTCCCCCCAAATTCATAGGTTGAAGCCCTACCCCCTCAGAACCTCAAAATGTGACTGCATTTGGAGACAGGGTCTTTATAGAGTTAATTAATGTTAGATGAGGTCATAGGATTGAGCCCTAATCCAGCAGGACTACTGTCCTTATACGAAGAGGGGATCAGGACACAGACACACACAGAGGAAAGACCACGTGAGGACCCAGGGAGAAGATGGCATCTGCAGGCCAAGGAGTGAAGCAAGCCCTGCTGACATCTCCATCTTGGACTTCCAGCCCCCAGAACTGTGAGACACAAATGATGGTTAGCCCCCCAGCCTGTGGTAGTTTGTGATGGGCACCCTAGCAGACTAACACAGAGGCAGTGGGGAGAGGGTTATTATCGGCCTAGAGGCAGCGCTGGGATTCAAAGAGAAGGCCAACACCCACTTGTGCCAATGAAACTTAGGGCATGAGATAAGGCAGGAGAAGGGGGATGTATATCCCAGGGAGAGCAAGGAGTTCAAGGAAAGAGGTAGGAGAGGAGAGGTCTGTGTTATGGGGAGACAGCCCACAGCGCAGGGGATTAGGTGATGGGAGGCAGCTGGGAAGAGGCAACACAGAAACTGGGTGAAGTGGGCAAAGATGGGATGGTTGTTCAGGTTGGGCACAGGCAGCAGGGGTGGGAGAATAAGTGCCCCATCCCGTATCCAGGATGCAGAAATGTGATGTCACAGAAGCACTGGGTGGAGGTAGAACAGAGTCATGTTAGAGGCAGAAGGAATTGACATGGGAGTTTGGCAAGATCTTATAATTGATGGAGGAAGTGGAGTTCAGAGAATACACACACACACACAACACACACCTTGTTTTGTCTGAGGAGAACTCAGGGATTCTGGAACAAGAGGAATCTCAGGTCTTGTGTCACAGTGACCCCCTACCAGGGAGTCCAGAGCATGTCTATACTGAATATGAAGGGGTGGAATTCTTTGGGGTGCTTGGATGGGACTGGACAACTGGACACTTAAGGCTTATTATGGTAAAGTCTGTACCCCCAGCTGCCTTGTTTCTGACTTGTTTTTCTGTTTCTGCCAAATTATAAAGCATAGACTCTCTCCTGCTCTAATTCTGAAGCTTAGCTTTTTGAGGGCTGATCTTGCCCAGTGGTTTGCTTCGGCAGAGGAAGGATTGTGGGAGCTTTGTGTAAAATCTCCCAGAAGTGTAGTTGAAGGTCAGTAACTGATTTGTGCAGGGTTTGGAAATGGTTGTGGGCAGTCTTGACTCGTGGATGGTTAAAAAAGCATGAGAGTGAGTGTATATGTATCTTGGGGAATGTGTCCAGCATGAGCCAGGATGGTGCCCTGCAGTACAGCTAGGCCCTATGCTAGGGGTACAATGCATGGTGTCATCATGTAAGTAATGCCCTTACAAAACAGATGGCAATGTATTGATGGCTTAACATAAATAGACATGGCCAGTAACACTAGAATGCAAGCTGTATAGGAGGTAGGACCATTTCTGTTGTATTTCCCAGTGCCTAGATAACAGTGCCTAACACATACTGGTGTTGAGTAAGTACCTGCAGAATGAATGAGTCAATCATGGGGTTCAAATGCATGGAGTTCAAAAACTTAGGTACTTCACTCCCATCCTCTAGTTTCTTTTGTCCAAAAAACAAACAAAACTGAACAAAGGACACCTAGAGAAAAATCACATAAGGGGGGCAGAATGGCGAGAGTATGCTCAGCATCACTCAGAATCGAAGGAATATGATTAACATGATAATCATATGCTGTTTTAAAATGAGCTTACATGTTATTTTGAAATTAGCAAAGATTTTTAAATGCTACTATTGAATGCTGGCATGAATGCAGTGAGATATTCACTTATATTTCAGGTGGGAATGAAGGTGGGTATAACTTTTATAAAAAAGTCCATGTCTATTCAAAGTTGTAAAGGGTAAAAATATTGTAAAAATTATAAAAACATTCATATGAGTTGATGCAGTTCTGATTATAATTATATGGCTAAATCTTGGACCAAGTTTAATTCATTATACTGAGTTCCCCACTCCAGGAGGACATTTGCAAGGAAATGGCATTGTATTTTTTAAGGAAAAAATATTGGTAGTAGAAATAGTGAGATAGGAAGACAGAAATAGAAATGAGCAATTGAGAAAATGTTCCTGACCACATAACAAGATTGTGTGTGTGTGTGTGTGTGTGTGTGTGTGTGTGTATGTTTTGATGTAGAATAAAAGAGCCAAAGGTCCCCATGAGACCAATTATCAATTAAGCACTAATGTGCCCAGAGCTGAGACCAAATTATTCCCTACTATATTTTATAGTATTTTACCAACTTGCTTTTGTATGACTGAAGTTTATGACATTAGATTGTTTAACTTTAAAAACACTCTAGTAAGCATTTAGCTAACACTTAAAAAATTAACACATTAATAATTTATATTCAGTATAATATATTACAGGGCTTCAGTTACATTGTAATCTTTTGACTAAGGTACTTTAATAATCCTGTGGCTTTGGATGAATGCCTAGTGACACGGTATTTGCATTATTGCGTTTGTTATTTTAACACTCACAACCTATGTTTTATTGTATAGCAGTTTCAAAAAATAGTATATAGTGCATATAACAGTGATATGGGAATCTTTCTCAATTCAGAAACAGGGCTAAATGTAAAATGCAAATCCAGATGATCTTAATAACTATGATTATTATGTGTGTATATCTAAGACTTGTGGAATTCATTTGTTTTCAGATTTTATTTGATGGGCAAGTAGGAATGCTTTGGAGCTAAGCCGTCGTTAATAAACCCCTGAGTTGCAAATGTCACACACCTGTCAGCCATGAATGGCCCTTTCTTTTTTGAGCTGCTGTGATGTTAACTCTGCCTTATTTCCCTCCTAGCGAGGCTTCTCTTTCCAGGGTAGTCTCTGGCGATTAGTCATTTCAGCAGGACTTCCTCATCAACATCTGTTCCAAAAGCCAGTTATGTGTGAGAGAATGTGGCACTTTGAAATTTGCACAGGGTTATTATGCAGATGGCGGCAGGGAGGTCTTGGCTCCCCCACATAGGTGAAAAATGCCACCTCCACCCACCACACATGTACCTCCTCAAGCCTACGTTTGTTCGGTTTTTGGAAGCTTCCAGTATGAGCCTTCCAAGGGAGCTCACCTTCCTCATCTGCAATACCTTGTGACACATGGGTCAATATGAGACATATTCCTTGTCCTCAAGGAGGTCACCATCTGGGACACATGTCCCAGAACCACCTTGCCTCTGCTCTGTTCTTTTACCCAATGCAAACTGGCTTCTCTTCCCTTGGGAGGTTCCCCCTGACCCAGCAGTTGAAGCTTGGTGGCCTCCTTTTGGGCTGGTCCTGTTGGGTTCGTGTGAACAGGGGTCAAAACATTCCTCTCATCTTTATTCTCCTTTCAGTGACCAGGAGTCCTTCTTAAACCCAAGTGTGGCTTTAATATTCCTTGGCTCCAGAGCCTTCCCATGATTCTCTGTTGCTTATGGTATATTATCAATTTTATTTTTCGCATGGCACCCCCTTCCCTTCCTTCTGCTGGCTTCACTAACTCCATGTGTGCTTGCTGTCCTTGAAATGATAGACTTTTAGGCCCAGGACCTTACCCAATTGGTACATTTGGTCCATAAGGTCCTATCTCCCAATCACCCTCCCTTTTCATCCCTCTCCCCGAATGCTGCCACGAACATCTATTCATTCTTCAAAGTCCAATTGAAAACTCATACTCTGGCAGCTTCCCTGACCCCCATACAAAGTGAAGTTTTTGTGCCTAATATCCAATTATTCTAACTGTGCTGTACTGCTGATAATGCATTATGGTTATTTGCATATTGCCTTATCTTTTTCACTGAATTATGGGACTAATTAATTCATTCAACCTACTCCTTTTTTTGCCCAGCATTTAATAGATGCTTAATAAAAGTTTGTTAAATATAAATGAATCACTTAACTCCTCCACTTCCTCCAATTGAGTACAAGCTTTGGGGGCAGCCATTCTGTTTTTCCTCTTTGTTTATTCCATTGAACTTAGTTTGGTATCTGCCACATAGCAAATGCTCAATGAATGTTGAAAGTGGTAATATGTATCTATGTATCTGTATATGAAAGCCTGAATAAAGCCACATACAAAATTTGCCTGGTAGCATTCCAAGTTAGGGGGGAAGATGGGAGAAAGATGGTAACATTGCCTATTTTTTGGATGAGAAGCCTGAACAACAGGGAAGGTATATGGTGGGTACAACTCTGATTTCCTAGTGTACTACTTGCTTTGCTTCTCTGGATGCTTCTGAAAGTCTCATCTAAGGCAATGTCAAAGAATCGGGTAGACATCACAACCTTGAAGAAGTCTTAGGGTCTTGGGAAAGAGCTGAGGTCTTGTCTGCTGAGCACATCCACTATGTGAATGAACCCCCACACATCCAATGTCCCCTCCCACGGGAGATCAGGGGCTCTTTCTAGTTGCACAATTCTGTTTTTCTTCCACTGGAGATCCAAGGGGACTCAGGGTTCAGCCCAGCTTTCCCTTCAGGACTGTGGGCACTTATATGACAAACATTAAATCTCTATTAAAAAGCATTGGTTCAGAGTGTCTGGGTGGTTCAGTTGGTTAAGCGTCCAACTCTTGATTTGGGCTCAGGTCATGATCTCACGGCTTGTGGGTTCGAGGCTCACGTTGGGCTCTGAGCTGGCAGTGTGGACAGAGCCTGCTTTGGAGTCTCTCTTCTTCTCTGTCTGCCCCTCCTCTGCGTGTACTCTCTCTCAAAATAAATAAACATGAAAAAAAAAGCATTGGTTCATAATTTTGAATTTGTTTTTCTTTTTCTTTTTTTGGAACCAGATTCATTCACCCAGCCACATTTAACAGCTTCTGGGGCTGTGTGTCAGACAATCTGCTAGTTGCTGGCATAGAGTGATGGAGAAAGTAAACACAGTGCCTGGTCTCAGGGGCTCCCAGACCAGCAGAGCAGGCTGACAGATACACATTTGCTCACACCTGACTACTACGCAGGGGCAACATGCAGAGGCCCATGAAGGAGGCGTTGGGCTGGAGCTAGGGCTCCGGGCGTGACTTGGCCCCTGCCTTTTGTCCGGACTGGATGACTCAGGGCAGCCAGGCCGGAGAGGCAGAAGGAAGCAAGGAGACTGATGGAGGAAATGCTTCAGAGAAGAGGAAATATGCAGAATGTCCCTTTTTCATCCCACGTGGCTCAGGTAGCTTTCTCTCCTATTATTCTAAGCTCTGCCTTGCTCATTCTGTTCCCCTTCCCTGCAGAGTTTAACCCTGTCTCTATTTTCTGTACTCTCACACAGGCACAGAAACGTGCATGTGAACACACACACACATACACACACACACACACACACCCCACTATGGCCTCTGCTCCAGCTTTCGGAACGTCTGTTTCAGGGAGGGAGTGGGCTCACTTGCCTTCCTGATCTCAACTGTTGCTTTCACGGCAGCTGGCCTGCCTAGTGACGTTTTGTTCCTATTGAGACAGTAGAAACCAAATAAATAGAGGCAAGCAAAACATGGAGTTCAAGGAAACAGAAGGAAGGGAGAGAGCTAAGCTGTTTTGCCCTTGTAGATAGGAAACCAAGTGCTTTGCTAACGATTACCTGGGGTAGGGCGGGTCGGGGGGGTGGGGTGGGGTGGGGATCTGCCCTGCCTGATGGTTACGTTCTATTTTCAAACCGAACAAGTTGGTATAAAAAATGAAACTCTCATAAAAGTTAAAATGGCAAATGTCGATTTCCTTGTTTTCCGGATTTCACAACTCAGGCAGAAGAGGAGTTAAATTGTAGTAGTGCAAGGAAATAGCAGAGCAAAAGTCACTGTGCTGTTTCTTGGAACAATTTCTGCCCAACCAGTTATCATTTCTCAAGCCCTCTGAAAGCGTGCCAAAAGCTGTCTGCATAAGTAGCGACAGGCTGAGCAGCCAGCACTGGGTGTTCTAGTCTTTGGGCGTAATGCTCAGCAGCTTTTACAGTTATCTCTTTAATTGGCCTCTGATTTGCTTTTATTTTAAGCAGTGCCTTTTGGTGGAAAGTGCACTGAACTAGGAGTCAGAATATCTGGGGTCTAGTCTTACCAGGCCATAGCAAACGACTGCCTTTGGGAAGCATCGTAGTTTTTACCCATGAGAGGAGAAGCAATTAAAGCAGAGGTCTTTAAGGCTTCTTCCTACCTCCAAGAGCCTTTGTTCTAGGTCAGGGGTTGGCAAACGATAGCCCCACTGCCTGTTTGTGTTCTGTCCATAGGCTAAGAGTGGTTCTTCCATTTTTAATGGTTGAATGAAATCAAAAGAAGAATAATATTTTGTGATCTATCAAGATGATCTGACTTCTAATTCAATGTCCATAAATAAAGTCTTATTGGCAATGGGCCTCTTCACTTGTCTATTGTCTACGGCGGCTTTTTTATTGCGGTGGTAGAGCTGAGTGGTTGCAGAGACTGCATGGCCTAAGATGTTTGCTATCTGGTCCTTTACAGAAAAAGTTTGCTGATACCTGTTGACCACAGTGAAACATATATTCTTACTTTCTGCATTCGTGAAAACGATATACCTCAGTGAGTTACTGTAAGAAGTAAATGAGCTAGGGGCACCTGGGTGGCTCAGTTGGTTAAGCATCCGATTTCGACTCAGGTCATTATCTCACAGCTCATGAGTTCAAGCCCCACATCGGGCTCTGTGCTGACAGCTCAGAGCCTGGAGCCTGCTTCAGATTCTCTGTCTCTGTATCTCGCTGCCCCTCCCCGGCTCGTGCTCTGTCTCTCTCTCTCTCAAAAATAAATAAACATTAAAAAAAATAAAAGGAAGTAAATGAGCTAATGATGTGTATTGAAAAAGGATGTCATGTACATAAATACCTCAGCACCTGCGGGTTTCTGGATGGAGAAGGAAGAAACCCTCATTAGTAGTTTGTACAAAAACAAGCTATTTTCTCATTCAGCAGGGTTGAAAATGTATAGGATTGCAGTTGTGTGAAATTATGTGTACATCTGTAAGGGAAAATAACAAGAACTTACTTGCTAGGTTGGTATGATTCTAGACGAAGGGGTGTGTGTGTGTGTGTGTGTGCGCCTCAATTATTTAAACTACTGCTAAAACTGTTTTCAAATAAATACGAAAAGGGGGAAAGTATCCAGTCACCTTTACTTTGATATTAATGTTGAAAAAAAAGGGTTTTTTAAAAACATTTCCAGGTGAATGTTGAGCTTTAATGGAAGAGATTTAGTTATCTGTGTGTTCCATACTAAGTTGTCTGTAGGCGGCTCTCTCCTAAACAATTGAAAGATATGAAGAGTTAAATATTGGAAACAATATATTTTTTATTTTTATATGATTTTTTAAAGTTGATTTATTTTGAGAGAGAGAGAGAGAGAGAGAGCAGCATGAGCAAGGGAGGGGCAGAGAGAGGACAGAGAGAATCCAAAGCAGGCTCTGCACTGTCAGCACACAGAACCTAACATGGGGGCTTGATCTAACGATCCGTGAGACCATGACCTGAGCCAAAATCAGGAATCTGACACTTAACCAACTGACCCACCGAGGCTACCCAATACTATATGATTTTAGAAAAATTACAACAGCCATGATTTATGGGTTTTGTTATAATACTATTAGAATAACCCCTCACCTGTTAAATAGGTCATCTTTTACTTAAGTGTTTAGCAAGAAAAACAAAGTTCTACTTGTTTAAAATTTAACTAACTCAGAAAGCTGAGAGGAAAACTGAACATTTTCAATGGAGATTGGGTCAGTTTCAGGTTTGGCAAACTACACAAAGATCAAAGTCTTTCATGAGAGGTTCAGAGCTTGAGTGTGCCAAAGAATAACCTAGAGATAGTAGAACTTGGATTTCACATCCTATTTTCTAATAGTTACTGTCTAGGGAGCTTACAGATCCACTCAGTTAATTCATTTGTCATTGGTATATAAATAGCGATGTCCTTTTTCCACGAAAGTGACCAGCAGTTTGGTTGAACTGGTGGAGTTCTCTGTGGACACAGCCTTACAGTGAGCTGTGTGCAAGCTTCACACAGAAAGTGGGATTGCCCCTCTCTCTTTCCTGAGGTGCAGAATGAAATTTCAGGAGGCTGGGGCACCCAATTCCCTGGGCTGGCAATGCAGCTTCTCTTGGTAGTAGCAGTGGGACCTTGGGTAAGCCACCTAATCCCGCTGAACGATGACTTCTTCATCTTATTTTTTAAATTTTCATTTTAAGTGTATTTGTTTATTTTGAGAGAGAGAGTGAGCAAGCAAGCAGGGGAGGGCAGAGAGTGAGAATCCCAAGCATGAGCCTGCCATGGGGCTTGAACTCATGAACCATGAGATCATGACCCCAGCTGAAACCAGGAATCCAAGGCTTAACCGACTGAACCACCCAGGTGCCCCCACTTCTTCATCTTAAAAAAGGATGATAATAGAACTCACTTCATAGATTGGTGAATACTAAGAAAATTTGTGGAAAAGGGCTAACGTTCAATGAATGTTAGCCATCCTTATTATCATGGGTGGTCAGGGTAGCTAAAAAGCAAAAATGAATCAAATAGTTGCGGGGGGGAGGTTCAAGCAAATGCCTTTTCATTTTCTGCTAGCCCTGAGTCACGTGATAAATGTAGACTGTCCAGCTCACTGGTTTCTAAAGGATGGAAATGTCTGGCAGAATTTGTTATCAACTTTAAGTCTGTAGAATGCCTTAGGCAGAAGTTCTTTAGCTCTTGATGAGTGATTTTTTTTTTTTTTACATTAATATCCATCCAACAGAATGATGAAGTACATGCCGGCCATTGGATGTGTCAGGAATGGTCAATAAACAATGACAAAGGATCTTTCACATTCTCTCAATAAACACTGCTGCTCCTTCTCACCATCTTCCTTGATAAACACCAGCTGGAGTGAAGCTTTCACCCAAGAGGCAGCTCATTGCCATGATGGAGGATAAAGTCAGTGGCTTCCTGAATTTATCATTGCCCCCTTTTTTTTTTTAAAGGCATGGTAACTGGTGGGGGCTGCCTGGTTTTGGGCCCTGGATTCTAGTGGCTTCCTTCCTTACGTGGCAGACATCAAGTGTGATGACTTATTTATCTTTTTCTTTAATTCTGTCATCCCAGCTTCTTGCTGGGGTGGAGTAAGGAGGAAAGAGACTTCAGGGCAGTTGAGTGTGAGAGTGGCCAATAGGGGAGGGGAGAAAGAGGATTTGAAGAGTGTGTTGTACATAAGGAATGGGCATTCCCCTCTTTGCTGTTTTCACGAGAAACAACAGAAAGGAACTAAATGTATTTTTGGATGTTGAACTAGTGTTTAATTGAATGCTATACTGGACCAAGATGGGGCCACCACTCTCAGCTCCTAGCTTACTCCCTGTGCCTAGGACAGTGCCTGATGATGGTAAGCACTTAATACATATTCGTTGAATGAGATACCAGCATTCTGGTTCCAGGTATATATCTCATGAATCCAATGCCATAGATCTCCAAATGTATACATTAAAGATAAACATCCTCTAAATCTCCTTTTTATGGAAGGAGCCAGTTATTATAACTCTTCTTTTGACATTTCCCTGTCCTCCTCTAGAGGAAGATAGATGTGTGGTAATACCCCATGAACAAGCTATCATATAGAAGGGAAAGTGATCTAATATAGGGGAGAAATGGCCCCAGGTCACAATCATGAGTGGGTGAGGAAAAGAAGAGGCAGAGACACACAGAGGTTGGTCATGTGATTCTTGATATGAGCTTGGGCCTAGGGTTGAGGGACATCCTCTTATATTTTGTGCATGTAGGGCAGATGGAAGGGGGCTACTCTCTTACCCTGGACTTTTACTCCTGATTCTGACTCATTCAGTAGAGGAGAGGGGCAGGTGTATGTTTGTGTGTATAGTGTGTGTGTGTGTGTGTGTGTGTGTGTGTGTGTGTGTAGCCTTGAGCCCTGTTTATAAGTTGAGCTTGAGGTCTGTACATGGGTCACAACTGTGCCCTAGTGGGCCCCTTCTCATGAGAGTGGGGGTTGGGAGGGCTTTAAAGGAACCAGTGGCTTTGGGAATAGTCATTCATGTAAGAACATAAATCCCACCAGATGATCATCATAAATTCAAATGTATTTAATTGAGTAAACATGTATTGTGCTCCTATCATGTGTCAAGTGCTAGGGCTAAAAAGATGAACAAGAAACAAAATCTATTCCCAGGTGTCCCACAGCTCAGTGAGAGAATATAAAAGTGTAATCAATATCATAATGAAGTACGCAGAAGGTGCTGTGGGAGGGGGAAGCAATCAATCTTCGGCTGTAAGCTAGAGACAGCAGGCCATTTGAGTTGAGCCATAAAGGATGGTTAGAAGGTTGTCACATGGATGATGTGGGGGAGGGGAAGGAAAGGACATTTTATGCAGAGAGAATAGCAAAGAACCAAAGAGGGGCCATGCAGAAATGCATGATCTTTTGTTGGCACAACAAAAGGTCAGAGATTCTAAAGTGTGTGGTTCTAAGGAGAAAGAAGGTAGAGGAGAAAATGGAAGGATACATCCTATCCCAAGGCTAGTCTGTTGCAGGTTGGGTTTTCCAGATGCTTAGATAGAGTTTGAAAGCATGATGTTTCTTAACCACCAAGGCTAATGAAAGAAGAGGAAACAGGATTGGGCAGAGAGAGAAATTGAGTCCCAACATATACTCCACAAAACTTCAGCCACCCCAGTGGGAAGTCTTGTTCACCTCCTAGCTTTGGGCAGCACTAGAAGAGTGGACCATTTAATGGCATACTTAGGAAGTCAGTCCCTGCCAGCCCATGTATCTGCTCAAAGTTCTTAAAGGACCCTAGTTGGGGTAGTGGCATCCAATGAAGGGTTGGCTCTTACTAACTCCTCAGTGATAGTGAACACAGGTCCTACACCTAGACCAAGACCCAATTGTGGCCAAGAGAACCACCTTGAGAAATCTAAAAGCCAATTCATGGCTAAATGTGCTGTAATTATTGACCAGTCGTTGTGGGTTGCTATTAATACCTTGAGGGCAAGCTTTTCTATGAAGATAGAAGTCAACAGCCACAGACCTCTCAGTTTGGTGGTGAACATATCCTTGAACTCCATGCTTCTTTCCCTCTGTTGAATGATGAGACAGGCTGTCATACTTGACATTGCCAATAACCCTTCAGGAGGTCTGTGAGCATCAAATAAAGGGAACACCAGGTTGTGTTCCAGCTCCAGTATGAGCTGTAATAATGAAAAAATATGGCTGAGGGCTCTTTGTTTTGTAAGCTGGGTAAGGCTAGAGAATGGCAGGGAGAGTGGAACAGAGTTGTGGCCCATTTGTCTTATTACTTGGTCCTCCAAAGACTCATCCTTGTCTTTTTTAAAAAAAATATTTGAGAGACAGAGAGAGAGAGAGAGAGAGAGCACATGAGCAGGGGAGGGGCAGAGAGAGAGAAACATAGAATCTGAAGCAGGCTTCAGGCTCTAAGCTGTCAGCACAGAGCCCAACGCAAGCTTGAACTCTTGCACCACGAGATCGTGACCTGAGACGATGTCCGACGCTTAACCAACTGAGCCACCCAGCAGGCACCCTGACTCATCCTTGTTTTTAACACCACACTGCCTTCATTTAAATCCTGGTGTAGGCACTTCTAGCTGTGTGACTCTGATCAAGTTACTTAACTTCTCTGTGCTGCAATTTCTTCATACATAAAATGGCAACAATAAAGACAATAACTACATAGGGTCATGGAAATTGTTATGAAGATTAAATGCCTTGATGAGGCTGAAGAGCTTAGAACAATGTCTAATGTATAGTAAGTGTTCTGTAAGAGTTAGCTCTTACTATTATTATTGAAAGCCACTTAAAATCTATAACCCCAAACATTTGAGACCCTGGAGACCTTTGGAAAAGAAGAAGAAAAGAGGAAAACAATGTGGAGATGGGCATGACACTTCCTTCCTTCACTTACTTAACTAATATTTTGGCAATAGATATCCAGTGCCAGGTAACTATATGAAGACATGGGGTAGCCTGAAGAAAGAAGATACAGTTTCTGCTCCTGAGGACTCACAGTTTAGCTGGGGTGGGGGTGGGGGGCTTATACACTTAAGTAAAATATCAGAATATGATGTCCTATGTGCTTGATTAGAGGTATAGAGAGATGGCTACGGGAAGCGGCCAAGGCTTTGGAGAAGGAATGTCATGGGGTGAGGAGGAACTCAGTGGGTGCAGGTGCCACGGGAGGAGGATTTTGCTGGTGGAGGTCGGGGCAGAATAAAAGCGAGAAGGTGTGGAGGGGCTCGATGCTCCATGCAGGGAGAGCTGAGCGCAGCCATTGCAGGGAGAGGTGCAGGCTGATGACAGAGCAGGTGAGCCAATGCCAGGCTGCCGACGGTCTTGAACCACCCAGCTGGGGGTTTGAACTTCACTCTGACAGCAGAGTGCAGGGGCGACATGTGATCAGAATCTGTGTCTCAGAAGTCTTGTCTGGCTTCACAGACATCCAGAGTCCTTTATACTTCCTCCTGAGATCCTTGGTGCTTAGAGTGAGCTTTGGGGACCAAAAGGGCCCGTCAGCCATGCAGAATCTCAAGTCTTCCTCAGACCGACCCCCCTCAAAACTCACCAGACCATTACAGTCTGGGCTACACTGCGTATTTGGGTTCAGAGAGTTTGCCTTACAAATGTTGCCTTCTCCCTCATTCTGTTGCTGGAAGGCTGAGCTCCATGAGCAGCAAGAAGCTGGGGTTTGGGGGCTGAGGATTGCTCAGGTGAGGTGTCCTCTGGAAGGCTGTGGTTCCTGTATTGCTGCCGGGGCTCCTCATCCGTGTCTGTCTCGCATGGCTTTTCTCAGTCAGAGTGTTTGCACTCAGCAGCAGGGACACAGACATGTTTCAAGATGTTTCTGCTCATCAAAGGCTTAAAAATTGTCATTATCAGATTTTCATGTCCAGCCCTTGAAAGTAATAATCTGTTCCCATAGTTGTCTGCCCTGTCAGGCTTTCTCCTCCATTACATTAACAGCCCCATTTGTGATATTTATTTTCCAAGTTTCTCTACCCTTCTAGAAGTTTCCAAATTTGCCTCTGGGTCTCTCTCTGTCTCTCTCTCTTTTTTTTTTTTTTTTGCAGAGTAGGGTGTCTTTTCAAACATTATTTAATCTACCAGCATCCCTTCAGTGGTAAGCACCATGAGAAGGAAGCCTTCCTCCTTTTCCAGGATGTATTAACCTCAAAGAAATAAGAATGTGGATCTGGGGAGAAGGAACAGCCACATCCCAATATCTAGGTGCTGCCTGTCACCGGCTCATACCCAAAGGCAAATGCATATGAGTTGGATGCTGCATTGCCCCAAGTAGATGAGCCTCTATTCATCAAAGACTTTCTTTGAAAGCTTAAAGTATATCTTTTCAGTGCTGCTCCGTATTTTTCTCAAGCTACTGTAGGGTTGGTATGCTAGTTCAAAGTACAGGAAAAGCCAGGGAAATTGTGAGAGAATTCTTTTTTGCCTTTCAACCTCATGTGGTTACTGAAAAAAAAAAAAAAATCCGCAGACCTGCCTGGATGTATCTTACCGAATCAACTCTGGAAGCAGATAGCCCATAGCAGAACAGCCGAATTGGACATTCTGTTCTCACAGAATGAATGGTCTGCTGAGCAGTTAATCAGCTCTTCATTCCAACTCAGGCAAGAGAAAGAGACGAAGGAAGCTGGTGGGGAAGAACAGAACTTCACCTTGTGTATCAAGAGTAACTCTGAAAGGGATACTATTAGAATCTATTCCAACAAAGACATCCTACCAGATCCGAAGACGTGAAAACAAACAGAAAAGGATTCGAGTCCTGTCATATAGCACAGTGGTCAGACCAAGTTCGCTCAGCCTTGGCCCTATTAACATGCTGGGTTGGATAGTCTTCTGTGCAGGGCTGTCCTGTGCTTCATAGGGTGTTCAGCAGCATCCCTGGACACATTCCCTTGGTCGTAACAAGCAAAAAGTATCTCCAGACATTGCCACATGTCCCCTGGGGGTAACACCACTCCTGGCCAAGAAAAACTAGGCTAAAGAAAGGGCTAACTGGATTCATGACCCAACTCTGCCACCTACTAGTTCCATGATCTTGGATAAGTCTCTTAGTCTCTTGAGCTCAATTTTCTCATCTGTAAAAATGGGGCTACCTCACAGGATTACTATAGGATTAGGCACTTAAATATGCATGATCTAGCACATAGTACATGTTCAGTAAACATCAACTATTTTTGTGATGATAATCACGTCCTCTCACCTGAGGTAAAATACTGTAACCTGTAAACTGGAACGACTCATGGATAAGAAGATTAAGGACAAAGACCACATCTTAGATTATCACATGGGGACGAGGTCTGCTGTAGTGGACAAAAGCACTGGTTCGCCCTACATTTGTGTTCAGCTAAAAGAAAAGCACTACACACATCGGATTAGCAGGGAAGCTCTGGAAATTCTGAAGGACTCAAACAGTGTTAATAGGGGTGCCGGATTTAACCTTGGAAATCTGGAAAACAACAGGGCACAGTGTAAACAGAGTAAAAAAAGAACAGAGGGCCTTTTAGAAGAGCTGTAAGGCTTAACCAAAATCCTTCCCCCTCCCTGTGCAACACCCACTGTCTCATTTAAGCGCCTCCCTTAGAAAAGTCCTTTGAGGTCTGAAGTAACCAGGAGTCCTTGCTGAGGAACATGGCAACTTCGCCTTCCACTGTAAGTTGCTCATGGTTCCTGAAGCCCGAAGCTGAAGCATCTGGTGTTCTCTGAGATGCTGAACCAGGGACTCTAGGCAGAGCCTGGGGCTGGGGGTGCAGGACGGGGAGTCCCAAAGAATGGAGTTAAAATTGACTGAAAGGCCATTGCTTTTGATGGATTTTATGATGGATGCATAAAATCAAGCAAGATGTGAACTTTAAATTGATTGCAACATGTTACCTTATCACTGTGTTCCCTGATTAATTTCTGGTCTGATCTTATCTTGTATTTCCCAAGATGCTTCTGAAGGCTTTCATGTCCAGCTTAAATCACACTTTTCTTTTCTCCTGCCAGTATTCCATGTTCCCAGGGTGCGAGTAGATGGGGAAGCATTTTCTATAGGACAAGTTAGTGCTTTTGGGGGCCTCTCCCTTGCCTATAGCAAATTTCTCAGGGTGTGAAAGAAAAATCAGACTCCATGGAGTTCTTTTTGCTTTTTTTGGTATATCTTTAATCTGCAATCATTTCAAGGCCTTGGTTTATTTTTATATGTTACTCATCCACTTTTTTGCTTTATATTTCATTTTATCCTGTATTTAAATCTTCAAATTTCAATATCACCTTGAGTGTTATCAGGGTTATTCCTCATGCCAAAAGCTCAGAAATACTGGTGTATTTATGTAGGTTTATCTGGCTTTTTTTTCCTTGAGGTACTGTTATTAGTCAGAATCCTGGTAGGAAGAAGGTGGCTGAGTTGAAAAGAACATTAATGAAGCTCTTCGGGCAGAGTTAAAGGAAACAACTCCGGATGGCAAGGCACCTGGGAACCAGGAACAGCAAGGACCTGTGACCTCCCTGAAGCCTGAGGGGCCATGAGGGGTGGGGATAGGGTTGTCCGAGCCTGATAAGAAATGTACTGGAAGGGGCTCTCACAGGACGATAGCCACATGGGAATACAACCACCAACAGCCCTTTGGAGAGACACGAAGGAAGCAGAGAGAATAAACACTCCAACTGTCTTTTCTCCCACTTGTTGGTTTCCTAGTGGTGCCTCTGATTGGCCAATCTGGATGACCCAGTCCACAGAGATTAGGGTCCCTGACACAGAGAAGGGCAGTGAATAGATCTGGATTGAGGTGGGAATAAAGCACAAACAATAACCAACATCAACTTCTTCTTCACTTTTGGCTGTTGAAATTCTCATTAGGGTATCAATAGATGAGCAACTCTCAGTAGATTATCAATGGTGATGAGTACACATGAATGCATGCCAATTCTATTTTTGTTATGATGAAATCAATTTTTGCTCTTCCTAGAGATACGTATATAGTTTTGTTTGTTTTAGGAAGCTTCTCTTTCTCCTGCTTGATCAGTCTGGTGTCCCTGTACAGAGTGGACAACTGTCTTTAAAAACCTGAATGCCCACACAAAGAATATATTGGAAATGTTAATTCTCAGCCCCCACATGACATCTACTGAACCAGAAACCTGGTGGGGAGGGTGCCCACTGATTTGTGTTAACAAGCCCTCCAGGGAGTCTGACGCATGCTCGCGTTTGAGAAGCGTGGGGCAAGATGTTGTGCAGAACATTTCTGATACTTCTCTCACACCACACCTTTTTGTTCTGGGTGTTGCTGTGGCAACCAGCAGTGCATAGGTATAGCCTGACCACACCTCGCTTCAGCTGCACCACATATATCTTCTCTGCCTCTGGGCGTCTCTTCCACTGCGGTGTGGTGTAACTGGGGGGAGCATGCTCAACTCTTCCTAGGCATGTGCAAACCTGGAAATGCTAAAGTGTTCATTAATAGTCCTGGGGAAGCCTTGTGGACCAATGGAGGTTGGGAGCCAGTAGATATATATCTCTCCCATGGTCCTGGGGTGAAGGCACATTCAACATGGCTCCTCAGTAGTTTCCAGTGGAACTGAGCTCCATTTGCCCAAAGTACTAACAAGCTCAGTAATACTCCTTTGGATTGGCTTTCTGTCTTCCCAATCACTTTCTAAAATTAACCACTACATGCAAACCCTTGTCTCACGCTCTGTCTGCTTCTTGGAGGAATCCAAGCTAAGACAAATGTTCTTTCCTCATCCTTTAGCAATATTTTACTCAATAGTGCTTATTTTTACCATCCTAGCAGTGGCTATAATCTCTCTGGCAATATGGTTCCATAGTTCTCTGTCTCCCCAGTAGGTTAGTATTCTTGAGGTCAGGGACCTTATTCAAGGAATGAATACTCTTCATTCAAGGAATACTCCCCACCCACTCTTGTCCTGGCGGGTTTTTGTATAGTGCTGAGCACAATAAGTGTTGAATTTAACAGACTGTCAGCCATGTCTGATGACTTGTAAAGTCACATTGTAATATTCTCAGTGTGTCTGACTTTGGATAGTGTTCTCCTTTATTGTTACAATCTTGAAGTTATGGCCTTTCTCTTTGAGCTATTTTCAATCAAGTTGTTGCTCAAAAATGAGGTTGGATTGCTTGTGACCATTCAGTACAGCCAGGCCCCACTTCACGGACATTGAGCTGTGAAGTTGTAGAAGGTCCTATGTTCAGAAGGTCCCACCCTTGGATAATGCTTGGCTCTTGCCAGTTGGAACAACTTCTTCTCCTCCTCCTCCTCCTCCTCCTCCTCCTCCTCCTCCTTCTTCAATGTTTACTTATTTTTGAAAGAGAGAGAACACATAAGGAGGGGAGGGGCAGAGAGAGAGGGAGACACAGAATCTGAAGCAGGCTTCAGGCTCTGAGCTGTCAACACAGAGCCTGATGTGGGGCTGGAACTTACAAACCATGAGATCATGATCTGAGCTGAAGTTGGTCACTGAACCGACTGAGCCACCCAGGCGCCCTGCCATCTTGAACTTCTTAATAATTTTATCTTTGTGGTTGTGTTTTGTGAGTGAAGTTCAAAGGACATTGGAATATACATGTGAGCAGAGGAGATAGACATAACATATGCATCTATCCTTCCCTACTTCCCAGTGTAGTTATTCATGATGTTCCATGAGCACAGAGTCCCAAGCCGAACCACACACAGGAAGCCAGCAACACTTAAAATGAGTACCAGGCAAGTGTAATGTTCATGACTGAGCAATCTGAGAAGGGGAAGGTAAGTAAGGAGAGGAAGTGGGGAGAGAGGGTAAGAGGCCATGCTTTACAGGTGGAACCAGAACATGCTTCCAAAGAAAGAAGGCAACGGTGTTCCAAGAAACACTGGAGACCAGGGAACCCTATCATATCATTTCTCGCTCATTTTACTTCCCTGTATTAGCTCACCACTTTTTCTGAAAATGATGATATAGAAGAATAGGAAAAGGTAAGGTAACTCCATCCTTTTCTTTTGGTCTTCCTTACCTATCAATAAGCTGAAGAAAGAAAGTGTTGGTAGAATGGGCACATAACAAGAGGTGCAATAAACACAGTTTGGTTAATTTTGTTCAGTGTCTCCATTGTTCTGATAAGAATAAAATGGATATATGAGCTATAAATTCCAGTTGTTTAATTTCAGTGATTCTGCATGCCAGCTGAATGTTGTTATGTTCGCACGTAAAATGATCATTTTATGAGATAAAGATGAATGGGAAGATTTAAATATATTCACATGTGAAAAGAAATGTTCATAAAAAAGAAAAATAAAAAATACATTAAAATTTGTGTATAATGAGCCACACTGTATGTGTGTGTCTCAAGTATGTAAAATAAAATGCTTTAATAAATAAGAAATAATAAGACTAAGGTGAGCTGCTTCTATTCCCAGTTAGAATGTGCCAGGCTTTGGGAATAAAAAGATAAAAGCCATCGTCCTTGCCCAAGGACTTCACAGATTAGCAGGGGATTCAGACAATCAACTCAACAATCAGAGAAGAGGGTGGTGAGAGCTCTGAACACCTAGCTGCTTGGGGATCAGGAGCAAAGACAGCAGGCATGTCAGTGGGGGTCTGGATGCTGGCTCACGTAGCCCTGGTCACCGGTCACACACACACTCTAGCATGGCACTTGGCACACAGTAGGCACGCAATCATCAGAGGAATGAATCTGATTCAGGGTAGCTTTCTGGAGGAGGTGATTTTTTTTATGTTTTTATTTTATTTTTGAGAGGGGGAGAGAGAGAGAGAGAGAGGGAGAGACATTGCACGAGTGGGGGAGGGGCAGAGAGAGAGGGAGACACATGATCTGAAGCAGGTTCCAGGCTCTGAGCTATTAGCACAGAGCCCGACGTGGGGCTTGAACTCATGGACTGCAAGATCAGGACCTGAGCTGAAGTTGGCGCTCAACCAACTGAGCCACCCAGGCGCCTCTGGAGGAGGTGACTTCTTAACTGGAAGTTCAGTACCCTGAGCTTGTGGACACCCCAGTTGCTCCATTAACCTCCAAACATCATGTGAGTGATGAATATTTCTTTTCACGTGCAAATATATTATAAGTTGTGAAGAGAAGAGAAGCCTAGGTGAAACGGTATTTCCAAGACTCCCTTCTAGGATGATGACCTTTGTGTCCAACGTCAGGAGGGAAAGGAAACATTGGGGCTCTCATTCCTGCCTTAGGTGTTATTCTTAATTACAAGGACAGGGTTTAATTTTGCATTATACATTTTATGGTTAAGAATTAGAGAAGTCTTTGTGTATTCCTTATCCAGATGCAATGCTTTCATTTCATAAATCCATTCATATAACCTATTCTTTTTGCCTATGTACTTCATATTTCTTTGCAAGACACTCAACAGCCTTCATCCCTGAGAGAAAGAGTTGTTCCACAAGGCCCTCCTCAGGCAGCCCCAGAACCTCCGGAAGGTGACATGTGGCAATAACCATCATCCACAGAGCTTCCAAAGCATCTCACCTGCCCAACCTTATGGCTCTTCTGCTTGGTGTCACCGTTGTTCATGTATTAATTAGGCCGGGAGTTTCTTGAGAGTGGCTTTGTGTCTAAGTCACTCCTGGAATCCAGTACAATGTCTGGTACATAGAAGGAGCACAAAAAAATGGGGTTGGTTGAATGAATGACCTAATATCATCTGACTGCTCCCAAGCTTCTTTAACTATGGTCTTAGGTGTCTCACCTCTTTATCTTATTTATCACTCTTTTCCTGACACTTTTTAAATATAGAACATACACACATTTGCACAGGCTCACCTCCCTCCCTCCATATACACACACTAGCTTTGGAAATGCACAGTGAACTTGACTGAAAGATTTTGTCAGGGCACTTACACTTGTTAGGACAGTTCACAGAAACATAAAAAAATGATGGATTGCTTCGTCCTGGCCCTTACACATCTTAGCTTGATGGAATGTCTTGGTGGTATCTGATTTCAGAGCACACCTGTAGACCTAGTGACAGCCTGTGCTCCTGAGTGGGCTTAGGAAAGCACTTATTTATTATAAAGTTAAAATTAAACTACACGTTTTTACATGTTGTTTAGTGGCAGGAGCTGATGCAAAACTTTGTCAACACAGAACTTTTCACACCTCGGGTTCCAACTTCAGTAAGTGGATTGCCGTGTAAGACTGGTGTTGGTTTTCGGCACTGAAAATGAATGAACTAACTTGGGAAAACCCAAAGGCATGGCCCTTTACCTTTCTTTGAGTTAAAATCCTTTGATTTTAAAAGAATCTGGGTCACTTCTCTCTTTTGATACACTTCAGAGCTTCTTGGTTCTACTTCCGGATCAAAGTAGGAACTCCCAAGTGCCGTGGCAGCGAGGTGACCCGTCTTTCCAGGAAGTGCCCTCATCTGGGATGTGAGGGCAAGCTCCCATCTGTGGTGCTAGATGTAACCGTCTTCACTTCCTAGCCGAGAGCTCTGCTGCCCACGGAGCTGTGCGGCCTGTGTGTCCCTTTGTCTGCTAACCATGTCTCATTGCTTTCTTCACAACAAAACGTCCTACTCACAGTGAAGGGCCCCGGATGTGCCCGTGTGAAACTGCTCACCGCACCAGGTTCTTCCCACCGCCACACTCCCATTGATGACAGTTCTCTGCATGCAATTTCTCCTAAAACTATCCACTTTTGCAGGGCCAAAGAAATCTCTCAGCATTTAGCATTACAGAGGCAGCTATGGTCTCAAAAATAAGATGGAAACTAGGATGTAGAGCAAGAGAAAGAAAATGCTGATTGAAATCGAAAGCTAAAAGCTAATGAGACACTCACACCATGGATGGGATGAGTTCCCTGCAGGAAAGCCACCAATGGTAACATGGCCTGTATGATGTTATGATTTATGGTTATTATGATTATTACTTTATCATCCTTTAGGCTTTTAGATATTATAAGGTTTTTTTTATACATGATTGTTGATATTTTTATTATTATTACTTTAAATGTTTATTTATTTTTTGAGAGGCAGAGCATGAGTAGGGGAGGGGCAGACAGAGGGGAGACACAGAATCCAAAGCAAGCTCCGAGCTGTCAGCATGGAGCCCATTGCAGGGCTCAAACCCATAAACTGTGAGATCATGACCGGAGCCGAAGTCGGAAGCTTAACTGGACTGAGCCACCCAGGGGCCCCTGATTGTTGATCTTTAACCATAAGTAGGTATTGTAATTTTTTTACAAATGAGGAAATTGAGGCTTATAGAAGGTAAGTAAGTGATCCTGTACCAGGACACCTGCCTAGCACCCAGAAATTAACACTTTCAAGGTGGCTGGGGGTCATGGAAACTGATACCACCTTTTGGGAGGCCACGTCTCAGTTTATTCTCAGGACAATGCTACCTTACTATAGAATGGCTAAATATGATATATCTATATTATGGAATATGGGCTTGCAGTTTTAAAATGAAGTGGAGTCTACTTATTGTTTTGAAAGGATCCCTAAGAAGTACTTTCAATTAATAAAATAAAGTTGCAGAATAACACTTAAGGTATGATCATGTTAATATATACGGATAAATATCTGCATGTCTATCTATCTATCTATCCATCTACCTATCATCTATTTTTATGTATATATGAACATATAAAAGCACAGAAAAATACACACATAACTACCAATATTCCTCTGCATGGAAAGGTGGGGACATAAATGTCGACTTTTGCTTTTAATTCATTATTCCTCAGGGTTGATTGTTTTAATTAAATGTGTCACTGTATTGCTTGTGTGATTAAAATCTAGTAATACAAATGGTACTGTAGTAAATAAACTTGGTTATCCTGTGCTAGTCATGTCATAATCAGCTCCTTAACTAGCAGTACAACTGTAGTTGAAAAAACAAGTGGAGGAAAAAACTGGCTCAGTCGGTTAAGTGTCCGACTGTTGGTTTTGGCTCAGGTCAAGATCTCATGGTTTTTGAGTTCGAGCCCCATGTTGGGCTCTGCACTGAGTGTGGAGCCTGCTTGGGATTTTCTTCCTTTCTCTCTCTCTGCCCTTCACTCCCTCGTGCTCCGTCTCTCTCAAAAAAAAAAAAAAAATTTTAGAACCGCCATGGAGGAGGAAGAAGGAAGATTTTCATGAACTCCTCCCATTTTGGCACAGCACACACTCTCTGGTTTTCCGTGTCTAGTGCTGAGCTTCCTAGTAAAAGGGAGAGAGAGAAACAGGGACTGAATTCAAGAGTTCAAAGATGATTAAAGAGAGAGCTAGAAATTAAGACACGGTAAGAGCAGAATACAGTCATTCCAGTAGACAAAGAAGAGATCTTAGGATATTACAGACCCTCAGGGGTTCCTGGGTGGCTCAGTCGGTTAAGTGTCTGACTTCAGCTTAGGTCATGATCTCATAATTCGTGGGTTAAAGCCCCATGTTGGGCTCTGTGCTGACAGCTCAGAGCCTGGAGCTTGCTTCGGAGTCTGTGTCTCCCTCTCTCTCCACTCCTTCCTGACTCACACTCTGTCTCTCAAAAATGAATAAATGTTAAAAAAAAATAATATTACAGACCCTCAGTGACGACATCCAAGGAATACCTACCACTGGTTCTCAAAGTGTGGCTCTCAGGCGAGCAGCATTATCATCGCGAGGGAACCTGGTAGGCATGCAAATTATCCAAGCTCGTTCCAGACCTACCAAATGTGAAACTGCAGGTGGGGCCAGCCGTGTTTTGACAAGCTTTCCAGGGAATTCGAATGTGTGCTAAAGTTTGACAACCACTGCTTTCCACCAGTGCTTCTCAAAATTGAAAATACATCTGCATGGCCTGGGGATCTGGTTATGCAGCACATTCTGACTTAGCAGGGATGGAATGGAGCCCCGAGACCCTGCACTTCTCACAAGATCCCTGGTGAGCCCCTGGTGCTGTGGCTCAGACCACATGGAGTCACTTCAGAAGGCAGACTGAGTGTGCATTCAATGACGAGAGTGTTCCCTAAGGAAATAATGCAAATCTTGTCAGCGTTTTATTTCATTTTTATTTCAAGGCCATGGGCGAGACTAATGCCGCTCTCTTTGAAGAGCTTGCTCTCTGGGGTTCTGGGGACGCGTTGAGGAACAGTGCCGTATTTGTGTATCTGTAGCTTTGCCTCCTGAAAGCTCCAAAACATTCGCTGCCACTCCTGACTTTTTGTGAACAGTTCCTCTTTCCAGATGGAGAAGCTGAGGCTGGCCCCCAGAGCTATTTGTGTTCCAAGGTCAGAGAGACCTGGGACAGCCTGGGCTGGCGAAGCCCTCCTGACCTGGCTGGAAGCTCTTCCCACCCGCCCCTTGCGCCTCTCTCAGCAGCCTGCGGGAAGTGGTGATGGAGCTCAGAAGATTAGCACGGCCGCAGCTCAGTAGTAAAACCCAGAGCAGCTCACTCTCCAGGCTCGCTGGTGAATAAACAGGGATCTTTATCATCCTTTCCGTCAGAAAGCATTTATTTAAAACCCCTTGGCTAACTCACAGGGTGAGCTGGCCTGTCACACACCATCACATGGGATGGAAACTGGTAATTAAATTTAGCAACCCACCTCGGCAAATCCAGACGGAGATGTTTACAGGCCAGCACGAAAGGAGCCAGGAGTTTTCACTCCTAAATCAAGAGGTTTCCAGAGAAAGTGAAGTAAGGCTCGGTGGGTTATGCTGAATTATGGGCACCTGTTCCCATCAATAACTTGATGGCAAGACTCAGAGGCCAAGAATGTCCGCTCTGCACACAGCCTGATGGAGGGCTGTCGGCCTCATTGTTGAGCTGTGTGGCTCAGCAGTGGGGAGATGCCGAGAGGGAGGCGTTTGCTCCAAGGACAGCTTGTTTGTTTACCGACTCTGGGGGCTGAGGCAGACAGCAGTAACCAAAGAATAAATGTCATTTTCCCTACACACCCGGCAAAAAGCACTGCGGTTGCAACATGGAGCAGCTTAAGTAGATTTTCGTGATGGCAAAGAGCAAGGTGGGCATATCGAGTCCGGAGTTTTGCTAGTTTGCAGGGTGCTGTCGGAATTCTAGCCTGGATGCCTGATGCAGCCCCTGCCTGCAGTCCAGGAAGCTTTTCTGTTATAAGGCTCTACTTTCTGGAAAAGCCCTTGGGTTGAAAAGTGAGCAAAAGTGGAATTTTGTGTATTTCTGGATTTGGTGGCCTGTGTCGGGCTGTCTAAAGTAGAAAGGACCTCTCTCATTTCAGCCAAAGACTCGGCCAGAATCCCCTGCTTTTGTGTGCCTGGGAGCGTGACTGTCAGAGGGAGGGGAGTATCAGGCCTGTGCACAAGCTAGGCTCCAGTTACACCTTCTCCAGTGCTTGACGTGCCTGGTCAATTACACCTGCCCAGCTTCTGTAAGAGCTTGTCTTTGACAGGAGCCCAGATATGTGGGTGGGACGAAGAGGACCCTGGCAATCCTCAAGGAAGGTGGCGGGTGCCACTCCATCTGTGTGAAAGCATTCCACCGTCCAGGTGCAGATAAACATGTTTGAGCTTCAGCAACACCCACATGAGTATCTGTTCTCCCACCTTACACAATAGCACCTTACAGAAAAGGGAACAGGACTTCGAATGTCGTCAACTGGGCCCTGCAGGGAGGAAAAGGCCAGCTGATAATGGAAGCCACCCCAGATTAGTGCGAGGGGGACTGGCTTCTTATTCAAGCAACCCTGGTGAATTTCCAGTCCCAGCGAGTGATGCTGGAAGGCATCGAAGTCTTCAGGGCTGGTAAGACCCTCACAAGCTGTAGTAAAGAGTCAGGGCAGAGTGATTTCCTAAGCTGCGTGTTCTTATCTACCTTTTCTATCATAGCATAGCTCCTTTCCTTATCTCTGCTTTCTCTCTGTTCCTTTTTCCTTGCCTCCCTTGTTTTCCTTTCATTTGTTTCTCCTCTCCTTTCTAGGCCTAATGACAAAAGCACGTCACCTACAGATGTTCCTGAATGGCACCGGGGCCCTTGGGCTTAGGAGGTAAGTGGTCCTCTGTGGCTCAGTTGAAGCAGGTCAAGGCTGACACTCCTGAGGCCTTGAATCCGATGCCAGCTTGACCCACTGTGCTGGTCGCTGTATACTTTCAGTGCCTGGGTTTCTCTCTCTGTAAAGTGCAGATGAAAGTCCCTCCCCTTCCTTCACAAGAGGATGGTCTGTATGACTAGGTTGGATATAAGATCATGACTCAGGAAGACCGTGGTGTGAATGCTGGGCATTGCCCTCATTGTACATTGATGTGCACAATGGTTACCTTTCAGCATGCTTCTCCTGGCGTTCCTCATCATGTCTTCCTGGTCTTGTAGGGCAGGTTGTAGTGGAAGAATTGTGTTTGGCACAAGGTCACACAAGGTTGGGTGCCTCAGCTGAATCTAAACAAAGAGCAATTGAGTTCCTAACCTATGCTCAGCTCATTGGACCACAGTGACCTCTGCTCTCTGTACCTGGAAACCCAGCCCTGGTGGAGGAAATAATGCTCCTGCTTCCCCAGGTGGAATGGAAACCTGTTACACTGCCTTCTCCACCCCATGGCTGGGTGAAATCCAGCTCTGTTTGCATCTGGTCCACATCTTACACCTACCCAGCACAGCTTGCTCCTTGCCAAGAGAAAGCTTGGGGCAGGGCTGTTCGTCAGGGGATGCTCAGTCTGGCAAGGGGATAACCAGCGGACACAGATCCACTTTTGGGGTTCAGAAGTGATGGGGTGGCCTGGAAAGTGTGAGCTTTACAGCTTAAATTAAAGTGTTTCCATTGTGTCCAACTTTAACTCAATTCCTTTACATATAAGGCACCTAAAGCAGAAATGGCAGGGGGGTGCCTGGGTGGCGCAGTCGGTTAAGCGTCCGACTTCAACCAGGTCACGATCTCGCGGTCCGCGAGTTCGAGCCCCACATCAGGCTCTGGGCTGATGGCTGATGGCTCAGACCCTGGAGCCTGTTTCTGATTCTGTGTCTCCCTCTCTCTCTCTGCCCCTCCCCCGTTCATGCTCTGTCTCTGTCCCAAAAATAAATAAACGTTGAAAAAAAATTAAAAAAAAAAAAAAAATAAAGCAGAAATGGCAGGACAGGACAAAAAAAAAAAGTGAAAAAATCCACTCTAAGTCTGGGATGGTTGCAACATCCATGGCTGGATTGCCGATCTTTTGCCTGGATCCCTTGCCCTACTTTGGATTGCAACAGTCCGTCTTGCAAACTACATCTCCCAGGCTCCCTTGCTGCCTGGTTTCCAGCTGGGTTCAGCCCAAGGGGGTTCAGTGAACAAGGATAAATCAGAGGGCCGGAGGAAGGGAAAGGCTGAGATGTTTCCCTCTGTCTCACTCTGAGCTGCCCAGGGTTCCAGCTCCACCAAATGGCCCAGAGTTCAGGTGCTAACAACAGTCCCTCTCCAAACCTAGGGTGCTGGGATCCTGTTACTTCTGCCTGGGATTGGCTTTTTGGCTCTTCCAGCATCTGTAACCAGTTCCCCGACATTACATTTCCTCTGTTTCCTGGCTAGGCACTGTTTCCCTAACTGATAAATGGATGGAACTTCTAGAGGTGCCTGGTCCCCTTTACAGATGAGGACCCTAGGGCCCAGGGGAGCCGTGGGCCTGCCTGTGGAACCTGGGGCAGAGGTGAAGCTGGATCCCAGCCCTGCCCCTCACCCTCCAGTGTTGTGTACAGACAGGGTGGGTGAGCCTCCTCACGCAGGGGGCCCTTGGGGTCTGAGCCCAAAGTCGGCCACATTTTACTGGTCAGGAGAAACCTAGAAATAAAGCTGTAATTGCTAGCTGATGCACAGAAATGGACCAGATATTCTAATCAGCCAGAAAGTCCCTTCCTTTGTAAGAAACTTGGTGTCAAGGTATTAAAGAGGGATCTTCTTATTTCTCCTTTCTATTTGCCTCTTTAGATTTTGAGGAGGAGCCATGGTCTGGGGAATCTTTCTTTCTTTTTAAAAAAGTTTATTTATTTACTTTGAGAGGTGGGTAGGGGCAGAGAGAGGAGAGACAGAATCCCAAGCAGGCTCCGAACTGACAGCGTGGAGCCTGACGTGGGTCTCAGTCTCACGAACTGTGAGATCATTACCTGAGCGGAAATCAAGAGACAGATGCTTAACTGACTGAACCACCCAGGCACCCTGGGGATTTCTCTTTTGAAGAGAAACAGAGGCCCTTCAGCTCTTCTCTGGGAGGTCTGGGTGCTGCTGGGGGGCACCATGGCTCTGTCTAGAGCACCTTTTTCTTTGAGTATAGCTGACACACACCTTCCATTAGTTTCAGGTACAACATAGTGATTTGATAAATTTATATGCTATGCTGTGCTCTCCACAAGGGTAGCTCCCATCTGTCACCATACAACGCGATAACCGTACCATTGACTATATTCCCTATGCTGTGCTCTTTATCCCCATGACTTATTCATTCCATAACGGGATGCCTGTATCTCTCAGTCCACTGCGCCCACTTTGCCCACCCCCAATCCCCTCCATGTCCAGAGCATCTTGTAATGACTCCTCGGGGCATGTCTAGAAGCCTGACCCTTGTCACCAACCAGGCCCCAGCTCCAGGCAGCGGGCGTTGACATTAGATTGGAGCCCAGCACCTGTTCCAGCCACTCCCCCTCCCCCAACCAGCCCTCCCTGCAGGGCACTCCGCGGTCAGCAGGGCCAGCAGAGCCCTAGAGGGGGCCCTCCTTGACAACCGCTCTTTGACTCATGCATTATTCAGAGGTCCCTGCCTGCCGCCTGCATAGCTCCTGGAAAGGTTCAGCTCCAGCAGCCCAGGCAGATCCAAAGGGATTTGTGACTGGAGAAGTTTCTCTTTTAACTTTCTTTTTAATTGGAATAAAATATACATCACATAAAAGTTACCATCTTCGCGGGTTTTGAGTGTAAAGTTCACTGGTGTTGAGCACAGTCACATTGTTGTAGAGCTGCCTCTGCCATCCATCCCCAGAACTTCTTCATCTTTCCAAGCTGAAGCCGGCACCCATTAAACACTAACCCTCCTCCTCCTCCCCTCCCCACCCCCCAGTCCCGGGCAACCCCCACTCTACTCTCTGTCTCCGTGAATTTCACCACGCCAGGAACCTCATTTAAGTGGACTCATCCAGTTTGTGTCCTTTGTGTCTGGCTTAGTTTCACTGAGCATAATGTCCTCAAGGTTCACCCACGTTGTGACCTGTGTGACAAGTTCTTTCCTTTTTGAAGCTAAAGAATATTCCACTGCACATAGGGGCCACTTTTGTTTATCCATTCATCCATCGATGGTCACTTCTACCTTCTACCTTCCAGCTACTGTGAATAATGCTGCTATGAACATGGGGTACAAATATCTGTTTGAGACCCTGCTTTCAATTCTTCTGTGTGTATACCCAGAAGTGAAATCGCTGGATCATATGGTACCTCTGGTTTTAATTTCTTGAGGAACTGGTATTTGGTTTCCCATAGCTGTGTGATTTTACATTCCACCAACAGAGCACAAGGGTTCCCTTTTCTCCACATCCTTGCCAACACTTGTTGTTTTCTGTTTTTTTTTTTTTGACAACAGCCATCCTAATGGGTATGAAGCATCTTTTACCTTTATAATTTAATATTTACAAAATGTGTTCTGTGTGTGAAATAAAAATTTCAACATCAACTTTTTTTCCTTTTCCCAACCTCTGTGTCTCTGTTTCTAGAGACAACCACTGTTTCCACCCAAAAGAATGCTTCTGGAAATGGTCTATGCATAGCTTATGTGTATATACTTCTTTTTTTAAATTTTTTAAACGTTTATTCATTTTTGAGGGACAGAGCATGAGCAGGGGAGGGGCAGAGAGAAAGGGAGACACAGAATCTGAAGCAGGCTCCAAACTCTGAGCTGTCAGCACAGAGCCCGACATGGGGCTCGAACTCACAAACCATGAGATCATGACCTGAGTCAAAGGTCAACTGGCTGAGCCACCCAGGTGACCTTATACTTCTTTTTAAAGCAAATAAGACTATAGAATACACATTATTTTGTGTTACCTTTTTTTTTTTGCCTTTTAAAAAGTTTATTTATTTTGAGAGAGAGAGAGAGAGAGAGCAGGGGAGGGGCAGAGAGAGAGCAAGAGAGAGAGAATCCCAAGCAGGCTCTGCACTGTCAGTGTGGAGCCCTATGCGGGGCTCGAACTCATGAGCGGTGAGATCATGACCTGAGCCAAAACCAAGAGTTGGACGCTTAACCAACTGAGCCACCCAGGTGCCCCAGGTTACTTTTTTGTTTAGCTAAACATGGCATTTTTCATGTAATAGATTATTCATATATATATATATATATATATATATGTATATATATATATTCCTATATCTATAGGTGACAAGAGATTTAAATCTGTATAGGACATTGAAACTATAATTAGAATCCTAGAGTCCTCATCCTTCCAACTTAATACAGGAAGTTTGGACTTTGGGAAAATAACACACTCCCAGCCTGTCATCAAACACGTTAATATTTCTGTAGCAAAACATAAAGATAAATTACACAAAGTGGGATAAAGATTCTAAATAGCTATGCACTGGTCATAGTCAGGTTTTGCCACCAAATGAGTTTAAAAAGCTTTCAGTTTTCAGAGCTCGTTGGATTTCACACTTGCAGATAAGAGATTACAGGCTTGTAGTATTTAGAGAGTGCCAGATCCTGGATTGGGAGCTTTTTTTTCATCTTATGTTTGCTTCTCGAAATAATCTCATGAGATAGAAACTTTACTGGTGGGGAAACTGAGGCCCAGAGACAGAAAGTAATTTGCCCAAGCAAGTGCGTAAGCTGGTACTGGAACCTAGGTTTGCCTGATTCCCAAGCCCAGGCTCTTCCCGTTATGTCCCAGGAGATGACATAACCTTGTCTGCCACTGATCAATAGTGCCGCTTCACTCTCAAAAGAACTGAGTCTTGGGATATAAATTACAGGGTCATAGGGCGCCTGGGTGGCTCCGGAGGTTAAGCATCCGACCTTGGCTCAGATCATGATCTTGTGGTTCATGAGTTCAAGCCTTGCGTCGGATTCTCTGCTGTCAGCTCAGAGCCCACTTCGGATCGTCTGTCCTCCCCACCCCTTTCTGCCCCTCCCCTACTGGTTCTCTGTCTCTCTCTCCCAAAATAAATAAAAGCTTTAAAAAAAATTACAGGGTCACACCCACCATACCCTTGGTGACTGAACTTTTCGGCAGGTGAGAGCTGGCTCTTGATTCCTGTAGACATTGTTGGAGTTTAAGACAGCCTTTCTACTTCCCTGGCCTGGACTGTCCATTTTTCCAGCACTTTATAGCTTATAAGAAAGGGGTGGACAGCCAGACAAGCTCTTCCTCTTCCATGAAGACTTCCCTGAATTCTGAAACCTCAGAGGAGCTCATGGTCCATACCACACTGTTTACTTCTTATTTTGTGGGATTATTTGTTCTAATTTATTTTTAAAAATTGCGGTAAAATACACATTAGTAAAATTTATCATTTTAACCGGTTTTAAGTGTGCAGGTCAGTGGCATTAAGTACATTCACACTGTTATGCAACCATCACCGCCATCTGTCTCCAGAACTTTTTCATCCTGCAAAACTGAAACTACACCCATTAAAACACTGACTCTCCCTCCCCTGCCCCTGGTCCCCCCTGCCCCCCCCCCGCAGTCCCTAGCAACCACCCTTCTACTTCCTGTCTCTATGAATTTGTACAAATGGAATCATCCAGTATCTGTCTTGTCGTGACTGGTTAAATTCACTTAGCAGCATGTGCTCAAGGTTCCTCCACGTTGTAGGAGGAATGTCCTTCCTTGTTAAGCTGTTCCCTCTGCTTAAGTTTTATGTAAATGCTCTGAGGACAAGGGCATCCTCGAAGGCTGCCCTTGTGTGTGGGTCTCACACAATATGGCCATGATTTGACGGCCAGTCAGTATCAATAGGTGCACGATGGGCAGATTGGAAACTTTTAGGGTTGTGACTGCCCTGAGAGTGAGGCCAGAGGGGGCCCCAGGCGGGCTGTGGCTTGCTCTCTGGTGGCATTTGAGCTTTCGACCACACCTGTGCTTTATTTTTGCCATAGATTAATGATTGACTTATTATGTGGAATCAAGGGGTAGATGTTACTACTGTGTCTCATCAGTTCAGCAGCATCGCCCTTCAATCAGGGTGTGTGAGTGTGAGGGTGTGAGTACATGCCAGTGAGTGCTTGTGTGAGTGTGAACATGTGCAAGCACGAATGTGTGTGAACTTAGGTGAGTGTGAATATGCGTAAGCGTGTGAGGAATGTGTGCAATTGTGAATAACTAGGAGAAAGTGTGTGGGTGTGGGCATGCGTGTGTGAGTGTGAATGTGCATGTGTGTGTGAGAACATGTGTGAGTGTGTGAGTGCGTGAGAAAGTGTAGGGGGTGGGCCGCCTGGGTGGCTCAGTCGGTTAAGCGTTGGACTTTGGCTCAGGTCATGATCTCATGGTTCGTTGGCTCTGTGCTGACAGCTCAGAGCTTGGAACCTGCTTTGGATTCTGTGTCTCCCTCCCTCTGCCCCTCCCCTGCTCACACTTTGTCTTTATCTCTCTCTCAAAAATAAATAAACATTAAAAAAATTAAAAGAAAAAAAGAAAGTGTAGGGGGGGTCACTCTGCAGTTACAGGGTGGAATGGGGACAGTGGATGATCTCTCTTCCCATTCACTCGGCCTTAAGATGAGCACTGGGCTTAGAGAAATTATGGATAAGCTAAATTCTAGATTGAGATTCTAATGGGGCTTCAGTGGTTCTAAATGGAAAGAGGAAACAGTTTTTAGTTTCTTTCTCTCACTCTTTATATGAAGGTGTATTCTCTTCAAAGGACAGGAAGGAAGGTGCTAGATCTGGGTCTGTGAGGTCTTTTATCTTGTATGGCCAAGAGAGTCCCCATACCCTGGATGATGGAGGGGTGGGTGGGGGGACGAGCTAGGTGGGTGATGGGGATTAAGGAGGGCACTTGTTGGGACGAGCACTGGGTGTTGTATGTAAAGAGATGAATCACTGAATTCTACTCCTGAAACCAATACTACACAATATGCTAATTAACTTGAGTCTGAATAAAAAAAAAAACAGAGAGTCTTCGTACCCTGATCCTTCCTTTCTGTGGGACAGCCACTGTCCCATGTGCTTACGTCAAAACATTCAGGTGAGGGCTTTCATCATCCTGCTTTACTGTTCTGGAAAAGGAGGCACAGACAGGTTAAATGATGTGCACGTGGTCACAAAGCTAATTCAAAGAAAAGCAGTCTTGCTTTGTGGGTGAGGTTTGATTAGGACCCAGTGTGGGGTCGAGTTTGGGCTTTTCAGCCTGGGAGGTATCCTGGTACGTCTGGTTCAAACTGCATCTGACTATAAGGAAGTGGCTGTAAAATGTCTGCTCTGGCAGAAGCCCAGGTCTGGCACAAGCCCACGTCTGGCACCTTGACCCTGCCACTTTCAGACAGAGGCCTGGTTCTGGCCATTCAGCTTGCTTTTCTCTCACTTAGCGAGAGGACACCTACAGAAGGAGCCCTGCAAGATGGTCTTGCCAGCCCTGCATATGCAGGGTCTCAGCGTCACCTGGCCGCATGTCAGGGGAGCTGGTTTGCTCTGAGTTTGACCTGGAGTTCTAGCTGGGCCTGGTGACCCTGACACTGTCCCGGCCCTCGTGTGGCATCAGTTCAAGTCCTGATATCCACCTGGTGTTGCTACAGCTTCTCAGAGGCCCACAGCTATGCTCAGCACTAGGAACACTGCCCATTCCAGAAGCTTCCCCTCATGCATGGGAAACACATTTTCCCGGGTGGAGGAGGGGAAGGTGGCGCCCATGGTCTGGGTTGTTCATCCTTTGGTGGTATTCTCTTCTTGTTACTGAGCTCTTGTGAGTTACTGAAAACCAACAGGAAGCGGGCAGAGTTTGAGCAAGGAAAACGGAGCCCTGCGCTAGGGCACTGCCGCCTCTAAGATGCCATGTTCTAAAAGGTGCATGATGCCCCTGGAGCTTTGTGACACAGGGGTCTGCAGAGGCTTCTCTGTGGAAATGCATGCAGGGCCTTGATCGATCACTCCAAACCAGTCAGAGATGGGCACAAGATCAGAGCTAGAAGAGTTCATGTGTGTATGTATTTATGTATGTGTGCATGTGCATGTGTGTGTGTATGAATGCGTGTCTGTGTGTCTACGTGTATATATGTATATGTGTATGTGTATATGTGTGTATGCATGCATGCATGTATTGTGTAAGTCTGTGCATGCATGTGTGTATGTATGTGTATATGTATGTGTGTGTATATGTGTATATGCATGTATGTGTGTATGTATTGTGTGTCTGTGCATGCATGTGTGTGTGTATGTATTGTATGTGTCTGTATGTGTATGTGTATATGTGTATGTATACATGTATGTGTGCATGTATTGTGTGCGTGTCTGTATGTATGCATGTGTGTGTGTGTGTGTGTATGTGTGTGTGTGTGTGTAGCAGTAAGGTGTAGGTTCCAACCTTTCCTCAGATGTTGGGAAGAAGCCATGCCTGCCTGTATCTGCTCCCAGCCTTTCAGGGCCCCCACAGATCCGGCCTGTAGCACAGGCTGGATGATACAGGAGGCCTCTGGCTGTTAGGCCTGGAGCTTGTGTGCAGGTAGAGGAGCCCTGGGCCTGCTGCTGTGCATCCTGAGTGTGCAGGAGGAGGAGGAGGACGAGCGGTGGAGGGGGAGGAGAAGGGGAGGAGGAGGAAGAGGAGGAGGGCGGGGGTGTGAGCAGAGGCTAGGGGGGTGGGCCTGGCAGTAGCTTTCAACCTGCTGCCCTGAGGGCGGGGCTTGGGCAGATAGGCCCTTGGGTCCCAATCCAAGTTCCTTTTTGAACAGCACAAAATGGTTCCGAGACAGGCAGAGAGTCTGGTTTTACTCCTTCTGTCGCTAGGTTGTAGAATCTGTAGTGCACATTTACATTCTAACCTCAGGCAGACATACTGTTTGTTGCAGAGGCTCTAAGTGCTTTTCCCGCACTCTGCCAGCCATGAAAGGTCATCTGAGGCTGGGCTCACTCACACAGTCCCCAAGGCTGATTGTGGGACATGGGTCATGGGCCCGCTGCGTAGCTGTCATGGTACCTGCTCAGAGACGTCTCCCAGCTGGTGGTGGTTGGTGCTGGGCCCAGGTCCCCACCTCTGCTGCCTGTTCAGTGCCCCTTGAAATGCACCCAGAGGTGTCTGTCTTCTGGCAGGGCTCTGACCTCAGGGCGGTGGGGCTGGGGAGGTCTTGGGGAAGTGGGGGTGGTGGCCGTGCATGGCATGGTGGGGAGAAGGCCCCCATGAAAGGCTGTCCTCTGTCTATGGAGCCTGTGGGTCTCCAGAGCTCGCTTGCACAATGCTTCCTGCGAGCGTTTTCATCATAGGCTTTAGCAACTGTCATGTCAGCATATGACCTTTAAAACTGTTGAAAAGGAGCCACTTCTGGAGAATGTGCTCACGAGGAGCAACCCTTCTCCCTGCCCCCTGTTTGCCGCTCAAGGACGTGCCTGCCTGCCTCATGGGCTAAGGCAGCCTGCCACTGGTGGCCTAAGTCGGACCTGGAGCCCATTGCTTGGTCACCTGGCATCTGGTTTTATTGTAGTATTATTATTATTAATTGTTATTGTTATTTTGCCTCAGCTGTCTTCTGTGCGTGTGGTAGTGAACTTAGCATCTCTTTATCTCCATGAAGACCCAAGATCCACACTCTGTTTCTCCCTCTGACCCTGCTGTCACCTCCAGGGATCCCCTGTCTCCAGCAGCTGTCCCCTGCCACACACATGCATGCAGACATTTTCTGAGCCTCAGTGGGGCTCCCTGAGTGGCCTTCTCCCAGGCACATAAGGCCGGGATTCAGGTGGAAGGGAGAACACAGGGCATCACTGATGGGATCTAGCACTGGAGGGTACGGGGTGGAGGGGAAGGGGAGGAGAGGGGAAGGGAACCCCTTCTGAGGAAGGAGAGGTCAGAGTCATTGCCATTGCTGTAAGACACCAGTGGGAGGGATCCCTAAATTCAAGGCAGACCCCAGAGCCAATTAGGGAGACGGGTGGTGGGGAGACCTTTTCTCTTTGTCATTCTGATTTTGGTGGTTCTTCCCTGGGCCATTGTGCAGCTCTTTGCTGAGTTCTTGGGGTCCTTCAGATTGGAAATAGGGGATTCAGAGCTTCTCCTAGGTGGACCCAGGGTCAGCCTGCTCCTATGCTTGTGCTGGAGTGGGACAGCTCCGGGTAGGGCAATCGCCTTCCCTCCCCCACGCCCCTTTCCCCCCAGCCTCTGGAGCTTCCCCTCCCCCCATTCCCCACCCACAGCCAATTAACTCCCACTTCTACTGGCTCTACCTCTCCATCATTCTTGCTGCACATCCACTTCTTTCCATTACCCCCAGTTCAAGAGTCAGCAACCTGCAGCCTGCAGCCTAGGTCTGCCCATCCACTGTTTTGTAAATAAAGTCTTATGGGAAAATAGCCACCCTCCTTCATTTGCATACCTCCCCTGCTTGCTTTTTTGTTGCAATTGCAGAGATGAACATGTGCCCCATATTTACTATCTGGCCCTTTTACAGAAAACTTTTGCCAACCCCTGCCCTAATTCATCCTTATCCTCTTTTAATGGGATTATTGAACCATCTTTCCAACTGCTGTCCCTCTCCCCTGTCTGGCTCCCTTCCAATCCATTTTGCACTCTGGTGTTCCTAAAATAACAATCTGCTGACGGTACTTTGCCATTTGCTTCACTGGCTCCTCAAGCTTTCTGGATGGATTCTTAATACCTTCTCCTGGTTTGCTGGGTTCTTCCACCTGGCTCCATGTTCAACCACAGGTGGCTTCCAAGTGCACTACGTTCCCAAGGCACCTGGGCCTCTTTCCCAAGGTTGAGTTGTTTCCTCTTCCTGGACTGACCTTTCTCTCTGCTCTAGCCTGACATGCTCTCATTCCACCTTTCTCAGGAAAGCCTCTTGACTTCTACAGACTGGGTTAGGAACCTCTTCTATGCACATTCATGGTGCTCCAGAACTCTTCCTTTATAAGATATATCTTGTTAGAGTGACATTGTTTATTCATTCACGCACACATGCATGCATGCATTCTCCATATAGATCAGTCATTCAACTAAAGATCTGGATTAAAAAAAAAATCCCAAGCTCCCTGATGTTCTCAGAGCTTATAGGCTGGTGGAGGAAATAGAAATGAACCAATATTAAGAAGTAAGATGGAGAATATTAAAGAGGAGAATACCCTAAGGTAGAAAAAAATAAATCAGGCAGGAGGAAATGAAATACCCTGAAAGTGTTGACATTCTAGATGGGGTGACCAGAGATGACCTCATTGTGAAGGTGGTTTGGGGTAAAGGCTTGAAGGAAGGGAGGGAGGGAGCCATATAGGTATTTAGGGAAGAGCATTAGAGACAAAGGAAACTTAAATACAAAGATGGAAGGCAAGAGAACATCCATCTTCCGGTGTGTTTCAAGACCAGACTGGTGTGGCTGGAGGGGAGACAATGGGAAGGAGGGTTGGAAGGCCTTGTAGGGCTGTGCAGACCTTGACCTTTATTCTGAGAGGCATGAGACCCCATGTAGCTCTCACTGTGTGGAAGAGTGGCATAGGCTGAGTTGAGTTATAATAGAGTCATCCTAGCTGTGTTCTTACTTTCCAGTAGGCAGATAAGGTCCTTGAGGTCAGGTATCATGCTTGCGGACCTTTATTCTCAGACAGCACTCTGGATCATAGAAGACCACAACAGGTGTTTTACAAGTGGTCAATGAACGAACGAATACATGAATAAATGCTATCTCTCCACAGCTGGGTCCTGACTCCTAAGGGCTTGTGAAGTCTTCTCACTGTTAAAGGGAAGCTCTGATTGCAGATGCTGCCAACAGCCAATGTTAGCTGTCTGCTTGGACGTCACTATGGCAGCAACACACATCCAAACCAGTTTTCCTTGTTGCCACAGAAAGGACTGTTTAATGGATCCATGTCACCCTGAGGGAAGATTTCAGGGGTGTATCATATAGCATTGACCTTGGCCCTGCCCTGTGCAATGTTCTGCTCAGTGACAGAGATGAAGCTACAGAGAGTTATTACCAAAGTTAGAGATGGAGGTGGGAGGGATAGATGATTTGTTGATGGGACAGACTCAGGATTTAAAACTATCTTTGTAGGGGGCACCTGGGTGGCTCAGTCGGTTAAGCGCCCAACTTCGGCTCAGGTCATGATCTTGCAGTTTGTGAGTTCGAGCCCCTCATCAGGCTCTGTGCTGACAGCTCGGAGCCTGGAGCCTGCTTCAGATTCTGTGTTTCCCTCTCTGCCCCTCGCCTGCTCATGCTTTTTCTTTCTCTTTCAAATAAATAAACACTAAAAAGATGTTAAAAAAAACCCTAAACTATCTTTGTAGGTTCAAGATTCCAGCCAAGAGGCCCTATCTGTAGGAGAAGGTAAGTAGAGAGCCATATTAGGTTCTATGTCAAAGCCAAAAAAATCAACTGCAAAAATTGAATTGGGGATATGTAGCTTTAGTAAGTGATAAACACTACCTGAGTTAAAAGTGTAAAGCCATCTTCAAAAATCCTAAAGCAATGTTAGAAGCCATTTTAGAAGTGTATTCACAGATGCCAATTATCTGAGAGTTGTAATCCTCTGACTGGGTAAGGCCACGCCCAGGACTTCACGTCCAGGCCTGGATTAGACACCTAAAGAGTGCTGTGAACACGCTGGAGGGTGACAGAAGTATACTGAGAACAGTCGGTGTCTGGTGAAGAGGAGTCTGGGGGTGAGGTCCTGATAGCTCTCTTCAAAATGTCTGAAATATCGGGGCAAAAGGGCTTAGTTTTGAGAGTTTTTCTGAATGGCCTTAAGGGGTTGAAATAGGGCCAGTTATGTGAGTTCAACTGATGGAAACACTGTCTAAACATCAGATGGGTTGCCTCAAGGCCTCTTTCTGTGGGGGTGAGGTGGGGGGTGGGGAGGAACAACCGTGGGCAGAAATACTTAAGCATCAGAGAAGCACTTTTACTAGATAATTTAAAAACCCCTTTTCACACTGGATTCCATGCTTTTTTTGCTTCTCTATTACTATGTGTGGCAGAATCTGATAGTTATTCCTTATATCCACTTTGTACTTTTTCTTTAGTACTAAAACCCAGTATTTTTAACATGCTTTCTGCATGGAACAAGGTCTACTTTCCACAACCTTCCTTGGAACTAGGTGGGGCCAGGGGCTAAAACTGTGGCCAGTGAACTAAAAGTGGAAATATCAAGTTCAACTTCTGGGAAGTAGTAGTCAAGAGAGGGGGTATACTCTTCTTTCCCCTTCTTTTTTGCTGCAGGCTGGAATGTGGATGTGGTGGCTGGAGTGCAGTAGTCATTTTGGGCCATAAGGTAGAAAGTCTATGTTGATAAGGAGCCTGGGTTCCTGATGATTGGGGCTGTTATTACAACTCTAGTCTGTTCACCTTTCTTCTTCACTATGTGAGAACATAATAAAGAACATAGTAAAGTGCAAACAATGTGTTTGTAACAAACCACAGTTATTTTGGGTTTTCTGAAACTTAGGAACCCACTTATAACTAATCTACCATGGAAAGTACACACACACACACACACACACACACACACACACACACACACCCGAAGGAACACTATTGAAATGAAGGACATGGGCTTCCCAGTTGGATTGCTTTGCTCCAAATTCTAGCTCCACTACTTTCTAGCTGTGTGCCATTGGACAAGTTTCTTCACCTCTCTGTGCCTCAGTTTCCAAACTTATAAAATGGGAATGATATAACAATTATGCAGTTTTCGTTTGTTTTTAGAGAAGATTAAATTAGAGAATACATTTAAAAACATAGAACAGTGATTGACCCATAGCAAATATTTGATACATATTAGCTATTATTATTTTTAAAAATTTATTTGTTTTGAGAGAGAGCAAGGTGGGGGGAGAAGAGAGAGGAAACAGAGAATCCTGAGCAGGCTCAGCACAGAGGCTGATGCAGGGCTGGATCCCATAAACCATGAGATCATAACCTGAACTGAAACCAAGAGTCAGATGCTTAACCAACTGAGCCACCCAGGCACCCCTTAGCTATTATACAGACATAGTCCACATGTTTGTTTGTTTATACTTTGCCTCTCCATACTGACAACTGTAGAGTTGTACTGTTTTCTCTTATTCATTGGTTCATTTGATAACTTTCATTAATGTCACAAGAAGAAACAGTAGAAGAACATTCAAAATATGCATACACAATCAAGATTTAATCTTAAGACAGTCTGCTTTAAGACATGAGGTTAAGGAATGAATTGTATCTAGAAGCGTGGGTCATTAGGATTTGCTGTGTGTTCTGAATTTCTTCCCTGTTTGTGTTACTCATTTCTAAATTGTATACGAAATACAGATTTCATAGTGGTAAGCAATAATTTGTACCTAGAGAAAGAGTTTATTTCTCTCTTAAGGTTGTCTTCCAGAGTTTCTTAAGAAACCCAAGTTGGAACTTTATTTATTTATTTATTTATTCATTCATTCATTCATTCATTCATTCATTCATGGGATGTATAGATGAACAAAGAGGGGTACACACCCTTAAGATGATCCCAGCTAACAGAGAAAGCAGACATACTTTCTGTAGCTCTCTGGACGTGCCTCTTCTTATGTCTGGTTTTCTGGACCGTGGGTGTCAGAAGGTGAGTAAGAATTTGCCAGGAAGAAAAGGTGGGGTGGCACTTCTGGGAATTTATCCCCCAGAGGCACCTGCGCATGTGTGGAAGGATGTACATACATGGTTATTCATGGAAGAGTTGCTTATATATAGTAGGGGAATTCTGGAACCCGCATGTCCATCTACAGAGTCCTGGATAATCTATGGACATCCTCAGAGTGGAATACTATGCAGCTGGAAAAAGAAAGGGGTTGCTGTCTGTGCACTGCTGGAACACACTTTCCAGAATATACTATTAAGTGAAAAAAGAGGCAAGAAGCAGTGAGCATAGATAGTTGGCTACATTCTGTTTAAGAAAAGTGTGGTGGAGTTAGAGTATATATCTCTCTCTTTCTTGTATTTGCAGAAAGATTGGAAAGATAAACAAGGAACTAATAAAAGGGATCATGCCCTAGTAGGGAGGGGGGCGGGTAGCGGGAAAGGAGAGGAGCAGGTCAGGGTGTGAGCAAGACTTCTTACTTGTTCTTTATCATTTTGATTTTTGAACTATATAAATACATTATCTACTCCAATATATAAAATGCAGTGTAATAAGAAAAGGGAGGGGTGCCTGGGTGGCTCAGTCAGTTAAGCATCCTACTTTGGTTCAGGTCATGATCTCTCGATTCATGGGTTCAAGCCCCGCGTTGGGCTCTGTACTGACAACTCAGAGCCTGGAGCTTGCTCAGATTCTGTCTCCCCCTCTCTCTCTGTTCCTCCCCCGCTTGTGCTCTCTCTTTCTCTCTAAAAAATACATTAATTAATTAAAAAAAATAAATGGGAAGAACATTCTCCACAGAGAGATTAGCATGTGTAGAGGTTCAGAGGCATGGGACAGCACTACAAGGGAACAAAGTTCTCCCTAACTTTATTATTTTTTAATGTTTATTTATTTGAGAGAGAGAGAGAGAGAGAGAGAGAGAGAGAGAGAGAGAGAGAGAACACAAGCAGGGGAAGGACAGAGAGAGGGAGACAGAGGATCTGAAACAGGTTCTGTGCTGACAGCAGAGAACCTGATGCAGCTCGAACTCATGAACCACGATACCATGAACTGAGCCAAAGTCTGATGCTTAAACAACTGAGCCACCCAGACACCCCTCTCCCTAACTTTAATCTAGAGTCTCTCTGGCGGGGCCTCCAGAACTGTTTGTTGTCTCTGTTTTTGATTTCTGGACACCTACTGGGATAGAAGTTCATTAAAAATATGGGACTTTGTCAATCTTACAACCATATGCAAATTACCTTTGGTTGCCTGATATTGTGGACTGACTCTCTGAGATCTCTTGCTCATGTGTATCCCAGCATCCTCTGAAGGAATAACCCCCTCCTGTTTCCCTGACATTGTTCTGCTTACCACCTGGGGTGCTATGCTTTCCCTTTCCTTCAGTTTCCTGCACCAGGAGTCATTCCATCTCTCTTCAAGAAAACAAAAAGGTATGGTTGGCCAACAACAGAGAAATTATGCATTTAAATAGAAATATATAGCTCTGAATAAAATTACACATCAACATAAATCTATACGCATACATGCATAAGAATATAATGCATATGATTATACTTACACATCCACACAGAAAGCTACATGAGATGTACAGTAGATATATTTCACCTGTTAAACAGGAACTGTATAGTGGGTTTTCTAGAATAGCAGTTTTCAAGAATTTTAGCTTGCATACCTCCTAAAGGAATTTTGAAAAAACCCTCCTTAACTTGTATAAGTCAACATCTTATGATAATTTTTTAATCATAAATTCAAATAATTGCCAAGGATGTAATTTTTGGCATAATGTAAAATGTTGACATTTTAAAATAAAAATATTGCATGTCTTTAAAATATGAGCCAAATGGAATTTATTTTTTTATTATTTTTTTCAACATTTATTTATTTTTGGGACAGAGAGAGACAGAGCATGAACGGGGGAGGGGCAGAGAGAGAGGGAGACACAGATTCGGAAGCGGGCTCCAGGCTCTAAGCCATCAGCCCAGAGCCCAACGCGGGGCTCGAACTCACGGAACGCGAAATCGTGACCTGAGCTGAAGTCGGACGCTTTACCGACTGAGCCACCCAGGCGCCCCAAGCCAAATGGAATTTAAATGTTGTGATGATTTGATACTTGCCATATTTTAAATTACACCAAGAGTTGTTATTGTTAACATTCAGACATTTTTTTGTCTTCCCCTTTTTCTCTGTGGATTCCTATCTCTATTCCATTTCTCTGTAGATATTTATCCTAATGTAGTAGGTTTTTATGTTTGAAAGTCTTTTATTGGTTTCATAATTATCAAATCTATGTGTGTAAATTGCAATGTGATATTTGTTTTGTTTCCTGTGACAAGTTGCTAAATGGTGAGTCTTTTTTTTTTCTTCAGAATTAAATGAACACCAGAATAAATAGTAGAATAAGATATATTTGCTTTCTCTCACCTCAAGAATGGTGTGTAGCAATAATCACAGCCCTAAAACAGGAAGCTCAGGAGTCTGTGAGCTGGCTGAGTGGCTCTTTAGTCTAGAAGGGCTCAGCTGATGGGGCTGGGCTGGCTCAAATGTCCATAGCCAGCCATTTTGGATGGCTGGAATGCCTTATTTCTGCTGCACATGATTTCTCACTCTCCAATAGGCTATCCTGGGCTTCTTCCTGGGGTTGTTGGGCAGGATCCCGAGAGTGAGTGTGGCCAAACAAAACCTCTCATGCACAGCTTCCAGGCTGACTCATTGCACTTCTGCGACTTTCCATTGGCCAAAGTAAGTCACAAGACCAGCCCATACTTTGGGGCGGGGGAAATACACTCAACTTTGATGTGAAGAGCTTCAAAGTCACATTGCAGGGACAATATTTTGTTAGATTTATGCTAAGTATTTCATTGTGGGGGGTGCCAAAGTAAATGGAATTGTGTTTTTTATTTCAAATTTCACTTGTTCAGGGCTGGTGTATAGGAAAGTGATGGCTTTTATACATTAACCTTAAATCCTGCAACCTTGCTGTAATTGCCTATTGGTTCTAGGAAATTTTTGTTTATTTTCAATTCTTTCAGATTTTCTGCATAGATAATCATGTCATCTGTGAACAAAGACAGTTTTAGTTTTTCCTTCCCAATCTGGATACCTTTTATTTCCTTTTCCTGCCTTGTTGCATCATCTAAGACTTCTAGTGTGGTTTTGAAAAGGAGTGGTGAGAAGGGACATCCTTTTCTTGTTCCTGATATTCGTGGGAAAGCTTTGAATTTCTCACCATTAAGTATGATGTTAAGTTGTAGGAATTTTGTAGAATTCTTTATCAAGTTGAGGAGGTTCCTCTCTATTCCCAGTTTACTGAGGGTTTTTTTTTTTTTTAATCATGGATGAGTGTTGGATTTTGTCAAATGGTTTTTCTGTACCTATTGATAAGATTGTGTGATTTTTCTTTTTTTAGTCTGTTGATGACATTAATTATTTTTTGAATATTAACCAGCCTTTCATGCCTTAGAGGAATCCCACTTGGTTGAGTGTATAATTCTTTTTATACATTGTTGGATTCGATTTGCTAATATTTTGTTGAAGAGTTTTGCATCCATGTTTATGAGAAATATTGGTCTGTAGTTTTCTTGTAGTGTCTTTTTCTGGTTTGGGTAATAGGGTAATGCTGGCCTCATAGAATAAATCAGAAAGTATTCTAGTTCCTTTTTTGGAATAAGATCTTAATTATAAAGTTGGTAAGAAGATGTTTTAGACTATCTTATTAAACAACACATGAAATCTGAAAGAAATCCCATGAAACTTTCATCCTAGGGCTTTAGCTAATGTACCTTGAACATTTTAGAAATTGTTTTAAACATTCCAATTGCAGTTAAAATGACCAGCATATGACGGAAATTATAACTCTCCAATAGTTACATGGCTTTAGCTATTTGAATGCGCCTTTCTTCTCAGCTAATGACACCTCCTAGGGATGAGTCTTAAGACTGGCTGCAAAGGATTTCTTGCATTTGAAATTGTGGAGAGAAAAAAGTATTTTTTTAGCATTAAATAATTCTTACAGATGTTCTTCTTGATTTTTGATCATAGGACCAACCTCAACAACAGTGATTTTTCTTTCTCTCTTTCTCCCCCTTCTCTTTCTCTCTTTCCTTCTTTGACAGAGGTGAGAAAGTAGAAGAGGTGACTGCTGATAAAAAGCTGTTTTTATTCCCATTTCCCCACTGTACCATCTAACTGAATTCAGACATCCAAACATGGGCCAAACACCCAGTTTGAATAATGGGCTTTCCCTTAACAAGCAAATGAACAAGTGTCAAAACCAGGGAAATCCCGAAAGCCCTGTGAGCAGACAGAACCTTCATTATTCATCATGGGAGGCTTCCCTTTTGTTGGCTGCCTTGGAGTTTTCCCATCACAGGATGATGAATCATGGTAAGATGTGTCAGAGCTCAAGGGCATGTCTTTCTTTCACAAAGTGAAGAAAGGCTATGGGGAACTCTAGCACCTTCTTAGCCCAAGCACTTGAGGAAAGAACACATGTGGAAAATGAGAATCTGGAAGGTGATTCTCAAGACTATGCAAGTGGTACCCCTGGAAAGTCTTCATGTGCCTCAAAGTTAGGGGGTGCCTGGTAAATTAGGGGATCTTCCAGGTTATCAGAGTAAAGAGGGACTGTGCCGAGGGCAGACAGTTCTTATCAAAGAAGAGAACTTCATTATCCTTATGACTTGGGGATATGCAGGAGAACTGAGGACATCTCAGGCAACTCTGGGCACTTTCCTTGGACTTATGTGCTGAAAAGCCACAGAAATTGCTTTTCTAAGTAGATCATATGCATTCTGAGTGCAGACGCATATCCTCTTTTTATTTCCCCCCAGAAGTCCCAGGATTGTGCTGGGCATATGGTAGACCTGCATAAACATGCAGCAAATGGACTTCTCTATATCACAGGAGTGAAGGGCTCGAAGCGACCTCTAGAATTTTTCAATTCACTCTCTTGTGCATCTGGTGAAATGGCATTCAAAGTCTCAAAGGCAGCTTAGAATTTACCCACATCTTAAAAAGCAAGAGAAATATTGCAATAATATCACATGTTGACCCATTCCGGGATCTAAGAACCAGAGTACAAGAAATGTTTCCCTATGTGCAGCATAAATGGCAGCTTGCTTTCCATCAAAGCAAGAATGGTTGATCCCATCATCAGTGACTTTATTTATTACTTAAAATATTTATTTATTTTTAAGAGAGAGAGAGAGACAGACAGACAGACAGACAGACAAAGAGAGCAGGGGAGGGTCAGAGAGGGAGAAAGAATTTTTATTTATTATTTAAAATATTTGTTTTTGAGAGAGAGAGACAGACAGACAGACAAAGAGAGCAGGGGAGGGTCAGAGAGAGAGGAAAAAAGAGGAGCTGAAGCAGGTTCCACACTGACAGCAGAGAACCCAATGTGGGACTTGAACTCACAAACTGTGAAATCCTGACCTGAGCGGAAGTCGAATGCTTAACCCACTGAGCCACCCAGGAGCGCTGTAAGTGGCTTTAATCTTTATCACTAAACTGTGCCTTCCTCCCACCCTCCCTTCCTTGGAGTGGAGAACCTTGTGCTCCTTTTATGTCTCAGAGACGTAGCATATGTTTGGAAGGTGTTCTCATTTACCTTCTCTTATTCTGAGCTGAGGAGAATTCTGGTTTAAAAGGAAAAAGAATATTAAAGTTACCTTTCTAACTTTAAAAAATCTGTGATATTCATGGCAAATGCCATGCATTTGCCATTTTCCAATCTTCCCTCCCTGAGTGCTGGTTCTTCACCCTGATATCAGATCTTCCATGGTCATTGCTGCTGCTGTTGTGAGCTGGGCACCAGGCTGCCCGGATAGAGACCACATTCCTTAACGCTCCTTGTAGCTTGCATTGTGGTCCCAAATACAAAAACCAGCCATGTTGCCTGGAAGCTCATGTACAGTTCCATCAACAATAGCAGTGCACATGATTTTTGTCTCTTCTTTGCCTCCTGCTTGCTGTTATTTAAGTTTATCTATTGCTGTGCACCGATACACTCTAAAAATTAGTGGCTAAACCACTGCAATTTGTTATTTTTGTCATTCTGTGGGTTAGGAGGTTTCTTAGCTTGTCTTGTCTGACTTCCTAACTAGGTCACAAGATCTCATATGGCCTCATTGTCATCTCTGACAGCTGGGGCTTCTTGATTCTTCTCCATGAGGTATCTCATTCTCCCATAGGCTAGATGGGCATCATCACCACGTGGTGTTCTCAGGATTTTAAGAAAGAGAGAGAGGAAGTGTCAAGATCCCTTAAGGCCTAGGTTCTAGAATTCATACAACATTAATTCTGCCAAATTGTAGTGGTCAACCTTGATTCAAGGATGGAGAAACAGACCCCAGGCCTTGATGGAAGGAGAGGCAGTGTCCTTGACACTGCAAACATGTGTAGACACACATCATGCTTGTTGGTTGGGCTATGGATGTGATGTCTAGAAGCCAAGCAGCTATCCTGGACAAGCTATAGAGACATGGTGCTGAGAATGGGGGAGCGGTGAGAGGGAAAGATCCTGAGTCTCTGCAACTTTGGGAAGGCTCTCTTTGAGCCACCAACCAGCTCCTTTACTGTTTGAGCCACTGTCGTTTTGGACTTTCTGTCATTGGTAGTGAAATCTTTACATACTGCCCAATTTCCATACTCTTAAATTTCCAGGGCTACTTACCACTACTTAGAGTTTTCTGCAGTTTCAGAGTTGGGGAGGAAGGGGGAAACCTAACACTTTGGAGATGACAACATGACATCGTGATGTAATTTCCTGTCCCACTTGGCAAGCCTGGGGACAATAAAATGAGGAAGGTGAACAAGAGGGATGCCACCATGAGGAAGGAAAAGGTTTGGAATTGTCAGGAGCCTAAATGTTGCCTGGCTCCAAGTTGTTCAACATAATCTCAGTGACTAGCCCAGGGGAGAGCCCAGGAACCACAGTGGCAGGACCAGGAACGTTCCAGGCAAACTGAAAAAGCCAAACTTGCCCATGCATGGACTTGCGGCTCAGTGGTTCATTTGGATGTGGTCAAAAGTGGGCCTGCTCCTTGATATAATGATAAGCTGTGCATCTCTGATTCCATCTGGAAACCATTCTTACATTTGCATTAGGAAGAGATGATTTTGAGCTGGGTCTCTCTTAGCTCATCTGTTTTGCATGTGCACAGGGTGGGTTTTAGGGATGAACAACAGCTTTTCTCCTCCCCATTTTTTTTTCTTCCAGTTTTATGGTTTGGTTTGGGCTTTATTTATAACATGTCACATGTAGAAATACAGCAGGGCACTATCCAGAGGCCAAGCAGCATCATATCATTTTACATATTCCCTGCTCATAATTAGTTTAGGCTGTTTTAAGGTTGCATTTTTCCCCCTATAATGATATAGTACACACAAAGTGTTAACTAGAAACAGGAATATTCCCCTCTACCTCTGTCCCACCCTTAAACCATCCCCCTCCTATGTCACCTCCTTCCACCCCCCACACCCTGTCAGTATATCATTCACCCACCAGTGAAAAACAGATTGATCTGGAGGCTTCAGCCACTCTCAGGGGCCAAGAGACCTTGAACTCTTACCCCATCCCCTCTCTCTCCTCCAAACAGAATGGTACACAAACAAGCCTAAGCAGAGAGAAGGCATCTGTCTACAGACAAGGCTGATTCCGTGACCTTGCTTTGTTACTCAGCTCTGAGCATAGAGGCCTCACCGCCAGGGACTGTCCAGAGTTTCTGAGACCTCCAACAGTGTGTGGTCTTTTGGTCCCTCAGAGCCCATCAGTTGCTTCAGACGCTGCATCCTGCAGATGGTTGGCCCGCCTTTGGCACTGTATGAAGGACAAGCTGGTAAGGCCACATATGGGAAAACCATGACATATGGCAGAATTACAGTCTAGTTAAAGAAAATGTACACATACATATATGCATTTTGTCTTCAGAGGTCTTGGTTTAGAAAACAAATTTGCACATATCTGGGCACAATTTACATACACGTGGGCATACTCTGCATACACCTGGCACAAATTTGCAATGTTATGTTCATATGGCTCTACTTCCAGGTAAAGTAACAGAACAGCTTATACACTGTAATTTGTATTTTCTCCCCTAGACCCATGTTGGGTTCCATCGGTTGTATAACTAATGTATTGTCTTCCCCTAATTTGTCCTCCATTTCCCAGAATGTGTTCTAATTTTTAAGAAATGCATCACATTGTTTGTTATGAAACCCAGTCCTGAAGGACATTAAAAGGCTTTTGCGAGCTGATAGCCATTGTCAGTTATTGTCTGTGGAGACACTGGGCTCCCTGGAGACACCCCACAGTGCCCTCCAAAAAGTGTTAGTAAATTGGGCCTTTAGTTGCATTTATATAAATTATAACATTATATTCATAGTTGTGTAAAAAAGATCATAATTAAAAATGATACCTCTATAGAAAAGGACTTTACCAAAAGTACTAGAATCCACATCACAATTGTTCTCAAATGCAATATTAGGGTATGTTAGTCATTGCTCAAGAACAAGATTATCAAACCTGCCAACATAACTGTGTGCAAACTTGAGAAAATCATGTCACTTCCCTGAGCCTTAGTTTCCCCCTCTGGGAAGTGGGGATAATGACAGCTATCTCAGTGCTCCCCAAATCTCAGGCTTAGAGACATTACCTTAAGAATTTTTCCCATATCCTTAGATCACCAGTACTATTATTTACTTCACCTTTCTGGAATTTAATAATTTTTTATCTTAATCAGGTATTATCTACCTTACCCTAGTCCTAAGCAAAAGTGTCTGTGAGGGGGCACCTGGGTGGCTCAGTCAGTTGAGTGTCTGACTTATGTTCAGTTCATGATCTCGTGGTTCATGAGTTCAAGCCCCTCATGGGGTCTCACTGCTGTCAGCACAGAGCCTGCTCAGGATCCTCTGTCTCCCTCTCTCTGACCCTCCCCTGCTTGCACTGTCTCAAAAATAAACAAACATTTAAAAGAAAAAGTATCTGTGAAATGACAGGTTTGATGTATTCTTTTTTTTTTCACATTAAAGTAAATACATAACTCTCAGAAAATTTTTAAAAGATCCTCATCTGTGGGGCACCTGGGTAGCTTAGTCGGTTAAGCATCCAACTTCGGCTTAGGTCATGATCTCACAGTTCGTGAGTTCGAGCCCCGCGTCGGGCTCTGTGCTGACAGCTCAGAGCCTGGAGCCTGCTTCGAATTCTGTGTCTTCTTCTCTCTCTGCCCCTCCCCTGCTCATGCTCTGTCTCAAAAACAAATAAAAACATTAAAAAAATTTTTAAAGATCCTCATCTGTATTCATTTGAATTTTTTTCTGGTACCACTACACTTGAAGAACTGTGGCCAAAAAACCGGAAATAACATGGATAAAGAGCTTGGTATAAGGCCCCATCATAGTCATCAATGGTAGGCATATCTGTGATAGTCATATGGCGGCAGACACAGCTAGTTTCCTGCTTAAGTCTTCCCCTTCCCACATAGTAACAGAATGCGGAATTTCATCTGGTCATGCAACAGAAAAACTACATTTTCCAGGATTCCTTGCAGATAGATCTAACCATGGGATTATGTTTTGGACTATGACACATCACAAAATCTTTGGTGAAATTTCTAGGAAGTCCTCTTAAGAGAAGTCATATACTTCTGCAATGCCTTCCATTTCGCTTACTCAGACTGGCATGGAAAGGCAGGCGTCTGCAACCATAAAGATGGGGGCCATCTCCCAGAGATAGCAGAACCAAGGGGCTGAGGATGGATAATTGTGTGGGAGCTCTGGATGATTTGCCTCTGGTCTTGTTTTACCTAAAGGAGAGGAGATAAACTTCTCCTTTCAACCACTATCTTTCAGGACTTTCCATCACTTGCAGCTGAATATAATCCTAATGGATATAATATTGTGCACATGGGTGGGTGGGGCATCCATGCTGAGCTGGGGCTGGTCATATAGGAGAGGGCCGACTGTTAAATTTTCATGAATTTTGCATGCTGGTGAATGTCACCTTGGTAGCTTGGAACTGGTTATGGTGGGAGTATTGATACCACAGAAATGGCAAATGCTGAACATCAGAGCTTTTTACATGTTTGCCTCCACGAGAGCCAGTTATTGAACATTTACTATTGACTGTCACATCACTGACGGGCTTAAGAACCATGAAAGTTTGATTATGTAGTGAGAGGACGTGAGTTTGGGGGAATGATCTGACCTCCTCGTTTGCTCTCAACTTGTTCAAACTCTAAGTCAGGGACTGACTCTAAGCCAGACCTAGGAGCCTAGGCTTCCATATTTTCTAGTTCTGACCTTGAATGGAGGATGCTTGAATGTTCCTTGGGGTGGGGTGGGGGGTCTCCTGTGGGGAGGACTGAACAGGTTGATAATAAGAGAGCTTGCCTTCCCCTTGCTGTAGGGATAATGATTAGGGAAGATAGGAAATTAGCATTCTGACTTTGCCATCAGGTGCTCAAAATATTGAGGTGCATATATACCTATGACTAACCTATTAACCAAGTTTTTCTCTTCCTTTTCAAAGGTCAAAGTCTCTAACTTGGAAATAGACATGGCACATATTTAGAATTTACTGCCACTCCATAATTAATTATATTTAACAATATGTGCTATATGCCGATTAGGCATCAATGTAAACAGTTGCCACAAATGGAGCTAATGAGGATAACTTTTCCATAGTCAAGTTTTATCCCTAGTTACCCTTGTCACTGTTTTGCTAGGAGGTATACCTATTGTCAACTGTTGATTTCTTTGATATCCTTTGTGTTCAGTTGACCCTCACACACCATTTCACCCCAACCCAGGTAGATAGTTCCACATCATAGAGGATAAATTAGTGTATCTTCATGGAAGAAAAGAGGCTGTGATATAAACAAGCTTATATTTAAATTCTGGTTCCTCTGTGATTTCAGCTGTGTGATCTTGAGCAAGTTATTTAAACCTCATGTCAGTTATTAATAGCTGGATAACAAACTACCTCAAAAGTTAGTGGTTTAAAACAAACACAACTGTATTATTTCTTAGGACTGTGTGGGCTGACTGATTTTTCTGCTGGTCTAGCCTGGGTTCACCCATGTTGCTGCATTCAGCTGGTAGCTGGGATGGAGCTGTCAACCACAGTCTTGGTTTTGCCCACATGACCTCTCTGTGTAGTTTCTTGGGCCTCCTCACAGTGGCCTCGGGATTTCAAGAGGGAGGAAACAGAAGATGCCAGTCCACTATAAGGCCTGGGCTCAGAACTCCCTGAATGTTGTTTCTGCTGCATTGTTTGCTCAGGGCATGTCACAAGGCCAGTCTACATTCAAAGAGGGAGAAATAGTCCCATCTCTTGACAGAAGGGGCTGCACACACACCAGGGCTGAGAGGGACTTTTGGCGGCCATATTTTCAGGTGACCTACCACAACCTCCCTGAAGCTCAATTTTTCCATTTGTCAAAAAGGGAAAATACCTATAAGGCAAGGTGATTCTGAAAAACTTCAGTGCAATCATGTGTAAGAAACTGCTAACATAAGCCTGATACATGAAGTAGCTGCTCTATAAGTGGCAGTTCACTATTCCTTCCCCTTCCTTGGCACTGCCCCAATACACCCACCTACCAGGCACCTATCATGTGTGGTTTCTTTTCTGCTCCCCCAGCACACATGAACCAGAGGCCTTAGGTGTCTAACACTGGATGGATGAAAAAAAAGTCTGAGTATCACAGCTAGAGATTGTAGGCTTATTTGGGGGTGTTTGGGAGTGGGACAGATAATAGGGGTGGTGCAGAGGACAGATTAAGAATGGATCTAGGAGCAGGGTGTGAAGTGTGTGATAGAGTAAACGGGGGTGGAGTGGGGTGGGGGTGTTAACTCTGGGACTTGCCCCAGCACCATCTACTTCCTTCTGATATTAAAGAAAGTTCAAAGTTTACTATAGCATACATCTTCTTTTAGGGCCATAGTTATGGACAGGTAGGGGTGTGGGTGGGTGGATGGCGGTGAATGAGAGAGAGGGAGCAAGAGAGCACAAGAGAGCCTTTAGGGGACATGTTTGGAGACATTTATGATTGTCACAACTGGAGGGGGTGCTACTGGCATCTAGTGGGTAGAGACCAGGAAAGCTACTTTGCTAGAGACCAAACAACCTACTATGCACAAGATAACCCCAACAGCAGAGGATCATCGAGCTCCAAACATAAAATGCTTCTAGAGGACTATTGTGATTTCTGCTGGGCAAAGAGAAGGCACCCTGTTCCTCCCACCCTATCAAATGAGGTGGTTTCTTATGATAAAAAGCTTCTGCACAGTGAAGGAAACAATAAAAAAAAAATAAAAGGCAACTGATGGAATGGGAGAAGATATTTGCAAATGACATATTGGATAAAGGTTAGTATCCAAAATCTATAACAAACTTATCAAACTCAACACCCAAAAACCAAATAAGCCAGTGAAGAAATGGGCAAAAGACATGAACAGACGCTTTTCCAAAGAAGACATCCAGATGGCTAACAGACACATGAAAAGATGCTGAACATTACTCATCAGGGAAATACAAATTAAAACCACAGTGAGATACCAGCTCACACCTGTCCTAGCAGAATGGCTAAAATTAACAACTCAGGAAACAGCAGATGTTGGCAAGGATGTGGAGAAAGGGGAACACTCTTGAACTGCTGGTGGGAAAGCAAACTGGTGCAGCCACTCTGGAAAACAGTATGGAGGTTCCTCAAAAAATTAAAAATAGGGCTACCCTATGACCCAGAAATTGCACTACTAGATATTTATGTGAAGTATATAAAAATGCTGATTCAAAGGGACACATGCTCCCCAATGTTTATAGCAGCACTATCAACAATAACCAAATTATGGAAAGAGCCCAAATGTCCATCGACTGATGAATAGATAAAGAAGATGTGTATATATACAGTGAAATATTACTCAGTGATCAAAATTCCTTTCACAAGATATAAATTTTTTCATACTGTAAGTAGAGCTAAAAGCCTATTCATGTTTCTGTAGTGTGGTCCTCTGCATGCTTATGTTACAGTCAAAGGGAGCCAGAAGAATGAAAGGAGTATGATTAAGGATGGCATAGAATCAGATAATAAGGTGTTTGTTTAACAAGGTTTAATATTTATTAGGTCCTTCCTGCAGGTCTGACCTTGGGCCAAACATTTCACATTTCACATGTGTCCCTGATGTCAGCTGCCTGATGGCCCATGTTCTCTAACTCCACAGATCACTCTTGAATATTACATCGCCATTACTTTACCTTGGCTTCTCCCTCAGCGGGAGCTCCTGTCTCTGGGTGCACTGTTCTATAATTCCTTAGGATACTGGAGATGGGGTGGAGCTTGCTTTTCTTCTGGTTACTTTTCTTTGGAAAAATTTATTGAGATACAATTCACAGCCCACACAATTCAGTCATTTAAAGTGTACAATTGAATGGTTTTTGGTTCTTAATATATTCACACAGTTGTGCAACCATCATTACAATTAATTTTAGAACATTTTCATTACCTTAAAAAGAAATCCCATACTCATTAGAAGTCACGTCCATTTCTTCCTCTCCCAACCCCCCACAACCATGAATTACTTTCTGTCTACAGATTTGTCTGTTCTGGACATTTCATATTAGCAGAACTATACAATATATGGTCCAGTTCTAATAATAAAATGAGGGACTGCTTTCTTTCACTTAATGATGTTGTTGAGGTTCCTTCATGTTGTAGTATGTATCGTTTTCGTCTCCTCCCTCCTTTCTTTCTTTCTTTCTTTCTTTCTTTCTTTCTTTCTTTCTTTCTTTCTTTCTCTTGCCAAATAGTTCATTATATGGACACAGCACATTTGATTTATCCATTCATCTGTGGATGGACATTGGACTGTTTTCACTTTTTGGCCATTATGACTAAAGTTGCTATGAATATTTGTGTACAAGTTTTTGTGTGGACATATGTTCTCATTTATTTTGGGTATACCCAGCAGTGGAACTGTTGAATCCTCTTATGTTTTGAGGAAGAGCCAGACTGATTTCTAAAGCATTTGCACCATTTTACATTCCCACCAGCAATGTATGAGGGGTTGCAATTTCTCCACATCCTTGCCAATTTTTGTTATTATGTCTTTTTGATAGTGGTCATCCTTAGTACTTCTGGTTAATTCTTGTGCCATAAAAAAAAACTGTTAATTTCCTAATCTCACCTCTCACATCCAGTGTCTGTTGTCTTCTTTCTGCTTTACATCAACCCCACAGAATTCTTTTTTTTTTTTTTTTTTTTGCCTCAAAAGATAGTTGTATATAGTAGAGTTTAACTGGTGATTTGGGTCTATGGGGGTGGATGAGGAGAGACATCACTGCACAGTAAATAGACTAACATAAAAGTAAGTACAAATGATCCCTGATTTATGATGGTTCCATTTAGGATTTTTCAACTTTACATTGATGTGAAAGTGACACGTATTCAGTAGAAACTGTACATCAAATTTTGAATTTTGACCTTTTCCCGAGTGGCTGATAGATATGCTATAGACACTCTTTCCTGATGTGAGGCTCAGCTCCCAATCAGCATGCAATTCCAAGGGTCAACAACCAATATGCTGACAACCACTTCTCACCCACATAGCCATTCTGTTTGTCACCTTCAGGATAGCATTCAGTCAATTACATGGGAGAGTCAACACTTTGTTATAACAGAGGCTTTGTGTTAGAGGATTTTGCCCAACCGGGAGCTACTATAAGTGTTCTGGGAACATTTAATGTTGGCTAGGCTGATCTATGATGTCTTGTCGGTTAGGTGTATTCAATGCATTTTTGGCTTAAGATATTTTCAATTTATGATGGGTTTATTAGATGTAACCCCATTGTAAGTTGCAGAAGATCTGTAATAGTTTCTGTATTAGCTTATTTATTTATTTTTGAGAGAGTGAGAGAGAGAGAGAAAGGGGCAGAGAGAGAGAGAGAGAGAGAGAGAGAATCCCAATCCCAGTGTGGGGCCTGATCCTATGAACCGGGAGATCATGACCTGAGCAGAAATCAAGAGTCGGATGCTTAACCGACTGAGCCACCCAGGCATCCCTGTGTGAGTTCTTTAAAGTTCCTCAGTCATTGCAAACCTGAAGACTTTTACAGGAGCCGGTTTTCCTTCCCAGGATCTATGACTTCCTTCCCCGTGCAGATCGTCTCTCTCCCTCCACTGTTGTTCACTTCTGGGTCCTGTCACCTTACTCTAGGACTCAAAATCCTTCCCGTTCTACTACGTGGAACAAATTAGCGTCCCCATATCACCCTCCCCTACACCAGTCTGGCCCTGGAACTATCTTACCACAACAAAGATACCCCATGTGTGACTAAACTGGATAGTTTCTCTGAGAGGGATTTGCCACTAGCTTTTTTTTTTTTCCCTGAAAAATTCCACACACGCAAAAGCAAAAACAAACAAATGGTTCAGCGTCCCACCACTAACAAAGTATGAGATGAAGAAAACGAATCTCTCACCTCACCCCAGCCCATTACCTAAAAGTAGGCTTGAGTAATTAGCTGCTGGGTATGTTCCACTATTTTCAAGAATTTCTATAAACATGAATACATGTGCATAGCATAAACCATGTTAGATATTGGGCTGCAACTACACTTTTTCATTTAACAATATGTTGTGGACATATTTCCATGTTGGCTTCATTTCTTTCAATAGCCATGGTATGAATTTATCATAATTAAAAAATTTTTCAATGTTTATTTTTGAGAGAGAGAAAGCAAGCAGGGGAGGAGCAGAGAAAGGGAGACACAGAATCTGAGGCAAGATCCAGGCTCTGAGCTGTCCACACAGAGCCCGATGTGGGCTTCGAACCCATGAGCAGTGAGATCATGACCTGAGCCAAAGTCAGACGCTTAACTGGCTAAGCCACCCAGGTGCCCTTGAATTTATCATGATTTACACACCCATATTCCCTAGTGGACCTATAAGTTGCTCCCAAGTACCTCCTATTACCATCAGTGCTGTGGTGAAATCTTTGACAGGTGCTTTTACTTTCCGGGGCTGGGACTCGACAGGTGGAGCATCTCAGGCACACCCAGGGCACCTAGATGGCCCTGGAAATGTGTGCCTCCTTCAATGTTGCATTCAAGGCTTACCTTCTTTGCCTCACCTTAATCCCAAGCCTACTACTTCCTATAATTCAGTTTCTTTTAGAAATACCTGGCATGAAATAAGCCTCTAATCTCCTCCTCAGTTTTCCCTGTTTATTTAGTTGCTTACCCTTTCTCTGGTGAATTGAAATAGAATCTTATTATATACTGGATTCATATCTATATATCTCTATCTATGTTTATTTCTGCATTTTCTATTTTATTCTATTAATCCATTTATTTTTACTCTGTGTATATACGTATTTAAGTATGGCTCCACTTCACCCCCAGCCGTACTGACTGAGCCCTTCCTTAGGATGAGTTCAGGAGTTATGGACCCAGCTTGCTGATTTCCCTTACTTACATTTTCCGACATGCTAGAGACTGTTTACCTGGGAGACCTGCTGTGAATCTGGGTATGGCACAGAGAGCCATGGTTTTGATTGTTATAACTCTACGATGAGCTGTAACACAGCAGGCCAAGATCCCATCACATACGAACCCTTTTCCAAAAACATCTCGGCAATTGTTGAAAATTTATTCTTCCACACAAATTTTGGAGTCATTTTGATCTGTCCCGCTGTGTTCAAATTTTTAAAAAGTCATGCATCACCTCCTCTACTCCTCACACATATCTGACAAGGTAGGTGCCATGGATGAGGAAGGTGATGGCAAAAAAGGAAAACGTGGCACAGTACCTTGCATACTGTGCAAGACAGAAGTCAGGTGCAGTCAGTAAGTCACTTGACTCCAGGGCAGGCTCTCCAACACGCTTGCAAACTGTAGAAATGATGAGTGCACAATCATGGGGTCTCTGCGAGGCAAGAGACCTGTGACCAGGAGGGAGCATGCCTGACAGATGTCCTCGCTACAACTGGACTCCCAAGTCTGCCACTGTGCCCATGTTGAGGCCATGCTTCCCGGCCTGCTCCCACCCAAGGATCTCCTGCAATGGAAGAGCAGACACAGCTGAGTTGTAGGTGGAAGTTCTCGTCATTAGAGTCGCTGACCTCCAGAATTGTGGGAATGCTCAGCACATGGAAGTTCAAGGGCCTGGTGGGCAAAACCTGAGACCCTGAAGCATGGGTCCAAGATCCAAGAGATGGAAGCAAGGGTGGCCTTGACATCCCTCCAGTGAGTCGCTAGGAGATTTTATGCTTCCTTGCTCCTGCACTGCAAGGCTAGAGGTCCTGGAGATGGTGAGGGTACCACTGAACTCTGCACCCAAGGGCACCTTGGGCTTATTTCCAGGGGCCAGCTGTTCAGAAGAGTCACCATCTGGGCAGGAGCTAGTGACCTTGACCAGCAGCAGGAGGAAGGGCTCCTTTTACACAATAGGCAGAAATCCTTGTGGAGCCCAAGGATTTCCTTGGGTGCCTCTGGGTACCCCTCCCCCAGAGCAAATATGAATAGACTCTCCAAACAAGTCTGAACTGGGAAGGCTGTGGGACCCTCCAGGTCTGGGTCATGACACCAGGTCAGCCACTGTGATCTGCCGGGATGAGAGACAGCAGTGAGAGGAAGTCAGGCCAGGTAGTGGAGGAGGAAGAGGATGGATATGAGTTTAGCTCTGATATCAAATGCAGCTATGGGGGCTGCACACTGTCCCTCTAGCTTTCTTCTGAATTTCTTCTGAGGAGGAGAGATGCATGGGAGCCATGGAGGGTTTGCTACCTGCAACTGAGGAGCAGCAGACATATTGTGCATTATGGACCGAATTGTGTTCCCCCTGAAACTCGTATATTGCAGCCCTAAATCCCAGTACCTCAGAATGTGATAGTAAATTCGGAGATGGATAGAGGTCATAGGGGTGGGCCCTAAGCTGTTAGGACCGCAGTCCTTGTAAGAAACGGGGATCAGGACACAGACACACATGGAGGAAAGCCCACATGAGGACACAGGGAGAAGACTGCCATCTGTAAGCCAAGGACAGAGGCCTCAGGAGAAGCCATTCCTGGGACACCAGGGTGGCTCAGTAGGTTGAAGGTCCGACTTCGGCTCAGGTCATGATCTCACAGTTTGTGAGTTCAAGCCCCGCATTGGGCTCACTGCTGTCAGCGTAGAGCCTGCTTCGAATCCTCTGTCTGCTCCCCGCCCCTCCCCCTCTCACACTCTGTCTCTCAAAAATAAATAAAACATTAAGAAGAAGAAGAAGAAGAAGAAGAAGAAGAAGAAGAAGAAGAAAACAGCCCTGCCAGCAGCATCTCAGTCTCTTGACGTCTAGCTTTCAGAACTGTGAGGCAATCAATACATTTCTGTTGCTTAAGCCACTCACTTTGCCGTATCTATTCTGGCTACTGAGAGAAGTAACACATGGCAGAAGGGGGACCGTGATGCCCAAGAAAATGTGCTGGTCATGTCTCCTGGTGCAGGGGTGTAGCTCCCCCTCCCCCACTGCTCTGAGACCCACCTTGGAGCTCTGGGCATGCACTGAAGCGTCACATTCTTCCTCCCCATGCTTCTTCTCTTCCTTCTCTCCTGCACAGGGCCAGGCCTGCTTTGTGGTCTGCAGAGCCCAGATATTTTCCCTAGACACGGCTCTTGCGCACCCAACCCTCTCTCAGCGTCTGCTCCCTGGAAGATCTGAACTATTAAGTTTGAGCCTCCTCCCTCCCCCCATTTCACAGATGGGGCTGTCGAGGCCTGCTTGAGCTGCATCTCTCTGCCTGCATGCACCGGCTTTTGCAGAGGCAGGTTCTGTTTGCTCAAACTGTATTTCATAGTTCATACTGCAATGAAGAGATCTTTCTAGCTTCTACTTTCAGAAAGCACCCTTCAAAAATAAATTCATATTCCCCTTTTCTGATTTATTCCATGTGTCATGCTCATCACTATCTCATATCCTCTCCTGTGTGACTTAGTTCTCTCATTTGTTGTCTGGCATGTAACTAGTGAATGAATGAGTGAGAGATCTCAAAGTGTACCATCCTTACTGCTCCCAAAGTTGGATAGCAGAGGTTGGTGAACATCTTTCCAGCTTGCTATTTATCTTGCTGCATCTTTAAGGGCTTGTGAACTTCTCCATCACCATGTCTACATTAGAAGCTCCAAGAGGGTAGTTTAGAATGAATGAGTGAGTGAACCGGACTTTTCGGTGCATCTGACTTCTACTTTGAAGAGGTTGGGAATTCACATTCAGACCATGAGTGCTAGAAGGTCAGAACATCACAGTGGTCAAGCAGGCTGCTTTGCCTGCCTCACAGTCCCATGTCTCCATTTTCTGGTAAACCAAACTCTGCATCATTCAATGGGGGAAATCCTAGCACCACTGTCATCTGCTGTTGAGCATCAGATGTAGTCCTGGATCAGCAGAGTGTCTTTGGGTCTCCATTCTTCCCAGTGACATACTCCACAGACTGTCAATGGGACTGAAATGTGTGGAGGACAAGCTCCTTAACTGGAGGATCTGCTCTGCTCTTCCTCCTCTCCTCCACTCCATCCACGGTGGCCTTGCTATTCCTGAAACATGCTGGGCCTGCTCCTACCTCAGGGATTCTGCAGCCGCTGTTCCCTCTGTTTGGGGCCTTCCCTGGATGACTACATGGCCCACTCCCTCCCTCCCTTTGGGGTGTCCTAGCATTTGTGCTGTACCTCCGGAGTCCCCTCAACTTATTCCACCAGTCACTTGGAAAAGTGTCGGTGGATAGCCCTCAGAGGTCATTGCCGAGGTTGAGGGGAGATCACTCACTAAGCTCACACCCTCTCTCTGGGGACAGCTCGCACCCAGGGGCATAAAGACTGGCCCTCTTGTCCCATGGGGACAATTCTGAAAAGCCACTCTGATCTCAGAGATCCCCAGCTGGTTGGCTGAGGCCCCGCTGAGCCTCCTCCCAGCCCTATTCCCCCTCTGCCCGGTTGATTCTTTTTTTTTTTTTAGAAGTTTATTTATTTATTTTGAGAGAGAGAGAGTGCATAACCAAGGGAGGGGGCAGAGAGAAGGAGAGACAGAATCCCAAGCAGGCTTCAAGCCATCAGCGCCGATTGTGACGTGGGGCTTGAACTCACGAACTGTGAGATCATGACCTGAGCCCGAGTCTAATGCTTATCGGACTGTGCCACCCAGGCGCCCCCACAGGGGTTGATTCTGAAAGCACTTCCTAGCTTCTTGCCTGCAGTCTCTGTCTCTAAGTCTGCTTTGGGGAGCCCGATCAGTGAAAGCTTTCTGTTCAAAAGTCACTTTCTCCTGAAGCTTTCCCTGGCCACAGGGAAAGGTGGTTTCATTCCCCACTGCACCCCCACACCACTGATATCCATAACCCCTCCCCAGGTTTATTCTCTCCTTGGCACATACTGGTACCTAGCATCCCATAATACTTTACTGTCTGCCGTTGTTTGTTGTCTGGCACAGCCACTGAATGAAGGAGTGAATGGTCTCAAAATTTGCCAGCCTCGGCCGCTCCCGAAGTTGGATAGCAGAGGTCGGCAAAAACTTCCTCCCACTTGGCATTTCTCTTGTGGCCTCTTTTCAGTGCTTGTGAACTTCTCCATAACCTTTTCCACATTGGAAGCTTCACAAGGCACTTTGGGATGAATGAATGTGTGAACTGGATGTCTCGATTCATCTTATGTGGTGTTTGGGTGGTTGGGGTGAATTATGAAAGCTTCATACTCCTAACAGTTAATTTGAGACAGGTGGTAGCTGCTGCCCCAATGAGAGAGGATTTGGATTGTTTTTAGTGATTGAGGCAGCAGATAGCCAAGGCCTAGTTCAAAGTACAATGTAATGAGTGTGAGTCAGAACCAAGGTAGGAAGTGTGTTCACTGGGGCAGTCACCTAGTTCAACCGTTAGGATAGGAACAGGATATAGTTATATTTAAAAAAGAAAGAAAGAAAAGGAAAGAGAAAAGGAAAGAAAGGAAGGAAGGAGGAAGGGAGGGAGGGAGTGATGAAGGAAGGAGGGAGGGAGGCAGGAAAGAAATAAACTCTGGTGCTCTCACCAGCCCAGCACCAAGCACAGAAATGACACACAAGGCTTCAAGCTGACAAGTAAACAGCAGGGCCTGTGCTGAGGAGGGATCCTGCAGGTTGGGAATTGGGAGCCGAGGTGGAGCTAGCAGGAAGGGAGGCCACTCCATCCCCAGAGAGCTCTCATGCCTCTCAAGGAGAGGTGCTTAGGCTGTGGCCTCAGAGGTTCCTTGGAGGTGGCAGTTGACGGGGACATTGAGGGGGACTCTTGGGCAAAGGCCAGCACTGACCTTGGGCAGGTGTCGTAAGGAGGCCAAGCACCCTAGAACTGTGGGTGCAGGTGACAGCTGGGCTGGGGCTGGGAAGAAACCCCTTTGGACTCCTCCACTGCCTTCCCCCCTTCCCCCTCTCAGAGAAGCAGGGCTGGTTTAGCGCCCGGTGCAGTTTGGGCCTTTGTCCCAGGCATTACTGGGCAACTTGGCTTTGGCTGGATGTGGGTGCTTAGTGACACATTTACTTTTTGAAGTCAAAGTACGACAAGTTTACAGTGTTTGGCCTTCAGTGAGCTCCCACAGGACCAAGGTTATACAGACATTTCTGCCACACTAAACCTGTATACCTTCTTTAACCCTTAAAAAAGAAAGGCTTAGTTTGGGATTTCAAAAAAATTACACATCACCGTTGGTAGGCTCTAATATTTAAATGATATTTTTAGGTGGAATGATTTATGGGAATTAATTAATTAATTAATTTTCTTAGTGCCTTTCAGGTAAGGTATCTGGAGAGATGTGAAGCCAGTTATCTACCTTCAGGGAAGATAATGTTGGAACAGCCAGCAGATAACAGTGTTCTGGAAAGATTCTCAGCTGTTGTGTGATTGGTTGGACCGGCTCTGTTCACTCCGGTAGCCACTGGCCACACGTGGCTCTTAAGCACTTGGACTGTGCCTCATCCAAATTGACATGTGCTGTAATTGTAACAAACATACTGCCTTCTGGGGATTTAGCATGACAAAGAGTGCAAAATAGTCCATTAATAATTTTAAATATTGATCACATGTTTTAAATATTGATTATTTTGGTTCCATTGGGCCAAATAAGATCTATTACTAAAATGAATTTCACCTGTTTTTTTTTACTTTAAAAAAAATTTAAGTTTTAATTTTAGAGAGAGAACAAGAGAGTGTGAGCAGGGGAGCAGGGGAGAGGGACAGAGGGAAAGAGAGAGAGAGAGAGAGAGAGAGAGAGAGTCTCAAGCAGGCTCTAAGCTCAGCATGTCTGATGCAGGGCTCGATCCCACAACCTTGGGATCATGACCTGAGCTGAAATCAAGAGTTGGACGCTCCACCCACAGTGCCATCCAAGCGCCCCCCCCACCTTTTTTTTTTTTGCTTTTAATGTGACTGCTAGAAACTTTGAAATCACACACATAACTGCTATTATGTGGCCATTGGAGAGGGCTGGGATCAGCCCCTCAAGACTCTTTTGGACCTCCAACTTTCTGTAGACACTCTTTATGTATTTAGATTCAAAATACTATATACAAGGGAACCTTAAAGAGTTTATCAATCTGGGGCTTTTTGTTGGAAAGTTGGGATTTTTCCCCCCAAAGGTAACAGATAACAACGGGTGTATATACAAGAGAGTTGAGATGGAGATGTGGGGGGAAGGGTGGTGTTGTCCACAGTATGGGATATAGTCAAATAATCCAGAGTGAAAGGAAAGGACAGTGAGTGTGTGGGGAAAGGCCCTGCACCAAAAGCAAGAAATGGGACTTTGAGCATCCCTTCTGCCGCTTAGAGTAAGTCCTGAGAAAAACCACCACTTGTGTAAATGCAGTGTCTGTGCAGATAGGAGTCCTGAGGGCCCAATGGATCTCCAAGCCTTGGGAGAACAAGGGCTGATGAGTGCATTTCCATTCAGATTTTATAAGAAAAATAGAACTCCCTAATATAATATCTCTCCACTCCTCTGAGCAGGGAGCTCACCAGATTTAGGGAACATGTTAAAGAGTAAAACTAAGGCAAATATACAGAGAGCTTGGTTACTGTAGTCTGGGATCCCTTTTTTCCTTCAAGGACTGAACTGGAACATGAATTACGGCCTATCAGTTCCCAGGCTGTCTCCCCACTGAGAGCCTGTGTGTAAAATAAACCCTCAGAGCACTTATGCAAGGTGTGATTAGCAGAAGTGCCCAGGATTATGTTTATGGATGTCTGGAGGATTCTCAAGCTGAGAGTTCAGGCAACCTAGGGGAAAAATAAATTCTCTCTCGGGTCTCATTTTGGAATCATGAATCCAGACACTGGATCATTTAACTGCATTAGATGATCTTTTGGGTCTGATTTGAAAACTACAAAAAAGAGGAAGTCAGCACGAGGGATGAGGATATGGGCTAGGCTCTGACCCTGTGTAACATTCAAGGGACTTGCTCCTTGGAAAAGAAGAATTTGAGTTCATATCTTTTCCAATGTTGAGTTTCTTTTTGTGAAGGGTTTAAGTCAGATTGTTGCTTTTACTTGAGTGGCATTGGTTATAAATAAAGTATTTTCATTTTCATTTCATTCCATAAAATAATTTCAATTTTCAGTGTGCATATTGTCCAAGTAGGAGAATTCCGTTCACCATTTTTTTTTTCTTGTCCAACACTGAAGGCCTATTCCTACCAAAGCATTTCATAACTCTTCGATCGTATTTCAGCATATCTCCTGGTTAGCTTGTGTGGTTATCTAGTAATTTGAGTTAACTTAGAATAGGTGCTAGTCTGTTATACTTCATAAATAAAAAACAAAGGCACAGGGTTTGGCAAATTATTTACTATGTATTTTGCACAGAACACCACTAAAGCCTCAGGTGTGGTGGGGTGGGAGAACAACAGAAATAAAAGAAAAATTTTAACCTGGTGCAATTTAACCTTAAATATAGACGTTTTAGATAAATACAAAGGAGAGAGGGAAATGTGTGTCATGCTTTCTTTTTCCTTCTGTCACAGCTATTTTTAATCTTGATTGTTCCAGAGGCTGTGGCAATCCCGAGACTCTACTGGGTCCAATTATAGCTGCATATACACCCTTCCCTTTGCAGAGAAACTCTTGGGTGTATGGGTGTCTATTTTACTACCTGACCTTTTCTCTAGTTGTCAACTTATAACCCCTATCAACATTTATTCCCTTGAGATTTCTCTTAATAGTTTGGGCACTGGAGTAGGACAGTGGAATGCAAGTCTCACTTGTAAGCTTATGAGACCTTGGAAAACTTCTCTACTCTTTCCAAGCCTCATCTCTTAAATAGGCATAATAATGGTGCCAGCTCACAGGGCTGGGTGAGGATTAAAAGAGATTATGCACATAATGCCCTCAACCCAGAGTCTGGCACTCAGTAAATCGTGGCTATATTTATTATCCCTCCCCTGCCAACCTCATCCTGGTTTCCTATGGAGCAGCACACCTCGAAGGGTGAGCCGGGAAGCCTCAGCACCTGCATCCCTGGGAGCCTGTGAAAAACGCACATTTCTCCATCCACCTCACACCATTGCCATCAGAATGTCTGGGCTTGGGACCCAGCGACCTGTGCGGACAGGCTCCAGGGGAGATTTGCATGCATGGTCAGTCTGAGAGGCACCCATCTGGAGATCCTACTGTGTGACTCCTCACGCTGACACTCACCTTGCTCCTTGCCCTGCCCCACCTCATTCCTGGGAACAGTCGAAGCTGCAGGTGTGGGAAGAAACTGAAGTGGGTTCTGGGAAAGGGCTGTTGACTCAGTACTTCCGGATGGATAGACACAGGGTGTGGAGGGTATTGGCCCATCCCTGCCTTCGACACAGCCAGCAGACAGGGGAACTGAAAGGAATTTCTGAGTATCCCTGCAGGAAGCCAGGGAGAATTAGGCAGGCCCTGCAGGGCAGAGCGCCCAACCCTTTAAGAAAGGGGTTGCGAACCTGCCAGTCTGAGTGCCACTAGACGCTCCCCCTACCAGATCAGCAGCTCTCCCTCTCTCACACCAGCCCCTTCCGTGGGTCCTGGGGGAGAGTGCTGCATGGTCTGGCTGCTGGGCCTTTCTTCATGGCTCTACCTCTGAGACCCCCACCTCCCTTCTCCAGCAAATGTTTGCCCCTGGTTTCACCCATGTTGTGTCACAGATAACACAGTCACATATTTGATTCATCTGGGAAACTGTAAGCTCCCTCAGACCAGGACTTTATTTCCTCAATCACTGTTGACCAATGGCCTACTGTGCCAAGGTTTTTTCTGGGGGCTGGCGAGTCAGCTGAGAACAAGGACCACAGCCAGTACCCCCAGTACAGGTGACACCACCCCACTGGGGCTAACCCAACAGGTTCCCCAGATGACTTTACTTTTCTGCCTCACATCCTCTAATGGGTTCCAGTCATCCATACTCCTTTCTGGGGCCTGTAATGCTCTGTATGCTTCCCACTCTCTCCTCCCTTCAACAGTGATTCCATCAGCCTTCAGACCTGTTCCTGCACAGGTTTTTGCCCCTTCCTCCCCCTGAGATGCTCTTCCCCAAACTCCCAAGGCTTGCTCCTTCCTTCTCATCTGATCTCTGTGTCAAGTACAACCACACCGCATTCCATCATCCCAGTCTCCCATTTGGCTTTAGTTTCCTGGTAGCATTTATTATTGCCTAAAATTATATTCTACACTATCATATTACATATGCCTTCTTCACTTGTTACTGTCAGTCTCCTCTAGAATTTAGAAGTTCCCTGGAGGTAGAAACTTAATTTGCCTGTTCTCTGTCCTATCTCCAGTGCCTATACTGTGGTTGGCACCCAGGAGGAACTCAATGAGTATTTGGTGAATGAATGAATCAATGGACAAATGATTCTACTTGGAGTTTGCAGAATCTCTCATTAGATTCTGGTCCTCCTGTCAATTCTTTTCTCCCCTCTTCCCTTGGAAGGTGTCGAGCCTTTTGAAATGTTCAGTGGGCTGAAAATATGATTCTCCATCCCATGTTTACTTAGGATGTCAGTGACTGACCCCCAGCGATACTCCCTAGTCCTTGTAGGAGTCCTTCAGGATGTTAGGAAATAACAATGCATTATTATAAATAGCTTTAAGGGAAATCTACTATTGACTATCAGTCTGGGAATAATAAACATTACCTAGTAATTTTCTTACAGTATAGATGCTACTTTTAAGGGGGTTCAAAATATTCTTTAGAGTCCAGACAGTAACACAGTGTGGGCTTATCTTAGGTTATTTGTCAGAAAGTACCAAGTCTGGGCAGGTGAATTTTCCAGAAGTATAAAGCATCAACCTTCTTAATCCTAAAATTAAAACACAACTATGAAAGTCGTTTTGATAGAAGACTTTTCATAGATTAAAATGCTTATCTGCACCTACATATTGTGTTAACCTTCTTTGAGGGTGCTCTGCAGAGAGAGAGAGGAAGGATCTCTCTGATGGAAATTAGAACAACAACAACAAAATGATTCCCAAGACACTTAAGTTGGAGTTTTCTTTCTCCCTCTTATTTTTCTCACTTTCCTTCCTCTTTTCCTCATTTGTGACATAGAAAAGTAAAAAGCTCCTTGTCAGCTTGGGGCTTCGAAGTCTCAAAGGGAAAAGTAAACAAACTTCTACCCTATTAGCAGATTCTGAGTCTGACAGATGTTCACTTAAACAATCAGATGTGCCAACAGACCTGCAGGATGTTCGCTTAGGAGCGGCCACCAAGGAAAGGACTTCCCCATTCATCAAAAAAAAATTTTTTTTTTAAGTTTATTTATTTTTGACACACAGAGAGAGAAAGTGTGAGCAGGGGAGGGACAGAGAAAGAGGGAGACACAGAATCTGAAGCAGGCTCCAGGCTCTGAGCTGTCAGCACAGAGTCTGACATGGGGCTCCAGCTCACAAACTGGGAGATCATGATGCTTAAGTTGGATGCTTAACCAACTGAGCCACCCAGGCACCCCTGGACTTCCCCATTCTTACTCCAGGGCAGTGCCTTGGGGTTTTGGTGGAACTCTTTATGCTTAGATAATATAAGGAAGATTTTTATAATGTACCATCTTAAAGCACTGTCAAATCACAACATATCCAAGGAAGCAAGGAAATTGAACAATTACATTATCAGGAGAGTGTTTCTTTAGCCTAACAAAGAAATCATTTTCTTTGCCATTTCTAGAGCCCTTTGAAAGAATTTTCCAAATTAGCTCAAGTTGTCAGTGGTCTGCATCTGTCTTATGAGGACATCTTCCTTAGGAGAAAATGAAGGATTACTGATTTCCTCGTACAAGAAGGAGCATACTCTCAGGACAACTTTGTACCTCCTATCAGTGATAATACTTTCAGTTGCAAGTGACAGGAAACCCGATCGAAACAGGCTTCAGCCAAAAAGGAAATTATGCTGGCTGGGGTCACCAAGCAGCCCAGAGTAGATCGTGTGTGGCTTCAGGTGTGACTTTATTCAAACCTCAAGGATACAACCAGGCCCAGTTGTCTTTTCTCTCCCATGTGCCTCCCATACATGGGCTCTCCCCTTGCAAGACGGCTGCCAACAGCTCTCAAGGTGAGGGCTCCTGTCTTCAAAGACAGCAGAAAAAAGAGAAGACCCAGACAGACCCTCATCGCATCTCACCATCTCTAAATGCCAACCAGGAGCCTGTCCCTCAACTAATCATAGTTCCAGCAGCATAGGATATCCTGATTGGCTTAGACTCAGGTCACATGACCCACTCCAGAGCCAATGAGAATGGAGGACTGGATGACGACCTAGTGATCTGAGGACAGATCTCTGCTACTGAATAGCTGCACTGTCAGCAACAAGACAGACTGGGGAAGTGATGGTGCATATATAATTTACAAGGAATCCTACAAATACCATCATGCTTTCTTTCAGTGAAGATTTGTCCCACTGTTAAAGTTTCCCAACTGGCATATCATCAAAATTAGCGGGGGATTTAGATTCTAGGCTTGGGTGGGAACCACCGAGTATAATAAATCTGTTAGTTTGATCATTTTTAAGATGATCCCAGACAACTTGGAAGATCAGATGGAGTCGGACACCCTCCTATGCATCCCTCTTGTTGGCACCTCAACGCCATCCCTATGTCTATGCCTGTATATTCTGCCTTGTACTGTAGTATTTCTGTACGGGCTTTTCTTGCCCTTTCAAAACAATAAACCATTGGGGGAAGCGGATCTTGCTGTTCCTTGAGCCCCAACCTTCACAGGCCCTCCTACCTTGCCTTAGGCATAGAAGGTGCTCAATTATTTCTGTTGTTTGGATCAAAGTATGAGTGAATGGAACCCTTACATTTCTCCCTTTTTTCTCCTTCTCTTTGTTTTTGGCATCCCGCCCCCCCACCCCACCCCAAGATGTCTGTCCTTGGCGTTTGTCCTAGCAGACTCCAGCCTGATTTGCTACAAGGCCTTGAGATGTTATTTCTGCAGGGTTGCTTGTGTTTTAAGAAGAAATTGTTGGAAGACATGACATTTTAAAGTCATAATGGTAAGCAGAAGCAGAAAAAAAGACCTAGGGTACAGGATTTGGGGACACCCCCCTTTCTGAGAACTCCTTTATTTTCCAAATTAGAAACATTAAAGTGTTTTCTGTAATTTCTCTATTACAAAGTGAGGCCAGAAGCACATGACAATAAAAATAGTAGAACAAAATTTAGGAAGACAGGCAGGGGTTCCTTTTTAAATAAGATAAGAAACCCAGAAGTCATAACAAAAGGAAAAAAACCCAGAAATTTGATTAAAAAATTAGAAATATCTTCATGAAAAGATATTCCTTTAATTGACAGGATGACAGGGGAAAAAATTAGTAATACCACCACAGAAGCTTACTATTTGATATGAGAAAGTTAACATCCCAACAGTAAAATGGGCAAAGGATATAAATGGGTGTAAATAGGTGATTTATAAAAGAGGAAACACAAATGGCCAGAGTGTATGAGAAGATGCCAACCCTCACTTCAGTCAGGGAAACAAATATGAAATTAACCAGATGTCGGTTTTTACCCATCTGATTTGCCGAATTTGAAACAATCCATAACATCCAGGGCTGGGAGGTTTGGTGAAATGGGCATCTTATCCATTGCCCATGGGGGTATGCTTTGCTGTAAATGTTTACCAAAGTTGTTTGGAAACATCTATAAAATAAATGATGTTTATAGCCTTTGACTGAACCACAAATCCTATTTTTAGGAATCCAAGCTAAAGCTTACAAAATGAAAGCACCAGGATGTATCACTACAGGTATAAAGATTATTTTAGCTTTGTTTGAGGTAGGGCGGGATGGGGAAAGAAACCCTGCATATCCTGTCATAAAGGAATATGCATTCAAACTGTAACATCTCATGAAGCTAATAAAAAGAATAAATGAAATCTATAAATTGGGGGTGGGGTGTCCATGATATATATTATGTTATGTTATGTTATGTTTATATTTTATTATATTATATATTAGAATACCACTTTTTTATTAAAAAGTGATAGAGAAAGCAAACCCCTTCCATATGTGTTCGTATTTCTGTATGATTATGGACTCATACACAAAGGTGTGAGGGTTAGATAGCAAACTGTTAACGTTGCTACCTTATGGGATGGGATTACAGTGGGGGTGGCAGGCCTGCCCTTAACTCAGAGAGGTGGTGGGCCCAAGGAGAGAGGACAGACGGAAGCTTGGCCTTGTCTCCCCCTTCACCCCCACCCCCCAGCTCTTTACTCTAACTCCCTGTGCACGTGAAGAGACTTTGTGCATATATGTGTTGGCACCCCAGCCTGCCTGCCCCCCACAGCTGTTCCTGGAATTATGAGAGCACCCATCCTGGGCCAGGCTGCCCTTGAAAGAACAAACCCCAGGGGAGCCTCACTTGCGCCCTGGAGGAGGGCTGGAAGTCTTTGGAGAGGGAATTCTAGTATCACTGGTACCTAGAATATGGTCTAAAAGGAGTCACAGACTCCAAGAGGGCATGCGTCCTGGGTCCTGAAGACTCCTAATTCACTGGTGAGGCTTGGGTTTCTTCTAAAGCAGAGGGCTAGAACAGTCTGTCCTAGTGGCCCACTTTGAAGGAGGTGGGTACAGGGAAGTGGGGGAGATGATTAAATACTTTTCTTTATGGATCTCTACATTATTGACTCATTACAGTAAACACTCGGGAATTTTAAAAAGATATAAAAGTATCCCTTTAAACATTTTAAAGTGAAAACCAAAAACCTAACAGGGTTAAAGACACCCAGCTAAATTAATCTCTAATGGGGAAACGTCAGGCACCATCACGTACATCTGGGTAAGAGAAGGAGCTGAGACCACCTACCACTTTCTCATACCTCCTCATTTCATCTCGCCATCCTGATCTGTTGTTTTGCTGTAAAGTCAAGGGGAGTCACGGCATGGGATCAAGCACACATAGGTATATACACAGTTTTGAGAAGATATATCCACCCATCAAATATTTACAAGGGCTCATATGTCTTGGGCATTGTTTCAGGTGGTAGGAAGATAGCAAAGAATAAAATAACAAAAAATCCTTGCCCTCATGGAGATAAACATTAAACAAGAGAAATATATAAAAGTAAAGGTGTGTGAGAAGGTGCTAAAAATAAAATCAGGACAGAGTGAGAGGTAGGGGACTCCAGTTTTATGTGGTGTGACCAGGAAGGTCTTACCTGGGATGAGATGTAAATCTTTATCTGTAGGAAATGAGGGAACCAGGTTGGGAAAGGAAATTCAGTGAAGTGACAGATTTGTACACCTCACATTTCCCCCCCTTGGAATTGATAAAACAATAAACCAGACATGAAAGACATGGAGGAAACTCCCGTGCATATTGCAAGGTGGAAGAAACCAGTCTGTACAACTCCAGTTATATGACATTCTGTAGAAGGCAAACCTTTAGACACAAAAAGGTCAGTGGTTGGAGGGCAGAGAGGTGGAGGGGACTAGGTTGTGCACAGCGGACTTTTTAGGGTGGTAAAATTCTTCTGTATGATTCTGTAATGGTGGATACATGACATTACATGATTGCCAAAACCTATAGAACTTTACAGCACAAAGACTGAACCTTAATGTACGGAAAGTAGAAAAAAAAGTAATTTAGAAGGTCAGAGGATCCCAGGGAGCAACACAGACTGTGACAAGAGATTCTAACTGTAATTAAAAAAGGGGTGCCTGGATGGCTCAGTCAACTGAATGTCTGACTCTTGGTTTTTGGCTCAGGTCATGATCCTAGAGTCGTGGGATTGAGCCCAGTGTCAGGCTCCGTGCTCAGCTTAAGATTCTCTCTCTCTCTCTCTCTAATTAAAAAAAAAAAGTATGAAACAACCTCATGGAAGTGGGTGGTGGGAAGGGACTGGCCTAAGTAATACTGGGGATGAGCAGAATCTATAAAACTAAAGATTAAAACTATAAATCTACAAATCTATAAAACTAGAGAGGAACTGCATATAAGCACTGGGCTCTAATCGTAATGTTGTTTCCCACACTGCTGCTGGTTTATGATTCTGATGCTTATGTACATATATACAGGGATGGGGCATTAAACAAATGGATGGTGGGTGGTAGGAGACAGGTTTTTTACCATGGGAGTGGGTATTCACAGATAAACAATGGGGGGAAGCTAACGTGGTCTGTCTCTTAATAGATTAAAGTTGGAGACGTCAGTAAAAAAATCATGTTTTACTTAACATTGATATAAATAGTTACATATAGAAGTGTTTGTAGAAATGTGTGCATAGAGGTTGGTATAACCTCATATATTTTTTTGCTCTGTCCTCTGACAGGGCCTAAAAACAAAAAAACAAAAAAAAGATACTCTGGTATTAATGAGTATACCTACGTCCTGACCCTGATGTTTTTTTTTTTTAAGTAGGCTTCATACTCAGCGTGGAGCCCAACATGGGGCTTGAACTCATGACCCTGAGATCAAGACCTGAGCTGAGATCAAGAGTTGGACTCTTAACCGACTGAGCCCCACCTCGGCACCCCACAAGCACTTGATTTAAAAAAAAATTTTTTTTAATGTTTTATTTATTTTTGAGAGAGTGACAGAGGATGAGCAGGGGAGGGGTAGAGAGAGAGGGAGACACAGAATCCAAAGCAGGCTCCAGTCTCTGAGCTGTCAGCACAGAGCCCAATGTGGGGCTCGAACCCATGATGACCTGAGCTGAAGTTGGATGCTCAACTAACTGAGCCACCCAGGTACCCTGCCTCCCAACCCCCGACCCGAACTTGATTTCTAATACCATTCTCTAATAAAAGGAACCAAGGCTCCTTGGAGAGTTAGGACCTGGGTACAAAATATACAAGATGAGTCTAGGGCACCTTCTAATGCCAGAAATGCCTTTGACATACCCCTTTGTCTCTACCTCTCCCCCCAAATGAGGAGGTATGTCAAAAGGCACAGAAGCCAACCAAAGGAGCTCTCAATGGCTAAAGCTGGAACAATTTGAGCAATACAAAAGGATTACAACCCTAAGTATAACATAAATATCCATGAGTCCATTTTAATATAAACAAATAATTGAATAAGCAAGTGGGGAGGATAGATAAATCTCTATGCACAAGAATTCCTAATACTTGTACACTTTACCTTCAAGGAAGTGGAGCAGAACTTCCCAGGTAAGGACCAACCTCCTTCCAAAGAGTAGAGTATGGAAAACAGGGTGGGTGGGAGAGCATCACTTGACATGGAGAAACATGACAGATATGGCCTCCACCAGATGGTCACGGTCAGCATCAACAGTGATAAGTTATGTTGATGATATGTGATGAGAATAACACTTAACCTCTTCCTCCCCCAAACCAGAATACCAATCTAATCATAGAAAAGTATCAGGCAAATCCAACTGAGGGACATTCTACAAAATCCTTAATCAGTACTCCTCAAAACTGTCAAGGTTATCAAAAAAAAAGAAAGTCTGAGAAACCGTCACAGCCAAGAGGACCCTAAGGAGACAGGATCATGGGATGTGATGTGGGATCTGGGAAATGAGTAGAGGGAAGATAAAAACTCAGGGAAACAGGAAATCTGAATAAAGTGTGGATTTTCCTTAATAATAATGTATCAGTATCAGTTCATTAATTGTAATGAATGTACCATATGAAGGTAAGATGTTACTAATGGGAGAAACTGGGCATCAGGAGTGTGGGGTATATGGGGACTCTCTGTGCTATCTTCTCTAATTTTCTGTAAATCTAAAACTATCCTAAAAATTAAAGTCTAGAGCGCCTGGGTGGCTCAGTCAGTTAAGCATCTGACTTCGGCTCAGGTCACGATCTCATGGTTCATGGGTTCAAGCCCCATGTCAGGCTTCATGCTGGTGGTGTGGAGCCTACTTGGGATTCTTTCTCTCTCCTCTCTCTCTCTCTGCACCACTGCTCCCCCCCCCCCAACTTGTGCTTTCTCTCTCTTTCTTAAAATAAATAAACTATAAAAATAAAAATTAAAGTGTATTATATACTCTTAAAAACTTTGTAAAATTACAATAATGACTTTTTTTTTGTTTTTGGAGAGAAAGAGTGCAAGTGGGAAAGAGGGGCAGAGGAAGAGAGAATCTTAAGCAGATTCCACGCTCAGCATGGAGCCAGACTTAGGGCTTGATCCCACAACCCTGGAATCATGATCTGAGCCAAAATCAAGAGTCAGGTGCTCAACCAACTGAGCCACCCAGGCGCCGCACAATCATGACTTTTAAACCCTAGTTTTGTTTGAGGGAAATGTAAGCTATGAGCTTTTGTGCACATGGGCACCAAAAGGGCATTGTTAGTGTTTGAAAACTGGTGCCTGGGGCCCTTCACAAGTCATTCTGTGGCTTTGGAAGGCTGTAAAACAAGATGGGGCTCCCCGAACATGAGTGACCTCAAAACAACTCCTGGGAACCTCTCCTTAAACCCCTAACCTTCCTTAACAGACTTCTCTGCATCCAAGAAACTGTGAATTTCCTGACAAGGAAAGAAGGCTCACTCTTGCCTTCTGAGAGTGGATATTTACTGGTAAGACATGGGCCACCTCATATTTGGTACAATTACCTGGGAACATGTAAAGTTCCATCCCGAGTCTGTTATTTTAGAGATGGCCTTTGAACACTAAAGAATTCCACTGGCTTTGGATCATTTTATGTTTCACCTCCCAGGGGAAACTGTCAATAATTTACATTGCACAGCATTGGGTTATCTAATAACTCTGAATTTTCTGCTCTAAGAGAGGGGAATAGGAAAGTGGCTCTTTGTCTTTTTAAGGGGAAAAAAAAATATCACTGCTCTTCCTCGTTGAGGTGGTAGGGGGGTGCCAGAGGCTGGCCCTGGCCAGGCTCCAGAGGAGCCTTCCTGAGGATTCTTAGGTAGGAAGGAGATTGGAGAGAGGGGTGTTTGGGAGAGCTGGCCTGGGATGTAGAGGTGCTGGAATTCTCCCTCTCCTGAGGGAATCATTCCCTGTAAAGTGCCAGGTAGAGTGAAGAAGAGAGAATCCACTGACGGCAGAGGGACTGATCCTTCACCCCTTCCTAATGGCAGTTCCTGAAGGGATGGTGCTTGTTTGCCTTTAAAAAGGAACTGGCAATGCTCTCAGCATTTTGAGTGACTCATACCAGTCTGGTATATTTGTAAATATCATTCCTTGGACTGATTTAAACAGGAAGCCTGGGAAGTCTGTTTCCCCAACACATTGCACTAGTGGTTGGATTCTGCTTCTGGGGAAAAGCAAAAGATGCACTGATTTCCAATTTCATTCCAGGTGGAACCCCCAAGCCATCCGTGTTGGCCATGAAGGAGGCGCCCTGCTTAACTGCGGTGAATTACAAAAGAGAATTCTGTCCTACAGGTGGAAAACCACTGCCTCTGTGCAGCCCCCTTCTTTAATTGTAACATCCCTCTGCTCCCATCCCATAATGCTTGGGCCATTTTTAAACCTCAGGGTGCTCCTAGAGCCTTTCTTGCTGCCCAAGTGAAATGTGAGAAAATGTGTTCAAAGCCACAATTATAAACACCCCAAAAGAAGGTGTGCAGCCTTATGTTGCTTTCTTACCTTTCCTGTAAGGCTTGCCCTATTGATCTGTTTTGTGTATACCAGACACGAGCTATTCCTGTTGTGCTTTTCTCCCTCTTCCTGGGTCTTTAACACATTTCTAAGCTTAAGCAGGTGGTAGGTAAGTCAGACCTGTCATTTTGTGGAGCTGTCCTGGCAGAGTGGAGGTGGTCAGGTTGTGGGCTGGGGTCTGGATGGGCCATGCATTCAAGTCCTCTGGGTCTGTGGGGACTGAATGGGCTGGGTAGCAAGGCAGCACTCCCCCCCGCCCCACCGCTCCCCCCAGCGACAACAAGGAATGAAGGAGCTGGTTGCAAAGGCTTTGCTTTCTCTGTCACCTGTCTCTTCCCAAGCGCAAGCATGTTTTATGTTACACGGTGAGTGGGGCAAAGTTGTGGTTTCTCCTAATTCCTTGTGTGATTTCCAGACATGACAGTTCTTCTCCTGGTAGGCTGAGTCTCTCCCCCGCCCCCCCCCCCCTGATTCTTGCATTGAATCAATTCCACTTTAAAAAGGGAATAAAAAGTGAAAGAGAACACGAGGAAAAGAGAAACTTGTGGAAAATGCCTGCGTGCAGAGATGGTGCTTCTCTGTGGAAATGTTGTGTTGCCACATGGAGTTATTATGTTTTCAGTCACAGAGTTAGAGAGCAAGCAAGGACAGGGTTTTCCTCTTTCTCTTCTCCTCCCTACCTCTGTCTCTCTCTCTCTCCCTCTGTCTCTCCCTCCCTCCCTCCCTCTCTCTCTCTCTTTTCATTTGAAGAATTGGATGTTTGCCCATCCAGACAAAGCTGGCTCAGGGAGGAAGCAATGTGAGGAGACTGGAAATAGCAAGAATCCGGACACGCTTTGATTTCCAGCTCTGGACTGGGAGAGGAAGAAGCTCTTCTCCTGTCCGGGCCGGGGTCCGGGTGGAAGGGAGTGCCATTCGTCCCTGTGGCTCTGGGTGGCTCCCATAGCTGCACAGGGGCCCCAGAGCTGTCCTGCACCCGGCTGCGGGGGGCACAGGCCTGCGCTGTTAGGGATTACGTGGAACATATGCATGTAGGACGCTTATGGCTATTTCCAGACACAAGGCCACTTTCCAGCCTGAGAAGCAGCTTGGATGCCACAGGGTAATGAGATAGAGTCCCAGCTGAACCTGAGAGCTCCACTCCCCTGCCCTTCCTCTGGGCCTTTTCTCTTCTCACCCCCCCTCACCCCCCTTCCCCCCAGTTCTTTCCTTTTTTGTTTCTCTCTCTACTTCCAGTTTGGTTTACTCTTTTCCTTCTTTACTTGTCCTCACCTTCTTTTCCCAGGTCCCTTCTCTCTTTTGTTCTTCTACTTATCGCCTTTCTCTCCTCCCTTCTTTTCCTCCTTAGTGTCTTCTCCTTCTTCGCCCTACACTTCTTCAAGTTTGTCACCATTTTGTTCCTGACTCCTCTGTCGGCTGAAGTGGATGGCAGTGCTCATGGAGAGAAAATGCCCTCTGTATCCATTGAGAGCTGGTGCCTGCCTTCCTATTGCTACAAAGAGGCAGTGGCGTTTTAATACAAAAAGAATGACTGCAACCATTGATTGAATACTGCTTTTAATTTTTGTAACAGCCCAGCTGAGCAGCATGAAAGTTTCTGTTTTACAGATTGGGAGACCCAGGCTTAGACTTACCAGTCTTGCACAAGGTCATCCTACATGTCAGAATGTGGCACGGGACCCAATTCTGTCGAATTCTGAAGCTCCCCTTGCTTTATACAGTGGTGAAGGTAGTGGTTAGTGTGGCCATGGATGCTGGGTGAGGGATGTGTTCGTGGCTCCATTCAAATGCGTAAAGAAACCATCTCCAATGTTGCTGTTACCAGAGTCACCTGCTGGGTACCATCCCATAGTTTCCAATTTGGATCTGGGGGGTGGAGCCTGAGAATGTGCATTTCTAACAAGTTTCCGGGTGATGCTGATGCTGACCACACTTGGAGACCCACTGGTCTGGAAGGCATTGGCTTTAGAGTTAGGTGGCTGGTCAGAGCTCAACCCCAAGTGGCAGGAAACATTTTCTAGAAGTGAGTGCAGGGTGGGTACAAATGGATGTACTTAAATAGTTTAACCCTGTCTCCTTTCACACAGGGCTCAAAGCTGCCTTACAAAAATATTCACAATGGGCACTTGGGTGGCTCGGTTGGTTGAGCTGTCTGACTCTTGATTTAGGCTCAGGTCATGATCTCATGGATCGTGAATTCAAGCTCCACATTGGGCTCTGCATTGACAATGGGGACCCTGCTTGGAATTCTCTCTCTCTCCTTCTCTCTCTCTCTCTCTCTCTGCCCCTCTCCCACTCATGTACACATGCTCTCTCACTCTCAAAATAAGTAAATAAGCATTAAAAAAAGAAATGGTAAGTAATTAAAAAAACAAAAAAAAACCCGCCAAAAACCACAAAAATATTCGCAATAGAAAAATGATAAAGAGTTGAAGAAGTTAAGTAAAGGTAGAATGAAGGTAACAGTTTAGTACAAATGGTTGGAATCCAAAAACGATAACGTTCCCTCTCTGTTGGCACAGCTGCATGAACTTCTCTTATTTTCCTGGTTGATTGCATCCTGTTTTCATTGTGGGGAGATTCACTTGAATTTTATGCTTTGAGTAAAATTCTCCTTTTCCCAAACTGCCTTGTAGACAAGGTCTTCTTCTTACTCAGACAGTTTACAAGTTGTGAACTGATTGATCTGTATCTTTTTTTGTAACCTGACATTGGCAAAATGGTAATTGTGTACCATGGATTAGTTGAGCAACTATACTTCTGGGAATATCTATAACTTGCTTTCCACAGAAAAGAAAGCTAAGAAATAGAATTGGGAGACCCACAAGAAATCTGAGCTAGGATTCCTGTCTTCAAGACACTTACAATCTAGCTTGAAGAAAAAGATGTACATCTAAAAACAGCAAGAAAATAATTATGCCCACTAGCAGAGGCCAATAATTCTAAATGTAGCAATTCACGGAAAGGAAAGGTCAGAGTAGGTTGACGCTGACCCAAGAGAATGAAATTTAAGTTGATAAAATTAAAGAGATAAAGATAACGAGAGGGGTGGCACTGGGTGACTCAGTGGGTTAAACAACCAACTTCTGCTCAGGTCATGATCTCACGGTTTGTGAGTTCAAGCCTTGCATCTGGCTCTGTGCTGACAGCTGGGAGCCTGGAACCTGCTTCACAGTTTCTGTGTCTCCTTCTCTCTCTGCCCTTCCCCAGCTCATGTTCTCTCTCTCTCTCTCTCTCTCTCTCTCTCTCTCTCTTTCAAAAATAAATAAAACATCAAAAAAAAATTAAAAAAAGATAATGAGGGGGGAACATTGAGAAAATGTCAAGAATTTTAGATACAAAAGTATAACTTCATATAAATGACACATAGAAGGCTGTGGTTTTGTAGAAAAGGGAACTGAGTTTGCCATCAGAAAACTTGGATTGAATTACAGATTTGCCACTTACTACTGCGTGACCTTGTGGTGGTCCTTTGACCTCTTCAAGTCTTCATTTCAGCAAATATAAAAATGGGGACTTCTAAGTATCTATCTGTACCAACTGAGCCTCAGCCAGGAAAACAGAAATCAGTATTTGAAGTCAAAGGGCACTTGTTTTAATGTTTGTTTATTTATTTATTTATTGAGAGAGAGAGAGAGAGAGAGAGCATGAGCAGGGAAGGGGCAGAGTGAGAGGGAGAGAGAGAGCCCAATACAGGGCTCGATCTCACGACCCTGAGATCATGACCTGAGTGGAAATCAAGAGTCAGATGCTTAACTAAATGAGCCACTCAGGTGCTCCTGAAGCCAAGTGCATTTAAACTGGGCATTAGGTGCTTAGAAACCACAGGACAGAGTGGGAGAATCGGAGCTAGGACTGCCACCGGCTTGTAGCTATGAATCAGGAAGCTTCTGCTTCTAGCCGGAGGCCAGGCAACAGGCTAGTGCTGGCCCAGTCATGCAGAGTCCTCTGGCCCCAGCAAAAGCGCGCACTTACAAAGCCTGAGAGCTGGCTGCCACTACAGAAAGAATGCCTTCCATCTCCCTCTGCCTTCTGAATCTTGCACAAGGGCATCGTCTTGGCAGGAGCCCTACTGGAATGCAGCTGGCAAGGTGGTTGAGAAAGTGCAGGTCCCAGGCTTCTAGCCCTGGGAATGCAGGAAAGGGCTCAGAAGCAGGGTCGGGAGGAGAACGTGGGCCAACAGACCGTACTTGGCCCCCTGACTGAAAGGGTAATTGAGAGCTTAGATTACAACTCGTTAGCGTGTTGTAAAATCAAGTTAGAGGGTGGTGACCAACACTTAAAAAAAAAAAAAAAACTCAAATGGATAAAATAAAAAATAACACTGTGTGCAGCACAGAGTCCTATTTGAGTGTGTTCACGAGTGTGTGTAGGTGTGTGTGTGGGTGGGGAAACGTGCCTGATACACTGGGTCATGATGAAAAGCCGAGGTCTGAAAACCACAGAATAAAGAATCAATGACATAGAATGATTTGTGCAGTTTGTAAATTGTGAAGAACGAAGCGAATATTATGAATTAATAACACATTTGCCTTTCCTGGCTATTCCATTTTTCCGTGTTCCATTTTTACTCAACCTTGGTTCTTCATCTCTGTCGTGTCCAGATAACACCTGTGTCCCTGCAAGTATCTTCACGCTGCCCCCACTCGTGGAGGCCCACGAACTGACATCAATAGGATCAGAAATTGAAATTAGCATATTGAAAGAAAGAAAGAAAGAAAGAAAGAAAGAAAGAAAGAAAGAAAAAAAACTGACCTTCGTGTTTGATTTCCTGAAGGCCCAGCCTAACTTTCCTGGTTAAAGTCATATTTAGCAAAATGGCTGTTGGTGTTTAGCTGGGAAGAAAAATAAGTCAAATGAGATGGCAAATAGCTTTTAGAAGGTGCCCTGAACACCGTACTCATCATCACAGAGCCTATTTCCAGATTGAATGATGTCTCTATTCAGACAGCAGTTTCCTGGGGTACCCTCATTACCAACATCTGGAAACGGAAATAATACTCCAGAGTCAGGTTCATACCTCAGCAAAAGCAGGCTTTGAAATTTTATTAACTGAGAAACCATTGTCGGCTCTTTCCTCATAGACCACATTATTTCAGGGAGTCTCATATCTTTGGGAATGGGTTGAATTTCATTTTGCTCAAGGGTAAACGAAATTTTAAACTAGGTACAAACCTAATCATTTTTTTTTTCCTGGTTTAGAAATTCCTCCTTATCTCTCCTTCCCTGAACTCCCTCCTTTTTTAATTGCTTGTAAGAGGCAGCCCACGATAGGGTAACTGGTTTTTCCTGGAATAGCGAATACATAATAAAAAGAGCACCATTTACTCCTAACAATTTACTGGTTGTTCTCTGAGCCCCCTGGGAGGTGGGTGAATGTTGTTACTCTTCTCTTTATAGCAAAGGATGTATGACAAGGTGATAGGATCCAGGTCAATGCCAAGTAGGAATTCAAAACCTAGACGTGTTTGCTCTATAGAGAACAGTATTTTCTGCCTCCCCACCAGCTCAGGTGAACAGAGAGCTGCTATCAGCCCAGGACTGTGCTTATCTAAATGTACCTGTGCGTTTCTCTGCTGTGTTTGTCCCCAGGCGGCAGGGAGGCCAGGAAATGAGAAGGGGCTCTCTTTGCCACCCAGGAGAGCTAGAGAATCAGGAAGGGGGATGTGGATTGGAGGACTGTGGGGGGTGGGATGGGAACTATTTGGGGGGAGGCCATGAGACACGTAAAAAAATAATTGGGAACATTGAGAAAAATGAGAGCAGGAAGCATGAAGAGTAATTAAAGAAGTCACAGCATTTCTCCTGAAAATTCGTGTGGGATTAGAACGTAAGCCAGAAAAGGGAGATTCCGATCAGAATAGATTTGATCAGAATATCCTGTGCCCTGGGTAGTTGTGAGGGTTGTCTGAGAATGGATTTAAGGCTTTGGGGGACTAGGGACAAAATGATGTTAAATTCAGAGTGCTGCTAAGAGCTGTCTTTTGAAATGAGAGTAATGGGATAAAGGAAGAAAGTTCCCATTTGCTGATAACATTTCAGAATCTATGTTAGATGTGTAGCCTTCCTCCCTCCTTCTCCTCCTTCCTTTCTTAAAAAATAACCTCTCCCAACAGTCTTAGGCTGGCTGTTCCTACTTTAAAGATGAAATTTTAAGGTTCCAAGAAATTAAGTAGCTTGCCCAAGTTTATACAACTAAATGAAAAAGGAAGATTCAAATTGAGCTTCCCCTAACTCCCAAACCCACGTTCTTTCCAAAACACTACTCCACTCCCCCTCTTCCAGAAAATGGAATGGAAAATGTCTGTGGAAACCTGATCACCGTTCCAAGCTATATTACACAGCGAGACTGTGCTTATGTTATCTTCGTGTGTGCGGTCTGTGCCCAAAATTTCCATGAAACATTCTCTCTACATGGCTGGCTGTCTGTTCCAAGGAGAAGCTTTCATGGGGGTTGCAGCTCTACACAAGTGAGGAGGAAAGGGTGTGATCCGAAGAACACTATCCTTGGAATAGAGATTCTTTGGCCAGTAGGAGTTATCACTGCAAATGCCAGTCAGTCCTGTGGTTCAGGGGTGGTATCTTAGTTTCGTTTGAGTTTCCTATAGTTGTGTGCAGGAGGATTTAGGCTGGGGCTCCCCAGGACCAGACTATGGGATTTGCAGAGCCCTGTGCAAAATGAAAATGTGGGGCTCCTTGTGAAAAATGTATTAAGGATTTCAAGATGGTGATGGCAGAGTATTCCCTCCCATAAGTGCAGAGCCTTCTGAGTGTGTGGTTGCATAGAATTTTCGCCCATGAAGCTGACCCTGGAACTAAACCATGTAATGTGGTCCAACAAGATATTCACCGAAGGCCTGCATCCTTTGTGTGTTATGCCAAGGTTACTAACACAAACACATCTGGAGGGTTGGAAGGGAGATACTGTGAAAAAGCAAGTTGACAACGGCAGCTACCATAAACTCCTTATTTGTTACTTCATTCATGAACTCATTAATTCGAAAGGCATTTATCGACCTGCTACCATATTCCCGGCAGCGTGCCAAGTGTTGGGGATGTGAACGTTTCATGTGAAGCAGGATCCATATGTTCTTTGCCTCTCCCAAACGGTAGCCATGGCCCTGGAGACAGAGAGCTGCTTAGACACTGGACTTGGAAATAAATGGCCACTGAGCCTCGTGACCAGTGTTTCTTTCTTTCTTTTTTTTTTTTGAGGTTTTTTTTTTTTTTTTTTGGAGAGGGAGAGAGTGAAAGGGGGCATGAGTGGAAGGGGCAGCAAGAGGGAGAGACAGAATGCCAAGCACATTCTGTGCTGTCACAGTGCAGAGCCTGATGCCGGGCCTGATCTCATGAATCGTGAGATCATGACCTGAGCTGTCCAGACACTTAACTGACTGAGCCACCCAGGTGCCCCTTGACCCGTGTTTGTTCATTGAGAAGGCTCTTCACGTCGGCCCAGGGATCCACACATTGATGATTTACGGGCTGTTTCGTGGCAAGCAACAGAAGCAGATTCTGCTACCTTGAGGAAGTAACAGTATTTATTGGAAAAGTCTGGAGGGACTCACAGAATTAAAGCTGATGCGGTATAGCCAGGCTTTGTGAGAGGCAGAAACCCAGGCAGGCTTAGGCAGTCTGTGTGGAAGAAAGTAATAGTCCCATCACAGTGCAGCTTGTAGAAATGAACCGACTTCAGCTTTAAAAACAACAATAACAACAAAAAACCAGGGGCATCTGGATGACTCAATCCGTTAAGCATCTGACTCTTGATTTTGGCTCAGGTCATGACTTCACAGTTTGTGAGTTGGAGCCCCGTGTGGGGCTCTGCACGATCAGTGCAGAGCCTGCTTGGGCTTCTCTCTCTCTCCCTTTCTCTCTGCCCTTACACTGCTTGCTCTCTCTCCCTCTCAAATTAAATAAACATGAAACAAAAAAACATTAAAAACAAAACAAAAATAAGTTATTTATTTATTTTGGTAAACTAGGATTGATGCAGACATTAGAGTTAAGCTTCCTCTCAGTTTGTGGCACCAGCCCTCACAGGCAAGGCCCGGCTCGTTTCATTTTCTGTATTTTCCCTGTTTGATCCCTGAGTCTCACTGTCTTCCCCCCACACAGCTACTTTAAGTGTGCTCAATGTATGTCCTGGATTTGTATGTCTATACATGTGTCTAAAATAAATAGTGTCTTCGGTTTATGTGCGCATCCGTGCGAAAAACTTACATTGTTGGTTTTATATGGTAGATGCTGTTGTGATGCTTACTCTTAGGCTCAACAGACGGCCTCTCTCTGTGGGTGTGTATAGTGGTTCTAAGCTGCACATCAGGCTTCCTAGAATTACCCACCATGTTTTAAAGTCCATTTTCTTGGAGATGGTCACCTTTCTTTGGTCTCCGGTTCCCCACAACACAAACTTCTGGTGATGAACAGTCTCCTGTATGTCCCCTGTTGACCTGCGTGAGAGTTTCCTAAAACAGAAGTCTTGTCTGGTTGTAAGAATCACTTTGTATGGAGATGGGGGATGGAGGTGTTACTTATTCAGATGCAGACTCTTGAACCCTTCCTCTGGAGATTCATTTCCAGAGGCCTGAAGGGGCCCTGGAATCACCAGGTTTAATAAGTGCCCCAGGTGATTCTTTCTTTTTTTTTTTTTTTTTTTTAAATTCAAGTTCGTTAACATACAGTGCAGTCTTGGCTTCAGGAGTAGAATTTAGTGATTCATCACTTACATATAACACCTAGTGCTCATCCCAACAAGTGTCCTCCTTAATGCCCATCACCCATTTAGCCCATCCCCCACCTAACTCCTCTCTAGCAACCCTCAGTTCTCTTTATTTAAGAGTCTCTTATGGTTTGTCTCCCTGTCTGTTTTTATATTACTTTTCTTCCTCTTCCCCTATGTTCATCTGTTGAGTTTCTTAAATTCCACATATGAGTAAAATATATGACATCTGTCTTTCTCTGGCTTATATTGCTTAGCGTAATATTCTCTAGTTCCATCCATGTTGTTGCAAATGGTAAGATTTTATTCTTTTTCATCACCGAGTAGCATTCCATTGCATATATATATTCCATTGTGTATGTATATATATATTCCATTGTACGTATATTCCATTGTGTGTATATATACATATATGTATGTATATATATATATATACATACATATATGTGTATTCCATTGTGTGTGTGTGTATATATATATATATATATATATATATATATATACACACACACACATCTTCTTTATCCATTCTTGTTTGGGGGAACCTGATCTACACAACACGCCCTGCATGGGGTCTCTGGGCCAAGGGCACACAGTTCTTAATTTCACTCTTCTCCTGAAAGACTGGTCATTTGGCTTTCACCGTCTATTGATTCTTGGTTCTGTCTCTGATTGGTTCTCATTTATGACTACTTGCTCTTTACTTGACTGCATTCTCCTTTATCTATTTGATTGAAGGCATGATGCTTATTTCTATGTTCTGTTTCCCCTGGTCATTACTGTGAATTCATCTAGCATCGACTCTTCCATTTTCTTTGATCTCAGGCAGCCTCCCCAACCGTTACTCCCTTTGAGCTCCTGCCTTGCAGAATGTTGGGTGCCTTGGCTGGTGATGTGAACCTCCAGGGAAGGTCTTTAGCTCAGGTCCTAGATTGTTTCACTCCTGCATCTTAGAGAAAGCGAGAGAAAATGTGTCTTGTACGTGCGTGCATGTGTGTGTGTGTGTGTGTGTGTGTGTGTGTGTGTGACTTGAAGAAGTGAGTGGTTCGGGAACCAGGGAGAAAGCCTCAGAGAGAGAAAGAGAGAGCCTGAGTTAATTTAGGTCCATCCTTCTTATACTCCTGCCTTGGAGGTTTGTTTTGGTTGTAACCACCTAATGCTTGAGGTAGGTTGGGGCAGGGACGGCATTTTTGATGCAATTTTGGAACCCTCGTAGGGCTCCAGCAGTGTCCTGATGTGTCTGTTGCCTGTGGCCAGGCCTGAGTGAGCTGATTTTGTGTCCCCAGGAGCGGTGGCAGTGTGGGCAATGATACACCTGTGACAGGTGAGGGATGGGAGGCAGCATAAATGAAACACTTTGTATTTATGCATCCTTGTGCCCAGTCCTCTCTCTCCATGCTGTGTACCTAGCTCCCTCTCCTTCTTTCACAGGTAATCAGGTGTTTCCCACCAAGTTCATATCAGTTTCTCAGATCTTTCAAGCTCCCTGGGGCGTCTCTGGGGCCAAGCTCCTGGAAGGCCCCTCTTGTGTCCAGTTTCAAGCTGTTTTCCAGGCTTAAGCTGCTCCATTCAGTATTCATGGGGAGAGGGTCTTATGGGCCTGGCCTAGGCCATGTGGCCACCTCTCAGCCAGGAAAGACATCTTGACTTCACTGACAGGTAGAACAAGACTAGTGAAATTGCTGGGGGAGGGGAAAGTAGGCAATGCAAGATGTTCCCGCCATCTAGACGTTTGCCTTTTAAGGGAGAAGTCAGAGGTTTGGGCAGCTAATCCGGAGAGCCTTGAACCAATGGTTTTGTTCACATGGCTGCCTACTGTGCTTGGATTACAGTCTCTCCCAGGGTGAATCTTGTTTTGAGACCATAGGAGCACTTTGTATAGTCGATACTTAACATCAATACAATGCCAATAGCCGACCAACCCCTCACAAACCTTGTTTGGTGGGTGATCTTTGCTCTGATCTGGTGCCAGTTTAGCAGAGGCTGATATTCAAAGACACTGGCACACAAGTCCAAACACCAGCTTCTAGTAAAGCTAAGTGAGCTCAGCTTAGAATTCCCGTTAACGTTGGCATTTCACAATGATTGGGGGAAGCCCTTGCTTTTAAAGTTTTTGATTTGGAAATATCAAAGTGTTCTAAGCATGATAGCTACCAAAGATGAAGCCGGAAAAAACTCTCAGGGGGTGCCTGGATGGTTCAGTCGATTAAGTGTCCGAATTTGGCTCAGGTCATGATCTCATGGCTTGTGACCTTGAGCCCCGCGTTGGGCTTCACTCTGACAGTGTAGAGCCTGCTTGGGATTCTCTTTCTCTCCTTCCCACTTGCTCTCTCCCTCAAAAAACAAAACAAAACAAAAAAACCAGAAGTCCCCCAAACTCTCAGGATGTATGGCAATTGTTGGCATATAGAAAGCAGTGGTTAAGGTCACAGGCTTTGGGGTCAGGAATTCTGGGTGTTCCAGTCAAGGCTCCGCCAATGCATTATCTGTGCTACCCTGAGAAAGTTACTTAGTCTTTCTGTGCTCAGTAAATTTTATTTTAGATCACATATTTAGAGTCTTAGTCATTACACACATGTAGAATATTTAATATTAGGATATACTATATTATTCATATTTGATGTATTAGGCAACTAAAAATCAAAAGAAATGCAAAGTTTTTGTGTTTTGTTTTGTTTTGCTGCTGCCATTATCTTCAAAATATCATTACTATTGATTTTCTTACTACTCAAGAAAAGTTATACAGAACTGATGTAACTATTCCAGGAAAGTAGTTGTGAGCCTTGAGCTTTCCGGGACTATGTAATTTCTACCTTTTCTCCCCTTAAAAATGGCAGCTAAACTAAGCCAGTCCTGTCCCACTGGAAACTTCACACAGACTGCAGAAATATAAAATGGACAAAAGCAATGCAGTGGAAATGTTCAGGCAGGTTAAATTGGCATCGATTGGAAGAAACCTGTTTTTGTGGAGTTATTAATATACTTTCATGAATAACCAGGACTTTATGTCTTAAGTTTTTATTTAAGTAACCTCTGCACCCAACATAGGGCTTGAACTCATGACCCCAATACCAAGAGTTGCATGTTCTTCTGACTGAGCCAGCCAAGCAACCCGGATAACCAGAATTTGGGAACACAATTTGAAAACCTTTACAGCATAAGGCTTTCAATGAAAGAAAAACCTGTAGTAATTGTAAGATATACACATAGCCATGTGTGCATTTATACACACACATGAACCCGACAGGGCATGAGGGTGCAGTGCTAATGTTTTGTCCTATTGAATTATTGTAGTTTGAGAGAGTTAGCCTAGAGAAGACTTTCTTCTCCCTCTGTTTAATAAAGACCAGCAATTGTTTGAAGGCCTTTTATATCCTGTTCCTGTTTTGAAAGCACCTCGTGTTCCCATGTGATATAGCCCTGGGATATCCTTCATTTTCATCATTCTGGATTACAAAGACAAATGTGTCAGGCCAAAGCCAAGGGATAGTTGTTGAGGAAGGTGGAGTTGGGCCCTCATGACGTCTCAGTCTTGCTCAATAACAGCCTTAGCAGAAGCTGTGAGGGCCCAGTCTTTGGACCTCAACCATCTCGTTATGCTCTAGGGACTCCTAGCTGCCAGTGTCTATGTTCCCTGCCTGAGTCTTTTTCTGGCACTGGAGAAGGTCACTCTGCCCTCATGCTCCATGCAAGGTGGAAGTGCCATAGAATTAATCCCACTTAGGGATGGCCCTCAACCAAGGACTCGCGAGAGTTGATGTGAACCCAAGCTCTTGACGCTGAGGTGGAATGATTTTGGGGTGTGTAGTTTGAACTGTTTCTAGCGTTCCCTTCCAGAGTTGTCCACGGTGGTAGCTGCCTCATGAGGCATATTCATGGTGCCCTTCCTCTCCCTGTGTCACTTCCCTGTCCTCTGATCGGTGTGGCTTTTACTTCCTGAGTAACCCACTTGCTCCGTAATCCTTGTCTTAGGGGCAGCTCCTGGGTGAGTGGGGAGACCCAAACAAGATGCCATTAAAAAAGTTTTTGTTTTAATTTATTTATTTTTGAGAGACAGAGACAGAGCACAAGTTGGGGAGGGGAAGAGAAAGGAGACACAGAATCTGAAGTAGGCTCCAGGCTCTGAGCCGTCAGCACAGAGCCTGATGCGGTGCTCAAACCCACAAACTGTGAGATCATGACCTGAGTGGAAGTTGGACGCTCAACCGACTGAGCCCCCCAGGCACCCCACAAGATGACATTTTTAGCTTCATCTCCCTCTCCATACCTTCTTCAACTTGCCACTCTTTCAAACTCTAAGTTGGGACTCTGGGTAGCCCTGTGTGTACAATATGAGCCTGTCCTCCAGGCTTTGGTTGATTGGACCAGGGAGGGAGAAGAGCTGAGCCAATTGGAGTCCTGTCCCTAGGAGTCTGGAGATTGGTAGGGATGGGTGGGAGTTGAATAGTGGTGGCTGAGAGAGACAGAGAGAGACTGAGTGAGTAAATCTTCCCCAGGGGGGATCTGAAGCATGCACACTTGAAAGCTGTGAACACATTCTGCATGCATCTATTGTGGGGATCTGAGACTGCTCAACTGGTCCACAGAGAGCAAAATGGAGCAGGTGTGCACTGGAAAGCATAGGTGAGGATCACAAAAAATAGTGCTGTGGTTTTGGCAACCTTCCCATTTCTGGTTTCAATCTTTTCAGAGGCATGGCTCCATTTCTGCTCTGACAGGAGACTTTTTTTTTTTTTAAAGAAAAATCCTTGCTTTTTGTTTAAGCCAGGAGGAGTGGCTTCTTTTGCTCATAGCCTGAACATCAACAAATGGACATTTTATATCATAAGCGATTCCTATTAAAAATAGTGTTTTTAAGGCGGTTGCCCTCTCAGCTCTGGAATTAAGATGTTTTATTTTATATTTGTTCATCCCCTTCCCTAGGAGACAATGTAGCAAAAGTAAGAGGTAATTTCCTTTCCCCCCATAGGGAAAAACAAGGGGCCTCCTTTTGTGGAGTTCTTGTGGTCTCTGCCCTCCTGGTACTGAAGACAATCCCCTCTCGCATCCTGAGATCTTGTGAGGGAAAGAAGCTAGATTTCCTGAAGAGGTGTAGGCTGTGTGTATGGGGGCTGTGTGAGCACTGAGGGTTAGGAGGCTAGATACAAGCTGGGGAAGAGAACTGGGCAATTCATGGGTTTGCCGGACCACCCTTGCAGTTCTTGGTGGCACATCTGAGGACCTGGGGTGTATGTGAGGTTGGCCACCAGGCCCTGTGGCCTTGGCAACATTGATAAAGCAGAGGGGACATCTTTTCAGGCTGCCAGTATGGCAGAGCATGCTGGATGGGAGAACCAGCTCCTAGCGGTGGCACTGGGCAACAAAGAAGAAATAGTGACCACTCAAGACTGAAGAAAAAGTTCTTGTCCATCTCTTTGAAGCAAGTGAGCCCTGGGATTATGATGTGCTACAGGTGGGGCACGAATATTGCCTAATATTGGCCATTCTAACCAACCTTGGCCAATAGGCTGTCTTAGTCAGTTTGGACTTCTATAACAACAATTACCATAGACTGGTGGCTCAAACAAGGAGCATTTATTTTTCACAGTTCCAAAGGCTGGAAGTCCAAGCTTAAGACCTCAGCAGATCCAGTATCTAATGACCACCCTTTTCCTGGCTTGTAGATAGCTAGCTTTTTGGTTTATTCCCCATATGGGGGTGGCTGGTGCAAGGCAGAGACTGGGGGATGGGGAGGAGGGAGGGAGAAGGAGAAAGAGCACACTTAAGAGATCTCTCCAGTTACTTACAAGGACACGAATTCCATCATGAGGGCTCCACCCTCATGACCTAATTATCTCCCAAAGACCCCACCTCCAAATACTATCACATTGGGAATTAGGGTTTCAACATATGAGTTTTCTTTTTTTTTTTTTTAATTTTTTTTAACGTTTATTTATTTTTGAGACAGAGAGAGACAGAGCATGAACGGGGGAGGGGCAGAGAGAGAGGGAGACACAGAATCGGAAGCATGCTCCAGGCTCTGAACCATCAGCCCAGAGCGCGACGCGGGGCTCGAACTCGTGGATCGCGAGATCGTGACCTGAGCTGAAGTCAGACGTCTAACCGACTGAGCCATCCAGGCGCCCCACATATGAGTTTTCAAGGTGGGGCACATTCAGTCCGTAACACGGTGCGGGGGGGGGGGGGGGGGAGGGCTGGATTTGGATTTAATTTAATTTGAGTAAGACATTTTTTATAATACTCCCGATGTAGTTGAGGATTTCATATCTGTTTCATTTATACATTTGGATAATTTTTATAATAAAGGATAACCATTCTTTATAAACATATTTTGCCCCACAATAAAATTTCAAAGGCAATTGTTTCTTGCTGATGCCTAAAAGGATGTCTTACTCTACTGTAAGGTTAGATAGGCGTCTAAGGAAAACAGAATTATTGAGGGGATGGTATATTGATGTTGGATCTCTCAGAGAGCCAGGTTAAACAAGAGGAACTGACTCTAGAAAAGGAGAGTTAGGGGAATGTATCAGGAAGTCACTGAACAGACAGAAAGACCAGAGAACAAGATTAAGAAAATGGGTGGAAACCAAGGGAATATGGGAAGCCAAGAACATGCCTCAGGTTAGAAGGACACTGCTGTCAGACACTGGCCATGGCCACCCCCTGCCACCACAGGGCACTGATGGCGTTGCCATGGGAGGAATCTATCCAGTGCTGTCTTGTGCTTTTACATCACTTGCTATAGACTCAGTGTCCTGGGGGAGCCTCAGGTGGGCCAGGCACATGCTGTTTGCCCAGGCTTGGCCTCCAGGACCCAGGGACAGTGAAGATCTGACTTTCTGGCTACAGTAGTGGAAGGTTTGAATCCTACGGAGTTAATGACAACTTCCCCAAATATGGCAGTGAAAATTTCTCCCAATAAAGTCACTGTGACATGGTGCATGTAGCAATGAAAAGCATCCAATACTTAGGTCCCTGTGGGTGGGGTGGCTGCCCCCATGTCCCTCTCCTCTTCTTGTGTGGCACAGTCTATCTCCCTTAACTTGTCCACTCTGGTGGCTGCAGTCCCACTTCTGTGCCCCTGAAATGTCTAGCTTCATTGTTGTTTTTCTTCTGAGTTTACCTGTTATATTCAGCTGACCACTCCAGGTAGTCTCTTGGATGTCCCTCAAGCTCAACTGAACACATTACCTCTTAGGAAGGCTATCTCTGGAATGGTTAAGGTTGTAGGCTCTGGAGCTGGACACCCTGGGTTAAAATCCTGGTTGAGTCACAGCTTAGTTGTGTAACCTTGGAAAAAATTACAGGCCTCTCTGTGGCTTGGTCTTACCAACTATAAAATGGGGATAGCACCTGTCTCATAGAGTTTTTAAAATGATTAAATGACTCAATATGTGGAAAACACTTAGAATATTGCTGTGTACATAATAAGCCCTCAATTAATTATTATTGTCCAGTATACTGGACCTCCCCTTATTTCCTTTTTCCAATTAATACTCCTTGATGGGGGGCACCTGGGTGGCTCAGTTGGTTAAGTGTCTGACTTTGGCTCAGGTCATGATCTCACAGTCTGTGGGTTCAAGCCCCATGTTGGGCTCTGTGCTGACAGCTCAGAGCCTGGAGCCTACTTCAGATTCTGTGTCTCCTTCTCTCTCTGCATCTCCCCAGCTTGTGCTCTCTCTCAATAATAAATAAATAAGCTTAAAAAATTATTTAAAAATACTGCTTGATGATACAGGCAAGAAAGTTCTAGATCACACATGGCTGCTTTTCCCTTTCTCTTCAATGCCCGTATTATATCAGTTCCAACGTCTTTTGATTCACTTTCTCAAATGCCTGTTAAGTTCTTCTCCTTATCTGCAATCCCACTGCAACTCTCTTCCCTTGCTTGAATGATTGATATAGACTTCTAACTAGTATCTGAGCTTCCAGCTACTTTCAGGTTAAACAAAGACATGTCATTGTCTCATATGATAATAAAAACAGCTAACATTTTCGAGTTTTTACTATTAACTGGGAAATGTTTAGAGCTTTACATGGATTAGTTAGTTCTTTAAATTACCACACCCAGCACCTGAAGAGGTACTTATATTATTTCCCTTTTGTAGATAGGAAAATTCAGCACAGAGTACTTAGGGGAGTTGTCCAGGGCCACACAGCCATAATGGCCCAGGTAGGACCTGAACACAGGCTTTCTGTCCAGGCACTTCACCGTATATTCTCCCCTATGCAGTTGCACCCCAAAGGAGGCACGCAATCCCCAGAGTGTGTCACTGATGAAAAATTTAGAACTTCTATTTACTTTCATTTTAAACTAAAATTATGAAATCCATTAAGGTTGATTAATGTAAAATATATGGATTAACATCGGCAGCCTCACTTGGCCTGTCAGATGGTCCTCACTGCACGCAGTACCTGAGGCACCTATAAGGGAAGAGGGAATTTGACAACTTGAGAGGTTGACAGTGACATTTTCACACAAGTTTGCTGCCATTGACTCATTACATGTAGTTCACGTGCTATGAGGGGGTCATCAGGGCAGGCACATGCTTACAAAGTTGACTTCTAAAAAGTACTATGTTACAGTACTTTTAATGAAATGAGAAGTGGATATGAAATACTGATCCTGAATGGAGGTTTACTCAAGGCAAAGTGTTGTCAAACCTATAGATGAATGTATTAAAAATGTCTGACCTTTTCTATCTGGTAAGTGACTATTAGTTATAAGCTGTTAGAAAATAATCTTGAGAAATTAAGAATATCCTAATATGCACCTTCAAAGTAAAATGGAGAATCTAATAATGAGGGAAAGAATAATTGATTTTCAAAAGGAAGTCACGTGGAGACAGCATGTTAAAAACAGATCTTTGGGGATATTTACAGTGCTGCAATTTTCTCTTTTCTTTTTCTCTCCCTCCTTCCCTCCTATCAGCCGAAAATGATAGGTGTTAAATATAGAACCTGCATTCTTTGAAAATATAGAAAAATAATTTTCTATTCTGCCCCTATTTTTCAAATGAAAAATTTCAACAGGCTTTGAACCCATGTGGTAAAAGTATAAAGTACAACTTCTGGTTAATTTCTAATACTGTTATTAGAGGCAATCAACATTAGGGAAGACTGATCCTTACCAGCTAAATTTCAATAAAAGGTTTGCCTCAGTGATAGCATTTAAAAATGAGTACCAAGAGTATCAGAATCCTCATTTGGACCTACATACCCTATAAGACAAATATTTTGTGTATGACATTGAAATCATAAAATCATTAAAATCAAGTATCAAAATAAGACCTTCAATGCTAAACTGAAGTTTCAAAAGTAATTGGGATTATTCAATCAATCATAAGACATGTTACTTATAAAACATTTTTACTGTAGATAAATAAAATATTTTAAATTACTAAAGTATTTCAAAATCTTTTGCTTTTAAATGTCATAATGTTTCCAACAAATTAATATGAAGCCAAGTATATAAAACTAATCAATACAATAATATCAATATATTAGCGCTGTATAAACTGTTTTGACAAAAAGTGTGGAGATTACTGCTCAATATTAATATAACTATGTTTATGATTGCTGTCTACCATTTAGAATACTTTATTTGCAAAGTGCTTATTCCTACCACTTTTCTGGAGTAAAAATTATTGCTATAATTAAATGTTTAGGGGCACCTGGATGGCTCAGTTGGTTGGGCGTCCGACTTCAGCTCAGTTCATGATCTCATGGCTCATAAGATTGAGCCCTGCGTCAGGCTCTGTGCTGGCAGCTCGGAGCCTGGAGCCTGCTTCAGTGTCTGTGTCTGTCTCTGCCCTTCCCCCACAATGCTCTCTCTCTCTCTCTCAAATATAAATAAACATTAAAAAAAATAATTAAATGTTAAGTTCATGTTTTTTACTTCTTTTGCTCACATGTGTGTGTGTGTGTGTGTGTGTGTGTATGAAAATATGTACCTTGTTTCTAACTGGCCACATTTTTTTTCCCTTCAACTTTTCAATCCTTGTTTATTCTTTAGATTGATCTGACTGAATTTCCTTGCTTTGCCTCTCTGACTCACCTCCACGTCCCCCCTTTCTTGTCTGGTCTCACTGGGTTTCTGGTTTCAGGCTCTCTCCTTTTCTCTTCTTCTCTCGTCTCCCTCCATTATTCCATCCTCTCTGGAACCCAATCAGTACTCTAGGAAGTATGGCGGTGATAGACAATCACAGACAAGTAAGTAGGGAGTTCACTGGCTTCCACTTCCATTGCGGAGGACAAATGAACTGGCCATCAGCATTCCCCAGGATAACTTAAGGGCAGGACTGTGGAAGGTTGGGTGGCTGAGCAGAGGTAAGAGGTGGGTGCCCCACATGTGATGCATCTGGATCTTGCTGCCCTGAGTTCAGTGCTCTCTCTCATCTTCTACTGAGAGCTGGAGGGTAACAGCAGGTGACATCGGAGAAAAACTAAAAATCATTAGTTGTGTGTGGGAGGACCCATAGCTGATTTGGGAAAGGCAGAAAATGGTGGGCATGTGGACCTTCCAGTAAGGGGCCAGAGCTTTGCATGTCTCAGAGGAGTTGTGCCCCCAGTGGATTAAGATGGAACTATAAAGGCACCTAGTTACAACACTATTTGTTATAGGGCAGAAATCAGCGTAAGTCCTGCCGGCCCTGGCTCTTTTCCAAAGGATTTTATTTCCTGAATCACCAAAACCATTTCCCTTTGCAGGCTGCCCCACAGCCCCCATGCTCAGCAGGGAATTGCAAACAGTGAGGCTCCAAGGCCACTGACTGCCCTTCTGGCCATACCTGCTGGCGTGGACTTTGTCCCAGTTAGGGGCTTCCTGTACCTTTGCTGCACATCAACCCTAACTGCCCTGGGCCATCCTTCCTTCGTCAGCAGCAGCCTTGAGGTGCTGCTGCCTCAGCGAATGTCCAGCCCCCGGGGCCTGCAGTCACGTCCCAGGATAGCTGGCTGTGTGTTCGTGGTGCGAGGGCCCACGGCCATCCGGAGCAGAGGCTGGATCCATGGGGACACTGGGAGAAGACAGGGTGCACCGGAGCCACATTAGGTGGTGTGACCTCTGGGGATGTCCGTCCTGCATCCTCAGGACCGCTCACCATCTGATTCCTTGGCCGGCTGCACCCCCAACCCCCCAGTCAGTAATCTGAGTCCCCGCGGGGCTGGTAGCTGCAGCCACTAAGCCAGGCTGCTCTGTTTTTTCTCAACGGTGAACACGTCCCAGCTCTTCTTCAATGTCAAAGTGTTTTCCCATGAACGCCAGGGGTAGCATTTCCCAGCCTTATCAGCCCTAGCAACCAGAAGCCCGGTTTCCAGGAAAGCAGCCACTCGATCCAACCTGGTGAAACCCACTCCCCAGCTCAGCAACTGACATGGCATTTATGCCCCAGCACTCAACAGCCCAGTGTTTTTTTAGCTGTGGCCACATGACATCATTTCCAATTGGCCAGCCTTTCTCCTCCTCCTCCCCCATACAGCCTCACCCCACCCCACCCCCTTCTCCTCCCTGCGGCTCAGGGTGGTATTTTGTGGAGTAGTGGGAAAGCTTTGGGCTTTTTTGGGGGGCTCATTCCCTTTGTTTCTCAAAATATCCCTGGCCCTGGCTGCTCTAATCTCTTCCCTGAGTAGAGACAGCGAGGCTCCTGCTCCAGGAACACAGCCTGCTCCCTGAGACAGCACTCTGGCTCAGCCCTAGGGGGCCCGGCCTGCGTGGCCCTCAGGAAGACCTTCTCCTTCAGTGGGGGTGCCTCCCTCCCTGGTGTGAAATGGAACACTGTTTCTCAGAACCCTGCATCCTGTGAAGCCCTTGGGAAAAAATAACCTCGATGCCCACAGGCGATTGTTCAGTTCTTCCCACGCCTGACCCTTGTCTTTGAGTAAGTCTGGTGGCGCTCTGGCCGGCCCCGCAACAGCGGGACTGTGTCTTGTGATATGAAGAGGTTCTTTTCCTAACCATATATGTCTCCCCAAGAGCACCAATAAATAATGTGGTTGCTCGGCCTGGGTTGTCTTTCCCTAGCTGGCCCAGGAGCCCTCTGGCCCCTGCTCGCGGCTTCTCCTGTTTCAATTTCCATGTCCTCTCCGATTTGTAACTCAAGGAGCTCCCAGGCTTAGGAACAGATGACGAGCTGGCCACTCCTGGCTGTGGCACCTGGGGAAGGGGCGATGGGCAATGACTTGCAGGCACACTCCCGGCTCCCTGGCCCCGGCTGCCGTGACACACTGCAAGGTGAGCAAGGATGTGTGCTGGGGGGTGGGGTTCTCGGGTGCCAAACCCAGAGGATGTGGCAAGGTCAAGCAAATGAGTAATGAGATGGGGAGATGTGGAAGAGTATTTCTCACAGCAGAATCTTCCAGACAGTCCTCCCAACACACCCTCATATTCCACCTGCGTCTCCTGCCAGAAGGGGGTCCGCTGAGTGAATACTAGAGCTTGAAGACCTTTCAAACCCATCACATACCAGCTCTTTATTTCACACATAGAGAAACTAAAGCCCAGAGGAGAAAGAACTTGTCCCAAGTCAGGGTAGAGCTGGGGTTTGACCCAGCTTCCTCCCAGAGCTGTTATTCCGCACATGTAAGAGCTCAGGGGCTGCCCCTCTGCCCACCCCAGCCCCCCCCACCCTCCCCCCCCGTGTGTGTCCGTACCGTGCCCAGGAAGGGGAGTGCACACTGAGACGGGGTGAGGGCGAGCTACAAGATTAAAGGCCGTGGAAATCATGGATTTCGTCCTTCAAGCCTGGTCCCTGTACCCCCAGCTCTAATGACCCATTCCAAAGTGATGGATTTTTCCTTCTGGTTCAAATTAAATCCCCACCCTCTTAGACCTGGGGGAGAGCACAGGCAGAGCTCCAGGTTCGGGCAACTGGGGAGAACACTGTGGGCTCTTCATTGCCTCCAGCTGTTCTTTTATCATTGAGTGCCTGGAGTGGAGGGAGCCAAAAGGGCCATGAGGGCGAAACATGCCATTTGGGAAGTGGCTGGCAATGCTGTTGTTGGTGGCCAAGCGGTTACAGTGACAGCCAGTACATCCCTAGGCTCTGCTTTATCCTATCCCTGAGCACCGGAGTGCAAATTTCTGAGAAGGCCCCTAAAGGTGACAAAAGCTGAGAGCAGCTTTGGGCTTTGAGGGGCATCTTCCCTCAGAGCTCTGGAATGCAGCGTATTTGTTTATCTCCTGCACAGTTCGTGCCTGCCCACCCTATCCACCTCTGCTTTCTCCTGAGCTCAGCATGCCATTGGCATTTAATAAATGTTAAAAAATAGCAACATGGGAGCCACTGACCTTCACATAAAGGCCTTTGAGACCATTGCCAGAACGGTTCCTCCTTCACGAGGCCAGACAACGATAACCTGGAAGGGGAAAAGAGAAACACGCCCCCAGCACTGGGGCCACGGACGCCGGGGTCCGGGAGTGGTGTGGAGTTTGCAGCCAGGGCTTAGAGGCCACAATATGTGGAACGGGGCCAAATGCTCTCACAGAGATGCCTGGGCTCTCTGCCCTTTGCAAAGCAAGGACGGTGGCTTTGCTCCACCTCACCCTACCCCTCCAGACATTCCTATGCTCTGCAGGCCAATGGGAGTCACGCATGCATGGTGATCCAACATTTCAGATCCAAGCACTGGATCAAAGCTGGGGCACTTCTGTCCCCCTCTCTACTGTGCCTGTCTGTCCTTCACAAAATCCCTTCCACCATCATTAGGCTGAGACTTCCTTGTCTGGTGGTAAAGGCAGGGGTACTGGGGTTTTCCAGCCAGTCTGAGTCAGGTTTCAATCTCTTCCTTTTTTTAAAAAAAAATATACAACCTTTTCTTTACCCACAAGTCCTGGTCAGTGGAGTCTAGGCAAAGTATTCTTTTTCCACCTGCTCTCTCCCTTCCTCTTTTTCTTCTTCCCTAAAGACTGGAAAAGGTGAATATTGTAGAGGGAGGGATCTGTGTCTACTGAGGGCCTGGAATTAGAAGGCCAGCCTTATGAAATTTATTTAACCTTGCTTTCTAATCGAATTGACAGGCAAGGCCATTGAGATTTGGGGAGAGTAAGTGGGCAGCCAGGGTCAGCAGCTGGCTGGGGGACAAGGTTGCATCCTGGCCAATCATATGGGGGCTCACAATGTCACAGGCGTGACTCGCTAGATCCCTTTTCTTCTCAATGACAGTGTTGTAAGAAGGGTGGCCGTGGTTAGCCCTGTTTTACAGGTGAGGCAACTGAGGCTCAGCAAAGTTAACTACCTTCCTAAAATTGTCACTTCAGTTTCTGAGCCACTGTCACAGCAGCAATGGCTATTTTCCGGGAACCCTGGACATTATGGATGGCTGGACTGTTGGTGTGACCAGCCACCCCTGTTTGCCCAGGACACTCCCAGTCTCAGCAGTGAAAGTGCCATGTCCTGGAAAACCCCTCAGTTTTGGTAGGCTGGACAGGGAGGTCCTCTCACTGACAGCTCTTCCATCATTTACTCTGTCTTCTTGCCTCCCCACGGTGCATCATCTGTCTCTCTTGATCTTCACAGCAACACACTGTTAACTTCCCTTGTTGTCTTGGGAAAGGCAGAGGGGGCTCTGGAGGTGGACAGCAGGTGCTAGTTCATGGGTTTTTTCCAGGATTACAGGGAGAAATGTAGCACAGTGCTGGGAAGGCAATGAATGCCCATGACATGGCCACTCCTGGTACTAGCTTAATGTGGTGCAGACGATGGAAGGATGGAAGGGGCAACCAAGAGTGACAGCAAAACTGGGGACTCTGGTGCGGTGCAAGGGAGCTCTGAGTGAGCCGCCTCTGTTTTCTGAGTTCCTCCTCAGGAAATGCCGGGCACTTCCTCCATCACCGGGTCCTTGAGGCTGTGACTAGGTCCAAGAGGCAGGCTGTAGGACATGGGTTGCAGTGAGGAAACCCAGGCACAGGGAGGCCAGCAATTGCCTAAGCAAGGATGTGGGGAGCGAGGAGTTGAATCCAAAGCTATGCTCTTAATTGTGGGATGGGGCTGCCTCTTAGTGGGGGAAAAAGGATGGGGAGGAAAGTGCTTGAGAGGGACCTTGAAAAAAGCACATGCAGGAAGAAGCAGAGAAAACTGAATCTCTGTGGGAGCTGGGAGTATGAAGAGGGCTCTCTGTGCCGTGAGCATTCCCACCTGCCAGGCATTGCTCTGTGCCTTCCCATATATTGACCCCATTTCAAACCTCCCCAGTTCCTGTGAGGTTGCTATCATCATCATCACCATCATCATGTCTAGTTTACAAATGAGAAGGATGAGGCACAGAGGGGTAAAGTCACTTGCCCAAGGTCACATCTCTAGTAAATGACTTAGCTAGGATTCAAACTTGTCTGATGGTGAAGGACTAGTGGAGTTTTTTCCCCTCCTCCTCCTCCTAATTTTTTTTAAGTTTATTTATTTATTTTGAGAGAGACAGAGACAGCATGAGCAGGGGAGGGGCAGAGACAGAGGGAGAGATAGAAAATCCTAAGCAGGCTCTGCACTGTCAGCGTAGAGCCTGATGCAGGGCTCGAACTCACAAACTGTGAGATTATGACCTGAGCTGAAATCCAGAGTCAGATGCTTAACCGAGTGAGCCACCCAGGCGCTCCTCCTCTTCTTCTTCTTTAAAAATTACACAACATTTTATTATTTACTGGCAAGGTCATTGGAGTTCAGGCAAAAATCTTCTTTTTCAGAGAGCTCTCTCTCTTCCTTTTTTATGTTCTTTTCTAAAGGCTGAGAAAGGGTGAATATTTCAGCCCCTCTTCTGTGCTGCCTTTTTCCTGGCTCAGGCCCACCATGGAGCAGGGCTTGCATGTGGGGGTGGGAAGTTGGTGACTGGTAATCCCGTGTGTGTGAGTGAATGTGTGTGCGTTCAGATCAAAGTTGCTCCAGGAAAACATTTGGATCCTGGAGCTGGAAGGTCAGCCCTGCCTCGCCTCGCTCCTTTGTCGTTCATCTCTAAACCTTCATCAAGCCTTCATGGTTAGTCTGTTTGCAGGAGCACAGGGAAAGTGCCAAACCCTGAGATCACCTGTTGGCTTTGTCCCAACTCGCTGCTCAGGAAAGTAGCCTTTGTGCATCCCCTGCACCTGTGTCTGATGGGAAATGAGGGGTGGGAGGAACACATCAGGAAAGAGCCTGTGCTGGTTGTGGGTTCCATGCCCTAGGGGAAGCTCTTGCTCTGCCCCACCCTTCTGGACAAAGGGGAGCCCTGCCTCACCTCTTCTCAATGTTACCCTTGCAACCACCTCTTCACTCTGGCCCATTACTCCCCTGCCTCCACCTGTTCCCCCTCCCTATGTCTGCACAGGGCTCGTCCTGGAACCAGTGGAACCAGCCCCGCTGTGAACAGCATAACCATGAATGAACCACACATCAATAGGTTGAAATGGATGAACGACAAAAGCCTGATACCAGCCACAGTTGATGGTCTACCTTGTAATGAAATACAGAATCACCTTCTGCATAGCGGGGAGTCCTGTTTCAAGTAGCTTTCACCCTGGAAGCTCTCTTCCTGCCAGTAAGTTAGGTAATTAGATCTATACCAGAGCGATGGAGAGAAGCCATTTCCAGGTAGAACGCATTTTGCAGAGCAACCAGTAAAGAAGAAGAAACTGCCTAAACTGGAGCATTGCATGGGTATCTAGTGATTATGTTTCATAACAATACAGAGAATTAATCTTTACAGCTCATAGTAAGTACCCCATAGAAAGCTTTGAATAAATGAGTAGAAACTCTGTTTTCATATCTGAAGTTGGAGCAAGTAGACTGAGAAACAGAATTCTATGTGATCAGAATATCAATGCTGTTACAAAATTGTGATTATTCTAATCTAGACTGACTTGAAAGGTAGAGCAGTTTGAGATACCTAGAAATAGATTATTCTAGATATCTAGAAATAGATCATGAAACCAAGGTAATGAAAGAAAAGAATCAGCCATTGATATACATCCCTTTGCGGGAATTGGCTAAAAGCAGGTGCTGTGGATTAGTGCACAGGTTATGTACTGCCCAACGTCAGAATGTACTCTTCACAGTGACTACAATACGCAGGGTGTTTTGCAAGGTTATGGCTCTGGATAAGCGTTTTCCCAATCTCTTAGTGAAGGATATTTAGAAAGTGAGTAGCAGAACAAAACAGTGCATGTTATTTGGTCTGTCTACACATATATTTATGTTTGTCTTAATAGTTTAACAAATTGTGTATAATTCACTCATGTGGATTCGATCATTAAAATTTTTTTTGGTTATGAAATAATTATGGATAGATTTACAGGAAGTTGCAAAACAATGTACAAGGAGGTCCCATGTACCTCCAGTTTTGCCCAGTGGTAACATCTTGCAGAACTAGACATAATATCAAAATCAGGAAACTGACAATTGTGCAATCCACCAAATGTATTCAGATTTCAGAGGTTTTACATGTAGTCATATATGTGAGTGTGTGTGTGTGCTTGTGTGTGTGATAAGATGTATGTATACTTGTGTGATACACACACACGCACACATCTTATACACACATCTAATGTCTTATCGCATTAAACAGGTGGTAGATTTTTGTAATCACTACCACAATTAAAGTACAGAACTGGTCCATCCTCAAGGATCTCTCCCATCCCGCTATACCTTCCTCCATCCCTAACACTTAGTAACCACTAATCTGTTCTCCAACTCTATAATTTTGTTATTTCTTTTTTTTTAAGTGTTTATTTATTTTTTAAGAGAGAGACAGAGACAGCGCATGAGCAAGGGAGGGGCAGAGTGAAAGGGAAACACAGAATCTGAAGCAAGCTCTAGACTCCAAGCTGTCAACACAGAGCCCAATGCCAGGCTTGAACTCACAGACCGTGAGATCATGACCTGATCCTAAGTCGGATGCTTAACCAACTGAGCCACCCAGGTGCCCCAGTTATTTCAAGAATGTTATATAAATCAATTTTTTAAATGTCTATTATTTTAAAACCAATTCTTTTGCAACTGCGTTCTGGCGTAGGGATTTCTACACAAGTGTTTCTAAGGAAAAGTGGTTGAACTTGAGAGACTCAACTGATAGAGAAGTCAAGAATATGGTAGTTGGAGATACAGGACAGGAAACCAAGAGAGCACTTTTATTTATTAAGCACATACTGTGTGCCAGATGCTGTTCTAAGGTTTTGTGTGGGCTGCCTGCAGAATGGTACCTGGAGGGGCTGCCTTCTCTTTGGGGTCCTTGCCCTACCCTCACCCAACATACACTCATAGGTCCTTTGTGTACGCACTTCATATTGGGTCACCATCCCCCAGAGAGTAGGAGTGTCTCTTCCTACTCTGAGAGCTAGGCATCAACCATAGGGTCTTTGGCCACTGAGTTGTTCAGGTTTGAGTTTTCCTCCCCTTGGGTTCTGAGCAAGTTCTGACTGCCCAGGGAGCTGCATGCCATTCCTCTGTTTATGGTCCTTGGATTGTCCTTGCTTCTACCTCCCAGCTGCTAGAACCAAATGCTATCTGGCAGCTGGACGCAGGTGGCCTTCACTATTGGCATCATGTCCTGTAGCCACTTGGCTGCCTCAAGGTTCTCACCTCTGAAGACCTAGAGAGAAACACACAACCATTCTTGACACCCTCAGCATTTACAGGAATGAAAGATTAATGGAGAGGAACTCATTGTTCTAAATCCCCAGCTGGATATGAGATTTAGGAAATTCCCTTCTTGAGGTTATTAAGTCTCAGTGGTTTGGTGAGTCTAAGTTTCTAGTGACATAACATAATTGGCCTATTATCCAGGAACTTGGGGCTGAATTAGCACAAACTGACATTGAGGGACTTTAGACCCAGGATGGATTATTGGCATGGGTGGTTCTTATGTTGGGAGATCTTTGAAAACAGAAGTGAACGAGGTGGGCCTGAACGGTTGGGTGCCATCTTGTCTGAAGTAAAGGCATAAAGTAAATATTACCTGAGAGCCTTTGTTGCACTTTGATTTTGCAAAATACCTACTATATGTAAGTGGACCTATGGCCTGAGGCAGAGAAGATACAATCTTGGTGTTACAACTTTGCCTGGACACCAGTGAATATACTGCAGCTATTCTGTAGGCCGGATCCTCTGGTATTATACTTCAATGGAGATCTGAGTACTAGATTGGATATTGACAACCATTTTGAAGTCAGGACACTTGTCACTGTTTGATTAGCCCTGTGGATAAGTACCTCATGTTGGTTAGCATTAATATTTTATTTATTAAGGCAAATAATACTTGATTGTGTTGTGAATTACAACAGGAGATAGTCTGCATTTAACCATCCTGTCTATGTTAGAATCTGAGGCCATGAAGCTGGAAGTCACAAAGACTGGTATTTGAGTTCACAACTCATATATGGAGAGAAATGGATCATTGTGTTATTGCCACTGGGCACATTAAAAACCATGTGATCACTTTCACACCAAATGGTAGGCACTTTGGTGACTTCGGACATTTACTGGTGACTCATTAAACTATTGGTCTTCAATCCTTTGCCTTGGAAACCCCCTCTTTCTCGGGCCCCCCCTTATTGTAGTTAAAATAGCTTAAAGTCCTTGTGAATCTTTCAAGGGCAAAAATGGATGGATTTCCTCTAGAGTAGATTCCAAATCAAAGCAAACAACATTAAAGCAAAGTCCAAAGCATTTTGATCAGAAATGAAATGTTGAGGAATATTTTGTTTATAAATAAAAGCTCTGTGATGCATTGGCAGTGTGGTTTATCTGTAAAGAGAAGTCCTTGGATTTATAACTCAGACTCACTGTGCACCCCTTTTATTTCATGGCAAGTGTCTTTCTGGCAAGAAGTACATTAAAGACTCCCATCTCTTATTTACAATCCTAAGATCCAGAAAGCTATGAAAACCAAACGCATTTTGTATACCTAATACCACTTGCCAACAAAATCTGACCTGAACTGACTTGAAACTATTAATAGGCTTTATTTATCTCCCTTATCATGAATCTTCATGTTTCATTGCAGAAATATTGTTTGCATATGGGGCAGTGCTCCTCTGTGAGTGTTGTTATACAATATGGGGTATATACACCCCATTATCTTTCTAAAAATCGGAAAAATTCTGAATTCTGTAACACAGCTGCCCCAGCGGTTTTACATAAGGGATTGTGGACTTGCAGCACAATCATTTTTTTTTTTTTCCATGCTACGCAAATATCAGATCCTGTTTTTGATAGGTGATGGGACCCAACCAGATGGCCGAGCTTGTCAGGCATCTAGTTCCCTGTCACTGACAAAGTCTAAGGCAACATGATCCCATGTTAAACCCCAGGGCTCCAGCGCTTCCTGTGCCTTCCTCTGCCCTGCCCAGAGTTCGAGTACTGGCAGCATTGCCTTTAGGCTGGCAGGACACAGAGGTGGCTGCAGCACTGTGAGCCTGCATTTCCAGGGGGCCTTTTCCAGCCCCTCCCACAGCTTCTCCATCTGGAGGCAGGGAGTAGGTGGCGAGTGCCAGGCTCACTGCTGCCAAGGCTTTCCCTGGAGCGCGTGAGACCTTAACGGTAAACCCACAGAGCCACTCATTCATTGATTTGTCAATGCATTCATTAACTCAGTTAACATTGTGCACCTTTTGTGAGCTAGGTGTATTTTATTGAGATCCTTGTACAAAGTGAGAGAGAGAGAAAGAGAGAGAGTGAAGCTTGGACTCAATTAAGATTTTCCTAGGCAATGTTTCATAGAATCCAAGAGGTTCTATTAAATCTTTATTAAATCTGTTAATGGGTTTTAGAGGAAAAAGATTTCCATGACCAAGTAAGTCTAGAAAGTGATGAACTAAGCAGAGTTAAACAGGTTTCTGTAAAGTAATGTGTGTGCTAAACATCCCAAAGGGGGCATTAGCATTGACCAAGGAATGCTATGTATTTCCCAGCTCACGTTATTTTTGCATTCCATGGAGGTGTAGGAGGAATTCTGTAGGTGACAGAGCCGAATGACTCCATGAAGCAATGTGAAAAGTTTCCACCATGCTCTGTCTCTGCCATTGTGCCTCTTCCAACTACTCTGAAACAATAAAAAAGTGCAGGTGGCCACCTGGGCTAGCGTTGCAAAGGAATGCTCTTCTGGGATCGTATGATCTTGAAAAGTAATAGTCCTTTGAGAGCAACTTCCAACTGAATCTCTTTGAACTTTTTAAAATTCCCTGGACAGCTTGCCTTCCATGGTATTGAACAACACAGCACAAAAAACCATTATTGCTCCCTGACCTGTTAGCATTTTAGGAACCAAGATTTCTCATGATCCAAGGCTAAATGTTGGAGTACAGAAGGAGTCCTGTGTTCATGACTGGTCTTAACAGTTAACATCTATCCTAGGAAAATCGACAAACATGCACCCGTGTAATATTTTAGGAGATTCTCCACAGTTAAAATGTGAGTTTTACTGATGGAGTTAGAACAAAAATTTATGATAATGCATGGGACAACGTTTTGTCAGAGATAAGGTGTATGTAGTCTTGAGTAGGATGGGAGTAGATTAGATTCTTTAGTGTTTTCTTTCTTTCTTTCTTTCTTTCTTTCTTTCTTTCTTTCTCTCTTTCTTTCCTTCTTTCTAAATATTTATTTATTTTGAGAAAGAGTGAATGGAAGAGGGGCAGAGAGAGAACCCCAAGCATACTCCATGCTCTCAGCATGGAGCCTGATGCAGGGCTCAAACTCATGAACTATGAGATCATGACCTGAGCCAAAATCAAGAGTCAGATGCTTAACCCACCGAGCCACCCAGGCATCCCAGCATTTATTTCTGAATTGAACTTGGGTTCTTTTACCATGTTTGTGATTGTAGCTGTTGTTATACTTATTTCTGCCACTGACTTGCTCTCTGATGGGAATTATGTCACTTTATTTCTGTTTGATTTTATGGTGCCTTAGTTTCTCCAGAGGCAAATGAGGATTTGTGAGTATTTATGGAGAAATCCCTGTGAAATTGGGAATACTCGTAGAGTGGAAAATTGTAGCTAGTATGAAATGACTTTTTTTTGTTTTCAGGGATCACTGTGTAGTAGCGCACTCAATAAAAAATGTGGCAGGAATGTAAGAATGCTGGTCCACTAGGGCCAGCCTCTTCTGTCTCCTCACCTAGTGAATCTCTCAGTGGTCAATGGAGATTTGTAGCACTTGTTGAGTACATAAATAATTGCTTAATGACCCTCAGAAGGAAGGAAGGAAGGAAGGAAGGAAGGAAGGAAGGAAGGAAAGAAGGAAGGAAAGAGGAGAGGAAAGAGGAGAGGAAAGAGGAGAGGAAGGAAGGAACAATGGAGGAAACCATCTTCTGAGCTAGCAGGTAACAGAGTGTCACCGTTATTCTTTTCTCATCATGGAATTCAGGAGACGCGTGAACTTTTTCCTTCACAATTCTTTCCAAATATTATGAAATATATTTCAATATTATGAAATATTATTTGATCATGACTTTCATTGGTTCACTACATTTTATAAGAATATACATTTCCCATTTTTATTCTTTGTGTCCCCGAAAACCTGTGTCCTTTAGTAGTGAGGTCAGCCCCCATTTGGCCTGTGGGTTAACTGACTTGATCTGCATACTACTAATATTTAAATCACTTGATCCTTTTGAAATAGTCTATGCAAACCCAAGTGACCTCAGCGCAGCAGACATTTTTCTTCTCTAATTGTAGGAGAGCCAAGTTCACTCTGTTCCTGGACCCTCCGCCTCACATTGCCCCGCATTTCCTTTTCCTTGAGGGGCCATGGCATGGAAGTCAAGGATTTGTGGTCCACAAAAAAGAACACCACACCTAGACCCAGGAGACAAGAGGTCGAATGCCACCCTAGCTACTCACTCATCCTTCATGGGGTCTTGGGCAAATCTCTCTGCTTTTCTAGCCTTACATTACCCCACAGGACTGTCCTGGAACGCAATAAGCTCAGTGTGGCATGCTTTGCTTTTCCCTGGTAGAATGCCACAGAGAGCCCAGGGCAGGGGCAAGTGGTGCTAGGTCTACACTGTGGCCACACACACCCCCATCTCTAGGAGTTCCCAACCCTCTGGAGCTGAGGATGCATCTCTGAGCAGCCTGAGCTGACTAGAGCCCACATCTTTTGCCACAACCCCCGCTTTAACAGAGGGGGAAAAAAGTATTGCCACCTACGCGTCTTTTGATTGGTTAATAATAATAACTCCAAACCAGCTATTCTGGGAGCCGCGAGATCTAGGGTTCTGGACTGGAGTCTGAAGTATGTTAGTCCCAGTTCTCTGCATTTCATTTTCTCTATCTGTAACCTCAGGAAAGTGGACCTAGTCATCTTTAACACTGAGTTCTTCCACATCTCCTAAGCACTGTTTTTAATACTTATTGTGTAATAACAGTACACAGGTACAATTTGCAATGCCCATTTTCCAGAATAAGAAACTGAGTCTCCGACTGGTTCACAGAGGCAATAAGCAGCAGATCCCATTTTTAACCAGGAAGTCAGACTTGAGGCTCCTGAGTACCGACTTCACTGTCTCCTTTAATTAAGTGATTTTGGGGGCAAATTTACCCCCCTCCCCCCATCAGGGACTCCTCACCCCTGGGCTTTTGGGATATAAAAATAATGAACCCACTTCTCAGGTAACTTCCTGAGAAGTTTTCTGAGAATTGTTGTTTTCTGCATTTACTTAATTAATCAGGTGCCCCAGGCCTCATGATGGGATGTGCCTGGTCCTTTTCTGGTCTTCGCCAGTTAGCTCTAAAAGTCCTCGAACACATATTGGTATAAAAAGGCAACCTTTTATCTTCGGTTTGTTGTGCTTTTCCTTTAATTTCTGAACATAACAATGAGTGTAATTAAAGACAAAGATACTGGTTTTATAAACCACCAGCTTATGAGCCATTCTGCTGTGGTCCTGTTGCATCTGATAAAGACTTCATCATTTGAACAACCAAATCTGGGCATTTCAAGAGACAGACTACCAGACAGCTATTCAGAGCTGAGTTGTTTTGCAAGGAGAGGCTGGATCCTTTGAAGCCAGAGTGCCCAATTCTGCTTTCTGAGGTGTGTGAACGGTTCCTCTAAATGCCAGCTTTGTGTGCATATCTGAGGGCTGGGAAGAAGATGTGACGCTGGTGATGAGGGCGTGCCTTGTGCACCCAAAGCTGAGCTATTTTCCTGTCCCTGCCCACACCAGGTCCTTTCCTCCTCTGCGGGATCCCCTCTGTGCTCACCTAGAGATAAGGCAGCACAGACGTTTGCCTGGAGGCTAAAAGACCACCTTGTCTGTACTCCTGGCAGCCTGCAGGCTCGTGACTGGACCTGCTTGGCCCCCAGTCCCACCCTGGGTGCCCAGCTTCTCCTATTTCAAAAGAAACCCCTGCTTGAATAAAGCCCAGGAGGAAATGAGTTCAGAGGGAGGGAGGTGTCTCATTTCCAGAAAAGGCTTCAGATTCAGACTCTGACCTTACCTGTCCGTCCACCTGCAAAGGGCCCATTGAAATCAAGGCATCCTAGACCTTGGCCCAGCCTCTGAGTCACTAGGAAACTCTTTCCTTGTCTTCACTCCTGGCCCTGGGTACTTTTTGTAGAGAGAGCTTTCTCTTGCTGTTTCCAAGCTAAAGCATCTTTTTCTTATACTCTCTGCCTTTCTGTAGCAGGAAAAGACTCCAGATCGCAATGACATGATTTATATTGGTTCCCAGTCAGGCATCAGGAACTTCTGAGTGGAGGGTAGAAATCCAAAGGGAGGTTGAGTGCCTAGCCCCTAAGTGTCCCTGATTGAGAACCACTGCCCCCAGAGCCGTGTTCAGCCATTGTGAAAGTGTCTCTCTTACAGAGGTTGGGTACTATAAAATGAGACCTCAAATCTCTGACTTACTCCCTTCAGGCTGTGTTGTGTCAGGGTTGCAATGCCCCCACATCTGTATCCAGCTGAGCTGGGAGTGCTTATTCTGACAGCCTCAGGTGAATGCTTTCCCGGGGAGAAATCGATGCATGGCCTGCAGAGCAGAGCCCATCAGGGTGCAGATCTGGATCACAGCCCTCACTTTTAGGCTCTTGGTTTCCTTAGATGCACAGGGAGTTCATATACATGATAAGATAAAGACTAGGGGTGCCTGGGTGGTTCAGTCAGTTAAGCGTCTGACGCTTGATTTTGGCTCAGGTCACGATCTCACAGTTTGTGGGTTTGAGCCGCATATCTGGCTCCGTATTGAAGGCAAAGAGCCTGCTTGGGATTCTCTCTCTCCCTTTCTCTCTCTGCCCGTCCCCTGCTTGTGCTCACTCACTCTTTCTCCTCTCTCTCAAAACAAATAAATATTTTTTTTAAAAAGATAAAGATGAAAACTGGTAATAGCGAATATTTGCTGAGTATCAGGCATTTGACCCACTGCTTCATGTTCATTTTCTTCTTTAATGTGCACAACTCCATGAAGCAAGCACCTCTTCTGTGCCCATTTTATGGATGAGGAAGTGAGGTGTACGCATAAGTTACGTGTCAGCCTCACACAACTGGGAATTTGTCAAATTTAGATCCAAAACATGATCTTTTTTGACTCCTTGTGATAACCTCACTCTATTATTTTTGGAATCAACTAAAGGTCTATCTATCTATCTATCATCTATCTATCTATCTATCTATCATCTATCATCAATGTATCTATGTATCAAGCATCTATCATTTATTTGGAGAAGGATCTACTTTTCACTTCCTTGAATCCTTGAGATCACCTGATGATAGAGGGGTTATTTCTAGAGCTGGCAGGGTAGAGGGGTGGTGGGCAGCCTGATCCCAGGTCCTCTCCTTGCCGGAAATCCTTGCACGACTTAATCTGGGGTGAGACTATCCTGTTGCCGATCTACCAGTTAAGGCCCTGAGATCGACTAATACAGCTACATCTGCCCAGTTGGGAAGGAGTAACATTTTTTTGCTCAGGGGACTCCTCCCATCCCCCCAGTCTTTACACCAGCTCTAGCCCCCCACCCCCTACCCCTGCAACTTGAGTGTCTCCCTTCCTCCAACACCTCTTGGCTCTCACCTGACCTCACTTGGGGCCACATCTGGATGATCTTCCAGTGTCATCCATCAATACGGAAAGATTAGAGTTCTCTGATGGTGCTTTCTTGTCATCAGTCTGTGTGTGTGTGTGTGTGCGTGCGTGCATGAAATAGCTTTACCAAGATAATTTACGTACCACAAAATTCACCTATTTAAAGCCCACAAATCAATGGTTTTTAGTATATTCAGAGGTGTTCAACCATTGCCACAGTCCATTTTAGAACATGTTCAACATTTAAGAAGAAACCCCTTTAAGTATTCCCTTTACCTGTCCCCTTCCTGTCCTGGGGCAGCAATGAGCTGCCAATCTACTTTCTCCCTCTTTTTCTTTCTTTCTGTTTTAATTTTCTAAACAGACAGGGAGAGGAGTGAAGTGAAGGCCTCTTCTCTTGCCATAGAAGCTATGATCATTTGCATGAGAATGTGGACTTGCCCCTGGTATAACAATCCCTCTCCAAGAGGGGGCTCAGCAAGGTGGGAGGTCAGAGGTCACGTGGCCATTCACCACCCAAGACTAAAGCTCCTGCTGTCTTCCTCTGCCCATTGGACTGGAGGATTCCAGGAGACACCTCTTCCCCAGGGGTGTTGCCAAAAAGCCAATGGGAGTGCAGACACTGGGACCTCCAGGCAGCATTAGAAGTGAAGGTGGATGGTGCCAAGGCTGGAAGGAAACTAAGAAGTCCTTAGGGCCCATTTACGGCCCATTTCTGGATCTGGGAACTGAGGCTCAGAGAGCTTAAGATGGGACTGGCATCCAGGTGTCTGGAAATCCTGGGCTTGGCTTCCTTGCAGCAGAATAGGTAAACAGCTGGCCAAACCTGGTCAAGAAAGGTTTTTTTTTAAGTTTATTTTATTTTTTTTATTTGCAGGGCCAGCGGGGCAGAGGGAGAGAGAGAATCTTAAGAAGGTTCCATGCTCAATGCAAAGCCCAAGGCTGGGCTCAATCCCATAACCCTGGGATCATGACCTGAGCTGAAATCAAGAGTTGAATGCTCAACCTACTGAGCCACCCAGACACGCCTGGGCTGCAAGAGTTTAAAAGGAATCTTCCGGGAGTGTGAACCGAACATGGGGAGAAAGGCACCAGTGCCTTGTGATTGGAAAGCAAAGCACTGTCTGGGAGGGTCTCCCCACAAAACTCTATTGGCTACTTACTGACTGAAAGCAGGGACTGATTTTATGAGGGAAAAACCCAGCCACCCAGCTGGCCAGCAGACCAAGAGCGCAATACTGCAGGTGGGACATGTGGGCCCAGGGTGCCCCAGAGGTGCTCCAGGACAGCTGGTGTCACTTCTGAGGCTGGCTGGGGAGGAAAGATTGGGCTGGCCCTACTGGGGCTCAACTAAAGAATGAAAGGTCGTGCTCTTGAGATTGTAGGGGACAGGAGAGGCAAAAAAAGAAAAAAAAAAAGGCTGTGTGGTTTCTGTATTGATGGAGTCTATATACAAGGCATGATCTTGGATTGGGTTGTGAACCAGAAAGGGAAAGGTAACATGGCGGGGACCAGTGGTGGAAACTGAATGGGGTTTCTGGTTTGGAAGCCAGTACCATTATCAAAGTCCATTTCCTGCTGTAAATGACTGTACTATGGTTATGCAGGAGAGTGTCTTTGCTTTTGGGAAATACACACGGGAGTATGTAGGAGGGATGGGGCATCAGGTTTACAGCTTGCTTCCAAATAGTTCAGAAGGGGAACCAATGGAGATGGGGCGGGGGGAGGAGAGAGGGAGGAAGGGAGAAAGAGAAAGAGAGAGAGGGGGCAAATGGGGTAATCTGGGTGAAGGGGATATGGTAGTTCTTTGTACTACTCTTACAACTTTTCTGTAATGTGGAATTATTTCAAAATAAGAAAAAAAAAAAAAAAAAAAAGGAAACCAGAGAGCCCCCTCCCAAAACCCCAGTCCAAACCAAACCAAGAAAGCACAATAAAAATCCTCAGGAGACCATTTAGTGCCCTCATCCTTGTCATTAGAAAGATTTCTAGGGAGGGATTTTAAAAATATTTATAAAAATAATATTTTTTATTCATATTACTTAAAAGTTCTTATTATTTCAAAATGTATCTTAATTTAATGATTTTTTAACGTTTATTTATTTTTGAGACAGAGAGAGACAGAGCATGAACGGGGGAGGGTCAGAGAGAGGGAGACACAGAATCTGAAACAGGCTCCAGGCTCTGAGCTGTCAGCACAGAGCCCGACGCAGGGCTCGAACTCACGGACTGCGAGATCATGACCTGAGCCGAAGTCGGCCACTTAACCAACTGAGCCACCCAGGTGCCCCAAAATGTATCTTAATTTAAAGTCTCCAGAGGAGAAATTTCTCTTGGATGTTTTCAGGTTCAAAGGTGTACTGGGAGGAGGGGTGCCTGGGTGACTCAGTGGGTTAAGCATCTGACTTCCACTCAGGTCATGATCTCATGGTTGAAAGTTCCAGTCCCACTTTGGGATCACACTGCTGTTAGCCCAAAGCCTGCTTCGCTTTGGATCCTCTGTTCCCCTCTCTTTCTGTCCCTTCCCTGCTTGTGCAGGGGTATATTCCCTTGAATATACCATTATTCAGGGGATAATGGTATCCCCTGAATGGTATTCAGGGGATAACTTGTTTTTAATAGTAAAAGTGCTCTGGGAACTGGGAGTGACGAATTGTGTGTTCACTCCTCGTGAGCATAGGGAACCCTCATGCTTCCTCCACTTGAGCTATTGGAAGGCCCAGAAAGGACCAGCTGGCCCATGGGAGTTGGGTTAATGAGTAGTGATTTCCAGACTGAGGCAACACATCTCCCTGGGTGGGTAGGATGCTATTATTTAGCCCAACGACATAACTGAAGCAGTTGTTTTGAGACATGTCTAGACTGAACCAGGAGCATGTAAATTTAATAATAATCCCTTGCCTCTCAGACACAGGTGTGTGTGTGTGTGTGTGTGTGTGTGTGTGTGCACTCACCTTTACCTATACTGGTGTACACATGTGTGCACACACATTCTCATCTGTTGCACAGAACCTGGAGACCCCCACACTATGGTTGTGCCCAGGACCTGTCCCACTTCTCTCTGTTCCTACCCCTTTGTGCTCCCTTCTGTAGTGCAGAAGCTGAAGTTTGCAAATTACATTGTCCAGATTCTCTTGTCATTTCAGGTCCTGTCAGTGTCTGCATGGCAAGTGCTGTCCTGTGATTGGAAGGAGACAAGACTTTTTGTCTTGTTGCCTCTGGAAGTGGCAGTGGCAGCAAAATTGGGGCTTTTTGGTTCCTGCCCAGGCAGTGCACTTTCAACAACTGTGGCAGCCTCAGGAGGAGAGCTTGGGGTCTGAGCTCCCACTACATCAGCTGAGTGTGGGGTCCTGGCCTGCTGCAGTGGTGGGTGGTGAGAGGCAGGCACTCCAGCAGCCACTGGGGGCAGCCCTGTGGGCTCTGGTGATCCTACTTTTAATCTTTGACTTCAGCCCTAGACTTGGTAGCAGATTCCTAATGTTATTTATCTCTGAATAACCTTACCTTTTCTCCTCATTTTCTCAGCTCTTCCAATATTTTGTTGATCACTCCCTATATTAAATTCCTTCTGTTTGAAACACCTGGAGTGGTTTCTGATCCTGCAGGTTTTGAGGACTAGATGGAAAATTTTTGTCTTGACACCTTGATGATTACCAAATGGTTAGTAGCTATGGAGCAAGACAGTTTGGGTGAGGAATGTCTTGTTTTTGTGCTTATTTTTGATGCTAATAATTTAATGGGGTAGAGCAGGTCTGCTGTATTTATCTCTGATTTTTTTATTGTCCTTGTGACATTTGATGCAATTAAATACTTTTTATTTACACTGTCACCCAAGTACCTGTTTCCAGCCAGGCTCACAGCAGCGTTTCTTACCTTCCACAATGTTAACAGAACCTCCATCACACTTCAAAGCCTCCTCTTGGCTTATAATTTGGATTTCAATTCTTTATCTCTCCTTGACTTTATTCCTCCATTGATTTACTCATCCTTTTGTAATTAACTATCTCATTCAACCAACAAAAATTTCAACTCTAAATAGATGTTACTATGAGCATCTAGTATGTATGATTCAACATAGTAGACTAGTATGAACCCCCAGTATGAATCTGGAAACACAGGGAGCTATATGAACACACTTACTGTCCTCATGAGCCTACTGGTTGGTGTAGCTGATGGGCCAGGCAATTTCTAGGTGGTGTGAGGAGGCCTTCAATATGGGGCACACTAAGCTTTCATCCACTTTTTCATTAAAAGGCATATCCTTGTTGGGGCATCTGGGTGGCTCAGCTGGTTGAGCTTCCCACTTTGGCTCAGGTCATGATCTCACAGTTCATGGGTTTCAGCCCCCTGTTGGGCTTGCTGCTGTCCGTGCAGAGCTTCTTTGGATCCTCTGTCCCCCTCTCTCTACTCCTCCCCACTCTCACTCTCTCTGTCTCTCGAAAATAAATAAACATTTTTTAAAAAGGCATATCCTTGGTATTCCCCCACGAAATGCACATGAGTCTCCATGATCCACTGTACCTCACACACAAGAAAGCACTGGTCTGGTCTGATGTAGAACATAATTCAACAAATGATTAATGTAGTTAAAATAAAAATAAATAAAATCTGGAGGCAATAGTTTTTCAAATAGGGTATGAGAGTCTGAGACTAACAGGCAACCCAAGAGTAGAAGAGTTGTCAGTGGCCTTCCAGCTGCCCTGATGGTCTGCAGACCAAGACAGTCCACCCTCCTGCCCTGAACTGAGGGGCAGGAGTTGACATGTCCCATTTTCCTCTAGTGCCCAGAATTCCTGGAACTACTGAAATCATATCTATCTCTTTTTCAAACACTCTTTATGGCTCAGCCCAGTTAGATAACTCAACTGTGCATTGACGTAAGTCCACCTAATGTATTTGGTGATATTATTTTCTCTTTCTTACTGTTTCTTGTATTGTGTTTTTTTTTTTTTTACCTTACTGAAAATTACCTTTACTTTTGAGCCGACTGCTCTTCTTCCCCCCCATACTCCTTTTCCCCAAAGAAGGAGACAAGAGTGAAAGTGGCACAGGAGACTGGATGTGCCCACTTGGTTGAATATGGGCTAGAGGTTGTCCCTCTACTGTGTCCAGCACTTTGTCTAAGGAGAGGCATTGGTGAGGAAGCAGGCTTCCCTGGTCAGTGTGATAACCTGGGAGGAGGTGGGTGCTCTGAACTCTGTCTTGGAAGCTCTAGAGGCTCAAGGGAGGCAGCTGACTTCTAAATGGAGATGGAGTGTAAGAAAAGAGGGAATGTGAGTGCATTCCAGCTGAGTAAAGTGTGAAGTATAAGGACCCCAGGTCAGAGAGCCCAGGACATTTGCCAAAGTCCTATAATAAATCTTCGTCCCTGGGGAGGGGAAAGTGGGAGTTGGGGTTGGAGCAAGTGGTGAGGGTCTTATATGATATGCTAAGGAATTTGGATACCATCAACAGATTTTTCAGGAGGGGTCTTCCCCAGTGAAATTTGTATTGTAGAGCAAACACATCATACCAGCCAACTATCCCAGGTAGAAAATGGGGAGTAACCTTGTCAAGCAGGACACAAACTCAGAATCCTCCATCTGAGAGATGACAGATGACAGTGGCTCAGGACAGAGGTAGTGGAACTGTGTGTGGGCTTTTCTTTCAGAGATTTTCTGAATTTTGGTCAGTTTTTAGTCTTGGAAAGATCTTTTAATTTTCCTTGGACACTCAGATAAGCTTGCAAAACACTTTCAGTGCCAAGGACTCAGAGGCATGTGGGTCATTTCATCCCCCCCACCAAAGAAATAGGTTTAGAGTCTTTTGGTGAACTGGTGTTTGGCAGCAAACAATACCCAGAAAAATTATTTTGCGAAGAGTAGGTTGTTGGTGCTTTGACCCTTGACATCTATTCTAAAAAATTAAGATTAGAAAACAGCCTTGGGTTCAACCTCCACGGGAAACGAAGCAGAAAGAGTACTTGGTGAATAACTATCAGGACCCCAGCAAAATCTTTGTGAGGAGGAGAGCATGGAAATAAGAGGAAACAAGGCTTGATTCTTGTCCCATGTGATTTACCATAAGGTGGGACAATGAAACATCACACGTTATGTTATGTAATTAAGTGGTAGAGATTTTGTGGCCAGGATGGAGCTAAGTGACTGGAAGCTGCTGCGTGAAGGAGGGCTTGCAGGAGCCCTCAGGGGCTGCAGAGAGAGACAGTAGAAGGTGTGCAGACAATGAGAAAGTGACGCACAGGGGCTGGGCAGGAAGACATCTGCCCCAGGGGCTCTGGGCTGGGCCAGTGTCAGCTCCAAATAGAGCTGCTGCGCACAAAGCTTTCACAAAGATCACGTGCTCAAAAGAAGGTGGCATCTTACTGTTTTGAGTGATGATTCCACGTCCTTCTCAAAGTGTTAAATAGTCCTGGGCCAAGAGTTTGGATAGGAAATGCAACCCTGATGTTGGCGTGGCTTTACAAGAAAGGGCGGGCTTGTGCTGGGGCTGCTTGGCTCCCCATGGAGGCAGATTCTCTCTTCTCATCCTCAGATACGTCCATAGTCACTGGAAAGGGAATCTGTGGACCCTTTTTCTGGGAGTTGTGCTGGTTCCAGATAGGTCGAGGGGTTTTAAGGAGGAATGGATCTAAGGGGTGCCTGGGTGGCTCAGTCGGTTAAGTGTCTGACTTTGGCTTAGGTCATGATCTAACGGTTTGTAAGTTTGAGCCCCACATCAGGCTCTGTGCTGACAGCTCAGAGCCTGGAGCCTGCTTTAGATTCTGTGTCTCCCCCTCTCTCTGTCCCTCCCCTGCTCATGTTCTATCTCTCCCTGTCTCTCAATAATAAATAAACATTAAAAAAAAATTAAGGAGGAATGGATCCATTTCTCCCTTTTCCAGCTCTCTCCACCCAGGGGGCAGAATGGCCCGGGAGCTGATGGGGTTCCGAGGGGAGGGCTTCTTCATGGAATTGGAGAACACGAGACATATTCATTGCCCTTGTTGGGCCACTTGTCCCTTCTCAAGGATAAAACTATAAATTCCTCGCAAGGTACAAAAACAGTTTTTAAAAACCCATTCTGGGCAATCAGAAGGTCTAACCCGACCATCGGTTACGGCAGGGAAGCCGTTGCATTTGACGGTAGAAACCCGGAAATGGCTCTGTGTGGTGCAGGCCTGTCAGCGCTGAGATGGAAGCACGTCCTTGGCTTTCATCTCCAGGGTTTTCCAGAACTCTCTCTGCAAATGCTTCAACTAACAGACACAACCTCCTGAGGATCTCAGAGTTGTCAGAATTTGAGAAGATCTTTGACATTTTAATAATACTGGCTTTGATTTGTCCCCTCTGAAAACAAATCCAAATGAGCCCAAATCTCTGGATGCGACCTGCCCCTTTAATGTGTGTATTAGTCAGGTTGGGCTGGGTTATGGTGCAGTGAACAAGCATCCCCCAATCTCAGTGGCTTAAAATCTGAAAGGTTTATTTCTCTTTCTCATTACATGTCCATTGTGAGCAGGCTGGGGCCCTGCTCCATACCTGGGCCTTCAGAGTAAGCACCTTCCCTGGGTCTACTGGTCCCCAGGCCAGATGTAAAAACAATGCACCTGGGTGGCTCAGTCACTTAAGAGTCAGACTTTGACTCAGGTCATGAGCAAGCGGTTCGTGAGTTCGAGCCCCGTGTCAGCCTCTGTGCTGACAGCTCAGAGCCTGGGGCCTGCTTCGGAGTCTGTGTCTCCCTGTCTCTCTGCCCCTCCCCCGCTCATGCTGTGTCTCCCTCTCTCTCAAAAATAAATAAACATTAAAAAAAAATGCCTGCTGAATCATCGCTGCTTTCTAGAGCTTCTTTCTGCATACAGACCACCTCTGCAGGCATTGCTTTGGCCTCAGTCAGACATGAGGCCACTTCTAACTTCAAGAGGGAAGGAAAGGCAATCCATGGTGTGCCTGGAAGGAGAACGGGAGATTTGCCGACTCCCCGTCTGTGTGACCTCTGAAGGGTAGGGATGAAATGGTGGTGCAGTCTGGTTTAATGGCCTGCAAGCCAGATTTTCTCTTATTAGTTCTCACCATTAGGCAAATCATATACTTCTAAGAGGTACCATTTCCTTATTTCCTTATCCTTTTAAGAGGGAGTTGGGTGGGAAAGGTGGCGAATGGAAAGGAATAATTATACCTGTTCCATTTGCCTCATAGGAGTGCTGTGTGGATCAAAATAAGTCAACGCCAGTGATAGTGAAATATGAAGAGAGAGGGACACAAATATTTTAATGATGGGCTATGCACTGCTCCAGGGAATTGGAACTCAGAAGTGGTTGTCGCGAGCAGCTGCATTTATTAGGGGAAGGTCACAAGTGACCAAAAAAAAAAAAAAAAAAACCACAAAAAAAACACAGAAAAACACCAAAATAGTTGTAGCTTAAATACGGTAGATCTTTGTTTGTCAGATAAAAACTGAGAGTGTGCAGCCAGGATGGGGAAGACGGTCTCACAATCCTCAGAGCTTTGGATCCCTCCACGTTGCTTCTTTACCATCCCCCATGTGTCTCCCTAGTTTAGCCCAGGTTCCCCAGAAACCAGAGCTTGAGGCAAAAGCAAAGGCACTCACACTTTATTGGAGAGTACAGCCCCAGGAAGCAAGATGGAGGGGGAAGGAGAGTGAGGCAGAGGTGGACAGGGTGAACTACAAAGGACTGCATCACTAAGTTCATCACAGCTTTTGGCAAATGCAGCCAACTGTTGGGTCTTGTGGGATGTTTCCAGAAAGGTCGATCGGGGCTTGGATCAGGAAATGTGGGAGGAGGAAGGGAGAAGAATTTGTCTGACTGGTCCTCTCTCCCTTTGGTCAAAGTTGACTTTCGCAGGGTCCCTGGACTTCGAGGTGCTACTGTCTGGCATCTCCTTCAAGGGAAAGCCAGATCTCCAAACAGCGGCAGAACCAGGCATGTAGAGCCCAGTGAGTGACTAGGAGTCAGTGGGGCTCTCTACCTTCCCATCTCATCCAGGGCACAATAGGGCCTGGCCTGGAGGACAGTGTCCCCGCTCAGGTAAGCAGGTCCTCTGGTGTCTTGCTCCTCAGCAGCAACAGGGAAGCCTTGGGGCAGGAGGTGAAAGGGATGTGATGGGAGGCATGAAGTAATGTGCTGCTGGGCTGTACCTGCAGGCAACATGAGGAATCGGGAACATCCACAACAATGGGCCCGGCCCCGCCAAGCAGGTGAAATGTCACGGCACCCTCACCTCTGCCACAAGATGGCATGGAATTCAACTGGCCTCCCTTTAGAAAATCCAAACCTTCTCTGACTTACAAGAATGTGGTTGAGGTCAGGTGATCCTCTCAGAGGATTATTAGTGGCGTCGAGCAGAGAAAGTTTGTTTGAGCAGATCCGGAAGATACATAAACTGGCTGTGATGTATTCCACAGGCCCACATGTCTGCATGAGTTCCAGCAATCGTGTCCCTATACCTAACAAGGAAGATGAAAGGAAACTTCGCACATGACACCCTTGCTGACCTCCCTTCAGCCAGAACTCAGTCCTAGCAGCACACATAGATACAAAGTGTCATCTTTATTCTTGGTGGTCTTATGACCATTTAAAAACTGGCTAAAAGAGGGGCCCCCTGGGTGGCTCAGTCGGTTATGAGTCCGACTTTGGCTTAGGTCATGACCTCATGGTTCATGGGTTTGAGCCCTGTGTTGGGCTCTGTGCTGACAGCTCAGAGCCTGGAGCCTGCTTCTGATTCTGTGTCTCCCTCTCTCTCTCTGCCCCTCCCCCACTCGCACTCAGTCTCTCTCTGTCTCTGGAAAATAAATATACAGTGAAAAAGTTTTTTAAAAATTAGCTAAAAGAACAGACTACTAGGGCCAATTGGCAGTTTGTGCCACAGCGGCCAAGGTTGAGAGGCCCTGAGTTAGCACAGCAGAGTGTCCCTGAAGTGGGTCCTCATTTTAAACAGACATGAGCTGGGATGTGAGAGAGGTAGGGATAGGTGAATGCGGGTGGGGAGCATTCCAGGGGAACACAGAGATGTGGAGGAAGGAAAAAGGGGGGAGCAGGGCAATGGGAGAGATGAGAGGGTGAACGGAGAAAGAGAGAGAGGGGCAGGAGGATCCCCACCCCTCAGACTGGGCTCTTTTAGTTTCTATGGATACCACAGGCTCTTTAATAGCAGCAGACGAAGATGAGCAAGAAGGTGGGTTCCTGTTGACAGCAGGACTTCCATCCAGCCAGGGCTGCACACACCTCATGCTGACCTTGGCCTGCACCTCATCATCCCCTGCCCCTTGTCCTAGAAACCTGGCCAGCTAGCCTGCTTCGGATTCTGTGTCTCATTCTCTCTCTGTCCTTCCCCGACTTACACTCTGTCTCTCTCTGTCTCTCAAAAATAAATAAATGTAAAAAAAAAAAAAATTAAAACAAAAACCTGGCCAGCTAGATACTCCATGCTTAGTCTGCCTCCTTCTCCTCCCACATTCTTAGATAGGAAATCAGATGAGTTCCTTCTAGGTTCGCGTGCTCCAGATTTACTCCGTCAGTCTGGCATTAACCTCGGGACCTTCTGTGGCTCCCCTGCACTCTGAAATGGCCCTTCTTGTGTCTGAGAAGCTTCCAGGGAGACACAAAAAGGATCCAGTTTGCAGGACATTAAAGGTCAAACCAAGAGCCTCCCCTCCCCCTCTGCCAGGGGGCACTTGGTCTCCTAGGAGAACAGACCCTTCAGAGACATTTGATCAGGATGGGCTCGTTTGGCCTCCCCTACGCGCATTCGCATTGTGCATCGTGCATCGGGACTGAGCCAGACTATGGAAGGAGGCTCCCTCCCCACCTGGCTGGTCCTGAACTGAAACTAGTTGGTGCCTCCCCAAACCTGTGTGAACTGAAACCACCCAGTTTCCTCAGACAGCCCAGCCTTGTGCGTCATCTTGCTGCATTTTCTCCTGCCCTGAAGGAGGAGCCTGGCTCCACTGTGTGTCTCAGCACTGTGAGACACTTGATTCTGGCCTTGGCCTCGATGCTGTCACCAGAGAAGCCTCCACGCAACCTTGGGACATGTCCTGGGCGTGTCCTGGGTGTGTTGGGCACCAGGAAAAGATTCTGCACTCTCTTGGTTTCCCTTGCCCGAGTCCGGGTGGGAATAGTGAAGGAGCTGTGAACCAGAGGTGGCTCTGGCCTTCCTTCCCACCTTCTTCCCACACAGTTCTAGAAGCTGCCTGCTGAGCCCTCTGGAGGGCAGCACGGGTGATGCAAAGAGAAGGGGTTCAAATCTCAGCTGCCCCAGGTACTGTGCAAGGTTGGCATGAGGCTCTCAGAGCCTCAGTTTCCCTGTCTGTAAAATGAGGGTATTACTTAGACCTGATCAGGTTGTAGTGAAAGGCCCTGGCATATCCTGAGTCACTGTTCTTCCCAGCCCCCTCTGCCCCAGTTCCTGGGACCAGAGCAGCTCACTTTGTCTCCTGTATGAGGACCAGCACTTGCGTGCTAATTTAACACCAGCAATGCCCAGTACGTGCTTCCTCTGAGCTACATTCCAATGAAGGATGTTTGTGCATCCTGGCCGGACCGTGGGGCGTCTGCAGTCTCAGTGGAGAGACCATGGGGGTTTGCGGTTTCTTTTTTGTGTATCGGTGTTTGCCACAGTCCCAGGAGCCAGGTGGGTGGGTGCTGTGCTGGACATGCGAAAGTGTGAAAGCATCAGGCCTGGTGCACAATGGTCTCCATTGTCAGCCACCACACTCACCTTCAGGGCAAGCCTCACCTCGCCCTTCAGTTCCCAAGGGGATCCCTGCACTGATGCTGTGGGAGGCAGCCCCCCATCCCCAGGGCTGGCCTGGTTTTCCAGGTGCCACTCTATAGCCTCAGAACGGCTATCTCCAAGCAGGCCCTTCTCCACTGCCCTCTCTGAATAGCACCTTGGCTAAAACTTCCCCCATAGCCTCATTTCCACCTCCTTCCCCTCCCACCGCATCACCGTCCCTTGGTATTCCCTCAAATCTTTTCCCTTTAAATTTTATATTGAAGAAGGGCACCTGGCTGGCACAGTCGGTTAATTGTCTGACTCTTGATCTCAGTTCAGGTCATGATCTCATGGTTGGTGAGTTTGAGCCCTGCATTGGGCTCTGCGCTGATGGTGCGGAGCCTGCTTGGGATTCTGTCTCTCCCTCTCTCTGCCCCTCCCCTGCTTGTGTTCTGTCTCTCAAAACAAAACAATAAACTTAAAAATAAATTAAAGAAAAAAGTTTATATTGAAGAATAATATCTTTTGACTTTTTTCCCCCCAAAAAAGAACACGGTCATAGCTAAGGATTAAGAGGACATCTTGAGCATGCAGGCGGTGATGACCACTCTGTCACAAGCTTCCGGTAACCCTGAGGAACCCCAGCAGCCTCTTGGTGTGGGTTCTGTATTGATTCCAGGAGCTGTCAGGGTGACATGCTCTCGGGGAGAGGTGGCAGTGAAGGGGCCCAGCATCCATGTGGATTAAACAGTGACTCCGGGTGGGAAAGAAAGGTGGGAGGTGGTGAGTTTCTGCAATTCCCCCTGCAGGCATAGGCGGAACTGAGCCACGAGTCTACAGGGGCTGGTCTGAGCACAGACGCAGACGTGGTTACAGACGTGGTTACAGAAGGGAGGGATTTCGGTGAAAAGAGGTAGTGAGGTCATCGCTCTCCCAGGTGTGTTTTGGGAGAAGCATGTCAGGTGGGAGTTGGAGGATTAGGCTGCACTGAGTCAGTCTGCTTCGGAGAAGAGGTGGCCAGCCGGGAGTAAGGGGGTGATGAGAAGTGAGGTGGCCAGAAGGGCTCTGAGACGTTGGCACTGGCTTTGCGCCGGCAGCTCTGTCTGCGCATGCGCAGCTGCCCACCTGAGCCCGTCCCCTCCCTCCACTCGCTCCGCCTTCCCACCCCCAGGCTGCGGAGTTTTCGGCTGGATGAAGTGAAGCAGGCGTCGCTCCAGACTGAAGGGAGGGGAAGGCAGCCGGGGCCTTGTCACTACTTGGTTAGTCCTTCATTCATGCCCAGATTCAGCTCTCCTCAGCCCCCGTGGTTCCCTGATTCGTGGTGGCGCTTCTTTCTAGGTCCTTCCCTAACCTTTTCCCCTTTCCTCCCTGGAGCCTGGGCTCTTGGCGCCCCCTCTCCCCAGCCCCAAACTTCAACCACACACTAACGCCTTTTGTCCAGTTTATATTCTTCTTCTTTTTTTTTCTTCGCTACCCCTCGGCAGGTCCTGGGTCGGGAGGAGCAGGGCTGTTCTGCAGAGCGAGGAGAGGGGCATCCAATCCCCCCTTTCCCTTTTGTCGTCCCGGAGATCAGGGAATTCCCACATGTAACTGAGCGCAGCCCAGCTGTCCAAACTGCAGGACGGGGCTGCTGGCAGCAGGGCGCTGCGGGATCAGGGTGGGGGACAGGCAGCCCGGAGCATGCTGTGGCAGGCCCCAGCTTCTAGCCAAGCCCCAGGGCTCGCGCTCTGCCGCTTAGGCAGGGAAGTGGTGCCTCCCTTCCAGTCTCTTGTCTCTATTCCAGTAGTTGAATCTTGAGGCCTGAGAGTGCTGTAAACTTTGACATGGTCAATTCTGCTTTTAAAATGGAAACCCAGGCTCAGTTGGTTAATCATCCCACTTCGGCTTAGGTCATGATCCCCTGGTTCTTGAGTTCCAGCGGGTGTTGGACTCTGTGCTGACAGCTTCAGAGCCTGGAGCCTGCTTCAGATTCTGTGTCTCCCCTCTCTCTGCCCTCCCCCCCCTTCAAAAATAAATAAAGATATTTAAAAAATTAAAAAAAAAATAGAACCCCAAACCAAACCCACTGTCCATTGAACTCCCAATCAGAGAGCAGAGCACTCTGTGGGGTCAGGGGCCTGGCCCAAGTCCTGGCCCTGACACCAGCTGGCTGAGTGACCATGGGCAGGTCACCTTATCTCTCATGGCCTCGATTTCCACAGTTGTAAATTGGCAGGGGTGGATAATATTTGTCTAAGGCTTTTCTGGTTTTCACTATTACGGCGCTGAGTCCCGTTATTGTGAGCAAATAATATGGTCATAAAGTGAGTTACAAAAATAAACATAAAAATAAAAAGTGCTACTCTAAATTTTTAGAATGTGAGTGTTATTTTCAAAGGTGACTTGGAAAATGCAGCTGTCCCAGAGAGGAGGAATATTTTCCTGTGCCATAAAAGGGGTCAGAACTGGTGTGGCTTAAGCTCAGTATTTATGTTTCAGATAGAATTGGAAACTCGCTTCTCCCCTTTAAGCACTGGAGGGAATTAGTCACACCTCCCTGTGGAAGTGGAGAAGAGATTCTCTGGGCTGCTCAAAAGGCTCTTTCAAAAAGTTCTGGGGACAAGCAATGCTCTGTGTGTGTGTGTGTGAGAGAGAGAGAGACAGAGACAGAGAGAGAGAGGGAGAGACAGACAGGGAGACAGAGACAGACAGATGGAGAGGCAGAGAAAGGCAGAGAGAAAGATTGGAGAGGAAAAAGGTACACAGAGGGAAGGAAATGATTAAGATAACAATCAATGACCTGAAAGGTTTGCTGTCCAACAGAAAGACCTAAAATGATAACAAATAGAACAATATACAGAGTATAATACGGCTATAAACAAAGGCTTCTGGGGAAAGTGATGGAAAGGGTGGTTGATTCAGGCTGGAAGGATGCCTGGAAGACTTTCTGGAGGAGGTGACATTTGGCACAGAGTTTTCCCTTAGGGAGTGAACTGAATGTCTGGGGGGGTGAAGAAACTGGGGAGGGCATCTAAGCAGGGGAAACAGCAGCTGTGAAGGTAGGCCCTCTGGCAGCTCTCTCTCTCTCTAAGCCTTCAGGCTCTTGGCCCAGACCTTCTTCTTACACATTTCTCCCCTGGGTGGGGCAAGATGCATAGCAGGTCAGCATCCTGGTGCTCAGCTAGGGTTCCTCCTCTTCTCCTGAGGTGCCATTGGGGAAGTTGCTGGCAGTCTGCAGGCAGCCATGGGAGGACTTCCACTTTGCTTAGTGAAATCTTTCCTTAGAACCACAGTTGGTTCTTGCAAAATTTTCCGGTCACATAAAAGCCAAGAAGTCAGTTTTTGAAAAGCTTTACCCAGCAGGAAAGGAATACCCAAGGAAGAATGTTGTACCATTGATGAGACTTGTTCCATCTCTATGTTCCTTTACAGTCAAAATGGGGAGGGAGAGGTGAGGATGAGAACACAGACCATCTGTGAGCAAAGTCCTTGAGTGGACAAAAAGTTCTCACCAGTGCGGAACACTCTACCATCCCTCCATGCCTCATTAGTTCATCGGACTTCCAGTAGCTTCTTTGGCCAGCTGCACTGTTGAGTTTTGAAGGAGAGGGTGAGGATCCCAAGGATGAATAAAGCGAATGGTCTTCCTTGTGAAGCTGAGAATGAAGGATCACACAGTGAGCCAGGTGGCTACAAGATACAGTGAGAAGTGGCTGTGTCCTGGGGGCTCAAGGAGGCATTCTTTGTGCGTAGTGTGGAGGGAGAGTGGTTTACCCACAGAGACAGACAAGAAGGATGTCCGAGAAACAGCTGAGTAGCAGAAGCTCCGAGTCCAGTGGGTTGCTGCCACTAAGTGTCAACCCACTTCCCAGTGCCTCCACTCAGTGGTAATAATTGTTTACGAAGTGCTGTGTCACCTTTTGGGGAGAGGGGGAACTCTGCAAGAGAAATCTCTCATCATCTTACCAAGCACCACGTCAGCTGGTTTCCCTGGGGCCTCAGCACACACCAGAAACCTAATCAGTGCTTATTGTCATGGAAGCAAAGAGACGTCATCCTGTGACCCATGTCCCGGAGATGTGCTTTGTCAAGTAGGAAAGTGCACCTTCTGTAACCTTGACCATATTCAGAATGGAATCCTCTAAATCTATTGCTACTGTGTTTGTGAGGTTTTAGTTTTCTAATTAAAGACAGTGTGTTAAATACATCTTAGCGATAATGTATGTGAGCTTTAAATGTATGGAATTGAACATACCTTTTATTTTATTATTACTATTTTTTAATGTTTATTTTTGAGACAGGGAGAGAGAGCAAGGGAGGGGCAGAAGTAGAGGGAGACAGAGGATCCGAAGCGGGCTTGATGCTGACAGCTGAGAGCCAGATGCAGGGCTCAAACCCACAAACCACAAGATCATGACCTGAGCCGAAGTCGGACGCTCAACCGACAGCCACTCAGGCGCCCCCTGAACACATCTTTTAAAATCAGGCAGTTACCATGATTTTAGTGGCTGTTTATTGAGTAAGGATATGGGGTTTTGCACTTTTTTTTCTAACTGTTGTCAGTTATTTTGATTTTTCTTCTCAACCTCCCTGTGTCACCTTTAGAGCATGTCCAGGGGGCAACACATGGACTTGATACAAGCATCTACAAGAGCAGGCTTGAGGGAGGAGGAGGAGGAGGCTGTAGGACTGTGTACAGCAGTGAGAAAGAAAGTAGGGAGCCCAGGGTCCCAAAGGAGAAGAGGTGGGAGGCAACGAACTTGGCGGGGCTGGGGGCTGAGCAGGGAGGAAGCCAGGGTTCACAGAGGGGTGCGGCACGGACGCCGTGAGGAGGGTTTGAGGTGTGGACGAGGTACCTGTGGCGTTTCAGGCTAGTTCACCATCTCCCCTGGAGTGAGCCCCAAAGTGAAGACTGTGGGCCCTTTCAGACCCGATTGTCCCCAAGTGATGGCATCTGGAGGGACCTTCTGTTACTAGTGATAAACCAGGTGGACCCTAGAGCCTACCTGCTTGGGAGAAAATCCCACCGTTCCACTTGATGACCGTGTAACATGGGCAATTGACTTAACTTCTCAGCACTTTCGTTTTCTTGCTTGTAAACGGCTCATAAAGACCACTTGTCTCCCAGGGATGCTGTGAGGTCCACGGGAGATTAGGCCTGTATGAAGTTTATAGTGGCTGATGCAGAGCTACAGGGCTCAAAGGACTACCGATGTTCTTCTTCTCCCTCATCTTTCTCCCTGTGGACATCCTGAAACACCTTCTGTGCCCTCAGCCTGATTTCTGGGTATGAAAGACCTGGGTAAGATCACTTCTTGTGTTTGTGTTAGCTAGGATGTCTTTAGCAGCAAAGTAATAAAAAGTGACTTCTTTCATGAAGATGTTTATTTTTATGTAACAGGAAGTTCATCAGTAGATGGTTCATCCAGATATTTCCACATGTCCCAATCTTTTGCCTGATTTTGAGCAACTTAGGTGGTCATTAGCCAGTCCATCAAGGTTGAGCAAAGGACAGAGAGATGGTCAAAACCAAACAGGTCCATTTATGAGGTGTGGCCTCAAAGGAGAGGAACTGTATTTGAAAACAAAAACAAAAACAAAAAATAAAAACAAAAACAAAAACATGCCAAGATGTATGTTTCCACCTGAGCATTGTCCTTTGAGGTGGTCACTTTGGAAAGCATGGCACTTCTTCCCATGTGCTGTGCTGCTCAAATGTTTTTAACTCTTTTACTGGAACCTTCCCCAGAGGCAAATTATGAATCACATAGAAAGGTTAATATTAATTTTATAGTGAGATCCCTTGTTGGACCCTAAATAGGCCTCCTTTTTGATGTATTCATTCATGAGGTTCTCAGTTGGACAAATCTTTTATGACTGTCCACTGTATTCAAGCAAGAAAAAAATCACCATTTTTATTAATCAATGATTACAGCCTGGGGACTTTAATGGGTGATCTCACTTACCACAAAATGACTCTGAGCAGTTGGCAGTATCCTCTCCAGTTTAAAGATGAGTGAATGGAGGTTCATACTAGTCAAGTGGCATTTTTAAAATCACACAGAACAGAGCCACACTTTGAATCCTGTGTGCTGTGACTCCACCTTCCCCACACTTGCTTCATAGGCTTGGTAGTTGTTCTCAAGGGTTTACAATTAGTAGGGTATATAGGAAACGCACAAATATCACATGGTGGCACAGATTGTAATAAGTGTCCTAAGAATGTATAAATATTTTAATAAAGGGATGCAGAGTCAGGAAAGATTCAGTTTAGCCCAGAGTATCAGAGGACTTCATGGAGGTAGGCTGGAAAGTAGGGTGGGACAGTGGGAAGGGGCAGGGGTAGGAAAGATAAGAAGGAGCCTAGTCTGGAACACATGACAGGTGTGGATGAGGGCATCGGGAAAGGGCTGGGAACTCAGGTTGGAACTAGTTTCTAGAGGTCAAGGACTTTCTATTTTATTTCATAATCCTTGAAAAGCCCTTGAAGACTTCAACAAGGAAACATATTCAAAAACATTTTAGGGAGATTAACTTGACGGTGATGGCCAAGGTAGGCGGGAAAGAGATCTTGAAAGCAGAGACACCATGTAGGAAGCTATTCAAATAGTCAAGACACAGTATAATGTTTCTAAGACATTCAGATTTCATGAGCCAGCCATGTTTACCCCCAAATTTAAGGGACTGAGATAGGCATCCCAACATTTTATTTTTCTAAATAACGGCACAAACAGCCACAACAACCGTCTAAGCCACTACCGTTTCATAAGTGCAAAGACATGTCAACCTCTATAAGCAGAAAGGACATTATCTCTGTGTAAAGGACCGTGTTTTCCAAAAAGGACATCTGAAACCTTATATAATATATGATCCCTCTTCCCAACATGTGCTCATGTGCATACACACACACACACACACACACACACACACACACACACATTACTTTTCTCATTTCATAACAGACCAGTAAAAAATTGGTTCTGGATATGCCACTAGTTTGTAACCCACACACAATTGTTACTTTTAGCATTTCATAATTTCATAACAGACAGGTAAAAACTTGGTTGGGACATGCCACTAGTTTGTAACCCAGCTTCCGGGAACCACTGTGGTAGAATTTTGTGGGGTACATTTCAAACAACCCCTTTGTCTGGGAATGGTCCTCATCAATAAACACTGCTGAAGGAGCACACCTAGAGACCTGTGTTAACGCCCATAATTCTACCTGGACTAATTCAGATGCTGTAATCAAAGCTGGATTTGTGGCAAGTCTAGAGGTTAAATCTCCTGGCTGGCTGGTTTAGTGGTCCATCAAACCTCTCTTTAGAGTTTGAACCAAATGACAGAGCCTGAATTTAGTCTCCAGAGTACATGAGGGGTTGGGACAATCATTTGGGGACATAAACAATCTAGGTAAAGACAAGCTGGACAATGGCACAAGTCTACAGAAAGGAATCCACAGAAGCACCAAATGGCCCGAGAGGGAAAAAGGAGCTGGAAACAGCAACAACCTTATCCCCGAAGCCTTCCAAGTCTAACTCCGTGTCCAGCTGCACTTCCATTTTTGTGTCTGTGAGATCCTCTTGTGCCTTTTAATAATCCCCTCGGGTTGACTGGTCATATCTTTCTGGCAACCAAAGAACCTTGGCTAGGATTGAAGTCAAGACAAAAAACAAAGCTCATGATGTAAAAGAAAGGGACACACAGAGAGAAACAGGAAAGGAGAAGTGAGTAAAAATCGGTAAAGGATGGAATGTGGGGCCAAGAGGGAATGTTAAAGATCACTCCAAGGTCTTGAACCAGGGAAACCAGGGGTGTCAGAAACACAGGTGAGGAGTGCATTGAGTTTTGGCATGTTGGGTTGGAGGTGCTGGTGTGGGGTGGTTGGTTGGTGTAGAGGTCTTGGACCAGGAGAGAGACTTAGGAGTCAGCCACAGCAAGGAGACATTTGGAACTTTGCGATCAGATTGGCCACAGAGGAAAGCATGTAGATGAGAAGGGAGGGGGAGTGAAGAAAAATGAGGGTGGGGCTTGGGTCTGGGTTGGATAACTCAAGAGGAGCATAAGGGATTGTGGGATTCTCCCGAGGACAGTCATGAAATGGTGAAGGTAAATGGAGGCAAGAGAAGCAGAAGAGGGTCTTGGAGAACAGAAAGGATTGAGACACCACTGGTTTCCTTGCCCCTGGAAATGAGACACCACTGGTTTCCTTGCCCCTGGAAAATGCTCTGTAGATGTATGTGAGCTTACCTGAGGAAGAGTGTGTGTGCTTCATAGAGACTTCTGAAAGCATACATTCTGGTGTGCTAAAATAACTCTCAGAGTTCTCACTACATCTTAGTAATTCTGGTTTAGGATTTGGAGATGGAAGAGGTGCATGGGTATGAGGGAAGGCAGGGATGAAGGAGAGAGTTGATAGACGAAATTAGAACACGAAGGAAGGAGAAAGGGGATGAGTTAAGATCATTGCCAAAAATGGAAGTTTTTGGATAATCTGTGGGTTTCAGTGATTTGTAACTGTTTTTCAAAGGGTCTGATGACCTTCTACTGAATGCCATGTGGGTTTATTTCAAAAGGAGATTCTTGGGCCCAGGCCCAGACTTCCTGAATCAAAGCTCTAGAGTGGAGGCCCAGAATCAGCATTTCATTTACTTTTTATTATTTTACTTTATTTTATTTTATGCCTTTTACCTTGTTTTTTATTAAGTTTCTAATTTTAATTCCAAATAGTTAACATACAGTGTTATATTAGTTTCAGGTGTACAATATAGTGATTCAATGATTCTATACGTTACTCAGTGCTCATCATGACAAATGTACTCCTTAATCCCCTTCACCTATTTTATCTATCCCCCACCCACCCACCTTCTGATAACCATCAGTTTGTTCTCTGTCATTAAAAGTCTGTTTCTTGGTTTGCCTTTCTCTCTCTCATATGAAATCATATGGTAGTTGTCTTTCTCTGACTGACTTATTTCATTTAACATAGTCTCTAGTTCCAACCATGTCATTGCAAATGGCAAGATTTTGTTCATTGTGGCTGAATAATATTCCACTGTATATACATACACCTCTTCTTTATGCATTCATCTGTTGATGAACACTTAGGCTGCTTCCATATCTTGGCTATTGTGAATAATGCTGCTATTAACAGAGGGGTGCTTGTATCCCTTTGAATTAGTGTTCTTGTATTGTTTGGGTAAAAACGCAGTAGTGCGACTGGATCATAGGGTAGTTCTATTTTTAACTTTTTGAGAACCTCCATACTGTCTTCCACAGTGGCTGCACAAGTTTGTATTCCTACCAACAGTGGTTCTTTTTTTTTTTTTTCACATCCTCACCACTTGTTTCTTGTGTTGTTGATTTTAGCCATCCTGACAGGTGTGAGGTGATATCTCATTGTGGTTTTTGATTTGCATTCCCCTGATGAAGAGTGATGTTGAGCATCTTTTCATGGGTCTGTTGGCCATCTGCATGTCGTTTTTGGAGAAATGTCTGTTCATGTCTTCTGCCCATTTTTAAATTGGATTATTTGTTTTTTGGGTGTCAATTTGTAGAAGTTCTTTATATGTTTTGGATATTAACCCTTCATTGGATACATCATTTGCTAATATCTTTTCCCATTCAGTGGTTGTCTTTTAGTTTTGTTGATTGTTTCCTATGCTGTGCAGAAGATTTTTATTTTTACATGGTCCCAACAGTTTGTTTTTGCTTTTTTTTCCCTTTCTTCAGGAGACATATCCAGAAAGATGTTGCTTTGGCTGATGTCCAAGAAATTACTGCCTATGCTCTTTCCTAGGATTTTTATGTTTTAATGTCTCAAATTTAGGTCTTTATTTCAAACTTATTTTGATGGGGCAATGAACAAATAAATGGTGGTGATTCATGCTGTGAAATATTATACAGCTGTTAAAAGGGGTGAATTAATGCTATGCTAATTGACGTGAAGTGTTAAATAAGCAGGAAGAAGAGATGTGTGTATATAACATGGTCACATATTTATATAAAAATAATGACAAAAATAATCCTGTCTTTGTTCCAGTGTTTTTATGTGTAGTTCCATCAACAAGTGGAAAGTCTGGAGGGACACATACCAGAATGTTAACACTGATTTTCTGGGGAAGGAAAGGCAAAATAAATAAATAAGAATTTTTTTTTTTATAAAAAAAAGGGCATCTAGGATAATAGCCATTTTTGCTGACTTTTTGTAAATTAATGCTTGTGGGTGCATATAAATGCTCAGAAAGGCAAACAGAGGGACAGACACCAACATTATCATGGTGAATTTTCTCAGAGTAGGGGGATTTCTGGTGATTTTAATTGTCTTTCTTTTTGCTTTTCAGCACGCTTAAATTTTTGCAGTGATCAACGTTATTTTCTTCACTGTGGGGGAAGAAAGTTGTGTGTGGGGGTCAGAAGTGGCATTTTAAACACACTTTCTATGTCACTCTTGTGCCCACTGACATTTGAGAACTTGTCTCCATTATTCTTAGAGGGTTGGCTGTGTTGTTTCACGTTAACTCTTCCTCTGAAAGACATAGGTGCCTTCTATTATCCACCTATTATGAAGGAAATCGACAATTCCAAAGCCTGCTGCAAAATTCTAGAGCCTTCTATGGTACTACTTATTCTATCTTATAAAGATGGAATGTAGGCAACACCTCTCTATAAACACAGGCCAAGATGTCACCTGGCAGGGTTTCTGGTTCTCCTCAAAAGAGACCCACCAGTGAGTCCCACCTCTGTAGTGTCTGTTGTCATTGTGGTAGGTAGGAGATATGTTCCTCTTTTTCCACATAGCCTGGAACGCCTCTCTAGAAGACATCTCCCAGCGTCATAGGAGCCATGTAACTCATAATTGTAGAATGTAGTGTAGCATCAGGTCTGTTGGCCTTAGGAAGAAGGCAAGTGACATTGACCCTGTGGTCTATCAAAATGTGCAGTATCTGGGCTGTGAATGTGAGGCATGATTATGTCAGTTCTTTTGATGGTACAAGTTTTTTGATTCCACTCACAGACCTAATAGTTGTCATTGCAAGAATGCCCCCAAGTACCAATGTAGAGTTGAGTTTTGAACAAAAAGACACCCACACTCACTCAGACAGTATGAAACAGACAAAACTTACTCTCTTATCTCTATTAATGGCATACACATTGCATCATTTAGGATTGTTTTGGCTGCAAGTGACAGAAAATCCAATAATAGCTTAGACCATTAGGAGGGGCCCAGGGACAGTTTTGTGACTCACTGATCTCATTGAGGGTCTGGCTTTTTCTGTCTTGCTCCTCTACCATCTTCAGTGTGTCAGCAACATCCCACCTTCCAATCAGAGATGGCTGCTTCAGCTGGAGGTTGTATTGCCTCACACACCTGGGAATCCTGGGCAGGAAGCAAGGAGGGCCTTAGCAAAAGGCCTCCTCTTCCTGCAGCTCTCTCATCAGGGAGAGAGATCTTTCCTGGAGGTAGACTCTGGACACATGTATATTCCTGGACCAATGATGGCAAAGAGAAGGCAGCCATTGACAAGGAGGAGTCACTACCATATTAAGGGCTCTGTTAGCAATGAAGAAGGGCTGCTCACTGAAAGGCCATCAAAAAACGTGTCCCGCGTTGGTGAATACATATTAACAAATACCAGTTTCAAAGGATTTTGTTTTCCCCAACCAGACCATTGTGTCTCGTGTGGGCAGCCAGAGAGCAGCAAGAAGGTGACATCAGAACCCTTCCTTGGAGCATTTCTCCAAGTGTGAGTAGGTGAAGGCAGGACTGACTGACCCTGTGACATAACTACAAGAGCCTCTTCTCCATACCATCCGTGGTGCTTCAATCCTACCATCTTCATGTTACCTGTGGTATGTCAATCCTGCCATCACTGTGTTAGAAAAGCACCGCTGGGCCTCAGTTTCCTGCTGTGAAGCCATTGGTGGAACATCAGCAGCAGAGCTGTTCTAATGGACCTTCCCCACTAAAGGGTTAGCCCCACTTGCTCCACAACCTCACAGAAGAGACTCCAAAGTGCAGAGGGCAGACAACTTGATATTTAGGCTGGGGGAGAAGCTTTAGGGATGGAGGACGAGTCTGAGAAGCTCCACATACAAAAAGGATTAACATGGCATAGGAGGCTGCCTGCAAGGGTAGGCAGGGGCTGCAGGGAGGTAGACTGAAGGCTGTAGGAGGTAGGCTGGGGGCCCGCAGGGAGGTAGGTGGGGGCTGCAGGGAAGGTAAGCTGGAAAAATCAGGGGATTGAGACTGACTGCAAGGTCAAGGTCAAGGTGAAACCTTGAGAACCAGATCAAAAGGCCCTTGGATTTGTCCTATTACATCACATCAAGGAGAGAGGCAGAAAGTAACACTAGCAGTGTTGTGATAGAACACTTCCACAGATTTTTACCCAGCACTTGACATTAGCCAGACTCTGTTAGATGCTGACGTTTCAAGAGAAGCTGTAAAAGACAGAACTCAATCAAGTATAAAGATACTGTCTTTTAGCGACTGTAACATTCTTGCTCCCTCTCTTTATGCCTCTGGGTATCCCCCCTTCTCATTAGCTAAGGACTCATCCTGTGTCACATGTTTTATACACATCGTGTCATTCAAATATCTCCACCACTCTCTGAGATAGGGACTCTTTTTGCTTTTCAGCTGAGAGAATTGAGGCCGGTGACAAGATTACCTAGGTTCCCACAGGCAGATTCAAAAATCAAAGCTGGTACATTTTTCTTCTCCTTTATGCCTACTTTCTTTTCTTTTCTCTCTCTCTCTTTTTTTATTGGTCTTTTTTAACATTTCGCAATATTTTATTATTTTTTATTTCTAATCAAGTAATAGAAACAAATATTTAAAAACTCTAACCATTCTAAGCTTGATCATGAAAAACAGTGTTTTCTTGTACACCTTCTCTCAATCGCTTTCCTGCTTTCCAGAGGCAACCCAGAGGCAACCACTTTCAAAATGTTGGCTAGTTCAATTCTAAATAACAGGCTAATGGTACTGTTTTTTGATGTGTTAATTTTTAGACATTATTGTTTTCTAGTCATTAAGTTTTACCTCTCTGCTGAACACTGTCTACCTCTTCTAGATGTACCTCTTTTTACCCAGTCGGTTCCCAGGGAGGCTGACCTTTGTGGATGAAGTGCACAGGTTCCCTAATCCTCTGGCTTTGGGTTGCCTCTGGTTAATGGAGGCATCAACAAGAGATTGGATTGGAGGGTTGTAAAGGAGATGAGATATTTATTCTTCTGGATAGGACCCCCCCTCCCCTTCTGGCAGACAGCCCTATCTATACAGCTGCTCTCTGGGATTCTGATAATTGCCCCTCCCCTTGCCCTTGAACATTCAGGCCTAGAAATGGCAATGACCCCCTGTTATTGTTAGCTCAGGGTACTTCCCTATCTTTGTTTTCCTAAGCCCTGTCCACACTTTGAAAATAGTTTCTGTGTTACAGTTTCACACCACTTACCCCTCCCCACCCCCACACAATATACTGTTTACTTCATTATTTAAAAAGAAAAAAAAAATGTTTCTTTATTTTTGAGAGAGAGAGAGACAGAGAGAACTTGTGCAGGGGAGGAGCAGACAGAGAGGAAGACACAGAATCTGAAACAGGCTCCAGGCCCTGAGCTGTCAGCATAGAGCCTGACGCAGGGCTTGAACCCACAAACAGTGAGATCATGACCCTAGCCGAAGTTGTACACTCAACTGACTGAGCCACCCAGGTGCCCCATTTACTTCGTTATTAAACTACATAAATATTGCTGACTACATAGCCTAGTAGTAAGTTATAAATTATGATTACATTTTCTTTACTGAACAAATTTTTGTTTTTCCTGCATTTAATTGCCTATTTCTAAAAAATGCCTTAGTTTTCTGTATATCTGCTTTTAATTATTTCTACCTGCTTCATCAGATCTGATAAATGCCCTTAGGTGTTGTTTCTCAAAGGCTCAAACATTATTAGCTTTTTATATCTTTTTCTTGGGGGGGGGAAGGTGGGTAAAGGAAGCCAGCCTTCACAATAAACAGAACTTGATCTATGCACTCTGAAATTAAGATCATAACTAACCCACTAACAAAGTGATGCAAACAGTTCAGGATTGTTTCATTGATCTTAAAGCTTTTACTGTCCTTGGCAAATATCATGACAACTTGTAGAGAATAAATGTTTTACTAAACAAATAACTGAGACCTCTTTCAGGTGTATCTTATCATCACCCCTTCAATAGTGCATTTTAAGTTTGCTGACGTTTAGTTGTACAGTCTGACTTCTGACCTGCTGAGGACCACAGGGTTCATCTCTGCTGCCCAATCATCTCAAGGCCTAGCTAAGCACAAAGCAATTTTCAGATGTACTTGTCTGTCAATAAAAGTCAGGAGATTTTCTCTGGTCAAGAATTGATGTGCAACATGCCTCCGCCTCTGGCGGGTGAACATATTCTTATAATGTATTTCTTTTAAACATGAGATCTCTATTTAAAATTCAGAAACTATGATTTTATTTTTCACAAGTTTTTCATAGAGACCCTTCCCTGGAGCCCTCTGTTAGCCGGCCACCATGTTGGGACTCTCCTTTAACATCATCTGATACTTCCCTTTGGCCCTCCTGTGCTGGATTTTCCTGTTTCCTGGAGTTTATATTTTCCTATTTTTTAATTTACTCCCTTGTTTTGCTGGAACACATCCTTTAGCAGCTTCGTAAGAAAGAAGACACAGAAGGTAAATTCTCTTGTGTCCTTATGTGTCTAAAAATGTATTTACCCTATGCTTTACTTGATTTGTGGTTAGACAAGGATAGATGGTGTCATAGGAAGATCCTGGACTCACTTGCTCCCACGGACACAACAAACCTGCAGCTACATACGGGAAAATTCCCTCCAAAAAAAGCCTGCAAACTAGCTGAAGAGCTCTTCCACAACAAAAGATAAAACGACCACATGGAGGGAGGTGGGAGAGGAGAGATGTGGTCTTGCAAGAACCCTACTTTTGGTGCCACAGCCCACAATCAGAATGGACCTTACAGATAAGGAGCTTCTCCTTCATTAGTTAGGAGTTTGTGCTCCACCTCAGACACCTCAACCTTTGGGACCCGTGCTGGAGAGACAAGGCCCCAAAACACCTGGCTTTGAAAACCACTGAAACCTATGTCCAGGAGACCTACAGGGAACAGGGGTTCCATTCTTAAAGGGCTCATGCACAAACTCACTTACCCTGGGACACAGTACAAAAAAACAGTTTGAAAACTGCCTAGACCATACATGAGGGAGATTCATTTGCTAATCTTTTTTTTCTTAATTTTTAAATGTTTATTTATTTTTGAGAGAAGGGGGGAGGGGCAGAGAGACAGGGAAACACAGACTCCAAAGCAGGCTCCAGGCACTGAGCTGTCTGCCCACAGCCTGATGTGGGGCTTGAACCCACAAACTGCGAGATCATGACCTGAGCTAAAGTCTGCACTCAACTGACTGAGCCACCCAGGCACCCCATTTGCTAATCTTACAGCATTTAGAGGGGCAGTAACCTGCTTGGACTCAGGTTGAGGACAGAGGTGCTGACAAGCGCCATTTTTGCATTATCCCCTCTACTTTGCTAGTGTCGGCACCAATGGGGGTCATTTCTGTACTTTCCTTCTAATCTGTTAGCACTGGTGGATGTGTGTAGCCCCTGCACTACTTCTTTGGCCCTGCTGGAGCCACTGGGTGAGTGCCCCCTCCTGTGCTGCTCCCCTAGCACTGCCCAAGCCATCAGGCAAGCATCCTGCTTCTATACCACTCCTGCAGCACTATCAAAGCTTGTGGGCATGTGCAGACCACACAGGGGATGCCCTTTGAGCTCCTGGGTATGGTGGCCAGTGGGATTGTGTTTCTGGGCCCTATGGGTCTGCAACAATCAGAGAGATAGTTCTTGGCAGGCCACCACACCCAGAGCACCATAGAGACAGCAGAATGAGATGCACCCCTAGTCTTCACGTGAAAAAGGCCTATTTTCTTGCCCTGGAGCTTCATCCTGAGGGGCAAGCTTCAGATTCATCACACATCTAGAGGCTATGGAAATGATGTCAGGGAATGTATATTCTGCCTGCAAGATGCTCACTTCAGATGGAAGGTCACACACAGATTGAAAGTGAAGGGATGGAAAAAGATGTTTAAGGCAAATGGAAACCAAAAAAAGCTGGGGTAGCCATACTTGTATCAGACAAAACAGACTCTAAAACAAAGACTAATAAAAAATAAAGAAGGGGTCAATCCAACAAGAACATGCAACATTTGTAAATATTTAAGTGCTAAACATAGGAACACCTAAAGGGAGAAATTGATAACAATACAATAATAGTAGGGGACTTTAATAATACACTCACATCGATAGATAGATAGATCATCCAGACAAAAAAATCTATGAGGAAACATTGGTGTTAAATGACACGTTAGACCAGATGGACTTCATGGATCTATACAGAGCATTCTACCTAGAAGCAGCAGAATACACATTCTTTTCAAATGTGCATGACATAGATCATATATTAAGCCACAAAAGGAGAGATCATATATTAAGGTCACAAAATAAGTCTCAATAAATTTAAGAAGATTGCAATCACATCACGTATGTTTTCTAACCACAAAGATATGAAACTAGAAATCAATTATAGGAAGAAAATTGGAAAAAAACCCCACAAATATGTAGAGATTAAACAACATGCTGCTGAATAACCAATGGATCAATGAAGAAATCAAAGGAGAAAAGTGGGAATGCAAGCTGGTGCAGCCACTCTGGAAAACAGTATGGAGTTTCCTCAAAAAACTAAAAATAGAACTACCCTACAACCCAGCAATTGCACTACTAGGCATTTATCCATGGGATACACGTGTGCTGTTTCAAAGGGACACATGCACCCCAATATTTATAGCAGCACTATTAATAGCCAAAGTATGGAAAGAGCCCAAAAGTCCATCGATGGATGAATGGATAAAGAAGATGTGTGTGTGTGTGTGTGTGTGTGTGTGTGTGTGTGTGTATATATATATATATATATATATATATATATATATATATATACTGGGGAATCAAAAAGAATGAAATCTTGCCATTTGCAACTACATGGATGGACCTGGAGGGTATTATGCTAAGTGAAATTAGTCAGTCAGAGAAAGACAAAAATCATATGACTTTACTCACATGAGGACTTTAAGAGACAAAAGAGATGAACATAAGGGAAGGGAAACAAAAATATAAAAACAGGGAGGGGGACAAAACAGAAGAGACTCATAAATATGGAGAACAAACTGAGGGTTACAGGAGGAGTTGTGGGAGGGGGGATGGGCTAAATGAGTAAGGAGCATTAAGGAATCTATTCCTGAAATCATTGTTGCACTATATGCTAACTAATTGGGATGTAAATTTTAAAAAATAGAAAATAAAATTTAAAAAAATAATAAAAAAAAGGGAAAAATAAAGATACCCTAACACAAATGGAAATGCAATATACCAAGAGCTGTGGGATGGAGCAAAAGCACTTCTAAGGGGTAAGTTTATAGTGAGATAGGCTTACCTCAATAAATAAGAGAAATCTCAAATAAAAAAAAATATATAACTTTACACCAAAAAGCATGAGAAAAAGAACAGATTAAGCCCAAAGTTGGTATAAGGAAGGAAATAATAAAGATCAGAATGGAAATAAGTGAAATAGAGGCCAAAACGACAATAGAAAAGATCAGTGAAACTAAGAGCAGACTCTTTGAAAAGATAAACAAAATTGAGAAAACTTTGGCTATATTCACAAAGAAGAGAGGCTCAAATAGATAAAATCAGAATGAAATAAGAGAAGTTACAACTGATATCAAAGAAATAAAAATAATCAAAAGAGACTACTATGAACAATTGTATACCAACAAACTGGACAACTAGGAGAAATGAATACATTCCTAAAAACATACCATCTTCCAAGACAGAATCATGAAGAAATAGAAAATCTAAATAGGCTGATTACTAGTAGGAGATTGAATCATTAATCAAAAATCTCCAGCAAACAAAAGTCCAGGACCAGATGGCTTTACTGGTAAATTCTATTGAACATTCAAAGAAGATTTAAAACATACTCAACTCTCCCCAAAAAATGAAGAGGAGGGAATATTTTCAAACTCATTTTATGAGACTAGCATTACCCTGATGTCAAAACCAGAGAAGGACACCATAAGAAAAGAAAATTACAAGCCATTATCCCTAATGAATATATATACAAAAATCCTCAACAAAATATTAGCAAACCAAATTCAACAATATAGTAACAGGATCATACATCCTGATCAAGTGGGATTTATTCCAGGGATGCAAGGATGGTTCAATATCCATAAACCAGTCAAGGTGGTATACCATATTAACAAAATAAAGGATAAAAATCATATGATCATCTCAATGGATGCAGAAAAGGAAAAAAAAACTTGACAAAATTTAACATCAGTTTATGATAATCCTCAACAAAGTAGGTATAAACAGAATACCTCAGGATAGTAAAGTTGTTTTATGACAAGCCCACAGCTAACATCAAACTCAATGGTGAAAATCTTTTCTTCTAAGATCAGGAACAAAACAGGGGTGCCCACTCTCCCACTCTCACCAGTTTTATTCTAAATAGTACTGGAAGTCCTACCCAGAGCCATTAGGCAGGAAAAAGAATTTAAAGGCATCCAAATTGAAAAGTAAAAAGCAAAACCGTCACTATTTGCAGACAACATGATTTTATATATAGAAAATCCTAAAGGCTCTGCCAAAAGGTGTTAGAGTCAGTAAACAAATTTGGTAAAGTTGCAGGGTATAAAATCAATATACAAAAATCTGTTGCATTTTTATATACTAACAATGACCTATCAAAAGGAGAAATTGAGAAAATGATCACATTTACAATACATTAAAAGAATAAAATATGTAGGAATAAATTTAACCAAGGAGGTAAAGACCTGAAAACCATAAGACACTGAAGAAAGAAACTGAAGATGACACCCAAAAAAGTGGAAAGATATCCCATGGTCATGGATTGGAAGAGTTAATGGTTAAAATGTCCATACTACCCAAAGCAATGCACAGATTCGATACAATCCCTATCATAATTCCAAACACATTTTTTTTCACAGAAATAGAAAAAAAACAATTTAAAATTTGAATGGACCCACAAAAGATCCCAAATAGAGAAAGCAATCTTGAGAAAGAAGAACAAATCCGGAAGCATCACATTCCCAGATTTCAAACTATATTACAAAGCTATAGTAATCAAAAGAGTATGTATTGGCATTAAAAGTAGACACAGATCAGTGGAAGAGAGTACAGAGCCCAGAAATAAACTGACGCATGTATGGTCAATTCATGACAAGGGAGGCAAAGATACACAATGAGTAACGGATGCTCTCTTCAATAAACAGTGTAGGGAAAACTGGACAGCCACAGGCAAAAAGAATGAAACAAGACCCCTTTCTTACACCATACACACAAATTAACTTAAAATGGATGAAAAATTTGGCCAGTCCATTTTCACTTATTCCTACCTTACACTGTGTCTGACATCCCCAAGTCTGGAGAATCCCAGGTTAATTTTCTCCAGGGCACAGTCTCCCATCCCTGGCTGAGGTGTGGGTGGGAGCACAGTACTGTGTATGGGGGGGGGGTAGTTGCTAGCAGAAAGGAGCAGGAAAGGGCACATGGAGGCCTGAGCAGCTCATGTTCAGGGTTTCGATCTGCTCCCGCATCAAAGCCTGAGACTCACACCTGTCGTTCTGGGTGCCTGGTTCCTCAAAGGCTGACAGCTGCAGGTTCTGGAGGAGAACTGGCCACCTCTCATGCTCTTGTACCCCTTTGCCCACCAGTGCACACCCTCACTTGCAGCTAATTGCTAAATCTTTACCATTTTCCTCTTTGCTTTCCATCTTTCAAAAACTGATTAAATCTTTCATTTGCTGAAGTCTCCTCTTCTGATCTCCTAATTCCTTTCCTGTCATCTTAGGGAAACCTCTGGATGTCAGAGATTTGGTTAGAAGTCCCTTTGGCTATGTTTGAGCTATTAGGTAGTCTGGCCTGAGGGGAGATCACCTCAGTTTCTGCTTTGAAGGTTTCTCCTCTTATAGTAATAACAAAATGTTGCCCATCTTTCTGTTGACCACTGCTGGTGAAAAGGACTCTCTCTTTCACCAAACTTTAGTCAGACTTCTCTGAACCCTCTTCTGAACTCAGCCTTGACCTTGGCCCCAATCCTGTCTTCAGCTTGCCTAGCCAGTTCTTAGCAAGAATCATGTTAGGTCAGGTTAGCAGTAATCCCCTACCCTTGATGCTCCTCTTGGTGATTTTCCATCCACGGACCCCTCACTTTGCTCCTTGGCTATAACAAATCCTCACTCATCCTTCTTATACTCAGGGTTGAGCTCCATCTTTCTGCTCTACTGCAACAGTCTTGGATAAAGTCTTCCTTACCATTTCAGCAAGTGCCAAAATAACTTTTTTCTCTAACACCAGTGATTGAGAAGCAGTGTTTAATCAGGGACTAAAATGGGAACTGGAACATTGGTTTTTGCCTCATAAGCACTTGGCTTGGCCTATGTAGCATAGGAGGTGATTTTCTGGGGCATGTTTCTTTCAAACTGTGAGCTGCAACCCATTAGTATAGTGAAATCAGTTGCTAAGTCACAACCAACATTTCAAAAGTGAAATCAAGCAGAATTGGCAAACACCACTGGGCACTGCCTGTAGTTGGGGGAGGTGTTGACTCATGAAACCTTTGTTTCAGTTCATGTGTCTGGGTATTGGGTCAAGGTGTCAATATATTCTGACTGGAAACTGGGAAAATCTGAAAGCCATTGGTTCTAGGAAGTAGCTTTGAACCTTTTGCTTTTTTTTCTAAGAACAGCTCTGCCAGTCAGACTGACACTATCATCTCAACCTTATTGAGGATGGATTTAGCAAGGTAAGTTCTCAGCCACCAGTGCTAATATACTGATTTCTCAGTCTCTTTTTTACTGTAATCTTTTCAGCATTACCCTTTGGTTAAGGCATTTTCCTAACTTTGTCTTGCTTAAGAAGGCCAGGATACATGAGAAGAACTTCATTTCTGAAGGTGATGAGTAGACAGTGAAAGAAGCACACCATGTCAGTACCAAACAGATTAAAAGCAATAGCTAAACTGACTCCCACATTTCTGTTTGGAGTAAAATGAAGCCTTTGTGAATAATCTGTATTTTAAATTATTAGCTCTTGGGAACCTAAGAAAGGAGCATCTGATTCAACTTTTTATTACCTCTTGGCAGGTGGTAGACATTGAGCAATAAAGGATTCGTGGCAAGATTTAATGCTTAGAATCACAATATAAGTAAAACTAATTCTACAGATGATTCTACAGTAGGACGATAGACCATTGGAGGTGCTGTGGCTGGCAATTCTGCCCATTGCTGCTGTGCCTTGAGCGGTTGTGATTTTAACTGGTCCATACCCCAGACCCTTCACAATTTTGTTTTGGGTAGGGAGAGAACTCAACCACTGGATACTCTAGAGGGTACACATGAGAGGTGGGTCACCCAAGGTTCAGGTGAGCCCTATGTGGAAAGTTAGTGAACCTCAAGGACCTTTTGGGAACCCTGAGACAGGACTTTTTGATCAGTCAAGAAATGGGGATCCATGTTAGCTTGGTTGTCTACCAAGAGCTGAAAGTAGTTGATTTTGCTACTAAATAGAAGAGTTTAATTTGGTGGGGATTTGTATTAACTTGATCCTTTTGTTTAATGCTGAGTAGTCATTTGGTGAACTCATATAGATAAAAAATCAGATTTTGAAGCAGACTTGATTCATCCGTGTCAAAAAAAAAAAAAAAAAAGCATATCAAGCCCAGAACTATAACTTAAAACACTTTACTTAAAGAAACAAAACACCTGAAAAGAAAAAAGAAAAAGAAAAGAAAATAACTGGACAAAGAAATAAAAAAAATCTAGTATATGGAACAGACACATTTAAGTAAGAATTAGCCCAGGGGACTTATTTTTAATATAAGAATGCTCCTCCTCACTTTCTAACCAGCCATCAAGTCTCTCAGTCCTTTCCTTCTTTCCCTTCCTTCAACTGAGTTAAATTTGGATGCTAAGGAAACCATGTGATAACTTTATTTTTGAATTCTTCTGTTTGGTTAAAATGGTGGGAAAGTAAGTGACTCTTAAAAAGCTAGCTGCCAGGGGAAACATTTATGGATTAGAAGAAGCCAGTCTTGCTCTGTGGTTGCCCATTGTGTAAATGTCTACATTCTTTTTTTAATTGTTATTTAATTATTTATTATTCAGTATTTGTTTTACAGCCAAAGCTCCCTGGAAGAGGAAATTCCTTTCCTGCAGAGCTCTCCAGGAGAAGCAGAGAAAGATCTCAGCGCTCAGAGATTAGCTGGGATTGCTCTGGAGGCATGTGATGATGGTCATAATAGCACCAAGGAATGACATACTGTTGATTTGCTCTCAGGCACAGTACCAAGCATTTGACCTGAATTATTCAATCCACACACCAGTCACATGAGACGGGTGTTTTTAGTTGTCTCCATTGTACAGATGAAGAAACTGAGGTGGAGTGGGGTTAAACCACTTGTCAGGGTCAGTACCAGCATTGGATCCCTGCAGCCTGACCTGGGGTCCTCGGCTCTGACCAACTTGGTGATGTTGTCTTCTCCTGGAAGTTCTTACTGATCACTTATAGACAGATCAGGGATTTCTTTATGGCAAGGTATATACAAAGGAAAGTGCCGATAGTCTTTTTATTTTTAAAACCTTCAAAGAAAGCAGAAAAGTTAGAAGCAGAAACAGAAGAAAAAAAGATTTAGATCAAGTAGTAATTATTCAATAATTCAAGTTTAGAAAGATACTAGATTTGGGGCACCTGGGTGGCTCAGTCGGTTAAGTGTCCGACTTCAGCTCAGGTCATGATCTCAGTTTGTGAGTTTGAGCCCCGCAACGGGCTCTGTGCTGACAGCTCAGAACCTGGAGCCTGCTTTGGATTCTGTTTCATTCTCCTCTGCCCCTCCCCCACTTGTGCTCTGTCTCTCTCAGTCTCTCAAAAATAAATAAAAATGTAAAAAAAAATAAAAAAAAGAAAGGTACTAGATTGTATGTGATTTTTTGTATTTCTTTTTTTTTTTTCAACGTTTTTGATTTATTTTTGGGACAGAGAGAGACAGAGCATGAACGGGGGAGGGGCAGAGAGAGAGGGAGACACAGAATCGGAAACAGGCTCCAGGCTCCGAGCCATCAGCCCAGAGCCTGACGCGGGGCTCGAACTCCCGGACCGCGAGATCGTGACCTGGCTGAAGTCGGACACTTAACTGACTGCGCCACCCATGCGCCCCTGTATTTCTTTAAATCATCCTTTAAGCGATTTGCCGTGTCTCTCCTCTAATAAATAGACTTTGAGCAATTACATCATTTACACTAATATTTATAATTCTTGTAGTGGCTTCATGGTTTCTTTGTCCTCTCTTCTGTCAGACTATCTTGCAAGGTCCACCTGCATAGCCTCACATTTGCCCACATTTCTTCTAATGACAAAGACGTGACTAGGGATAGAAGTCACAGAAAGCCATTGGACAAAGGCCAACATCACTGCCTTGGAGATTGCTTTCAGTCTGGGCCCTCTCTCTGGCTGTTCTCTTCCTAATTATTTTTACTCTATCTTTAACATGTGACGCCTTCATTCATTCAATGCTCCTGTGTTTGATGGTCCCAGGTACTAAGGTGACTGCTCTTCAGATCACATCTGTTGTGTTTGGGGGCAAAGGACAGGGGAAATGACCTTTTTCATGGCAAGAATATTTCAGGTAGAGCTGGCAGGAAATCCATTAGTCAAATTGTGGTTAGTGTCATGGACCTTAAACTTCACCAAAATGATAGGGGCACTATATCAGCTCTTCTGTTTTTGTAGCCAGGATAGGACCACCACTATGCCCCATTGTTTCTTTGCCACATGTTATACATAACAAGAGAGGGCACAGGTTTGGTTTGTTTTTTTTTGTTTTTTTTTTTGTTTTTTTTTTCATGATGAAAGGGAAGAGTAAAAGAAGATAATCAAAGGGACAGGAATAGACCCTTCAAGCAGAATTTTCCTTCTGTAACATAAAGGAAGTTTTTTTAGACCTAAACTTTTTAAATAAGAGACTGATGCTCTCTTCTATCATTATCAGAAACAATATTATTAGTTATGTATTAGAAAATAATTGCACAACTTTACGATGTATCAGAATCATGGGGCTGACATTTTTCTCCCTGAATTTTATTTTATTTTGTTTTTATTTTTTTAATGTTTATTTATTTTTGAAAGAGAGAGAGAAAGAGAGAGAGAGAACATGGCCAGGAGAGGGGCAGAGAGAGAGAGAGAGAGGGAGACAGAATCTGATGCAGGCTCCAGACTCTGAGCTGTCAGCACAGAGCCTGATGCGGGGCTTGAACTCATGAACCGCGAGATCATGACCTGAGCTGAAGTTGGATGCTTAACCGACCAAGCCACCCAGGTGCCGTGAATTTTATTTTTTAAGGTCAGAATTTGCTTCCAGCACCTAAAATCCTCCACTGCTGATATGGATAATGAAATTGTGTAATTGGAAGAAAATTTTGTATGTTTTGAGTAACTTGTCAGCTCCTTTTTGAGTAGTTGAAATGTTTGGTTTAGTTGAGTGTTTCTGATCCCCTGTAACATTAGTCTCCGGCAAATCTGCAGTCACTTCTGAAGGAGGAAAATGCAAGGCTTGTGTGAAATTAGTTTGTGGGTAATGGGTAGCATACAAGACATGACTTAAAAGATGGTAGGGACCTAGGAGGCTGGGAGGCAGGGGTGGGGTGAAATTACTGACAAGAGACACGATAGTCCTTTATAAAAAAAGCATCTGAAGAATTTGGCTTATTCATCATTTTATCTAGCATCTGCTGTCTGGAGCAGTGATTCCAAATTCCCGACCCATTAGGAGCTGAAGCACCCTGTTGCTGTTAGCTTGAAAATATAATTCCTTTCTCTCTCTCTTCTTAAAAATCATACATCCATTAAAAAAAAAAAACTAAAGCAAATTTGAATTTGTGTCCTTTTAAAATACATTTTTTTTAAACTATAGGATTTAAAAAAAATGGTCTTCTTGAAATAATTATAGTCCTCTCCAGGGAGTCATGAAACCATAACTTGTCTAGAGCAGCATACGTTTAGACTTTCATAATTACCTGGTGAGTCAGCACTGGCTGACGTCCCAGGAGTCTGTTCATACTGTGGGGAATAATTTTCCATTCCTGGGGGAGCCCCCCAGGAGACACCTTCTTTGATTCCTCAAGTCAGAGAGGTGATCTGCCTGGCTGTCTTCCTCACAGCTCTGCCCATGTCCAACCACATCTCATGGTGTACTGTGGACCATAGAATTTCTATGTGACTTACCCCTCTTATTAGATTTTAAACTCTTTGCCAGAGGGTCTGTATTTGCTCCTGATGTTTATTGAAGTAAATTCTTAAGTTCAGTTTTGGGGGTTAGGTTCTTGCTTGTCTTAACTAGAACCAGAGTGCCCCAGAATTGGAACAAAGTTTTCAGGATTGGATGTCTTAAAAAAAGGCATATGCTTTGAGATAACCTGAAGGGACTTAAAGATATGAGTAGGTGTGAAATATTCTTTGACATAGGCATTCATCAAACTCTTCATGGGGGACAGAATTAATTTCCTAAACTCTGAAAGAGAGTAATTTACCTAAGACAATGCATGTATTCAACAGGTCAACAAAGTGACTACTTGTTTCTTTCAAAGAAACCTGTTTCTGGACAGTGTGGTGAATACTATTTGGAAAGAAGTAAAGATTTGGAACTGCAAGTCCTGGATAAATAGCTATTTTGAGTGTGTTCTGTAAACAAGCCCTTTAGGAAGATGTCCAGATTGCTGATCTGTCACTACCTCCTCCTGGTCGTATGGAAATCCATAGTCCAGATACCTAGTTTTGAAGGCATGGAGGCATACCTCCCCTGATTTGTTAGTTCTTTCTTGACTACAGCTGGGGATGAAGTTCAGAACAAAAGGTAGATGTCTAGACTCATTGCAATGCATTCACTTCTTCCTAAAGTGACAGAATCTTGCTTATGGCTTTCTTTGCTCATTGCTTCAGGCCAGCATTTCCTTAAAGGAGGAATGACACTGAAAAGAGTTCAGTGCAAATTGAAGTGGGCCTTGTCCTCCGTTCCTTCCCTCAACACTCCTTTTTCTCCTTCCTACTCATCCCTTAGGCATTGAATAATCAATAGGCTTTTAAGGTCATAATTATTATCAGCAAGGATCATGGATAGACACTAAACCTTTGGATGGAGGGTTATTGGGGGACAAGGTATTCACACATACCAACAGATGAGTCCAGACTCATCTACTAATTGCATAGAGGAAAGGTGCCTTTTACAACAGAGAGATCTGATGGTCATCACTTTACTCAAGTGACCAAACTTGATGGAGCCCTTACGGTGAGACAACCTCTGAAGAGGATGCCCCATGAACTACACAACACTACCTATGAAGTTCTCTTTCCAAAAATGTTTGATTCGAATCTAATCAAGCTTCTAGGCCTATCCTTCAACCGAGAGGAAATAGACTAGGTATAAGGTAAACAGCAGTACGATGAGACAATCAGCCAAATCAGAATAAGGGAAATGTTACAAAACTGTCCTGGGCTTTTGAAAAAAAAATCAATATTATGAATAAAAAGTGGGGGAATTGATCTATATTAAAAGATTAAAAGAGTCAAAAGAGACATAACAATCAGATGTGGTGTGTGTATACCCTGATCAGATCCTGGTTCAAAATGATACCAATACAAAGAAGAATTTGATGATAAAGAACAGAAAAGGAACAGCTATTCTGAGAGGCATTGTGGGAACAATTGGAGAGATTTGAATGTAGACTGGGTATTACATGATAGGAGGGAATTGCTGTGAATTTTCTTAGATGGGATTCTTACACTGTGGATTTTTGGATGGACACCTTTTTTCTTAGGAGATGTACACAGAAGTATTTAGGGATGAAAGGTCACATTTAAAGGGTTCCAGCCTGAAGATGTGGAAGAATATTGAGTCTAGGTGGCTAGGGTGAGTATTTTTTGAACCATTCTTCTAACTTGTATGATTGTTTAAAAAAATTTTTTTTAAGATGGAGAAAAGTAAAAAATGAAAAGATGGGAAGTGGAGATGTTTTTTCTAATCTGTGAAAATTAAATCCAGAACTGAAGAGAGAACTGGATGAATTACTTTTAGAATGAGGGGTTGGAGAAGAGCAGCAAAGAATTTCTCTCACTGGCTACTTGCTGCTTGCCGAGTGAGTTGCTGTTTTTCCTATCTGGTGCTTGCTAGCCCTTTCTGTTCCCTTCTCCTCACTCAGAGCAGTCTTCCTAAACTAGCCTAAAAGTCTAACTTCCTCCATCCTTCTCTTCTTAGGCAGGTTCACTGGGTCCCTTCTAACTGTTAACATCACACCTGCCCAGAATTCTTTTCAGTTTTGGCTCACCCCAAACCATTTTCTTCATCTGACTTGTGGGAGCCACAGTCCTTCACTCTTGGTTCTCTTTCTTCTCAGGCACCTCTTTTTACTCATTCTGAAAGTACTCTCAGGGGGAATTTGCATTTTTATTAAACCCACCTAAGGGGATTTTCTGTCTCCAAGAAAAGAGACACTGAGTGGGTCATGAACAATTGTGGGTGTATATGTGTTTGGTGATGATTGTGACAGTGATTGAGGGACTCCATTTATCACCTTGTGTAGTTTGTTTCAAAGGGTCTTTGTATCTAAAGTAAATGTTTGTTGAGGAAACAAATCTCTGGTAAGTGTTAAGTATTGACTGCTCTATCTTGCAGTTTAGGGTTCATGCGCCGTTTTTTCCCTGCATACAATCCTGGATGCCCAATAACGATTGTAGCAGGACCGTGATTTAAGCTTAGGGCCAAGTTTGTCTGGATCCTGGGATTGAGGTAATCTACTCTGATCCAGTAGATCCATCTTATGCCTTTTAGGATGGCAGAATTATTGTTCAGTTCCAAGAATGAAGTAACAAATGCAAAACTAGAAACTCCAACAGGTAAGAGACAAAGTTCTGCCAACATACCTGATTGTCTACCCACACCAGGGAAGATGACCTCCAGGCAGTTGGGAAAATACTAAGGGACCTTGTGAAACAGGTGAAGGGGCTGCCCCTGTCTTCTGTGATGAGGGAGCACAAAAGAGTAAGGGGAAAGTCAGTCAGTCCAGAGATTTTTGGTCCCCTTTTTTCTCCCCATTCTTTGTTGTAATAGTGTGGTTTTCATCTCATGTGTGACTGCCTCCTGCCCTTCCACTCTTGTTCCAGTGACCTTTGGAATGCTCAATGTGTGCATTCCATGCTCTGTTCTGGGAGTTAGAAATGCCTGGTTGGAACTTCAGCGTTAAGATGACAGATTGAACCCACACATTTATAATATATTCCTGAAATATACTAAATGAAAATAAAGCATTGACCTATGAGAATCAGGGAGAGAGACTCTTAACTGAGTGTGTGGGAGAATAATGAAGACATTTTCTAGATGTGTAAGCTTAAAACATTGACCTCTTCTGCTACTGAAGGAGCTACTAGAGGATTAGTGTCTCCAAAACAAGGAAGTAAAACAAGAAGACATACATTGCTGGAAAAGAGGGAACAAATGCATAAAAAAGATGGAAGGGATTTTCATGATAATGGTGAAAGGGGTAGAGGGAAGACAGCTGCACCCTGGGCATAGAATGCCATCAGTCTCAATTTGTCATCAGAAGCCTCCAGAAGATTTCAAGAGAAGATTAATATAATACCCTAGTGGAGTATGCGGAGTTTTAGTTAACTGGTTGAGAGTATCTGGAGTTTTAGTTAACTGGTTGAGTTTGGCATTGAATTAGTGGCAGGTACCTACAAAATGAGCAAGAGAAAGAGGACAATTATTATGAAAAATCATTTAGGCACACAATATGGCTCAGTTGAGGATGGAATTTTCCTTTTTTCCTTAAGTTTATTTATTTTGAGAGAGACAGAGTGAGAGAGAGAGAGAGAGGAAACACAAGCAGGGGAGAGGCAGAGAGAGAGACAGAGAAAGAGAGAATCCTGAACAGGCTGCATGCTGTCACTGTGGAGCCTGATGTGGGGCTCGAACTCATGAACTGATCATGACCTGATCCGAAATCAAGATTCAGATGCTTAACCTGCTGAGCCACCCAGGAGCCCACGAATGGAATTTTCATCTGGCCCTAACCTCCTCTGGCATCCCACCCACCCCCACCCCTACCACTGATATTTTGATAATCTGCTTGGCCTCCATAGGCATTGCATTATACCCATTAAATGTTACTTTTCCTCCTTCAACTTTTCAAAACACTCTATGTAAGTTTTCCTTTCTTTCTCCCCCCACTCCCATTAGTGTTTCCATTAGTGTTCTCTTCCTTCTTAAGATGGATATCATGAATCAATTATAGTATTGATTCTGGCAGTATAGAGGAGTCCAATCACTTCACTGAGAAAGAACCAGCTACAAATCCAGATTCTACCAAGTTCTGTGACCTTGGACAAACCACTTCTCTGTACATCAGTCCCTTTGTTAGTGAAATGGATTATAGAATTGTTACAAGGGTTGCACATGATCATTCACGTGAAACTGAATGCCCACCACATTTTAAAAGTAATAACACTTATATCAAAGTAGTTATAGACTTGATGGAATATCTACAAGCAGATATAGATACTTCTGACTTCTTTTTGTATGCATACGACAAAGTCAGATTCTTTTTCTTTTTCTTTTTTTTTTTAGTTAAACAATTTTAATCAAGTTAATTTTCTAAAGACATAAAGTAAGATTCTAATCACCTATCTTGGCATATTGCTGCATCTATCTTGGCATACTGGCAGTGCAATGTTTGGGTATAGTCTAATTGTTTTCTTTTTTAATGTTTATTTATTATTGAGAGACAGAGAGCATGAGCATGGGAGAGTCAGAGAGAGGGGGAGATACAGAATCTGAAGCAGGCTCCAGGCTCTGAGCTGTCAGCACAGAGCCTGACATAGGGCTTGAACTCACAAATGCGAGATCATGACCTGAGCCAAAGTTGGACGCTTTACTGACTGAGCCACCCAGGTGTCCCTAATTATTTTAACAAAGTTCATTTATTGAGGAAAAGAGAATGTTGAAGGATAAGATTTTCAAACTAGAAGTGCTTGGGCCCTTTAATTATTTTCCACAAACATTTATTGAGAGCCTGCTATATTTCAGATACTCGGATGCACTCCCATAAGATAAACTTTTGTTTTTCCTAAGAGAAACTCAGAGTTCAATGAAAAATGATTCCTTATAAAGAGATGCATAGACTAACTATGACAGGAGGAATTAAAAAAAGAGGAAGACTTTTTAACAGTGTGTTTCTGTAAGTTCTAGAATGTGCTCTTGCAAATTGTCAGAACTTGCTTCCTAAAGTTCTTCCTCAGAATAAGATCTATAGTTCTCTGTTCATGAACGGTTAGTAGAAAACGATATGTGGTGCTATACTTCCTTCCCAGAATTCTAGAATTGGAATTTAAAAAAATATAACAAGGAAAGTGCCAGGCAAACAGCAGGTGCTCAACAAATTCTTAGAATAAGTAAACAGGAAGAGGAGTTGGAATTCACTTCATTTCCAAGTAAGGAGGGCAAACCCCTGGGAAACCTGGTGACTAGTTGAAAGTCATGCTGGTAGTGGACAGAAACCACTGGTATGTAATAGGAAGGAGAAAAAAAAATCCCCTCAGATTTACCCTGGAAAGAGAGAGAAAAAAAATCTTCCATTCCCTTCCCTACAGTGATGGCTGGTAACCCTGAGTCTTATCTAAGCATTTAACCTGAGACATATGACTCCTTTCATTTATTAACAAATATTTATGGAGTGCCAACTCTGTGCCAGGCACTGTTCCTGGTGTTTGTGCTCTCATGTAGCTTTACTGTAGCAGGGGTGGTGGTAGAGGGAGCTAGGACAATCAATAAACACTAGAGGCAAGAGTAAGGATGTTATAGCACTCATATAGCATGGTAGGAGGTGATGGGAGCCATGGAAAAAACAAAAAGTAGAGCAGGCATGGTGGGTGCTCAGCCCAGACCCTTCTTTAGAGCCAAAGTGCACCCATCCCCCAGCTGCTGGAATTATTATTAACTGCTAATGGTCAGAGCTGCACCCCTCACCAGGAATTGCTCTCAGCCTCTGAAAATTTCCTCACCCAAGGGTATGTTCACCCAGGAGCTCAGCAGAATTGTCTGGGCCTTTGTATTTCCTGCAGCTCAGGAGAATTGCCTGGCTGACCTGGAGATGCAAAGGCCCATCCCTTTACTCTGAGGACCATCCCAGCTAGGAAGCTCTCTAGAAGGCTGGTTGAGCCTCAATGGCAGCCATGTTGGATGCCAGCTTCTCTCTCTTTCTGACCCTGCCTTTCTACTTCCTTACAGCTGTGTGTTCCATGAGCACTCTCCAAGAATCCCCTGCACGCCAGTCTCAGAGACTTGCTCCAGGAAGCACAATCTAAGATAGTAGGGTAAGAAGATCAGGAGTGGGAGAACAATGGATTGTAATCTTAAATAGCATGGCCAGACCTCATCAGGAAGGTGCCATTTGAGCAAAACTTTAAGTCATGAGAGCATTTTCCACCCAATGAAAACAACAAAATAAGAATTCTGTGTTTTCCTCCTGACAGTCCTAGGGATAAATAGGCTTGGGGCCCCCAGGGAAAGAAGGTATAGGACAATGGTACCTGAGAGTGGTGAGGACCCCAGCACCTGGTAAGAGGCCTGGACCCAGAAACAGGAAGTTGGCAATGATCTCTAGGAAAAAGAGGTTTGATATTTGTGCACAGAGCACAAATCCTCCTGGGATCCTAAATAGTGGGAGGGGGCTGGTTTCCGTGCAGTTGCATGAGATGGTGGCTTGAGTGTATTTATTTGATTGCTAAGGAAAGAGAAACATCAAAGGCTGAAAGCCTGGGACTATTTGGGCTACAAAAGAAGCATGCGTATTTAGGAATGTTATATATTTAGAGCGATTATACATTTCTAGCAATCATCAACAGTAAAATAAAAATATTTTTAAGTAATGGTAACAACAATGATTAAGACTTTTAAGTGGAACTTTATTATTTTTTTTAAATTTTTTTTTAACTTTTATTTATTTTTGAGACAGAGAGAGACAGAGCATGAATGGGGGAGGGGCAGAGAGAGAGGTAGACACAGAATCCAAGCAGGCTCCAGGCTCTGAGCCATCAGCCCAGAGCCCGATGCGGAGCTCGAACTCAGGGACCGCAAGATCATGACCTGAGTTGAAGTCGGACGCTTAACCGACTGAGCCACCCAGGCACCCCTTTTAAGTGGAACTTTAAATGGTACCTTAGGAAATACTGTGAAACCTTTCAACCTTTCATTTCAACATTCACACTCATTGTGATGAAAGCTCTCTATTAATGACAATTTTAGTGCATGTGAGTCGGACTGTACTCTATATATCTCAAACAAAACGCCTTTCATTACAGCTGCCAGTTGGGCAGTGCCCTCCTCGGGGGAGGAGGAAGCTCCAGCCTGAGTCCTGCCAAAGACATCATCAGCACAGGCCTAGGGTGGAGATCTGATCACTCTGTGCCGACAATGAAATGGAGAGGAGTTTGAGGAAGAGAAATACTGAGTTTAAGGAACAAAATGAACTGACCCTGTTCAGATTCTAACTCAACCATGGTTTTACTTGGCTGGCATTCTATGCCCAGAGAAGAAAGCAAGAGGTTCTGTCCCTTCCCGAAATGGTCTTTTCCTATGTGAACTCCATTTTTAAAAGTAAACTTAAGGGACTCCTGGGTGGCTCCGTTGGTTAAGTGTCCGACTTTGGCTGAGGTCATGATCTCACAGTTTGTGGGTTCGAGCCCTGCGTCAGGTCCTGTGCACAGCTCAGAGCCTGGAGCCTGCTTCAGATTCTATGTGTCCCTCTCTCTCTGTCCCTCCCCTGCTCAAGCTCTGTGTCTCAAAAATGAATATACATTAAAAAAAAAAAAAAGCAAACTTAAAAAATCTCTATCATAAAGACCATATATATGGGTAGGTGGAAAGGGTTTTGCAGGGCAAAATGCTAATGCTTCCACCCCAGTGGAGTTGTTTGTTTTTTTTTTTTTTTAATTGGGTTAAAATGTGCACAACATAAAATTTACCTTCTTAACCATTTTTAAAGGTGCTGTTCAGTGGCATTAATTACATTCACACTGTTGTGCAACCATCACTACCATTCATCCACAGAAATTTTTATTCATCCCCAACTGAAACCCTATACCCATTAAACACTAACTCCCCACTCCCCCTCCTTCTGGCCCCTAGCAATTACCACTCTACATTCAGTTTCTATGAATTTGACTATTCTGGGTACCTGATGTAAGTGGAATTATACAGTATTTGTCCCTTTGTGTCAGAATTTCCTTCCTTTTTAAGGCTGAATGATACTCTATTGTATGTATACGCCACATTTGGTTTATCCATTCATCTGCTGCTGGACACTTACGTTGCTTCCACATTTGGGCTATTGTGAATAGTGCTGTTATGAACACGGTGTAACACGGGTGTGCGCGTCCCTTGGTAGAGTTTTGCTTTTACTTTCCCAGGCAAACTTAGAATGTGATAGAATTTGTGCACAGTCTTCCTTTCTTTCTTTAGACTAGATAGATTTAAGTTTACATATATACAAAAATGAAAGAAAGAAACCTGGCCTTTTCTATGACTAAATACCATAGAAAGCAATTTTGTTTCTGGCACATGCTATGTGACTTCTCTGAATAAATAGCTCTTGCACCTTCAAGACTTCAATGGATGTGAGAAATGAGTACTCACTGACCGAACAAGTCATGGAAAGTGGACAGCATGGCTATGGTGACCCAGGTTTGGGCTGTTATAGACCCACAACTGGAAATCAAGTAAAGATACATTAGTATTGCAAAAATACACCCAAGTAAAAGGCAGAAAATCCTCAAATTTCAGCTGTGTTTCCCTGAGTACTTCAGGGCTCAGGCTTTTAATTTTTATTTATTTATTTTTATATAGGTTCTTTTATTTTTTATTATTTATTTATTTATGTATTTATTTATTTATTTAATGTTTATTTATTTTTGAGAGAGAGAGAGACAGACAGAGCATGAGCAGGGGAGGGGCAGAGAGACAGAAAAACACAGAATCCAAAGCAGGCTCCAGACTCTGAGCTGTCAGCACAGAACCTGATTCAGGACTCGGACTCACTGACTGTGAGATCATGACCTGAGTGAAAATCAGACACTTAACTGACTGAACCACCCAGGCACCCCTATTTTTTTTTTTTAATTTTTTAGAGAGAGAGGGAGAGAGTGAATGAGCAGGGTAAAGGGGAAGAGGAGCAGAGGAAGAGAGAGAGAGAATCTTAAGCAGGCTCCATGCTCACTCAGTGTGGAGCCTGATGCAAGGCTCGATCCTATGACCCTGGAATCGAGACCTGAGCTGAAATCAAGAATCTGATGCTCAACTTATTGAGCCACCCAGGTACCCCTTTATTTATTTATTTTTAATTGAAGTGTAGTTGACATACAATATCGTATTAGTTTTGGGTGTACAACATAGTGATTCAGCATTTATATACATTACAGAGTAATGACCACCATCAATCTAGCTACCACCTGTTACCAGACAAGGTTGGTACAGTACACGTAACTGCATTTCCTATGCTGTGTATTGCATCCAGTGTCTTATTTATTTTATAATTGGAAGTTTGTAACTTTGAATTCTCTTGCCCTATTTTACCCATCATTTCTGGCAACCACTAGATTATTCTCTGTATCTATGAGTCTGTTTCTGTTTTGTTTTGTGTGTGTTTTGTCTTTTAGATTCTACATATAAGCGAAATCATGTGGTATTTGTGTATTTGTCTTTGTCTGTCTGATTCACTTCACTTGTCAAAATACCCTCTAGGTCTATCCGTGTTGTTGCAAATGGCAAGATTTCATGCCTGAATAATATTTCACTATCTATTGAGGAACATTTAGGTTGCTTCCATATCTAGGCTATTGTAAATAATACTGTGATAAATATAGGGGTGCAGGTATCTTTTCAAATTAGTGTTTTCATTTTTTTTTCAGATAAATATCCAGAAGTGGAATTGCTAGATCATAGGGTAGTTCTATTTTCAACTTTTTGAGGAAGCTCTATACTGTTTTCCATGGTGGCTGCACCATTTTGCTTTCCCACCAACAGTGCATGAGGGTTTCCTTTCCTCTGCATCTTCACCTACACTTGTAATTTCTTGTCTTTTTAGTGATAGCCTTTCTGACAGGTGTGATGTGGTATCTCTCTGTGGTTTTGATTTACATTTCCCTGATGATGAGTGATGTTGGGCATCTTCTCATGTGTCTGTTGGCCATCTGGATGTCTTCTTTGGAGAAATGTCTATTCAGATCGTCTGCCCATTTTTAAATTGCATTGTTTGTTTTTTGATATTGAATTATGTGACCTTTTTATGTATGTTGGATATTAACTTCTTGCTTATATCATTTGCAAATATCTTCTCCCATTCAGTAGGTTCTTTTTTTGTTTTGTTGGTGGCTTCCCTTGCTATGCAGAAGGTTTTAATTAGACATAGTCCCATTTGTTTATTTTTGCTTTTGTTGTCCTTGCCTGAGGAGGCAGATTTAAAAAAAATATATTGCTAAGACCAATGTCCAAGACCATACTGCTTATGTTTTCTTCTAGGAATTTCATGGTTTCAGGTCTTACATTCAAGCCTGTACTACATTTTGAGTTTATTTTTGTATATGGTATGAGAAAGTGGTACAGTTTCATTCATTCTTTTGCATGTAGTTGTCCAATTTTCCCAACACCATTTATTTATTTATTTATTTATTTATTTATTTATTTATTTATTTATTTTACTTTTTTAAGTTTATTTATTTATTTTGGGGGGGGGGGAGGCACAGAAAGAGAGAGAGAGAGAGAGAGAGAGAGAGAATCCCAAACAGGCTTCTCACTGTCAGTGCAAATCCAACCTGAGGTTCAATTTCACAAACCATGAGATCATGACCTGAGCCAAACTCAGGAGTCCAATGCTTAAACAACCGAGCCACCCAAGCACCCCTCTAACACCATTTATTGAAGTGACTGTCTTTCCTTGGAGCTGAGACTGTTAACTCATGATAAGACAATATGAATTAATTGGGAATAAGTATATGAAAGGTTGACTCTGTGCTCTACCATTTTATTGCTCAATAATATATTCACAGCAAGGCTTCATATGGGCCAGATGATGGGGCAGAGAATATATCATTTCACAGCTCAGATTACCCTGTTGACCCAACCAGCAGTGTCAAAGATTAGTGGAGAAGATACTTAACAGCTGTGAATGTTTAGGTCCTCTAGAGCTCAGGACCCAATTCTAAGACCTAGACTAACTCTGACTCTGAGCCAGAGTAGGAGCTACATGACTCCTCATCTTTGCTTTTCCTTAACACATCCACTCCTGTTTCTCTTTCTACCTTCTGCCTTTGTTTACTCCTTGTGAATGTGGCTCAATAATGCCACTAACCTTGACTTTTCCAACATTACCTCTGCTGGTCACAGAGTTCATCATTATCTGTCAGTTGTGTCTATGTCTCTCAGTTGAAAATTTTGAGGGAGACTCTGATTGACAAGCTTTTGACTCATTATTCAATCGAAGGCATCCAGTACCCTGGGTGGTGATAGGAGTAAGGTAGGGGAGGTGGGAAGAATGGTGGTGGAAATATTATGGTATCCAAGGCTTCCCTTTTTAGAGACTGCAGTGGGCAGCCAATGAGACAAGCCTAGAGCACTGACTGAAAACAAATTGGATGAAAGAACAAAAAGGTTGGAAATGTAGAGAGACCTCTTTCTCCTTAGCTCATAACCTTTGCCCTGTTTAGCTTCCATGCCTCCTTGTGCAATATATGGCCCTCTAGACATGACTCATTCATTGGAGAGACTGTAAAACCTCTGCAGAAGTAAAGCATTGTGATTTTGCTGTTCATTTATGGAAAGTCATTGGTTATGTTAATTAATTAGCCAGTTAATTGACTCATCACCCTTCAAATGTTTACTGAATGTTGTCTGTGTGCCAAGCACTCTGTTCTGTCTCTTCCCTCAATGTAGGCAGGGTTTTAGAGTCTGGACTTCATTTAGTTTAAGGCTAAGACAAGATTCCCAAATTTGGTGAGAATTTTCCAATCCCCCAGATCATGTCCAGGAGCTTTCCATATATTATCTCATTTAATCCCTATGCAACTTGAAGTGTTAGGTATTATAATTTCTCTGATGTAGGGATTAAACCAAGGCTCAAAAAGGTAAATAGTTGGGCTAAACCACACAAGTAGTAAGTAGAGTGATTAAGAATGACACCCTACATGGTCTTTTGCAAAGTTTGTACTTTTAGCACTACTTTAAACTGCCTCATACAGAAGCATAAATTCTTGCCAGTCTTAATTTGTACACCAATCAGGATTCCACACCCCTTGGCAAAACCATGAATACAAGTAGGTGTGCAGGGAATACGTGATTGAAATACACATTTTGTGTAAGTAGATGTCTAAATCCCAGAAAGAAGTATAACCTAGATGTGTCAATTTTAAAGTGAATTAAAAAAAAAATACTGTTCCATGCTAATGATTAAGACATCTTTGAAACGTCTAACTTTATTTATGACTTGCTTGTGGCTAAAAAATAAAATAAAATAACAAAGCATGGAAATGTACCTGAAAATAACACAAACAATATTCGATCTAGAAAAAACTAGAGTTTACAATGATTTTAAAAATCACATTGCTTATATTACACATTTTAAAAAAAATCTTCAAACTGGCCAGAGAGGGAGAGAGGAATCCCAGGCAGGTTCTACACTGTCAGCACAAACCCCGACACAGGCCTTGATCTCATGAACCAGAAGATCATGACCTGAACCAAAATCAAGTCAGATACTTAACCAACTGAGCCACCCAGGCACCCTGCTCCTTTATTCTAAAAAAAAAAAAAAAAAAAAAAAAAATTAATATTAATTTATTTTTAAGAGACAGAGAGACAGAGTATGAGTGGGGAAGGGGCAGAGAGAGAGGGAGACACAGAATCCAAAGCAGGCTCCAGGCTCTGAGCTGTCAGCACAGAGCCCAATGTGGGAGCCCAATGTGGGGCTCAAACCCACCAGCTGTGAGATCATGACCTGAGCTGAAGTCGGCTTCTTACACAACTGAGCCACCCAGGTGCCCCAACCTGTTCCTTTATTCTTAAAGGAAATTACATTCTCCATGATTTTCCCTTTCTGAACTTGTCTTTAGTTGTAAGTTCCATCCATTTGTTTAAATCCATTTTCATATTCTCTCTTACATATGAAGATACACAGCGTTTAAAAATAATTTAAGTAGGTTTTTTTAAATTTAAGGGTAAATTAGAATACTCAGAAATTTTTATCGCTTTGGTATGTCACTTTAATTAATAACATAAAGGCCTATAATGTTACTTAACTCAAAAATAGTTCTAAAATAACTACCTTGGAGTTTCAGTATGATGACTGGAACGGACTTTGCAACCTGGAGATATCTGAGCTCTAAAACCATTTCCCCAAATGGCCTTCTCTTAATGCAGCAACACAACTCTGGCCATGCCCCATAGCTCTGCTCCCCTTCCCTGGAAAACCCATGCATGTGGCCTGTGACCCCACTGTACCCACTACCTCACCCCATTCTTGCTGCTCCACTGAGCTTGATCTTGTAAGGGTCACCTTGTTGCCAAAACAGAGCTGACTTCTAGTTCTCAAACTTTCAGCAACATCAGATACAGCTGATAACTCCCTGTTTCTTAAAACAATTTTTAAAAGTTTATTTATTTATTTTGTGAGAGAGAGTGTGTGGTGTATGTGTGAGTGGGGGGAGAGGTTGAGTGAGAGGGAGAGAAAAAGAATCCCAAGCAGGTCCCGAGCTGTCAGCGCTGAGTCAATGCAGAGCTTGAACCCATGAACCTGCGAGATCATGACCTGAGCCGAAATCAAGAATTGGATACATAACCAACTGAGCCGCTCAGGTGCCCCTCTTAAAATAATTTTACTTTCTTTTGTTTTTGGCACACCATACTCCCCTAGCTTTCCTTTCCATTCACTGATCATCTCTTTTCTGGTTCTTTCTCTGGAGCCCAATCTCTAGTTTCCGTCTTGGCATGTCTTCCCTCTCTACATGGTCTTTCTACGTCACTCCATCTTGACCCACTGCTTTAAATACCATCAAAATTCAGGTAACTACTTGACATCTCCATTGGGAGATCTAATAAGCATTTCAACCATATAATGACCAAAATGCCACTCTTAGTTTTCCACCACCAGCCTGCTCCTTGCTAGTTTTTCCCAGCTCAGGAAATGGTCCTACAATTGGTTCAGTTGTTAAGGCCCAAAATCAAAAATCTAAGATTTGTATGGGATTCTTCTCTATTTATTCAACACCCTTGTACCCCCATTCCCAATCTGGTTTATCAGCAATTCACACCAATTCTACCTCCGAAACATTTCCTGAGTCCACCTAGCCCTTTTGATCTCCATGGTTGCCACCCTAGTCCACATCTCCCCTTCTTGTCCTTAGGATCCCATGGTGACTGCTTACTGGTCTCTCTGTTTCTACCCTTGCACCTTTTGCTCAGCATGACCTGGCTTCTGCCTTTCTCTGCAAACTAACCTTCTACCACTCTGCCCTTCGCCTACTACCCTTGGATCTGCCATCTGTTCCTTGACCATGCCAAGCTTATTCCAGCCCCAGGGACTTCTCACTGTCTCTAGTGTCTCCTCCCCAACAACCCAAATGGAAGCAGACCCTTTGGTCTCTCTACCCCATAACTCTTTGTAAATTTTCTTAGGATATCACTGTATAAATATATCTTGGGTATTGACTTTTTAACGTATATTTTGTCCTTCTCCTCCAGAATTGAAGCTCAGAGGAAATAGGAACTTCTGTAGCTTTAGCCCTAGAATTGTCCTTGTTCTTAGTCCTCTGAATGGTGATTGATTTTAGTCCCAAGATTACCACATATTCTTTGTCTTTTTCTGTGCAAAATTCCCCCCCCCATGTTTGTCATTATATAGTAGCTTTGCCTACGATTTTTGTCACTCACCATAAATAAGTAGGTATTTTTAAACTTGTTATTTAACCATATCCACAAGGATCCTTTTAATAATTGTGTAATGCTGTATTCTACGGTTGTTTACTTTGGTTTATTTTACTGTAACTTGACATTTAAGTCATTTCTAATTTTTCACTGTTATACGCAGCATATTCACTGGTATTCGCTCACACGTGCATGTACATTGCCGTTTCATCTGTGTTTCTGGAAGTAAGTAGATAGAGGTCCTTGATTACTGTAGCATCCTTTCAGAGCTCTGGGTGCTTGGTCTGGCTTGAGTGGGAAAAAAAGCCAGAGTCTGGAGTGCAATTAGCATTTGAATTAATGACATGAGGATAAACAGGTGATTATCCCATTTAACAGCTGTTGAATGGTGTTAAAGAGACACTGTCTGACAGCTTGAGCTGCAAATGTAGGATTTATTAACAATGATTAAGAAAAAAAAGTAAAGAACTATTTTTTTTTAATAAATGAAAATAGGATTTCAAAAATTAAGCCCTTTCACAGTGCTTTAAACAAAACTAAACTTGACTGATTCCAACTCCTAAATCAAGCTCCTTGTTTAAAAATGAATAGTGCAAATAATCACATTTCATAACTTCCTGCCTTTTGTCTGAATGGCTCAGAGTGATTTATAGATATTCTCACAATACCCCTTCAGTTAGGCAAGGGGCACTTAATAATGATCCGGTATTTGCATTTTGCCTGTGGGGAAACTGAGTCATAGACTGGCCACAGACTTTCATAGGGTCATATTCAGAAGTAAAGAGACACGATTAGAACTCAAGCTTTAGACTTGAAGCATCGGCTTCTAAAATAACATTGTTTTTTTCTTGGTGAAAAGTGTATTGAGAGTTTCAGAGTTAGCAACAGGTGAGAACATTTTTATTGTACATGATGTTTATCTTGACAGTTTTCCTTTAATTACGTGTTTCAGTTTAGAGCTATGGGAACCTTTGTAGTCTGAGTTGGCTGGGGCCTTACCAAATGTATCATTTCTATGATTTGCTTTTGTTTTCATGCAAGCTTATGTGTCGTGATTTATTTGCCCTAAATTTTAGGTTTTTGAATTTAGGGTCAAAACAGATGTAAACAGGGGTGGGACGCCTGGGTGGCTCAGTCAGTTAGGCTCCAACTCTTGGTTTCCGCTCAGGTCGTGACCTCATGGTTGGCGGGTTCAAGCCCCGTGTTGGGCTCTGCACTAACAGTGCGGAGCCTGCTTGGGTTTCTCTCTCTCTCACTCTCTCTCTGTTCCTCCCCAAATCGTGCACACACTCTTTTTCTCTCAAAATAAGTAAATAAACAAATAAACTTAAAAAAAAAAAAAACAGATGTAAAGGTGCCATGAGTTATAGCATTACCACTAGTGGTCTAGGTTTTCCAGAAGTTCTGCAAGACTCAGCAGAACCTTCATTGAGCCAGCCTTCCCTTGATGAAGGCACACAGTCTTCTTAGCAAAGGCATGCTGTGAGGAGTGTGAGTTTGATAAATACAAACCTCATTTTCTCCCCACGGACATGTGCATACAGGCACCAAAACTACAAAGAACCAAACAGAGGGCGACAGTATACCAGATCTACTGGGCTTTGCTCCACCCAAACTTCCCAATGTAACACTCAGAAACAGATGTTATTTACTAAAAAAAAAAAAAAAAAAAAAAAAAAAAAGCACCTTAAAAATGTTTTTCCTGTCAAGGAAATGAAAATCATTATTCTTTAGAAAACTGATTTTGACTATTGGTAAAAAAGTAAAAGTAGATACCCAGTACTGAATTCTTTTCTATTTAGCCATCAGGTCATTTATGCTGCTGTTTGGATCTGGGAAGGTAATAAATTCATCTGCCTGTTAGTAGGTTGGCTTGCCTCTGGTTTACTGCTTGCATATATGCAAATAATCTCTTTCTTTCATTTTTTTCTTTTTCTTTCTTTTTTTTTTTTTTTTTTTAAAGATCAGCAAGATAATCCAAGGGGCAGATCATTCTAAATGGACACACCTGGCACTTGATTTGCTTTTGAGAGAACTCATCTGTTGTACTTTTTTTGGAGGCAGTGATAGTGAGGAAGAAGGTTAGGGTAGAGTTGGATTTGGTTAGATTTACTATATGGGTGTCCCAAATACTGTGGGGAATGGATTATACAAAAATCCATTCACTGTTTATTTGAAAATCAAATTTAATTGGGCGTCCTGTATTTTTTATTTGCTAAATCAGTTTAACTAGTCAGGTGTGAGCTGGAAAGCCTTTAGTCAAAAGGCATCCTGGGGGTTTTCCCAACCTGCTCCCTATAGCTGGAGGGGCTCCATTTTGTTTGGTTTGGACTTTGAGATAGGTATTCTGTTCCAGTGGCGCGCTGCCTCCCTCCCCATGAGAACGATGGGAGTAGTAACAGTTTCCAAAGATCTTCCTAATTCTCAGTTAATACATTATATTAATGAAACTTACTACTCTAAATGAACCCTAGTCGCTGCTCTTGCTCTCCCAGCTACTAAGGACTGCCTACGGGCGATTAAGACACGCAAAGGGGTGGGAGGAGGGCGGGAGAGGAAAATGTGGAGATGCAGGGAGACCTTCACTCTCCTATCAGCTGTTCTAGAACAGCCCTTTCAGCAGGAAAGCATTGCTGAGTGAAGTTTTATGCTCCGAATGATGCTTCTGCTCATAGGAAACTTTTCAATGTGTTTCCTCCATGGGTGTCTGGGTCTTTTGTTTTCAGCTGTGCTTTGCACAGGAGCTGGAAAGCTAACTCCCCAAAAGTGAACTTCCTCTCCTTCTATAAACTGACCCCTGGTGGTTGCTATAGCAACTGCAAAGAGCGCATAATGAGCTGTGTAAACAAGCCTGATTCCCAGTGCTGGGGCAGGGCGAGCCCACAGGAGAGAGAAGGGGAAGGAATTTGATGGGCCAGAAAAGTGGTTCTTGGGGAGAGTTGGAGGCGCTGCAAAACATCCCCGCCCCGCCCCACCCCTCCCTTTTCTTTCTCTCCTCTTCTCTCACCTCTTGACTTGCCACCAGGCCAGGCAAGGAGACAAAGGATGTAGGAGGGTGGCATGCAGGGGCCTGCCTTTGACGCTGTGGAGTTGAACGCCATGCTACTGACAATGAAATCTAAACATTTACCCAGAGCCCTGGGCTAGAAATGTGCCAACCTGACCCTGAAAAACAAACCACCTGTGTCGCTGCCACACCTGCTTCAGGCCGAGCTGCCCCGGGTGCCAGGGGAATGGGGTTCTACAGCCTTCCCCCACTCTTCCATTTAATAACTGGGCAGAACTGCAGACAGAAGCCCCAAGATTTCTGAGACCTGCACTCAGAAATGTGGATGCTTTGTCCCTTTTTGGAGGGTGGGAAGGATATGAAGGCACAGGATACCTAAGGGCTTTATGGTGATGAAGCCAAACACACACAGGCACGCACACACATACACACACTTGTTTTCTTCTCCAGGAACTTGGCTGCTACTTGCAGGAAACTTTGTGCATATAATAGCAGAGGCTACAGTGTGATTTTCAGTTCTCTTTGGTTAACTCTCTCCCACCCTCGTCCAATGTGCTGCAAAGGAAAGGTTTTGTACATTAAATACGAACTTTACGATGTATTCGACACCACGATGTCCCCTTAAAGCCTCCTGAACAGATGATCCACACTGGGGGAATGGGTGAGAAATCCGGTGTGGTAGGTCTTTAACATGGTCAGTATAGATTTTCTTCTTCCTGTGAAAATCAATGTTTTCTCAGTCCCCCTGGTAAGAAGCCTAGTATAATGAACTGTTTTTGCTTTTAGAATAATCATTTTTATGGTACTCTTAACTTTTGTAGTGTTCCCACATCTATTATTTCATCAGATCCTTACAACAGCCCCCAGAATCACACAGGGGAAATTATGTCTCTAATGAATTTGTCAGATGGAGATACAAACATAGGAGAGATTAGATGACTCTAATTGTGGAGATATTGGGGCTTAAAACTGGGTGTAAAAGGAATTATTGAGGTATGTATTACTATTATTACCAAGATATCAAATCTGCTTATATTTATATGAGTCTAGATACTAAAGACAATTTCTGTGAGCTACATATTACATATAAACTATAAAAGCTTAGATTTATATAGCATTTCCTTAATATATTCAAATAATTCCACCTAATATTATTCTTTACATTATATTTTCATAATAGGTAACCAGGTCCTACTGTTTTAGTTTGCTCCCTAATTTTTGCCTGGTTTTCAATGTTGTCATCTGCTATTAAAATAGTACCATTGTTTTCCTTTAAACTCGTATTAGTGACGATTATCCAAGGCTAACATGCTTTAAGCTTATTCCTTTTAGTTAGAAGAAATAACAGGTCTTTCCATCATTCTTGCTTTTCCCACAAAATTTCTTCTTCTTTTTCTTCTTTTAAATTGGGTCATAGGCTGCAGTTTCTGTGGGAACACCCCTCCCTGATGGGTGGGCCATGGCTTTGTGAGATTTGTGGGGAGATAAAGGGAAAGAACTCTGGGCTAGCCATGCTGTTTCCTCAGGGAAAAAAGGGGAATTTATGAAAAGTAGCAGTATTTTGGAGCCCACCCTTTTCTTATTGCTGTTCAATGGTGAAAAGAGAGGACTGTCTTCTTCTACTAGATATAATCCACGATTCCCAGGGACCTGTCAGTGGCAGCCTCTGTGGGTGGGATTGCTAGAGAATCAAAGAATACATTCATTCCTCTAAGACCCAGGGACCAGATTCTGATGGCATCCAGTCCCTCCCTTGGAACAAGATTAGTGTCTTTGTCATTGGAAGGTATCAGTAGTGTAGAGGTTTTCACAGAGACCACATTTTCCAACCCCAGCTCCAGGCATTATTCCCTCAGATGGTGCAAGATGTTGCCAGCAGAATTTTCAGACATGGATGCCTCCTCCCCTAGGTTGAAAACATCAGCAATCTCTGGAGCCAAGACCTTCCCAGTTACAGGAGCCAGCCCATTCTATGCACAAGAGGGCCCCTTGAATTTTGGGGTCTTCCAGGTCATATGCAGGGGCCTCCTCAATGTAGGGGAAGTAACTCTTAATATCTCCTTGGACATAAAAGCTCTAGTTTAAGTTCTTGGAGCAGAGAGAGAAAGCATAAAGTATTACCGTTGAGGAAAAAAAAATACCACCTTAGAGATCTTTCATTGGAACTGGGTTTTTCCCATATTAAAAAAAATTTTTTTTAGTGTTTTATTTATTCTTGAGAGAGAGAGAGACACACACACAGAGCACAAGCAGAGGAGAGGCAGAGAGAGAGGGAGACACAGAATCTGAAGCAGGCTTCAGGCTCCGAGCTGTCAGCAGAGAGCCCGACGTGGGACTTGATTCACGAACCGTGAGATCATGACCTGAGCCAAAGTTGGACTGTTGGGTCCAACTTAACCGACTGAGTCACCCAGGTGCCCCCCAACATTTTAAAAATCAGGGTTCCTTCCATTGTCAAAACGTTCCTGTGTGATAGCAGTTGTGACTTTATTCATTCTGGACTAAAAGTGTCTGTTAGAAAACTTGTGGGAATTGGAAGCAGGATCTTGAAGAGATATATGCACACCCAAGTTCACAGCAACATCATTCACAATAGTCAAAAATTGGAAGCGACCCAAGTGTCCAATGACAGATGAACGGACAAACAAAACATGGTCTATACATACAATGGAATATGGTTCAGCCTTAGAAAGGAAGGAAATTCTGACACAGGCAACAATGTGGATGAACCCGGAGAACATTGTGCTCGCTGAAACAAGCCAGTCACAAAAGGATAATGATTATATGATTCTATCACATGAGGTCTCTAGAGTAGGCAAGTTCACAGAGACAGAAAGTGAAAGGGTGGTTTCCAGGGACTGGAGGAGTGGGAGGGGAGTGGGGAGTTAGTGTTGAATGGGTGCAGAGTTTCAGCTGGGGATGATGAAAAAGTTCTGGAGATGGATGGTGGTGATGGATGCCCAACAGTGTGAAAGTACTTGATGACACTGAACTGTACGCTTGAAAAAGGGTTAAGATGGTAAGTTTTATGTTAAGGGTATTTTACCACAGTAAAAAAAGAAAAGAACAAGTGAGAATAATTTTAATAATATATCACATTTTACCCAACAGAACCAGAGCATGCATCAGTTCACACGTAATCAATTGTTAAAAGCATTACGGAGATTGTTTGTATTTTTTTATATGAAGTCTTTGAAAACCATTTTATATTTTATACTTTCAGAATATTGTGAATGGCCGCATGTCAAGTGCTTAATAGCCACATGCAGCTAGTGGCTATCATATTGGATGTATTGCTTTAGACAATATTTGATAGGAATATGGCTTCAAGGACCCCGTACTGTTGCTCCCAGACTCCCAGAGCTCCTTAAACCATGGGCTGGGACCTTGAGGACAGTTACACACCAGGTTTCTTTCTCCTTCTAAAAGAAAGAGACTGAGAGAACCAGGTCATCACCCTGAGTTGGTGACAGCAGGGTGCTGAGCCTTGACTGAGCAATTATCCTCAGATATGCTTTAGTGACTAAGGTTGCTGATATATGGGCAAAGAAAACAAACAAAACAAAGTCCTTAAGAATTGGCAATATAGAAGGCAAGGGATTTGATTTGGGGATAATTGGGGCTTCATGGGAAAATTCTCATGGGATCTAGCATCCTTATTACTGTTTAAAAAAAGTTCTAATAGGATCATTCTTGGATAACTTAGTTAATGAGTCAGTTTCTTTCCTTCCTTCCCCTTCTACCATTCCTTCATTTCTCCCTTCCTTCCCTCCCTCCTTCCCTTTTGAGTGTTCATGTCTGGTCCTCTCTGACAGGTGTCTGTTTCTCTGAAAGTCTGATAAGAGCTGTTCCCCTGCCTCCCCCCCAGTCTCTTCCTCTTTGTTTCTCAGGCTGGGTAGGCAGAGAACATGGCCTATTTCCCTGGCAAACCAAAGAAGAGAGATGCAGTCCCCCCCCCCTCCTCCCCCCCCCCCCCCCCAGCCACCCTGCTGCTGTGGGGGAAGCCTTCGAGTTTCTGGAAGAGTGCTCATTGAGAATGCTAAGCCTCCTCCCAGAACTTCTGGCTTCTCTGCTGGGGATGGGGAGGGTCTGCACTGCAGCTTAATCCCCTGCTGCAAATTCCTGTGCTTCCAGAAACCACTCCCTCACCTGTGAGAGACTCCCAGCTTGCTGGCTGCCCCGGGGAAGACAAAATGGAGTGTTGCCCCGTGGCCCAGTAAGGGAGAGTCCTGTTATGCCTGCCTGCCAATTCTTAGGATGATAAGGACCGGATGTGATTAGAAGTGGTTTTTCTCAAACGTAGCCCCGCCCACCAGCCAGCCAAACTGCAGATGAGCACCGCGTGTGCCACATGAAGGTGATTAGCAGAAGATGAGCAAGGCTTTGTCCAACTGTCCTGTACTGGCTGAGTGATGCCTTGGAGCATGTGCATGTGCACGCTGATAAATAAGCAGGGTGTGAGGGAGAGGCAGAAATGAGCCAGTTTCAGTTCCTATCATGGTTTTACAACCTCAGAGTTAATTTCCTCCTCCGGAAAGTCAAGGGAACAGCTGTCACCAGCCATGCAAAGCCCTGTTGCCTCTGGGTGCTGGCTAGTAAAGGCCGCTCAGTAAGCACAGAGGCAGGGCTTGGATTTCTCAAGCTTGAGCAGGAACGAACTGCTAGGAGGGGAAGGGGCGTGGCTGTCGGCGCAGGGTCTGCCCCTCCTGAAATAAGGCCACCCCTGTACCCACCTCCTAGGAATTGCAAAACGCATCATTGTTGGCTAGGCCTGGGGCCCCTGGGCCCCCCTGCATACTCACCTCCCCGTGGAAGGAGAAGTGTTGCCCGGTGTTATTCTCATTTTCAACAACATAGCTTTGTTTGGCTGCACGGGCCAAGAGAACCCTGGGATGTTTTGACCCCAGAATTGGGGAAGATCAGTGACCTGGTGATTCAGGAAAATGGCTGAAGGAGCCCTGTGGCTCCAGCTCCGTGCAGATCAAAGTGTACTCTCCCAGGCCCAGCTTTGGGGACCAGGCTGTGTGTGGCGTCCGTGCAGATGAGAGGCTTGGAATCAGAGGTAGTGTGCTGCCAGGCCTTCCTCTGCCTCTCACAGCTGTGGATGACTCTTTGCCATGCTCACCGGTGACAGGCCCCACTGGAGCAGGTTCTCAGCACCCAGGCTGCGCTGAGCGTTTACAGTAGACAATCCAAGGCAAATAAGGATAACAGCATCTACGCTGCTTTGATTCCCCTTGGGATTAATGTCACATGAATAAACAGTCCACAAAGCCTATATTCATAGAAACGCTTAGGATGTAGAATTGGAGCCAAATCGTGCCTGTGGACAGCCTAGGACAGGGGACAGGGAGGAGGGGGTGGGGCTCAGAGGGGGCAGAAGCCCAGGAGGCTGGGGTGGGGGGTGGGGGGGCGGCTGCCTGCTCCAAGATTTAGAAGTGGCTACAATTGCAAAGTGGTGAGAGTCAGCCTTGGTAGGCAGGACGTGAGAGAGAGCAGGGAACTCAGTCACAACGTCAGTCACAAGAGCTGAGCCCAAACCAGACGACTAGCTGCGTACAACGCAGGGACCAGGAAAAATAAACAATACTCATTAACTGAGCTGTCCTGCGGGAATGAGCTGGGCTCATTTCATGTTGCATTTGCTCCAGTACCCGTGGCCCTTAAAATCCCTTCAGGGGATTTTAAGCCTTGTGCTAGGTTGAATGATTAAAAAAAATTTTTTTTTAACGTTTTTATTTATTATTGAGAGACAGAGAGACACAGAGTGTGAGCAGGAGAGGGGTAGAGAGAGGGAGAGACACAGAATCCAAAGCAGACTCCAGGCTCCGAGCTGTCAGCACAGAGCCTGAAGTGGGGCTCCAACTCACCAACCGTGAGATCATGACCTGAGCCGAAATCAGTCGCTTAACCAACTGAGCCACCCAGGTGCCCCTGAATGATTACATTTATTTAAAGAAAAAAAAGTCTGAAGCAAATATGGCGAAATGTAAAAGCTAATTGGTGGGTACCTGGGGCTCAGCGATATTGTTTCTATCCTTTTCTCCATATTTTAATTATTTTGGAATCAAGAAAAATATCTATTGAAAATGAAGGAACTGAACATTCTTTATTTTATTCAGGCGCAACCCACGTGGTGGGCTCTTGCTTCTCACCTCCTTTGTTAAGATTCCAGGCAGGGCCAGGAATGCTGGACTCTCAGACAGCTAGGTTTTGCACCCTCCCCCCTCTCCCACCTCCCCCTACACTCGGGCAGGGCAGCAGCACCGGCCTGGGGTTGGCATACCAGGAAATCCTGGTCCTGGTGTCACCACATCCTTACAGCTCAGCTGATCCCCAGGCATGCAGCGGAGGGAGGGAGACACCGTACAGGCTTCGTTGGCCTCTGTGGCTGGCTGGGAACATCCAGGATGAATCATCGGGAAGTCAGTAGTAATCTCTCCTGTTTCGCAAAGAGTGGGGGAATGGCAGCACTGCAGGGTGACCTGCCTGAAGCCACAGACGGAAGATAAATAACTAGGAGGAAACACCAGAGCTGAAAATCTCCAGCCGAGATTTAAGGCCTGAGGCCCGTGAGCTGTTCTGGGAAGCGCTTGGCTCTCTGAGTGAAGGGCCCCGTGTGGTGTGATCGTAGGTCTCAGTGGAGCCCTGACCATTCGGTGGCTTCTCTGGACCACGTGGTTTACCTCTGACCAGGCCTCGCAGAGTTGCCCTCTGGCATGAATCCTCGTCAATTCCCTGCAGGCCAGCTCCCAGGAGAGGGGCCCACAACTTGGATGCTTGAAGACGGTGGTTGGCAGTTCAGGAACTGGTAAGACTGGTTTCCAACACTGGCAGCCACTAGTTAATGCCAGGAGGACACAGTTAGGAGAGGCTCTTGGAGTGGGCAGAAGGCAGAGATGCTGCCACCAATGTATAGGAGGCTAGAAATGCTTCTGGAATCTCCAACTCTACTTCTGGCCATCTGCCCTAGACATTTTTTCCCTAAGATACGATCCTGTAATATGGCGCTGCCTTTGCTAAACCGTCTGGGAATAAATAGTGTTGGAAGTAAAATCCAAATGCCCAGCATCCCCTTAGAGAATTTACCAGGGGGTCTGATTTTACTCCAAACAACTTACTGTCATCTCGGAGTTAAGACCACAAAGAATTTCTAAACGTCGAGTGTGGCTTGGATTAAAAGTGTTCCTTTTAGGGTGCCTGGCTGGCTGATTGGTGGGGCATGTGACTCTTGAGCTCGTGGTCATGAGTTCAAGCCCCATGTTGGGCACAGAGCTTACTTAAAACCAGTTTCTGGGGCCCCTGGGTGGCTCAGTCGGTTAAGCGTCTGACTTCAGCTCAAGTCATGATCTCATGGTTCCTGGGTTTGAGCCCCGCCTTGGGCTTTGTGCTGATAGCTCAGAGCCTGGAGCCTGCTTCGGATTCTGTGTCTCCCTCTCTCTCTGCCCCTCCCCCACTTGTAGTTTTTTTATCTTTCTCTCTCTCAAAATAAGTAAATAAACATTAAAAAAAGAGTTCCTTTTATAGAGGAATTTTATTTTTTTGTCCAGTTATTTACTTTTTAAGTCAAGATTTGAAGTATCCTAGCATCTTACATAGAATGTTTCTTTGAATGTTTCTGCTTCAGTCCCTTGGGAACCAATGTCATCCTTAGGGTGTCAACTTTAACAGTTGGGTCTTCTGTTCTCTCAGAGCATTTGAGTAGGTGGTTCTGTTGGCTACTCCAGAAAAACAGCCCTCCCATATTCTTTAGGAGAGGCAAAGTGTCATTAGCCTGGACTATTTATCAGTGGTTTTTGAAGACAGGGAAATGTTTATTTTATGAGAACATTTGTCCCACCTTAATTTGCAAGGGATTAAAAAAAAAGTCACTGCCATGAAACATAATAGGAAAGTATTCGGTTCTTGTGAAACACATGAATGCTTGTGATAGAATTTCTTCTGCATAAAAACACCTTAGACATAATTTTCCAATTGTGCTGTCTTCCATACTGTCTCTGTACTCTGTTTTTTCAAAGCCCACAGAGGGGAGATAGGGCAGGTGTCAGAGGGGGGTCCCCACAGTCCATTTGCCTTCCCTTGCAGAGTTCAAATGATTTGTGTTGTTCTCTGCTTCCTTACCCAGAGGAAAGTCCCCATGGCCCATTTTCTGTGCAGTGCTTTTCCACTCTTTCATAATCTATTATTGTGACCTTGAGATGCAGAGAGGAGGCTTTGGCAGGGCGTGCTTTACATGGAGCCAGCACTGCTGGCATCTGTGCCCTGGTCCCACATGCCCATGGCTGTGGTTGCCCTGTGCTCCTGAGAGGACATGCCTGTGCCTGTCATCCTGCATCCTGGCATCTGAGTCAGGGGCTGTGGGACCCTGGAGGCCAAGAGGACTCCTGTCAGTTTCCCCGAGAAGTACCATGTTCTTGGATGGGGAGGGGTGCTGGGTCAGCAAAGAACATGCATGTGGCAGAAGGTGTGTGTGTGTGTGTGTGTGTGTGTGCGCGCACACGTGTGTGTGTGTTTTAGAAAAAGGAACAAAGAGAGACAAAGATACAGAGACAAGACAGAGATAGAGAGACAGAGCTAAGATAGGGATCAAGAAATCTACTTTAAAAGTAGATTTCAAGTTATTTTTTTTTTTTCAGGATTGTCCCTTATTGATTTGATTCTTATAAAAATCAGTTAAAAAACTCTTCACACTATGCAATGCAAGACAGTTTGTCCTTTGGTGAAGACATTGAGGCTACAAGAAGAACATTAGACAACAGGAGAGAGGCTGGGCATGTCAGAGCGGAGGAGGCAGGGGACAGAAGCACAGTGTTAAGGGTTGAATGCTGGGGAGCCCAGAAGCCAACAGCACACCACATCCCATACTGGGTCCCTCACTCACTGTCCACTACAGCCTTGTCCTTTTTTCCCTCTTCACCCTGGTCTGCGTGGGCAGATGCTCCTGCCAAAGCTTACTTCATCAGATGAAATGAAGGGGAAATCTGATTTGCCACTAATTGGACTTACTGTAGGCAATTAGGGTTAAGCTGACATGAAGGAACTATCAGACACTGGGATTTTCAGTGTTTTTCATCATATTCCTGGGAACTTTTTCCAGAATCCAAATGGGATACTGATTGCGGTCACCAGGATTTTGAATCAGTTTAAGTCAGGATACTGGAAATAGCCAGTGTATGCATTATCATTATATAAGTTAACATGTAGTATATGCATATGGCGTATATGAAGTATATGGGGTGTGTGTATATAGCATTTGATAATTATACATGGTGTAAATATAATACATGGGGTGTATATATATGCAGTAAGTGACGTGGATATATTTATCACTCTCTAGATAAACAAGAACATTTAATAAGTGCACAAGGCATTTTCCATTTGATTTTCTAAATTACCTAATCTTTAATTCCTGTCGTGATCAATCATTCACAGATGAAGAGGGCTGGAACGCTGTTCCTGGGCATTCTAATCCCTCCCTTGAAATGAACTTACCATCTGCATTGAACTCCCAAATGGTTTCAACCATCACCTCCCTAAATACTTACAGTGAAATTTCAAGTCTAGACCTTGTTCTTAAAAACAGATGAGTCTATTTCACTGCCTGATCCATTCAGTAATTTAATCCTTTATTGAATGAATTAAATCGTTATTTCACAAACATTTATTTATTGATTGCCCACTCTCTGGAAAGTTCTGTGGAAACTGCAAATATGGTGTGTGTATGTGTGTGTGTGTGTGTGTGTGTGTGTGTGTGTGTATGTCTGAGAGAGAGAGAGAGAGAGAGAGAGAGAGAGAGAGAGAGAGAGAGAGAGAGACTCTGGAGCTTCCTGCCACGAGCTGACATAAAGGCTTACACACACATTCTACATAAGTGCTTATTTAGACTCTGAAGTTCTTGGGTCACATAGGTAATTCCTCAAATCGCTGCCCCCAGGTCAGAGCCAGCCACCTGCTTTCATTACAGAAACTGTAATCGTTCTGTTTCTGGTGCCCAGTGACTCCCTGAAGAGAGCTCCTAGGAAAAATGGGTGCAGACACATTGTTCTCGTCTGCTGGCAGTGCCCTGAAGAACTGTAGAGAGAGGGGTGTCTCCAAGGGAAGCGGCACACAGGTCAATATAATACGGTGGGGTGGGGGGCTGGGAAGTTGCTAGGACACAATGCCCAGCCCTACCTTTTCTCCTGACAAATGCTGTCTTCTCTGATCTCTCTGATTCCTTCTGGACACTTCAAGGGGAATGTGCATCTTGTATGGCAAAACACTGCCTGCATTAGTCTGCGCCAGCCCTGGCCAGGGTCTGAGACCCACCATTCTGCACACTCATGGGTGTGTCTTATTTTTTGAGCTGAGGCCAGACCTTTGCTCCCATCATCATGCCCAGGCTGACATGCAGATGCTCTTAAAGTGGGGCACACATGACCAGGGAGTCATGGGGAGCATGTGTGATAGACAGTGGCCAGCGCCAGAGGCCTGGGTCCTGCTCATAGACACTTCTCTGGGTCTCAGTTTCTTCCTTGGACCCAAAGAGTTTGGACTAGAGCAGCCCTGGGCCTCCAGCTCTGACCTATATGGCTCAGTGGAGCCTGGTTGCCTTCCTTCTACTCAGGGAGGGTGAGGCCTTCCTCCGGGCCCCAGGCAAGCTATGGGTAAGTCTTGGGTGGTCCAACCTGGACAAAGGCTTTGTCTGCCCAGATAATCTGTGCAGGAATGCCCTCAGTTCTAAGGGCCAGTGTTTATAACTGCTGAGGAGGATTGTAATGAGGAAATGCCCTTCACTGAAAAACCAGAAATACTCTCTGAGCCCTTGCTGGGGGCCAGACACACTGAGGGGGGACACAGAGAAACATGGGGGCAGGTCTGGCCCTCCAGGGCCTACAGCCTAATGGAGCAGCTCTACTGCTTTCTCACTCTAATCTAAGGGAGTGGATGCACAGAGTTGGTCTACACGTCCCCTTGGCACCAGGGGAAGCCCGGAGGCAGACGGGGCACTCTTCAGCTTTCCCGCCATTAGCTTCTCTGCGCTAAACTTTCTGTGTTCTGTGCTATTGCAGTCCACTGGTCTGTGCCCTCACACCCCTCCTTCTTTTCCTCATGGCTGCTTAATCCGTGTCTTCCAGGCTCACCATCCAAGTGGCCTCACTTGGTCTTTCTGTTTTCAATTTGCCTTACAGCTCTGCCTACATCTTGCTTTGAATAAGACCTAACTTTTTGCTACCTACCACCTGGGGTCATTCATCCACCATGCCCAAGTTCATGGTGTTGAGTAATATCACTACTCATTTTTACCAGATTGTATATGCCATATCTAGATTTGTTTTTTACCCAGGGATAGCCAGCCCAACCAGGGGTAAGAAACAGAATTTATATGCATGTAAGAAAAGGGATCACAGATTATAAGCCTTCATATAACTATATCTCTGGCTATATATGTATCTATCTTCTATCTATCTGTCTATTATCTATCATCTATGTATCTATCTATCTATCTATCATTTATCTGTCTTCACATAACACACTGCTCAGTTGTCTCCAGGTGCTCGTGACAATTTTTTACCCTCTAGATGGATATGAGTCAAGAGAGAAGATACTGTCTAGAAGAATGGAACAATACAGACCATGTTTATAAAGGTCCCTAACCAGGTGAATGAGACTCTTAATGGATTTTATCGTCTTAGAGATAGGTTAAGTCAGTGGTCACTACCGCATTCCTTTCTATTTGCTGAGCCCTGCCTGTCTGCACCCTTTTTCAGACTTCTCACCGTACATCTGTGTCCAACTGCTATATTCCACTGATTCTGTGATATGCATGGCTTCTTATTTGAACATTTCTGAGACTAGAATACTTTGAAAATTGGTGGTGTATCATAACTTGTTAGTCTGCCTTTCTTTCCTCCCTTCCTTCCTTCCTTCCTTCTTTCCTTCCTTCCTTCCTGGCACACCAATTAATGGAACTACTTATGGTACTTTACACTTGCTGGAATATTGCCTATGGGAAGCTTGAGAGATCCTGAACCAGTGATAATGGTTTTAATAACTCCCTTCCAAGAAAAGTAGAGGACACAGGCATCCTATTAGGAAAAAGAAAAAAAGGGGCTTCCCTGCTATCACTTCAAGAATCTTCCAGGTACTGTCTTCTACTCTACCCCAAACCTACTTGACTGTCTTGGCAGCTGTGGCCTCAGTCCTTCTGCCTCCTCCCTGGTGTCTGTTTCCTGCCTGGGTTTCCACTTAACTCTGTGAGGTCTGTCTGTCCAGCAGAATGTTGGCTTTACCACCAGCCTCTGTCCTCTGCTCGCTCTTGGCTCTATGCTCTGCAACCTGGAGACCCTCATGCCCATGGGCACCCAGGCTCTGGTCAAGCAGGGATCAAGATTTTCTCTGGCTGGGTAGCTCAGACTGTGCTTTTCACTTTTGTATCCTTAGCGCTTTGCACAGTTACTGGCACATAGTAAGGGCTCAATAAATGTTTACACAATAAATCCACAACAGATTTATTGTTTTTTCTCTACATGTGACATATAAGTGCAGAACATCTTGCACACTTTTTCCTTTTTCCCGTGATAAGGAGGAACCATAGCACACAGGCATTCCTGGCATGGCTGAAGCATCTGGTCTCAAGGGCCTTTTACTGACACTCCCATTTAGATGTGGTAGTTTTGTCTTTTTTCTGTCTCTTTAGCTGAGATGGGGTATGGTTAGCTTTATGGGGGTGGGGTAGAGAAGGGAATATGCGTCTTATCTTTCTCCTTCTGCATAGCCTCATACCTGGCCTAGCCTTGAAATTTCCATTTTACCTGGGACAGTTCCAAGTTGAGGCCTGAGCTGGGGCCAGATAAGGCTTCATATGCTTTTGCCTTTCAGCTTGGTCTAGATGAAGGCTGTTTGCATCTGTCAGATGCAAGGGACCTATCCAGGTCACCTCTGGTTTTGATCTAACTCTTTGGTAAAGGTGTGACTCTTAACCCAATTAACATGCTCCTCAAGGGCAGTTATCCATCTATTAGGGTGATTGAGCTTCCTGTGAATTGAGCTCTTTCTGACCACACTGGAGGGCAAAGGAACATTAAGGAGGCAAGAAACTCTCCCTGACCCCCCAACTTAGCAACATGCTGAGAAGCAGGACAGGCCATATCATATACTTCTCCTATAACGAACTGGTTTGTTCACAGTGCTTATGGAGTCTTTTTCACAAATATTCACTCTTATCCAGATTGTGGTATACTATTTCAGGTTTCTTCTAGAAAACAGGTCTGGTGGTATGGTATTTGTTTTCTCTACTCAGGGGCTGTAGCAGGAGCTTCAGATTGTAACATCCATGAGATGGGCACAGTGGGGAGGTGTTGGGCAGTGGTGTGCCGCATGGATTCCTGTGAACTGACTTTTAATCATTCAGAAACCTTGCTAGATGGTCACCCAGGGTAGAGATATTTTTCCCAGAGGAATTGGCAAAGCTACACCAGGGCTTTCTCCTCTTTCCCTTTGTAGAACCAGCACAACATTCATGTGGACTCAGAATGGAGCATCTTGGCAAGTGTTCTGGCTGATTATTTCACTTTCTTTTTTATTTTTTTGTCTTTTAGCTGTGAATTTTATCAAGGAACAGGTATTCATAGTACAACGAGAAGGAGAGGCATACAATGAACATATGAAATGGTCCAGAATAAGGTGAAGACATGTGCTGTGAAAACAGTACCAGCCTCTGGGTGAGAGATCACTGTCTGGCACTGCAGGGGGTGGTCTTGCTGCTCCTGGCTTATTTAGTTATCTATTTATTTATTATATTTTTTGAATGTTTATTTTTGAGAGAGGAAGAGAGACAGAGCATGAGCAGGGGAGGGGCAGAGAGAGAGGGAGACACAGAATCCAAAGCAGGCTCCAGGCTCCGAACTGTTATCAGGAGCCTTAAGCGGAGCTCAAACCCACCAACTACGAGATCATGACCTGAGCCAAAGTCGGATGCTTACCTGCTTAACCAACTGAGCCACCCAGGCACCCCAATGCTCCTGGTTTAAATTCTCCCTCCAAGTGCATGCATCCTCTGCTGCTGTGAGCCATGAGCTAAAACTTTTGCCTGCGACCTTCTCCAGAGATTTGCCCTTGACCAGAGTGGGCCTGCCTGGTCACTCCTCCTCCTGTTCCCACTTAAGGCAGAAAAGTCACCCCCTGGCCCCCGGTGAGGTAACTGCATAAGAGTTATTAGCTGCCAGTGTTTAAGACATTAAACAGTTTCTCTTAATTAAAGACAATCAGGAAAATGCTTGAGGATAAAAGGAACCATCAACATTCTAGTGAAACCAGACATTTTGGATGTTTTTCCTTCCGTTTCTTATGTGGAGCAAACCAGACAGAAAGCACTCATTTCAGAAAAAGAGTTGAAAGCAAAGAAGAGACCTCCTTTCCCTTCTTTTTCCAATGCCCAGTGGACAATACTTTTGGTATGAATAAGTGAGAGTTCTTTATGCTTTCTTAGCTATTATTATCATCAATCCTTTACCCAATACAAATTCCATGTTCCTGCCTGACTTGCAGAGAATGAGGGGCTCCCCAGGAAAGGTGAGGCAGAGCGTAAGCCCTTAGGGAGGTGACATTGACTTAGGGCTAAGGGCTGGGAGGAAGGTTCCCTAGCTCACAGGAGGCATGGAAGGAAGGACCGGTGACAGCCCCAGGTGACAGGATGGGGGCCAGTGGGTGACTACTGGAGGAGGCCAGAGACATCACAGCCACCCTGCAGCTCCATGGACCCTTACCCGCCAGGGCAAGCAAGCAATTCAAATTTTTTCTAAGTATAAAAAGCCTCAGGCCCTTCACTTTGATGAGGCAACCACCAATCTAAGTGACCTTCTGGAGGACCTCTAGGTATCTTGACTCACAAATCTTTTTCTTCACATCAGTGACTAAAACTGGTATTTCCAAACATGTATGAAAAATGGACCCCAGATGAACAGTACGAAATACCACCTGCTTTTCCTCTCCTAAAACCTGCTCAGACATCGAAATGATCTCAGGGTCTGTGCACATTCCAGCAAATCATTGCGGTTGCAGTAAACGTGGTAGGACTGCCTCTCTCAGACCCACCCATCCTTGCCTCTCACAGGCACACCCCTGAAGCTGACCCTGAACCTAAAGTCTCGATGTTCCAAGTTCACCGTAAGTTTCAAATGCCACCCATGTGAGGGCTACCTGAAGGGAAGCCTAGGGTGTCAGGGACATGGTGGGAAGCAAGGAGCATCTCACCGTCAAGGTGGGCTATTGTCCCTGACTGGTCAAAGAGAAGATGCAAAACAGAATTTGTTTCCAAGGCTCCCAGCCTCCTGAAATGGGAGTCTCCCCCAAAAGATTGGTTTTATCTAAGTGAGTTGATTGAGAATGTCTGATGGAATTGTACTCTTTGATTCAGTCAGTGATTGCTATTGAAGTGAGTTTCAGATATTTTTTTTCATTTATATTTATCTTTCATTAGATAATTATTTGTTTTATCCTCCCTTCCATCAACATGGCTTATCAAATGCCTCCCACACACTTAGTACCCTTCTGTGCTGGGGAGACTGATGCAAAAGATAAACTTTTTTTAGGCCAGAGCAGGTAATAGGCTGGTCAATGTTTATTAGCATGTTGATAGCGGTTCATACAACTCTCAGCAGTGTTATCTGACACTTCAAGGAGGATTTCTTTCAGAGGGGGCATCTGATATGAGATCATTCTGGCCTGATGGAGGAAAGAGTCCTTATGTGAGCTCTTGAGAACTGAGGCCAAGAGGCCAGATCCTGAAGAATCTCGGATATTGTTTTCATGAGTTTCATTGTTCATTTGGAGGTTTTGAGAGCCAGAAAAGAATTTTAAGTAAAAGAATGACATAACACACATTTTGAAAATATAGCTCTGGCTGTGGTCAGGGGGAAATGGGATGAAGGGTTTAGTTATCAATGCTCTCTCTGCTATGAATTACTTCAAAATACAGTGACTTAGGACAACAGCACATTTCCCTTTGGGTCAGGATTTCTGGAGATGCCTACCTGAGAAGTTCTGGCTCAGGATCTCCCATGAGGTTGCCGCTACAATGCTGGCTGAGGTTATAGGTACTGGAGGCCAAGGTGACTAACTTTCATGGCTGCCAAATTGGTGCTTGTCATTGGCAGATTGTCATTTCCTCTCCACATCAACCTTTTCACAGGCTGTGTGAGTGTCCGTGTGACGTGGCTGTGAGCTTACTCCAGAATGGGTGACCCAAAGGGAGGCCAAAGTGGCTGTTATGAACTATAGATCTGTGTTCCCTCCAAGTTTACATGTTGAAACCCCAACTCTTATGGTACTTGGAGATGGGGATTAGAAGGCAATTAAGGTTAAATGAGGTCATAAGGGTAAGGCCCTAATCTTACAGGGCTGGTGCCTTTATAAGGAGAGACTTTCTCTGCCATATGAGTACACAGGGAGAAGGCAGTCATATACAAGTCAGGAAGAGGGCTCTCACTAAACACCAAACCTACTGGCGTCCTGATCTTAGACTTCCCAGCCTCCAGAACTGTGAGACCTAAATGTTTGTTCTTTAAGCCACCCGGTCTATGGTATTTTGTTATAAACCATCACTTCAACCATACTCTATTTGCTAGGATAAAGTCACTAAGTCTAGCCCACATTCAAGAGTAAAGGAGTTAGACCCCATCTTTTAAAGGAAAGCATGTCAAAGAACTTGTGGACATACTTTCGATATCTCTTCATGAAGGTTTTAAAATAAGAGATTATTTTGTGACCCAGATGAGAAAAGAAAGTGGGTTGTAATATGACTCTAAAGCAGGGAGAATAGGACACAGCTTGAGAGATAGTAAGTGAATGGAACTAACAGAATTTGGAAATGAATTGCGATTAGACTGAACTAGTACAATGAAGATACGTAAGATATGGAGGAGGGAAAGCAGAGTCAGGACAGGCTAAATGTGAGATGTCTTTGGGATGGGAAAATGGGGATTTAAAATAGGCAGTTGCATGTGTGGATCTGTGGCATTGATCTTGGGGTGGTAAGCATGAAAACCATGGTTATAGATGAGATCACTCAGGCAAAGGGCATAAAATAAGGGGAGCAAAGGGCCCAGGGAAGAGCTCTGGGACACTCCTTCAGGTGGGCTTTGTGTAGAGGATGATGGTCTGGCAAAGAGGATGAAGAATGGAGCAATCAGAGAGTAGGAAGAAAATCCAGAAACTGTGGGCTCAGGGAGCCAGGAGGAGACATTGGGCTCCTGCATCGAACATAACTAACGTTCTGGTAGGTGGCTGGAAGTGGTGATATGGGAGTAGTCAGTGATCTTGGCCTAAATGTCTTAGTGAAGTAAGATGAGTCAGATTGGATTGGGTTGAGGAATGAATATTTGGAAGGACAGACAGTAGACAAATTGTGCTGCCATCTTTGAAGAAGGTTCACTTAGTAGGAGAGTCACACAAATTGTGTTTGAATTACCTCTGGGAGGGCTGCAATAGAGATGGAGGGGGTGAGGAAGAGGGAGTTTGGTGAGAGTGAGGTCCTTGAGAAACTACCTGCCTTTGATCTTTGGGAGGAGCCTTTTTTTTTTTCTTTGTAGGAAGATGGGATTAGGTGTCCATGACAGGTACCTATAAAATTGGGGTTTCCCTTGGGATAACCCAATTAATGCTGTTTTTCTGATGACGTAGAAGTCTAGGTTAAGGGTACTCAACTTTGGTCATATGTTAGAATCACCTGGGGGAACTTTTAATCCTCCTTCATGCCTCTCACCTCTCAGACCCATGATGTCAGAACCTCTGGGTTGGAGCCCCAGCATCAGTAGTTTTTAAAGTTCCCCATGTAGCCCTTGTGGAAGAAGGCCACCAATGGAGGTGAATTCGGGGGAGAAGGGTGGTGGTGATGAGTGCTCATGGGATTAAATTGTGGGAGCAGAGTGTGAGGGAGGCCACTGACCAGTCCTGCCAGACAACATGAAACATTTTTTTTTTTTTTTTGGACAGAGAGAGACAGAGCATGAACGGGGGAGGGGCAGAGAGAAAGGGAGACACAGAATCGGAAACAGGCTCCAGGCTCCGAGCCATCAGCCCAGAGCCTGACGCGGGGCTCGAACTCACGGACCGCGAGATCGTGACCTGGCTGAAGTCGGACGCTTAACCGACTGCGCCACCCAGGCGCCCCACAACATGAAGCATTTTTGAGGCAGGAGGCCATTCATCCCCCGTGGTGATTGTTTACTTGTCTATGTGGTCACCTCCAGTACAGCTACCTGCTTGCTGTTTCAGGTTTGCTGACAGTAGGTGGTAGAAGACCCTAACTTTTGGATGTCTGTTTTGTCATCTGAGAAATGGACATCATAGTGCCTACCTTCTGGGACTGAGGTAGGATTAAGGGAGATGATGAGAACTCATAGCACATAGTAAGTGCTCAATGAAAAGTCACTATTATCATTAGCAAATAACCCTGTTGACTAGAATTTCACATGTGAGTGAGACAACAGTTGAGAGCTATAAAAAACTAATTTGTAGAGAAGAGCTTGTTTACTGGGACAGTGGACCTCAGAGGAGTTTTGAGGTAGGGTGACCTATCGTCTGCTTTTGGAATCCTGGAGAGTGTGGATTGGAGACCTAAGGGCAGATGTCACTGCTTTGGCTGTCTTCATAGGGCCACAGTGCAGTGTTGAACTCAGACTTTGTTTGGCTTGCTGTCTGTCCTGTCCCATTTGGGTCAGTGTCTAGTCTGGGGAACAGATGAAGGATTATTGGTCCCATCACTGGGTCTAACCAAGCCAAGCCATATGTAATGATTAGAGACAGAGATACAAGGCTCTGTTCACTGCAAGGGGCCTATCTTCAAGGGGACCTGTTTCTGGTTGCTTTGATCATCCCTGCTGGCATATTACTCAGACTGCTACTGATTGCACAGGCAAGGAGGAGCACATTTTTCTAAACCAGCTCCAATATGGCATTCTCCACCAGATGAAAAGAAAAGGTGGGGTGCTGCTTGAGCCATGTTGAACATGAGATAAGTCACGCCCAGAAAGATGTACCTAATCAGAGTGGCTTCTTATCTTTGGTATGCATCCTCCCAGTGTGAGCTTTAGCTGCCATTATAATCATTACTTTGGTAGGTCCTGTCCCAGGTTATACTAGTATGTGGTGAGAAGGAGCTCTGGATCCTGCACTGATGGCTGCCTTGCCCACAGAGACTACAAGTCCCAGCATTCATTGCACACAGGTCCTGCCCCCAGCCCCTGTTCCAGGAGAGGCCCTGGAAGCTCTCCCTTGCCTCTCCCAGAAATGTCCCTCCTTATCTTCCTGCACTCTGGCAGGTTGCCACCCAGGCCTTGATTCAGGCAAATGCTTTGTTACAGTGCAGCGGTGGTGATTTTTTCATTCCTGGTGGTTTCTTTACACCATGATGAGACAGGAAAAGCAACATGTCTTAGCAGAACGCTGCCTCACTGCTCATTCATTCAGCCAGAGACCAGAACCCTGGCAAGATCCAGAGTTTTGTCAGATGGGAACTGTGGTAGTGAGTAAAAAAAGTGAAACCAGATGTTCTTTCCCTCCAGTTGCTTCATATCCATGCAGGGGCTTGGAGGAGGAGGCTGTAAAAATGTCACAGTCCTTGATTCCTGAGGCCCAGATTTACACACCGTGTAACCTTGCACCATAAATCCACCGCCCTTGCTGGAGCATCAGCTTCCGAAGGGGCAGAGCCCAGCTGTGGCGTGGACCAGAGGCAGCTAGTGGTGCTGGAGGGACATGGGTGGGGAGCATTGGGCCAGGGAGTCTGGCAAGGGACCAGCAACTGCTTTTCAAGAATTTTAAAGAAGTCAAAAGATTTTTACAAGATTGGCTTGGAGTTTGGCCTTCTTAGGAGATAAGCCAAACTCTATTTTGTGCTTTAGTCTGAAAGAGAACTTGATTTCTCTTTGGAACATATTTGCACATGCAAGAGAAGTCAATGGGAATGAAACACACATAAGCAGAGTATTTTCATGTCAAGTCGAAGTGCTGGCCAGAGAGAGGAGAAGAAGGCAGAGGCTGGAGCCCACCTGTCTGAGAAGGCCATCCTCTGGAAGCTGGAACTGACCTTGAGTGTCACAGGAAGCCATCTCACCTTGGCTTTAAAATGCTGATTCTATCTGGTATGTGAATAAATTATGAGGTTGGGGTCAAGAATGGAAGCAAGGAGACAGCTTAGGAGACTCTTCTAGAAATCCAGGCAGGAGACAATGGTGGCTTGGACAAGGTGAAAGCCACGAATGTGGAGAATGACAAATGGTTTGGTGGTGACACACAGTAGGAAGAATCAAGGATGCTTCCCAGAGTTTGGTGCAAGCAGCTGAGTGGACCATGGCCATGCCATTGAAACAGGGAAACCTGGAGTAAGACCAGGTTTGTTGAGATTTAGACCTTGCTTTTTCAATATGTTGGACTGGAAACACTTATAGACATATATGGGGGATGTTTTAAATGTACTTTTTAAAATGTTTATTTATTTTTGAGAGAGACAGAGACAGAGACAGAGACAGAGTGAGAGCGGGGCGGGGGCGGGGGCGGGGGGGGGGGGCAGAGAGTGAGGGAGACACAGAATCCAAAGCAGGCTCCAGAGTCTGAGCTGTCAGAACAGAGCCTGATGTGGGGCCCAAACTCACAAACCGAACTGTGAGATCATGACCTGAGCCGAAGTTGGACGCTTAACCAATTGAGCCACCCAGGCGCCCCTATGGCGGATGTTTTAAAGAGACAGTAAGATATATGGGTCTAGAGCTATGAAAAGAGGCCAGGGCTGAGATAGCAATCTGGGAGTCGTACGACAATTGAAAAGATAGAAATGGAGTATTGGTACTCAGGCCATAGCTGCCCTGTGCTATGGACATGATCATGTGGTCACCTTCTGGCCTCTGTGTCAATGCCCATCAGTGTGGGGAGATCTTAGGTTGTGTATGCATTGTTCCTTTGCTGCCTGCAGCTGACATCTGTTTGTCATGTTTCTATCTGAGTCCAGAGCCTCCCCCACTGTTTCCCTGCAGGGCTTCCCTGGTTGCTGCCTGCAATTGAGGGGAGCTCCCCCATGGTACAAAAACCCCTACCATCCTGACCCTAGATCAGTAGGCATTCTTCCCAAGTTCCCTGTATCTGTCTTTTTCATGATCTGGCTCAAATTTTCTGCTCTCAGAAAACATTTTCCAAGCTTGTTGACATTTTTACAATAGGTATAACCTTATTATCTTATTATTAGTCACTAAACCGGAACGATTTGTTTTTCTATTTGATCCATGTTGCCTCAAGTGTTACATTAGTTTCTGGTACATTCAAAATGACTGAGTTCTGAGAGCTGACTTTAAATGATTCTTCTAGGTATGTGTCTAACCAGTAGATGGTCAGGATGTCACTCAGGATGCCTGTTACAAAAATGCAGGTTGTAGTAGATCGTTCTGTTCTTGCTTATTGTATTTCATGCAATTTCATTCTATACAAACCGTGGTTTTCATTTGTTCTAATTAAAGAGTAGCGATGTTCAGTTTGGTGGATTCTTCATATAAAATGCCTCAAATAGCCTCCCCCTTCCCCTGCCCCCAAATCAGGCTGAAAACAGACTCATGCTTGTACTGTAGAATTAAAAATTGCACTTGGGTGACTGAAGCCAGAACATATGTGCGAACAGCTGAGAGTGTTTATTGTGGTCTAATATGGAGCCTGTGGGCCAAGCAAGGAAGGCCCAGGGCAATTTGATTTACCATCCAGGAGAGACCAAAACTTGAACTACTCTGAGCCCAGGATGGGACCCTCCTCTCCCTGCACCTGTGAGCTCCAACCCCCACTGAATCCATGAAGCTCACAGGAGTCTCCTGAAGAAAATGAAGGGAGCCCATAGCTCCAGGCCCCACACCCAGCAGTGCTATCCAAAGCCCTTCTTACTCCCCCTAAGTATTTGGCCTTTGCTGGTACCTAGATCACTCCCTGGACTGGAGCCTCAGATTTCATCTCCTTTGGGGAGATTTGTTGCAGATAACTGGAACAAAAGACAAGCTGGGGAGCCATGAGGGTATGTGGGGAATATGAAAGTATGTAGAAGGTCAGAGTGCTCACAGGATTGGGTACAGTGAGACACAGAGACACCCGGCAGGGAAGTCTTGGGACAACCCAACAGGTAAGAGGGTAAGTGAGCTCTTGAAACTGCCTGAGAAGGCAAGGTCATTGTGGGGGGCCAGGGGGTGAGAACCAAGGGTGAGGGGGGTATGGAAGTCAGGGAGAAGCACATTCCAAGAAAGAAGAGTAATGAGTCAACACAGTGCAGACAGTTCTTAAGATGAAAAGAAAGTGCTCAGTGGATTTGGAAATCTGGTGCTAACTGGTGACTTTAATAAGAGCTGGATGGTAGATGGTGGGGGGGGGGGGCGGGCAGGAGCCAGACTACAGGAGCTAGAAAGTGAAAACAACAAAAAGGCTAAGTGAAACTACTCTGAGACAATTTGGCAAAGACAGAGACAGAGGGCAGAAGGAGAGAGAACATACAGGGTGGAGGAGGAGTTTGGTGGGTTTGTTTCTGTTTGCTTGGTTTTGCAGAGGTTGGGGTGGGGGTTTGTCATGGGATTCGTGTCAAGATGACTTGTTTCTCTAGAGGTGTGTCTGGAGGGAGGTTAGGAGTGCCTGGAAAAGGCCAGGGAGTAACACACCAAGAGAGGAGCACACTCTTCAAATCCAGCCCCACCCCTTTGCCTGATTGCCCCACCCAAGCCCTCGTGATTCACCTCCCCCTCCTCCCTCCCCTTCCGCCTCCCCCCCCCCCCCAGTGAAAGTCAGCTTGACATCATGGCTCCACCAAGGGGATTGTTCTGTGATTCCTACTATGGCCAGGAGAATGTTTTGTTGTTGGTGCTGATTACCATTTTGGTTTTAAATGGGGAGTATCTGGATGGTCAGCCCAAGGGACAAGGGAAGGGGGAGGGAGAGAAAACAGAGAGGGTTCTTTAGGAGGGAGGTGGATGGGGTCTGCATGCAGGTGAGCCACCAGGAGGGTAGGAGAAGGAGGACTCATCCTTTGAGCCTGGAGAGGAAGCAAGAGGAGGATGAGCCCTGGGAACTCCTGAGAATTCATGCCTGACAGCCCTACTTTCCCTGTTGAAAAGGTAGTGTACAAAAGGCCACTTGTTGTAGGGGACGACAAGGGTGGGGCTTGATGAGGACATCTGAGGTCAGCTGTTGTAGGGACTGGGTGTGTGGAGGGGGTTGGGGTAGGATCCAGGAGGGGACCTTGCTGGGTCCAGGTGAATGGCAGACTGAGGTGTCCCTGACACAGATGATCCATAGTTGCCTCCATCAGTGCCATAAGGGTATAGGAAGGAAGGAGGTGTATGGGGATTTGAAGAGGGGTCAAGATCCTAAGGTATCTGTTCCACTGATGTATTTGTTCATTCTTTTGCCCATACCTCACTCTCTTGATTATTTTCTTTATCAATTATATTGATATTTTTAATTTATTTTTAATTTATCAATTATAGGTAGAGTCTGTTGACTTCCTCTTAGGATTTTTAATTTATAATTATAGGTGGGGGTCTGTTGACTTCCTCTTAGGATTAATGAGAAGTCAGCTCTCTTATTCTCTCCAATTCACCTCCCCCCATTCTCCTCATACAGCTATATCACTGTTTTTAATAAAATCAGTAATCACTGTTTTTAAAACCAAAACTGTTGATATTATTTACAAGTCAGAGCTTGTGTTATATCTGTATTTTTCTGTAGACTTTTGTCTTCCTTTAAGTTACCTATTTGTCTTACTCATGACTTACATGCTCTTTTTATAAACATATATGTGGCAATTTAAAATATGTCCAAGATCCTTTTGACCCTCTTCCCTTCAAAATGGAGAGCACCTGTGCTGTGTGCAGGCTGTACCCAGTGCATTCTTCTAACAAATATGATGTGATGGCATGTGACTTCTGAGGCTAGGCCGTAAAAGGTCTTACAGCCTCCTCCTTGGTCTTTCTCACAGACTTGCTTGCTCTAGGGAAAACTAGTTGCCATGTTGTGAGGTCATGTGATCAGCCCTATGGACAGGTCCATGTGGGAAGAGACTGTGGCCTATTACCAATGGCCAGTAGGAACTGAGGCCTCCTCTAACAGCTGTGTGAGTGAGCCATGCTAGAAGCGGAGCCCATAGATCCAGTCAGCTTGCGGGGGACTGGAGCCCTGCTGACATCTTACCTGCAACCTCAGTGGAGAATCTGAGCCAGCATCTCTCAGCTAAGCTGCTCCCAGATTCCTGACGCTCAGAATCTGGGAGATAATAAATGTTTATTATCTGTAAGTCTTGGGGTAATTTGTCATGCAGCAATAAATCATTAATATTATATCTTTAACCTCTTCCTGATTATCACTTTGTCACTAGATCTGCCACATTATCTACTCTGTCAAGCCTAATTGTTTTTCTCCTGGATCTCTCCATCTTTCTGCTCCCACTGGACTGGTTATTCTCAAGACCTGCAGCAAACTTGGCATGTTTCCTACCCTGGTGATTGGGGTCACTGGTTCCTAGATCCCTATATCCTTTCTTATTCTTCCTTTTTATTCTCTCCTTTCCCTGAAACCCATCAACTACTACTCTTAGGACAAAGAGTATAGGAGATAATTTTCTTACCCTTGAGTGTCTAAAAATGTTTTTACCTGCTCTCATTCTTGATTAGTCTGTCAATTAAAGAATTCAAGGTAGAAAAATAGTCTTCTCTTAGAATTTTGAAGTCATTGATTGATCTTCTAGCATCCAATGTTGTACTTGTTGTCCAATACCATTTTCATTCTTATTTCTTTGTGTATTACCTGGCCTTCCCTTCCTTGGAAGTTCAAAGCTCCTCTGTTTATCCCTGGTGTTGGAGAATTGTATAGTGACATGCCTTGGAATATTAGTTAGGATGCTTTGTTGATACTAAAGAAAGCCCAACCAAGATTGGCTCATTATACAAGTGGATTTATTATCTTGCATAATAAGAAGTCTTGAAGTGGGGCATCTGGGTAGCTCAGTCAGTTAAGCATCTGACTTTGGCTCAGGTCATGATTCACAGTTCATGAGTTCAAGCTCTGCATCAGGCTCTGTGCTGACAGCTCAGAGCCTGGAGCCTGCTTCAGATTCTGTTCCTCTCCCTCTCCCTGCCCCTCCTTTGCTTGTGCTTTGTCTGTCTCTCTCTCTCAAAAATAAATAAACATTGAAAAGAAAAAAGTCCTGAAGTAAGATGCCTCTGGTGCTGATTAACATAATGAATGAATTACATCATCAGGGACCCAGGACTTAACCCCCTCCCACCACCAAAAAAAAATTCCTCCAGAGTGCCTTGAATAATTCCCCTTGTAGGAAAAATATAGCAGCAGTGTTTATTGGGACTATTTCTTCCTCTGACTCTTTTTCAAACTGTGGAATATTTCCCAGAATCAGTCCCTTCCTGGGCAGACTTTGCTTCATGGTCCTACATCCCAAACGAGGTGTTATGCCCCTTCCTAAACAAATCATTAGACAAGTGGAATAAAATTAATATAATTGCCCTCCACTAATCAAGATCTACTCCTTGGAACTGAAGATGGGGTTGGTCTTCTCTGGCACGACTTTGCCATAGAATGTGGAGATTTTAAACAAAATCTGAATCCTATTATAAGGAACAATAACGCAAGTGCTATTGGTAGGCAACTGAAATGTCTGCTGTAGCACTGTGGGTTTTGTGTGTGTGTTTGTTTTTTGTCTTTTTTGTTTGTTTGTTTGCTTTGTTTTTTGCCATGTGCTGTGATCAAACCTGGTGATCTATCTTCTAAAACTTGTTTAAGTCTCCTACCTGCTGATATCCCTCTCCTGTGTCTTTGTCCTTGTGGGTCTATGCCATTTTGTTCCTTGATTACCATTTTAATAGGCTCTCTGAAGGGAGGGGTGATCAGTCTGTATGTTGAATCTGTCATCTCTCTTTGGAAGCCCTGTGGCCAATGTTTTTCAATCTGTGAATTATAACCCATGAGTAAGTTATGTCCAGTACTTAAAAAATGAAACAGAATAGAAAATACCAGAGTGTATGTACCACATATAGTAGGATTGAATGTTGTTTCACTGAACTTTTGTTTCAGCTGTGTGCTCATGTGTGTGCATCTGTCCTGTATAGAGATGTCAAATGTGTTTTCTGCTAGATGTTGCACACAAAAATATCTGGGAAGTATTGCTTTAAAGAAATGTCTTTGGAACATTTTGTGTTCTATAAGAGTAGCGTATTTTGGTTTGTTTTACAGATCTGTGAGGCTAGGAGGACATCTAACAAGCATATCAAACTTCAGTGGGTATGACATAAAGTGGTGTATGTATAAAGAAACGGTCTCACTCTCTCACAGATCAACCAAAATCTCATAGGAATAAATGTGTTACTGTTATCATTCTATTCATTTCTGTTTTCCAGAGGAAGAAACTGCAATCCAGAAATACACATAATGCCTGCATAAGGCAGCAAGAAGGCAGGCCAGGGCACATTTCTGGACACTGAGTGTGGAGAGTGGCTAAGATCTGCCTCCTGATGGTTAGGGCTGGTTAGTAGAACATGTGGAGCTCTGCTTCCAGGGGTAACCTGTCTATTCAGCAAGCAACCAGCAAAAAGTTGCATTCCGCAAATGTTTTGAGAGCCTCAGACAAGGCGAGGTGCAGGGCTATGGCTGAGTTACAGAATGGAGCAAGATCAAGGTTTGTTTTTGAGGCTTATATTCACCCCAAGTCCATCTTTCCAGGAGGTTGTTTTCAGCAGAGACTTATGGGGATATTTTCTGTGCCTAAAGACTTTGAGGAAGTGAAAACCTTCTTCTGCCAAACCAGCGTTTTTAGATCAAAACGTGTCGTGGTTGGGAAGCTCTTGTCTCTGGCTGAGGTCACTATCAGCCACACTGGTAAGAAGCATGGAAATCTGGTGCTCAGTTCTCATCCCTAGGCAGAAGGCCGGCCTGGAGGACTTCTCAGTCTGGTAGCCCTGGCCTCTTCAGTGGCCCCATTAACAACATATTCTGCCTTTCCTGTTGCCCTTCCTTGTTTCTGTCTTGCCATTCTTGTTACAATATGCTTTCTGCTTTTCATTTTTAAAACTCTTGATTTCAGCTCAGGTCATGATCTCAAGGTCTGTGAGTTCGAGCCGTGTGTTGGGTTCTACTCTGTATGGAGCCTGCTTGGGATTCTCTTTCTCCGTCTCTCTCTGCCCCTCCCCCTGCTTGTGGACATGTAAGCACCCCCCCAAATAAAAATAAATAAACTTTTTTAAAAAGTTAAAATTCTTTTTTTAAACAGCTTTGTGGAAATATCTTTGACATACAAAAATCATGTATATTTGAGGTATACAAGTTGATGTTTTGATATGTGTATATATTGTGAAAAGATCACTAAAATCAAGATAACTAACATATCTACCACCTCTACATAGTTACCATTGTGTGTGTGTGTGTGTGTGTGTGTGTGTGTGTGAGCATGTAGTAAGAAGATTTCATTTTAGACCTATCCCCTTCACAACTTTCAAGTATACAACACGGTATTGTTAACTATAGCCACCAGGCTATGCATTAGACCTCTAGAACTTATCTCTTATCTCTTACTCATCTTGCATAACTGAAACCCTTTGGCCAACACCACCCTATTTTGGCCTTCCCTCTGCCTCTGGCAACCACCGTTCAACTCTCTGCTTCTATGAATTTGACTATTCCACATGTAAGTGAGATCATATAGTACATCTCTCTCTATGTCTGGCTTACTTCATGTAGCAGTGTCCTCCAGGCCCATCCACGTTGTCACAAATGGCAGGGTCTCCTTCTTTTTAAAGGCTGAATCATATTTCATCACCTGTATATATTACCTTTTATCCATTCATCTGTCAAAGGGCACAGGTTGTTTCCATATCTTGCCTATTGTGAGTAAACTATGGGAATGCAGATAACTCTTCGTGAGCATGATTTATTTCCTTTGGGTATCTACCCAGAAGTGGGATTGCTGGGTCATATGTTAATTCTATTTTTGATTTTTTAAGGAAGCTTCATATTGTTTTCCATAGTAGCTGCACTTAAAATTCTTTGTTAGAATTCTTTGTTACTTCCTCCAACATTTTCTCCCTCTTCTCTTTTTAACTTAGCCAGTTATTTGTCTTAATTTGTTTTTTTCCTTTATTGTCCCTGTTTTGCTCACTCTTCTTCTTTTTTTTGTTCTAGTACACGTTTGTGTTTCAATTTTTTATTCTTTTCCTTCATTCCTCCTATGAATGCTTCCCTCCTCTTTATCCCAAGACTTTTGATGTCCTCCTTACCACTCCTTTAGGAAACGCAGAATGTCCACTGAAGGCAGTGGAGCAAGATGGCTTGGTGGAGATAACTGATGGGGAGGGTTCACAATGTCAGAGGTGGCTCCCCCCCAGAAGAGAGGGAGCTGCATCTTGTCCAACACTTTCATCAGATGTCACCCATATGAAGTCATAAAAGTCACTCTACCAAATTTTTTGGGTCCTCAGCAGGACCTGAACATGTCTTGGAAAGCTTGAAGATGGGCTGAATCTAAGAAGAAAATGTGTCACTTTATTCACTTGGGTGAGAAAATGAATGGCTCAAGACTGGGGTGGGGAGATGTGGCTGGAGCAGGGAAGAAGACTTAAAAGGGTCTTATACAAGGGTAGAGTAAGAAGGAGCCACCAGCAGGTGTGACCCCCCCCCCCCACACACACACAGAAGCTCATTGATGGTCAGGTTGCATCAGAGAAGCTCAGTGTCTGGAGTAAGCCACATTGGTCAGGCATTACACTTAAGAAGGAAACAGCCACCATCCACATTTGTCAAGAGCTACTGGGATGGTGCAGGACTTGAGACCACACTGTGCCAGAAAAGTCGAAAGAACTAGGGATGGATAGGGAGATGAAAAAAAGAATGTGGTAACCATATTCAAATACTGAGGAAAAGAGATTAGACTTTGGCTCCAAGGGGGAGAGCTAAGTCCCTGGAGCTGGACTTCATTTTCAACATATGAGGAAGGTACTTTGGATCAGTCAAGGCTGTCCAAAGATGGACTGGACCGATTCGCGGGGAAGTATGTCCCTCTCATTGGAAAAGTTCGAGTGCTTGCTGAAATGTTTCAGAAGAGATTCAGACACTGGATATTTGGTTGAACAAGATGACAATCATAACCTTTTATTGGTTGGTACTAATACTAATTAACAATAATAATAACTAACACTAATTGACTGGATATATGGTGCCCAATTGTCTATCTGCATTATCTTATTTAATCCTCACAACAGCATGAGGTACTTACTATTATTATACTGTTTTAGAGATGAGGAAACAGGCTTAGGGAGGGTGATGAATGTGTCCCAAATCTATATTGACAGTCTAGAATAAGGCCTCATTGGTGAATGGAACTAAAAACCTAACATTTAAGGTCAAGAGAAGGTCTAATGACAATTTAATACAGACATGGTGGGGGTGGGGGGTTGGAGCAGAGTTGAATATTTTCTTCCAATGGCTGCAAATAACATGGGCAGGTGGTTTCTGTAGTCTCTGTATAGGAATGGTACAGCAGCAAGGCAGACAAGAGGAGCCCTAAAGGGATAAAACATAGCTGTCTTCTTTAGGTGGGTGGAGTTAGTCTTAAACAAACAAACAAACAAACAAACCACACCAATAGTCAAACAACATAGTCTTTGCCTATAACAGTTTTTTTAGTTTTAATAGTTTTTTAATAATCTGTAAAAACAATTTTATGAAAATGACAAGTACGAGTCTTATTTCTGAATTACAACAGCAGTAATTTTGTTTCTGATGCTGATATGATCAGAGAGGAGTGATTGACAGTCATCATTATTCCCAGCCTATATTTTCCTTCTCAATACTGAAGAAATAAAACAGAAAGACTTGGAGTTCTTTTATATGGTGTCCAGCTCTTAACGTTGTTTTTTAGTTGACAAGTTTGTCTGAATACCTAACCCGACGCTATTGGAAATTGGAAGCCCTCCCAGCAGCGTGAAGTTCCCCCATTCAGTTCCAAGTGCATTCTATTCTAGATTGTGAGTGTTACTTCTATAATTAGCATGTCCCAGGTTTAGAGGCTCCCTCCCTAGTCATTTTCACTTGAAACCACTGGATGAAATGAAGAGGGAGGAGGAAGGCGCAGGGGCAGACCCCCCTGGCCAAGCAGGCAGAATTGGGGGTGCTCACAGGTCTTGCTAGCCTGTCTGCTCTGGTCCTGAAGTTGGCTTTCAAGGTGCAGGATTTGAAAATGAAACATTTGTGAATGATGCTCAATGAGCAGTAATTGTTCCGTAGGGAAATGCCCGGCATTGCATCAGATGGTATTACAGCGCCAGGCAGTGCAGGGAGAGTGAGGGAGTTGCCTGCATTATTCAGGGTGGATCTCGGGGAGAAGAGGAAATGAAAGGCACATGATGGTTGAGGGGTGGGGGGGGGGAGAAGAAGAGAGTGAGAATCTTGGAGTCTGTAGTGACCCCAAGGGGTCTCATGTAGTGAGAGCTCAGGGCTGGGAGTTTGGTCACCTGTCACCTTCAGCTTGACACTTGAATCTGCCCTACTTTGGGGACTCAGTCATTCAAAAGTCTCCAGATCCCATGACATCATGAATCGGGGTTGTCCTGAAGAGCTTGTGGGAAGAAATGGGTAAGATTGCTCAAGCCCTCCCTGCTCCCTGACTCTAGTGACCTGGACTAAGAAAGGCTCACTCCACAGCTCCAGGGTTTTCTTTCCAACACGCCCGAGCTTTCCCCTTGGGTGGGACCCTTGGTGAATCAGAAAGGGTGTGCTGTGGGAGGAGGGACAGAGGCCAATCCTCATTGCCGGGAGCCCTTGCAGATGGAGAGCTGCTCTTACAAGGAGGTGCCCGCCCAGGTGCCAGCTCCCGTTTGTCTTGTGGAAGGATGCCATGTTCTTACCTCTCTGGCAAGGCTGGCGGTTGGGAGCTGGGAGTGTGATACACATCTGTTCCGAGCCAAGCGCTGGTCTCAGAACTGGGTCACCTCATAGACAAGCAAAGATGATCTATCCTGATTGGTGTGATCGGATTTCATCCTTCCTTGTCAAACCCAGCCGTGCCCCCACTGTCTCCCAGCATCAAGGCTCTCCTTTGTCCTCTCCTTCCAGTAGGCTGAAGAGTGAAGTGACACAGGGGCTTGTCGCCCGAGTCGTCCCCCCCTCCCCCCGCCGCCTCCTGCACTCTGCTCTGTTCTCAGCTCTGGGCACTCATACTGGCTTCTCTGCCTGGAGGCCAAGGAGCCCATCAAATGCCCTCTAATGGGGCAGAAGGTGTCGGCTTCTCTCAGAAGCCTGTATCTCTGTAGTTTTATATTCCCAGCATGTGCCAGGACATGCAGCATGGCTCTTTCAAGAGCAGTGTTTCACTGACACGGCTTTGGGCTTGGAGGGGTGTTTCTCTGTCTCCCATCCCGCCCCTCCCCTGTGTCTTTCTAGCTTGTTTTTCTGCTGACAACTGGCCCCTGGTGCTCCTGTGGTCTGAGGAGCCCTGTGATTGAAACAAGGAGTTAGCACATGCCGCCCCCTAATGGTTCCAGCCTCTAAGTCCTTAGGCTCCTCCGGGAACAGACAGCCCCAGGCCTTCATAGAGGGTCCCAGCAAGTCTCCTTTCAAGGAAGCTGGTTCCTCCCCTACAGCCCAGCTGGAAGAACCAGCCCTGGCTCTTGGCCTGGGTTGGGGAGATGGGGAATGTCAAAAGTTAGGCAGCTTCGGTGTGTCTGGCTGGAGAGAAACGGCCCAGCGTCTCATTGCCAGCTGTGGAATAACTGGACTCTTGCAGTCCAAGAACGTTCCTTGGACCGTCCTTTCCACCTGTTCCTGTGCAGCAACTCACAGGGTCCGGAGAGGGAAGAAGAGCGCCTGTCGGCTGTGCACACCAACCAAGAGGGCTTCCTTCTCCTGCCTTCTGGTGAATGTGGGCCAAATGTGACTGATATGCCCCCTCAGACTTTCCAGCTGGAGCCTCAAGAATCAACTCCAAAGCCAGGAAGAAAGGGAGGGAGAACACATAAGCCTCTTGAAATAACTTCTGTGGAGTTAATGTTTGAAGAACCTGAAGAAATCGGTTAGACAGAGTCCAGTTCTGTTTTGAGAAGAATCTTGGGACTTAATCAAGGACCAAAGTTCATAGGTGTGGGAGGAAAAACTGGGCAACATTTTGTTTTTGGTAGTTAGGAAGCTTGTCTTCAGAAGTGATGGAAACCAGCTAAAAAGAGGAAACTTGTTATTTCCCGCCAATAGACCCAAATCCAGCAAAAGTGAGGCATCGTGTTCTGAGCTCTGCTGCTCAGCAGGAAGCAGTACAAGAATTAGCATTCACCAGTTGAGAATTTCTACCATGGAGCTTCTTAGGGGGAAAACACTGAATGTAAACGAGAGTGCAGCACTGGTCTTCAGCTTTCCTTTTTTTTTTTAAGTTATTATTATTATCATTTTTTAACGTTTATTTATTTTTGTCAAACACACACACACACACACACACACACACACACACACACAGGTGTGAGCGGTGGTGGGTGGGAGAGATGCAGAGAGAGGGAGACACAGAATCCGAAGCAGGCTCCAGGCTCTGAGCTGTCAGCAAGGAGCCCGACGCAGGGCTCGAACCCATGAACCGTGAGATCATGACCTGAGCTGAAGTTGGACGTTTAACTGACGAGCCACCCAGTTGCCCCTGGTCTTCAGCTTTTCTTACATTGTGGGTGGTGGTCACAGAGATTATGCACTAATTCCCAGGGAATTGCAGGTGGGTCGTGGGGGTGAACCACTGCTCTCTCTTGACAGATCAAAGGGCCATGAGACCTGAAAGTGGACAAGGCTGGATTGAGTTGTGACATGACGGGTCTGGTTTTCATGTGAAATTTAAGCAGATAGAACATTTCCAATAGAATCACTCCTTGTAGACATGGAAAAGCAGCATTTAAGGTTTTAAAAAATTTTATTTGGCTCTCTGGTTGCAAAAAACTTGTGTGTCATTAGGAAACAAATCTTCCCCTGCCCTCCACTTTGAAGAATGGAGTTCTTTTCTCCTTTCTGAAAATTTTGAGCAAATTTTGAAAAATAAAAATGAAAAAAAAAAGTACCCTCCTATTGGAAAGAACTGACCTGAAATTTTGGCCTTATTTGTCTCTGGTTGCCTGGTGGTGCTGATGCAGGCAGTAGCTTCCTAAGGGTAGAGAAGCTCTCATGTGCACCCTAGGCAAGCTGGAGAGAGACAGCAAGTCCTACTTGAGAGCTGTCAGAGCCTGGCACACGAAGGGTAAATCTAGCCCTTGCTGCTGCTTCCTCAGGGGAACAGAGCTGGCTCAGAAATAACTTCAAGTTATTCTATTCTACCTCAAGATATGGTCTGTTTTATTGCCACCAGACCCCCACCCCACCAACTTAAAGATGGTAGTGTGTGGCTTGGGAGATGTTGCACTGCCTTGTTTGGCCACTACTCACTTTCCTCTTTCAGACCATCTTATACAAGGCCAGTTCCACCTCTGGAGAAGTGTTTCCCCAAAGCTGGATTCCGCTGAGCTGCGACACATCTGCTCTCTGGTTTTAGATGGGTAAAATCAAAGGTCAACAGACGGCCCTGGGCTTCTAGGTGATGTTTAAAACAAAAAGGTGTGACCAGAAGACCTCTAAGATTTCTTTAAATCCTTGACATGCCATGATTCCCTGTTAATGTTCTAATGGTGGTTAGAGGAAGCCAGCGAGTTCTAAACGTCATGGCACCTGGAGAAAAATGGCAGAAGCCCTCCACGGTAGGACCTCAGCTCATCGAAATGTAGGCGAGGCTCCAAGCACACCTGCTATAATAGGGTCTCACGGCAAATCCAGGCAGAGCTTGTGCCTTGCTTTGCCACTTTGTGGGATCAGAAGCAAGTTACTTCTCTGAGCTCCAGTGTCCTCCTTGGAATGAAGATGTTGTGAGCATTGTTTCAAGAGCTTGATGCTTAGCATATTATTATTTATAATTTAATTTATTTTATATTAATTTATATATTATTTACTTAAATTTACATATTTATAATAATAACATCAATATAATTATTGTTTTTAAAGACTGGATTAAAAGGACCAAAAGAAAATGAAATGTAGAACTGGTTTCTGTGAGCCCTCTATGCCCTTCCTGGACTTAGGTTTAGGCAGGTGAAGGAATTTGGGATAAAAGTGTAAATAAAAGCTTTGGGAGAAAGATGAGGAAGCAGAAAAGGGAAGGAGATCTAGGCCCTTTCCTGGAGAAACTAGATCAGATCACAACTTGAGCCTTGAGAACATTGCAGGGGAGCAGACATTGGGGAAAGTGTGAACAAAACAGGGGGGAGAAACCCGAGACATTAATTCTGCTGGGGAATACAGCAGTGAATAGAATCTGACAGAATCCTGGGTTTACGGTCTGGATACCTGCAGGGAGAAGTTTTGGCTGGAGTGGAAAAGGGGACCTGGCAGGGGAGCCCAAAACTGGGAACCAATCCAAAGCCACCAGCCTGCCAGGCCGAGAGGGGAACTTGGGAGCGCTGGCCTGGTAAGCACCTGATTAATGAGTAAGCTGCTGGCTGGTTCAGGTAAGGGTGCACCTGTGATTTACCTAATCCCTACAAAGCTCGCATCATGAGCTCTCCACACACCCTAGTCATTTTTCACTCCGACTGCTTTACTGAGCCTGGATTTTGCTGAGTGGCCTTTAGGGGAAGGGGCTTTTGAAAGAAAGTTAAAAAAAAAAATCTGACTTTTATTGGGTGGTCTTGGTCGTTAACAGAAGTGGCAGTGAAAACAAAAATAGAAATTGCTTCATAAACTTGAGAGCTCCAGGAGCTATTGAACAAAACGTGGGCAAAAGCTATCCTATGTTATCAGAGACTTTGGACGATCTTGTGTTTTTGTGGTCTTTCTTGTATGGTTGGGTTATTATGTTTGTCAATATAATTTTTTTTTAATTTTCATTTAAGTGTATGTAACATGCTTAAGAAAAGTTCCAAAAGCCTAAACGTATAATGTGCTAAGTTCACAAATTGAAAACACTCATATGAACAGCACTTAGATCAAGAAACAGAGCACGACCAGCACCCAGGAGCCTACCCTGTGCCCCTTTTCCAGCGTTAGCCCTCATCTTACATCATGGTTAGTTTTGCCTGTTTCCCACCCACCCCTTTTTAAAAATTGTTAATTGTGGTAAAATGCACAAAACATTAAATGTATGTATCATCTTAACCATTTTTCAGTGTGCAGGTCAATGGCATTAAGAACATGCATGTTGTCATGCAAACATGACTGCCATCTACCTCAGAACTGTTTTCATCTTGCAAAACTGAAACTCTGCACCCATTAAACACGAACTACCCACTCCATCCTCCCCATCTCTCCCAGCCCCTGGCAACAGGCCCTTCTACTTTCTGCCTGTAATTTTGGCTATTCCAGGAACTTCATATGAGTGGAATCATAGTGTTTGTTCTTTCGTGACTGGCTTACTTCACTTGGTGTAATGTCCTCAAGGGTCAGCCAGGTTGGAGCCTGTGTCAGAATTCCCTCCTTTTTAAGGCTGAATAATATTGCATTGTATGTATAGACCACATGTGTCATTCATCCACTGATGAACACTTGGGTTACTTCCCTTTGAGTATTGTGAACAGTGTTACAATAAACATGAGCATACAAATACCTCTTCAAGACTCTGCTTTCAGTCTTTTGGATATATACTGGAATTGTTCAGTCATGTGATAATTCCATTTTTAATTTTTTGGGAACTTCCAGGCTGTTTTCCATAGCTGGTTTTGCTTGTTTTTAATTTTATAGACATAGGACCATCCAATATGTACTCTTTGGTCTGGCTTTTTTCATTTAACCTTGTGTTTGTGAGACTCCATTTTTATTGATATAATTTTTAACAGGCACCCAGTGTTGTAAGGGGTTACAGAGTACTTGATTTTTATTTGTTTGTATTTCATATTCTCTCATATCTTCCACTGTTTTTTATAGGTAGGTCATCAGTTCTTTTATTTATGTAGCATTTTGTAAGAGTATTGGGCAAAGTAGTACATTTCTTCCTTAAAGTTCAGTAGGAGCCTTTGCTGAACACATTTGTAGAAGTTGTGTTAGGTTCTGTGGGTCTGATCCCCTGTAGGGACATAAGCCACCACTGTCTATTTTTGCTGCCCTAATAGACTTCATGGCTTAGAGAGGCAGACATCCAAGTGAATATTCCTGCACATGCCACAAGTTGGGCCCACTTACATGGCAAACATCCTCTCCAATTTTGATTGATTCTATAATTTTATAATAGAGAACTTTGATCAGCCATTCAATTGCCTTGGCTAATAACCACCGCATAAGATAAGATAGCCCTGCATTTCCACACTTCCTCTAAGCTGGCTTTTTTTTTTTTTTTGAGAGAGAGAGAAAGAGAGAGAAAGTACAAGCATGGGAGGGGAAGAGAGAGAGGCAGACAGGGGATCTGAAGTGGGCTCCGTGAGACTGACAGCAGAGAGCCCAATGTGGGGCTCGAACTCAAAAACCACAAGATCATGACCTGAACCAAAGTCAGATGCTTAACCCACTGAGTCACCCAGGCTACCCTAAATTGGCTCTTCTAATGAACCTTCTATCCACAATGACTCCCAAAAAACCCTGCAGTTGGAATCACATATTTGTAGAAGGCCTGATGCACCCACCTATGGGTTTCATTGAATACTTCCTTTTTCTTTTTTTAAATGTTTATTTTCTGAGAGAAACAGAGACAGAGCACAAGCAGGGGAGGGGCAGAGAGAGTAGGACACCCAGAATCTGAAGCAGGATCCAGGCTCTGAGCTGTCAGCACAAAGCCCGATGCAGGGCTTAAACCACGAACCATGAGATCATGACCTGAGCTGAAGTCAGATGCTTAACCGTCCAGGTGAGCCATCCAGGTGCCCCTTTTTCTTTTTTTTTTTTTTTTAACCATTTGTGTAGAAAGCTGGGAGAAACATCTTGTAAATCAGATGATCTAATTAGTTATGTGTTAACTTTTTTTAAAAAAAGTCTGCCTTTATTTATTTATTTATTTCAAGTAAACTCTTCACCTAACATGGGGCTTGAACTCATGAGCCTGAGATCAAGAGACACATGCTCCACTGACTGAGCCAGCTGGGTGCCCCATCAGCTTTTAACAGTCTTGTTTAAGTGTTCCAGAGAGTCTTAGCTATGCTCAAGGGAGTAAGGGAAGTGTGTTCTAACTTGATCAGCTGGAGTGTGGTAACCACATAATGGTAAGAGTGTCCTTAGAGGAAGTGCTTGGAGGAATAGAGATGGGGACCTGGGGGTCCAGCTTCCCCTCCCTAGGGCCATCAGCATACAATTACCAAGAGCTGACAGATCTCCTTCCATGCTCCCTGGTACTTTGAGGATGAAGCATGGAGGAGGGAGGGCAGTACATGATATATTTAGGTGGAGTCAGGGGTCCCAGGTTTGAGTCCCTCCTCTGACACTTACCAGAAATGTGATATTGAGCAAGTCACTTGACCCCACTGAACCTTGCTTTCTCCACTTATGGAAATGGCATAATTTACAGATTTTAATTGCATTGTGTCTGTTGTCTTTTTCTTGAGGCCTCCATTCCCAGCAGTTCACATCTTTGAGGTCCTTATCTTGCTGGGAGGTTTGTGGTGCAGGACTGAAAGCAAAGTTTCCTGAATCCAAACCCACCCTCTGGGGTTTTGTTTTGAAAGCTTAAAGTCATCTAGCAGATCATGCTAGCTAGTGCCCAGAAGATGGGGTGTGTGTGCAGGGGGTGGGGCAGGGGGTGGAGGGAATGAAGACCAGCATCCTTTGTTTTGTTTTTGTTTTGTTTTTCAGTGAGAGAACAAGGCAGAGTAGAGAGAGTGCTTTCCAGTGGCTAGCAAAGAGTTGGTGGGTTGGGGATTCTGAAAGGAGTCCCAAGAATTTGATCCCCATGCTGTCATAGCCCAGCCCTCAGGAAGGTGGCCAAACCCAGGAAGGCAATGGCTGCTTGGTTCCCCATAGGCAGCATTAAGACCTGGTCAGGGTACCCAGCGAGCCACTGTAATGACATGTCAGGGATTACCAGAGGGAACAGAAAACTAGAGCGGCCATAACTTGAATGTTCTCTTTTGCTTGTGACCCTGCAACCTTTGCCTTTTGAACACTGCAAGAGCTGGGATGAGAAGTAATAGTAGCAAAAAGGGCTAAAGTTGAATTCGTGTGATTTAATAGAAATGAAGACATTAACATTTCTTATGACCTTAGTTTCTGGAGCGAGATTCCTATTGGCCACATATAAACACAACAGAGACATCTTAACGTCCGGCTAACATAACTACTGTGGGAATTAAGAGCAGTGACTTAACAAATAAGCTCTCCATCAGTTCCTTTAGGACCCAGCTGTCCTGGCTCCAGAGAGAGCATGCGGGCCCCAGGCTCCTCTATGGGTTGGTGGGAGCGGAAAATTACCATGGGGAGGCAGGCTTCCCTGGGCTTCTGCGTGGGTGTTCAGTGTCTGTTGCATCCATCAGCAGACCAGAGCAGGATGTTGACAGTTGGGGCTGCTTCCTTTGTGGGATGAAGCAGGGCGTTGCCTCTAAATGCTGACGCTGCAGATTTTGCTTAGTTTAAGGAGGGGAGAGAGACTGAAGTGCATCTCAGGCCAAGCATCAGAGGTTTTCTGACAGGCTTCTGTGTCCATCCTCTGTCATGCCTCAGCTGCCTGGTCCATCACAGCAGCAGATAGTGCTGGAAAATGATTGCTTTGTTCCTGCAGCAGTAAGTGGTTCACAGGGAATTTGGACTACTGATCAAGGAAGGCCTAAGCCAGCGGCATCTAGGCTTGCATAGAAATCCAATGCCCCACAATTTGAGCTGCATGTTTTTTTTCAATTTTTTTTTAAGCAGCCACATTATAAAACATAAAAAAAAAACACGTAAAATTAATACTTACAATTTTTATCTTACATAACTCAGTGTATTAAAAATACTATCACTGCGGGGCACCTGGGTGGCTCGTTGGTTAAGCGTCTAACTTCAGCTCAGGTCATAATCTCAAGGTTCATGAGTTTGAGTCCCGTGTTGAGCTCTGTGCTGACAGTTCAGAGCCTGGAGCTTGCTTCAGATTCTGTGTCTGCCACTCTCTCTGCCCCTTCCCCATTCATGCTCTGTCTCTCAAAAATAAATAAAACATTTTTAAAAATCTATAAAAAATATATGATCACTGCAATACGTCATCCGTATAAAATATAAATATATAATATGTTAATATAAACATATTCATAAGATATTTTACATTCCTTTTTGCTTTTCATTAAAATGTTTGAAATTCAGCATACATTTTATACTTAACAGCGCATCTAAGTTTGAGCTAGCCACATGTCACACGCTCAGTGATCACATCTGGCTTCTGGGCTAGACAGTGCTGGTCTATGCCAGGGAGTTCTCAACTGGGGATAATCCTCCCCGGCAGGGGCATTTGTTGATGACTGTGGATGTTTTTGATTGTTGCAGCTGGAGGGAGGTGCTACTGGCATCTGGCGGGTAGAGACCAGAGATGCTGCCAGACATCCTTCAATGCACAGGAGAGCCCCCACAGCAAGAATGATCCATCCCAAGACATCAGTAGTGCCAAGGCTGAGAAACACCAGCCTGAACCAATCCCCTCTCCCTGCTTTTTTTCCTCAGCAGTGAGAATCAGGCACTGAGAACCAGGGGGCAGCAGAACAGGTTCTGATGCCCAGGTCTCCTGAGATTAGCCCCGGGGGGCCTTCCCCTCCATGGCCCATGGCCTCCTCCAGACAAGTGATGGTAGCAGGTGTCCCTTTTTCCAGCACAGCTCAGTAGATGAATATAAGTGACAGGTCACAAGCTACGGGCAAGAGACCAACCCCCCCCCCCCCCCCCCCCACAGAGCTCCACTGCACAAAAGTCTCTTTCGTGTTACATGAAAATTTAGGGAAAATTCATACACTTGTCAGAACCTGAAGACTAGCCCAAGAGACAAAGGAAACGCTGAGATCAGCAACAATTCTGCAGCTGCCACGGGGCCAGCGCTGGAGGAGGTCCTGGATGCATGGGTGTCAGAGGGGAGCATCTTTCAATAAGATCGGCTTTCTTACTTAGCTGCAAGGGGACAAGGGGACCGTTTTCTGAATGTCCATTTACATGTTTATTCTCAGGTGACTGGGTTCCTCAGTTGGTTAAGCAGTTAAGTGTCCAACTATGGCTGAGGTCATGATCTCGTGGTTTGTGGGTTTGAATCCCGCGTCGGGCTCTGTGCTGAGGGCTGGAGCCTGGAGCCTGCTTAGGATTCTGTGTCTCCGTGTCTCTCTTCCCTTCCCCTGTTTGCACTCTGTCTCTTACTCTCTCTCAAAAATGAATAAGCATTAAAAAAATTTTAAAAGAATGTTTATTCTCACAAGTCAACAAAAAGCATTTTTCAGTGGACTAGAAGCCACAGCTTAGAAGTCAAATGACCAAGCATGTTTCCCTTCCCTTTATCTTCTTAGGAGGACTTTCCCTGCATGGATGAGCAGATATGGGAATTCTTGAAATGTTTGTAGAAACTGATGAGAGAATGAGTGAGTGAATGAGTGAATGAATGAATGAGTTGCATAGAAGAGTTTCAGATATAAACTAACCTTTCTCCTGTTTTGCCTCAATGTTAAGTAGGCTGGTAAGTAACTTTTACAGTAGTTTTTTTCTTCACCTTTGGCCTCCTTTGCTGATGCTGCTGCTTCTGGCCTCCTCTGTGTGTCCAGCCCCGCCCTGCATTCCCATGTCCGTTTGTGGATGGCCTGATCTCACGTTGGGAAGTGACGTGGGAAGTGAGAGGGGGCTCTCACTCCTTCCTCCCTGGCCATGAACCTGGTGGAGGGGCTTCCCATAAAAAACTCCCTTTCTTTGTGTCCCACTCTCCTGGAGACATTCAGAACTCACTTCTTGCATCGGAGACCTCGGGGCTCTCCCGGAGCCTGTCCAGCCTCCACGGGGAGAAGACGCCCTTACTGTGTGTTTCTGCCGCCCAGGAGCCCTTCAGCCTATGCCACAGCATACTTGGTTCCTGCGGATATACTTGCTGCTTGGCCAGCGTGAGGCAGCCATTTGTTCAGGCGGCTCATGTTTTATTTCAAGACTCTTGCTGGGTTTTGCCCACCGTTGTGCCTTTTGTGGCTCATCGTCTTAGTGGAGGATAAGTAAGCAGCACTCAGTCTGGCTCCAGCCATTTTGTAGTTAGAAAGGAGCTCAGAGCTGCTTGCAGTTGAGATTGGCAGAGAAGCGTGTGGCTGTCACATGTGGCTCCCTCCCCAGCCCAGTCTGTTTAATCACGGGCTGACGGCCGGTGCTCTGACCCCCAAATTCGCAGATGTCAAGGGGCTGAATAACACGGGAATCCCCAGCCCTCTGACCCAAGGTTGTGTCCTGGCCCTTCTTCCTCCATGGTCTTTAATTTTTCTCATACCATCAGCAGGAGAGTGAGAGGTCTCACTCCCCTGGGTGTGCTGGGTGTGGGGTCATTAGGCTCCAGGACAACAGGCCCAGCTCTGGGACGTGGAAAATATGATGCCTTACACTGAGAGCGAGAGGCTTGTCTCGGAACAGAGGGAGAGCATGTTACTTGGATGTGGATCAGTCTCTTTACCGACTGCCAGCTGTGGGGACAAATCCCTGGTCACACACACAGAGCGGCTAGCTTCAAGGGCATGGCGGCTGCACCAACTCCGGTGAGCAGTTGCCCAGTGCAGCTGCCCAGTGAGTTCATGTGGTTGGTACATCTGCAGAGAGGGGACTCTTCTGTCTGCTGATCAAGTACAAATTAAGCCTTTTCCGGACACTAAGAGCTATTCTCCTCAGAGAATTAAACCGTGGCTATTTCTTTTTCCTCTTTCTCATCTCCTTATTATTTTATTTACTTTAAACAATATTCACAATGTCTCTCTTACAATGAGACGAAGCCCAAGGTCCAGGGATCTGTTCTGAGCACAGTGGATTTCTCCAGATCACTCACAAGACCTTGGCTTCATCCTGACAGTCTCCCGGCTCTCATTAGCTGGAGCGCAAGCCCTGTGTGCAGTGGGGGTGGCTGCTCCTTGGCCTTCAGCATCTCTGGGGCAGCTGGGCTGGGGCAGGAAGTGGCAGACAGAGGACACTCCCCTGCTGCTGTGCGGCTGTTTGCAAACCACCTCCCCATGCAGGCAGCTTCCGCAGCTGGAACCGGGTTGCATGGAACAGGGTTTTGTGCTGCAGACAGATGCCTAGACCGATGTAAACGCCATGATGCAAACACTGAAATGAACAGGAGAACGCGCATGCTTTGCAACCAGGTCCTGGTTTCGCTGTCGTATTTGCTGACCTAGCGCATCACTTTGGCTGAATGTTAATGAAAACATTTTTGGACAGGGATGAATACCAGAGGTGCTTTCATTAAAGGGATTTCAGACCATCACTGACCCAAGTTCTCAATGGGACACAGCACTTCTGTGGTAGGTATGGAACAGCCAGTGTCCGAGGAATGCCACATCTCACTTTTTCTGTTCCGTCTGCTTTCTCTGCTGGCTTTATTTTTATTTTATGAGACAACAGAATGTTCTGGTGGAGGGTGAGTACCCAGGGGAGTCATTTTCAGGGGGAGGACATTGCCACGGGGAAAACCTTATGTCCTAAGTGCATTTATTTTTGTTTTGTTTTGTTTTGTTTTTCTGTTTTGGCTTAAAAAGTTGGAGATTCAGAAACCCTTAGAAAGACAGGCAGTTTGATTTAATGGTACACAAATGGATCTTAAAACCATCCGTCCCCTAGCCTGTCTGTGCTGGAGAACCGTGAAGCCAAACAGAGCTATAAAAACTGCTCTGTGCAACCCAGCAACTCCGCCTGGAGCAGCCGCCGCCAGCGGGCCCCCTCTGGAAGGGCGCTTGTTGAATCCTGGTGCTGGCAGACGTTGCTGTAAGTCATTACTGCTCACTTGTGCAGCATCTCCTGAAAAGAAAACACACTCAGATGCCGGGTCTGGCCTTTCTCTCTTGTGCGGGTTTCCAGGCCTTTGCTTTGCTGTCAGGTCCATGGTCCCCCAGAGGGTGATGCAGCAGCAGGAAGGGGGGCACCCCCAGGCCTGATCACCAGTGTGTTCCGAGGGAGGTGGCTGGTGGAGGACGACTGCCTGGAGTTTCCTGTCATCTTACCCCACTGTCTCAGTCCCCCAGGTCTCTCTTCTCAGTACTCATTTCAGTTCCCAACAGGGGACTACATTCTGATCATCAAAGAGCCTTGCTTTGGGAAGACATACGCTAATGAGGCTGGGCCAGGGATCAGGAGCCTCACTCTGCTGATCTCTTAGTGTGGCCCCCTTTCCTGCTCTGCCTGGGCCTGAGACGTCACAGAGAGTGCCTCCCCTTTCCTCCCCTCCCCCTCACTTCCCCATCTGCAGTACATCAGGAAAGCAAGCAAGTGGCCTGTTTGCCTTTCTCTTTCAACACTGCCACTGATCAGAAATCCAGAGGAGTTTAGCCAGTCAGGCGGCTGCTTCAGCCTTAGGACACGTGGGGGAATGGAAGAATTAGAACTTCAGTGCCCCCAAGAGGTGGTACAGATTGAAAATATAGTTAGGTGCAAAAAAAAAAAAGGTTTAGATGGATGCGTAAGTGACCAATTTCCAGAATTTTCAAAGGGATCTAGGAGTTACTTATACGTAAGCCTCTGCTATGTACAAAACAGAAAGATGAAGCAAATAGGGTTCTTGCATTCAAAGAGCTCAGAGTGTAGGAAGGAGGTGATACAGCTGCCCACACAGCCGTAGGTGAGAGATTCCCACCCACACACATCGAGAAAGAAGAACCTTCTCGCCTCCCCCAGCTTTAAGACCTTTCTCAGCAGGGGGTGAACACAAAGGAACACAAATCGGGCTCCATTGGTGTTACAGAGTAATGTACACGTTTACTAGAAACTTCCTGAGGGGGGCTGTGAAACGGTGAGGGATTGGGCATTGCATAGAACAGCATAATGAAGACCTACAGGAAAAAATCCCTTTACCCATAGGCCTCTCTGGTTCCATGCCTCATAGTGATGGCTGAAAAATCTCTTCTCTCTTAGAGTCACGCCTCCTGCTGTTTGACTGTGGCACTTCCCCCTCTCTTTTGTCAACCTCACACCACATTGCCCCCCCCATGGCCAGCCCCATTGACTCCGGCTTCCTTCTTTGCATTCTCTTGGCCCCTCTCAGTTTCTACACCCACTTCCCCCATCAGCCAATGGAGGCTTTAGTGGGGCAGAGCAAAATGAGGGGGCCTCCTTCCTGATAGGGCTAAACTTCACCTGAGTCTTCTGCTTCTGAAGAACAGAGAAGGTTAATCTGTCTAAACTTTGTGACTGGAATCTCCCACCCTTTGGTGGTCTGGGAAATGACTTATTACAAAGAACTATCCTTCCCTGCATGACTTACATGAGACCCACTGTTACGGGCAGAATGTATCACCTCAAAATTCACATCCTAACGTCTTGAGTTGCTAATTCCCAGTACCTCAGAATGGGACCATATTTGGAGTTAGGGTTTTAAAGAGGGGATTCAGTTAAAATGAAGTAATAAGAATGGGTCCCTAATCCACTATGACTGGTGTCCTTATAAGAACAGGAGGTCAGAACACAGACATAAACAGAGGGACAACCATGTGAAAACACAGGGGAAATATGGTCATCTATAACCCAAGGAGAGAGGCCTCAGAAGAAACCAACTTTGACAACATCTTGATCTCAGACTTCCAGATCCTAGATCAGTGGGAAATCAATTTCTGTTGTTTAAGCCCCTTGGTCTGTAGCATTTGTTATGGCTGCCCTAGCTGTCTAAGACATCCACCATCCAATCTTTCTTGTGACCTCTGTAAGACTCATGGATGGCTCCATTGTTTACCTGTGACAAGGCTGGACACAAACCCTCCAAATTCCTATCTTCATTTCATAAATGATTAGCTAAACTGTTTGTCCCCCCAAACTGGCTAGACACAGAGGTAGACATATCTTGTTCGGCTGACAGACAGACTCCTCCTGATTACAAAATCATCCCAACTGTGAAATGACCCACTTGTCTACTCCTCTCTAGAATGTCTAGACAAAACCACTGGTGAGACACTCTGGTCTGCGGATCTGGGGTGCTCTCTCTAATACAACAGCCTGAATAAAATTAGTGCCCTTACCTGCTTTGTCTTCTGTCTTTTTTTAATGTTTATTTATTTTTGACAGAGAGACAGAGAGAGACAGAGAGCAAGCAGGGAAGGGGCAGAGAGAGAGTGAGAAACAGAATTCAAAGCAGGATCCAGGCTCTCAGCTGTCAGCACAGAACCTGACACGGGGCTTGAACCCACAAACTGCGAGATCATGACCTGAGCCAAAGTCAGACGCTTAACCAACTGAGACACCCAGGTGCCCTGCTTTGTCTTCTGTCTTTGACAATTTTGGTGCTGGAAGCCTATCTGGACCCCATCGTCTCCTCTGGGATGCTTAGAACCCTCCAGCCTGTTGGGTTCCTTTCTCACCTGGAGTTCCAGGGATCCCACATGAGCCCGGCTCCTGGTACCCTGCTTCAGACATTCATCCATGGTAGCATGGTAAGGACTTCAGTTTGATTCTCGGTTTGAGTGCTCTTTTGGTTTTGTCTTTTTGCTGGCTTCTGTTTAACCTCAGTAAGATAAAAGCTCTGAATCTACTTCTCAGCTCTTTCTGAAAAACCTCTCTGATTATATGCTTCACCACTACAGTGACAATTCAGTTCCTTACCTTAAAAAATATGGCAGGGTTTCACTGAGAACAATTCAGAACTACAGTGGCCCCTCTGGGGCACCTAGACTCTCCCTAAACTTGTCCATCCAAGAAGTACCCTCAAATCTCAGGGCTTTAAGATCTCTGCTCTTCCAAGTTCAGCTCACTTTGCTTTACAAAGAGGCTAAAAAATGAGATAATGTCTCCAGTCTATCTCAAACTGTGCTTAAGAATGTCTCTCTCACCACCAGCTCTCTGTTCCTGCTCCTCCTTCCCCCTCAACAAAACCTCACAACCTTTCCTTGCCCAGCACCCTTCACATGCTCCACTCTTGTGGCCCCATACCCACTATTGCCCCTTAGTCTGTGATTCTCTTTTCATCCTTCAGCCTGTAGTTCTCCCCATCATCCCTCCTGCCCCCACTAAACTTCCCTACTTCCCAACTCCCCATCATAACCCATATTATTGGTGTTTCCCACCTGTGATAGAAAGCTAATGACCCAAAGACTCACCAGCACAAGGACTTACTCAGATTAACATGCTGTTGTTAAGGATTTTACAGACAATAAGAGCAGGGAAGAGTTTATGATCAGTTCAGATTGATCCTCAGGGAATCTTTGCCTGTGATTCCTGATTTATAAAATTTGTGCAGCTGTGTCCCAGAAATGCCACTGTATGGTTTGGAAAAGTCAAATGGGCTTTATGAAGATCTTCAAAAAAATCAAAACACCCCGGAGACTTACAGGCTAAAACCACTGGCGAGAAACTTTAGAATCCATTTCCACTGTTTTCTCTCAAAAACTGATGGCCAAAGATATAATATTGTAGGCAACGAAGAGACGAACCCACCTCTATAGACATAGACTAGAAAATGCTGGGAAGAACCACTTCAGTCTCACTCTTGCCAACTAACCACTCTTGGTTACTAATTTTATAAATGGCTAACAACCAGAAATTAGAGGTATTATCCAAAAACATACTCTAAGTAAACAAAATATTCCTCTTTCTGAAAAATATACACTCACTCAACACCATGGAGGCACCATCGTAGAAAAGGTCAAATCAACACGGTGCAAACCAAAGGCTCTACAACTTAGCTCATTATAAGAAGCAAGTCAGGGCAGCCTGCTTCCTTCAAAATTCCCCATAGACAGAGGCATTTGCAGATGACATCAGTAAAAAGGCTATTGGACTTGGGATTGTCTGGCTTTAAAATGCAGAAGGGAACAAGAATCCAAAATCCATCTTCCTGATGACTTTGTCTCCCTGTGTCTACACTAACATGCAAGAGGAAACAATTCATTTCCATGAATGGGCACCCCACCCCTTCCTCATGGGCCAAATATAACACATTCTACCATTAACACCTCTTATTTCTTACCACCCTCCCTTGTACAAAAGTTGTACTATGGAGAGACTTGATAATTGTCCACATGACTGCCTTTCTTGAACCTCATCCTGTCTCACTAGGATCCTTCACTACCCAGCACAGCTTTCTGCTCAGTAACGTGTCTTGAACAGTGTCCAACTGGAGTCTCAGTGTTCTTTGCTCCTGCAATAACCTCACCCTTGAGGTCCCCTGGCTCCCTGCTCACTCACACCTTTTCCTTTTAATGGCTCTCATCAACCATCAGATTTTTCTTTCTCCTGTCAAAATCCTGAACCCCATTTAAACCATCTAGTATAAACTATATACCTGACTTTCTTTGAGCTGCTCACTCCACTGACACAGACCAAATCTGAGAAGCCGAACTTCTCCAAGTAGAAAAAGAACCTTTTGGACCACTCTCAACACTGCCATAATACCCTCTAAAGTGAGAATCTTTTAAGGTCTCCAACCTATAATTCCAGGCCTCCTTAACAAGGAAGTCTTAGTCCCCACATCCAGTTCCTGTAATAGCCCCATCTTCTTCCCCGTGAAGAAGCCAAATAGGATACTACCTAGTCCAAGGCTTGAGGCCAATCAGCAAGACAGTTGCTCTCAGGTTTTCTCTAGTTCTGAAGGACCCCAGCCATTCTGGCTTCTCTCCACCCAACACCACCTGCCTCATGGTTATTAGGTTATGTTTTCTGCTTTTGCCAATATATTTTTCATCCCTGACTCATAATATCTTTTGACTTCATAGAGAAAAGTCAACAACACACATGGTCCATCCTGTCTCAGGGGTTTACTGAAGTCCCTACTTATTTGTCTAGGGTCCTAAATACATGCTTGAGAGATTTAACCCTGCAGTTCTGTCTATCCAATATGTAGATGACATTTTTTTCTGCTCTCCTGATTTTGACAGCTCATTTATCACCACCCACTATTTATTCCAAGCTGAATAAAGGTCACCTGAAAGGGTCATAAGTGCTCTAAAAACATAATGCCATGATACAGTCCTCAGTGCATTACCCTAGGGCACTATATCACCTCAAGAGGGAAGATTTTATTCCCTAAACGGATTAACACTACCATCAAATTCCCTCTCTCTGAGACCAAAAGGTGACTCCAAGGCTTTCCAGAATAAGTTGACTGTTGCAGAAGCTAGCACTCTCTTTTCATGCCTGCATTTAAAAGCCTCACATCCTCTCTATCTTCTTCTCCCACCTTTGGGTTCCCTGTTTTGGATTCATTATCCTTTCCCCTTTTTACAAGCAAAAGGGAAGAACATGCTTTGGGGTCTCCACCCTATGTACTCTAGCCAATGTGCTCTTGGAGTTGTACATGATTGTATTATCTTATGGAAACAAAGTGAGTCACCCACCAAAAGTGGAACCCAAATCACTGGCCTATTAGAGACTTTACCTAAGGAATTAAAGATTCTCAAAATTGAATCTCACAATAGTAGCTACACTCCTGAAATGAAAGGAAACTCCTTGTGTGACAAATATATTACAATAGCTGCTTCCCAAGAAAAACTTCCTAAATGATCTGCATACTTCCCATTGCTCAACCTTCTTTAGAGATGGAAACCCTACTTAAGAAGCTCAGGGCACATGAATTGCAAACACTTAAGCCTGATAAAATGAATTGGAAATATGCTGGATATTTGATCCACTCAGATGGTCTTTGGAGACACCCACATGGTCACTTGGTCTTTTCTCTGTCCCTTACCTGAACTTTGGTCCACAGCCTCCATAAGACTGCACACTGTGGAAAGTAATCTTAAAGTCTCCTCCATAATGGTGGGTGGCTTCTGCCTTCATATTGAGCAGGTAGCATCAACTTGGCCCATGGGTCAGAAATGCAATCCTGGTAAAAATGTAAATGTAGGACAAGGATAGGAGCCAACTCCCTCTGTCCCTGTCTCCATTGACAAGTGTCCTGTATCTAATCCCTGAAGTGTTATGAGCATGAACACGTTCTAACCTTAGTCTTGTGTTTTTAAGATAATTAGAAGGGTTTTGTTTTGTTTTCTGTTTTGCTACCATTGTGGCTTCTATTACAAAGAATTTTTGTCACTGGGGGATCCCTTTGTTCCTCTCCAGTGATAGAGGAACTCATTTCATTGCTAAGGATATGTAGAACATTCAACAAATATTTCCTTTCTCACAAAAATAGCACTAGTCCTTATCACCTTCAATCCTCTGGAAAAATAGAATGGGTCAATGGTGTTCTTAAACTCAAGTTCATCAAGCTCACTGAGAAAGTCAGCCTGCCTTGGCCCAAAGTCTTGTGTTTGGCCCTGATGATTCTTTCCTCCTCCCTCTCCAGTCAACACTGATTATCTCCTTATGAGCTAATTGCCAGGCCAATAAATATCCCTTGCTACTCCTGGACCTTGGAAGATCCCAATCTGATATAATCCAATGTCCTTAAATCCTACCAAGGTCTTATTAAATATTCTCATACTTATCACCAACAGTCTACATCTGTTTTTCCTCCAGACACCCCATGGAAGCCCTTAGCTGATCTTCAGATTTGAATCTTCAGATTCCAAATCTTCAGATTTGGAAAGATGCCACTAAAGACCAATCTTGAACCAGGGGGAACAGACCTTACACTGCTCTCTGAACCACCATATTGCTGCATCACTACATGGAGTACAACCTTGGGTTTATGTTTCACAATTAAAAAACTATACACTTTGGGGGTACCTGGGTGGCTCAGCTGGTTGCATCCAAACCAGGATACAGGACATGATCTCACAGTTCATGGCTCAGGACATGATCCCACAGTTCATGGCTCAGGACATGATCTCACAGTTCATGAGTTTGATTTCCATGTTGGGCTCTGCACTGACCATGCAGAGCCTGCTTGAAATTCTTTCTCCCTCTCTCTCTGTCCCTCCCCCATTCTCCCTCTCGATCTCTCCCTCTCCATAAATAAATAAATAAGTAAACTTAAAAATAAATAAATAAATAAATAAATAAATAAATAAATAAATAAAATTATAAGCCTTGCTCTGAATGGAAATCCATTTTAAACGAGAGACCTTAAATCAAGGTTCCTTGAAAGCCCCCAGAAGCAGATTACACCACAAAGGAGATGGGTTTCACAGGACTGTCAGAACAGGCAAATGGCATCCCAAGTGTTGAACATGTATCCTGCCCAGAGTTGGACAGGTAGACCTTGTTTTATTGTGCTTTGCAGATAATGCATTTTTTACAAATTGAAGGTCAGTGGCAACTTTTGTTAAGTAAGTCTATTGGTGCCATTTTTCCAACACATTTGCTCACTTCGTGTCTCTGTGTCACATTTTGGTAATTCTCACAACAGTTGAAACTTTTTCATTATTTTTGTAATTGTTATGGTGATCTGTGATCAGTGATTATGACTGGCTAAAAGCTCAAATGATGGTTAGCATTTTTTAGCAGTAAAGTATTTTCTAAATTAAGGTATGACTTTTTTAGACATAATGCTATTTCATACATAAGAGACTACAGTATAGTGTAAACATAACTTTTATATTCACTGGGGAATAAAATTTCAATTGACTTGCTTTATTGTGATATTCACTTTATTGCACTGGCCTGGCACTGAACTCACAATGTCTCCAAGATATGTCTGTAAATGGTACTATGCAGCCATTGACCTAACAAATGATTCAATCATATATCATGATCCAGCAGCCCCAAGAACAACTTTTCCTCCAGTTGCATTTGTGCACAGAGGCCAAATCTGAGCTGACAACTTTATATCTGGCAATCAAATCTGGATTAACAGCGGTGCAGATCTGGACATCCCCATTGCCTCATTTCCAGACGTAGTTGTCCCAGCACAACTTTGTGACTGTTGAATAAGAGGAGAGGCCAGCAATGCTGAACTTTACTTGAGTCCTGTGCTTCTAGAAAACAGTGAAGGCTTATCCCCTAACCTTTTGTTCTCCAAAATCTCCTATGCTTTTGCATTCTTGAAAACAGCTATTGCAAAGAACAGCCCTTCCCCATGACTTAGATAAGACCACCTGTCCACTTGTTCTTGTGACCCCATAAGAATCATGGATGACCCCTTAGTTTACCTGTGACAAGACCAGACACAGGCCCTCCAAATTCCATCTTTGTTCTATAAATGATTACTGAAGTCTTTGTCCTCCCAAACTAGGTAGACAAAGAGCTAGATATTTCTTGTTCAGCTGACTGACAAACTTCTCCTTATTACAAGACCATCCCAACTATGAAATGACCCACCTGTGACTTGTCTACTCTCCCTATAAATATCTAGACAAAATCACTGCTAAGACACTATGGTCTGTGGATATGGGATGCTCTCCCTACTGCAATGAGAAACTAACATTTATTGAGTACTTAGCATGGGTCAGGCATTGTTCTGAGGACTATATATATTATCTCATTTAATCTTTACAGCAATTGTATGAAGCAGGTATTATGTTTTCCCCCACATTTCAGAGGAGGAAAGCAAAGTTAAAAACCTGCCTTGGGTCCCATGAAAGAAAATGGCAGATTTGAGGTACAAATACTGCATTCTTTCTTTACGGTCTGAGCTACGGCCATGAATTCGAATATGTTAAGTATTTATATACTTGTTTTGCCATATTAGTAACAGAAATTGAAAGTGCTCTGCAAAGCCAGGAATTAAGAGATGCATGAAGGCTTATAAGAAGGTGGCCTTTGAGGATCATATGGAAGTCTGGAAAAGCCTTTGATGGGCAGAGATGGAGAAAGGACATTGCGGGCCAAGAACAGGCTCATGCCCAGTAGACAATGGAATCAGGCTCTGGACTCAAGAGAGCTTTTTGGAACCAAGCTGTAGATTGAGGAATCATGGGCATAGAAGTGCTGGGGGACCTTGAGAGATTTTTCAGAGTAGCAGTGGGACTGGCAGTCACATGGCCATGGGTTGATGAGTTAGCAGGAAAATGCAGAAAGTATTAAACACCTCTTTGAGAAATGTGATAGTGAAACATGGAGAAAATAGAAAAATAATTGAAGAGTCAGCTGGGTCCAGCAGGTGTCTAAAACATACATGTCATGGTGACATCTGTAACCCATAGAAATAGACACTTAGCTTTACCATTCTTCCAGGAACTGGGCTAAGCGCAACGCTATCGGGTCCTTCCCCAGATCCTGTCAAGTGGGTACCATAACCATCTCCATGTAAGGGATGAGGATGGTGAAGCTCATAAAGGTTAACAGGAACTTGCAGGCCATAGAACAAGTGGGACTCTCATTCATACACTGCCAGTGGGACTCTAAATTGATACAACCACCTTTGGAAAAGGTTTGGAAATTTTTATAAGGTTAAACATACACTTACCACAATACCTAGCATTTGCTGTCTGAGAAATTTGCTCTCTGCAAGAGAAATGAAAACATGTCCATATAGAGTTTTAATATCTCGTGTTCATAATAGATTATTCATTGTAGCACCAAATTGGAGACAACCCAATTGCCCATCAGTAGGTGAATGGATTAACAAGTTGGGGCATAGCCATAAAATAGGTCACTGCTTTGCAATAAAAAGGAACAAACTACTGATAGAGGCAACCACTAGGGATGAATTGCAAAAGCATTATATTAAGAGGAAGAAGCCAGACACAACAAGAGTACATACAGCATGATTATGTGTATAAGCAACTTTTAAAAAGATAAATCTAATCTATAGTGAGAAGAATCAGATCAGAGGCTAAGTGTGGAGAGTATTGGCTGGGAAGTGGTCTTAAGTGAACATTTCTGGAAAGATTGAAAAGTTCTTTACCTTCATTGTGAAGGCAATGACACAGGTATACATTTGTCAAATAGGAGCATTTTGTTGTATGTGAATTACACTTCAATAAAATTGATATAAATTTGAAAACAAAAAAGAATGAGACACACGTACTGACATGGAATACTTCAAAAATAAGCCACAGAAAAATAAACCTAGAATTACATTAAAAGTAATACAATTTTAGGGGTATCTGGGTTGCTCAGTCAGTTAGGCATCCAACTCTTGGTCTTGGCTCAAGTCATGATCTCATGGTTTGTGAGTTCAAGTCCCATGTCAGACTTTGTGCTGACAGTGTGGAGTCTGCTTGGGATTCTGTCTCTCTCTCTCTCTGCCCTTCCCTGCCTCGCAAAAAAAAAAAGAATAAGAGAAAGAAAGAAAGAAAGAAAGAAGCTTAAAAAATACAATTTTAATTAATTCCTTATTTATGTAAATACATGGAAAAGGATCTAGGAAAATTGTAACAAAGTGATAACTGAATGTCACCCAAGGGCAAAAGAGAAAGATGGAGGGGGCTTCTCACTAACAATAAATATATGCTCATTCTGTATTGTTAGGTTTTTATAAGAGTATGCATGTATTTTTTTAATTTTATTTTTTATTTTGAGAGAGAGAGAGAGAGAGAGAATGTGAGTGGGGCAGAAGGAGAGGGAATCTTAAGCAGTCTCCACACTTGGCAAAGAACCTGATGCAGAGCTCGATCCCATGACCCTGGGATCTTGGCCTGAGCAGAAACTGAGTCAGATGCTCAACTGACTGAGTTACCCAGGCGCCCCCATAGTATGTGTGTATTGTTTATATACTGCCTTTAAAAAAATGAAAAAAGAAAAACACAGACACATAGGCACCTGTCCCAAATGACACGAATCTGAGCCCAGTTTTAACTATAGAGCCAGAGGCCAAGAGCCAGTGGGCACAGGGGGTTAGCTTTGAAGGAGGATTCCAGGGGCCTCCCCATCAGCTCCAGGTATAGGACACCAGGCTGAAAGAGCAGGGTGTTCCAGTGGCCACCTTGCATGCTCTTCTGGGCTCTGGCCACTCTGGTGGTTTGGCAGATCATGTGAAAACACTAAGAGTGCAGAAATGCTTCAGACTCTCTCACTCTCTCATAATATTTAGCTGCAAAGCCAGAGCAGCTCTGAATTTTTTTTTTCTTGATAAGTATTTTCTAATGACAACCAAATAATGTAGTTTCCTCTAGATCCATGGTTCCCAATAAGGGACAATTTTGTCTCTCAGGAGACCTCTGGCAATGTCTGGAGACCCATTCAGATGTCACAAGCTGAGGGGAGAGGGTGCTTTGGCATCTAGTTGGTAGAGGTTGGGGATGCTGCTATACATCTTGTAGAGCACAAGGAAGCCCCCACAGCAAAGGATTATCCTGCCTGAAATGTCCACAGGACTGAGGTTGAGAAACCCTGATGTAGACAACACTGCTTCTATGACACTCTCCAATCTTACTGAAGAAATAAAAAGTTTGTTGTAATGATGGAGGTTGATTCTTACAGTTGTGTTCTGTCTTTAAATATTACATGAATCAGGGGTGCTGGGTGGCTCAGTTAATTAAGTGTCTGACTCTTGATTTCAACTCAGGTCATAATCTCATAGTTTGTGAGTTCGAGCCCTGCCTCAGGCTCTGCACTGATGGCATGGAGCTTGCTTGGGATTCTCTCCCTTTCATCTCTCTCTGCCCCTACCCTACTTGTGCTCTCTCTACATAACTAACTAACTAACTATTACATGAACCATTATATGGAAATAGAAACAGAATAGGTGTCTTCTTGTTTCTGGACAAAAGTTGGTCTTGGGCGTGTATATGAAGGGTGACTCTGGGAAGTTAGGAAATGTGTTGCTAGAGAACTTGACAATAATTATGGTGCCCTGGGTTCTAGCTCTGGCTCCTACATGCACCTGTTCTATATCTCTGGGGTGCCGCTGTCCTGGGTGGGGGGGATCTAAAGCATCTTCAGCTCTCCTCTGGCTCCACAGTCTTTATTCTCTAACAAGTCCATGCATGAGCCATTTTGGAGTGTGGCTAAAGCACAACAACATGTAACGGAAGAAGGAAGAAGAAATTTTTCCAGCACTACCCCATTACTCCCAGCGTGTGCTCCCCATGTGACTTGCTTCCTCTCTTCTGCTGAGAAAGGAGGAGGTCAGGCCAGCAGGAAGGCTGGCCAGGGGTGAGGCCCCAGCTTGGGGACTGGTCGTGTGACAATGGGCTGGGCAGAGGGAACTCTGCAGTGCTTGTGTTCACAGCAGGTCCAGGCGGAGAGAGTATTCTCCAAGAAACTCTCAAAGGAGTGGTGACCAGCCTTGGACATTTCAATGTCACTGTTTGAAAAGAGCTTTACCTTTTTCCAGGGTGAATTCTAGCTCACTTATGGTCTTTCTTACTGGAGTCATTCCAGAAGATAATATTTTTCCATAATTTTCATGAAGGAGATTTGCATTTGTGCTTTTGTTTTGATTTCAGAAGCAAGTAAGAGTAGGTGATGTTTTTTCTTTAAATACACATATTAAATTGTTTTTATAGGTAATGTATGCACATGGTAAGGAGTATAAATATTACAAAGGGTGTACAGTGAAAAATAAGTCTTCCTCCCAGCATTGGGGCAGATAATCCTGTTTTCTTCACAAAATGATCTTTGGGAGACTGACCAAGTTGGAGAGCAGTTGCTGTAGCTGTTGCTTTAGGAAAGGAGAATGGGGGCACCAGCCAGCCAGCAACGGCCGGATGGAACTGCTTCTAGAAAGAGGATATTGTGTTCTGGCCAGACATTTACAGGGTAATAAACTATTGCACACTACTCAGGTAGTTGCTCTGCTGTTTGTTGATAAAAGAAAGGGGGGGAAAGTCAAAGGATAGGAACAAGGCAAGAAATTGAGGCTTTGGGAATTATGGGCTGGAGTTTACTGGGTTTTCTTCTGGAATAATCCACACAGGTGTATTAGCCAACCACATCTGTCTTCCTTTCTATGTCATCATTTTCAGAGTACGTGGTTGGCCAATACAGGGAAGTGACATGAATTAGAACAGATTGCACAAGGTTCCTCCATATTTTGTGTTTTCTTAGAATCTTACTGTCTTCTTTCTGTGTTCAAAGCAATTTCTGGTTTGCACAGGAAGCATGGTTTCCAGGGGCCATTAGTGCCCTGACTTACTCAGCATAGACTTATCATGTTTGCCTAGCATTGGCTTTGAGTCTCACTGGACTCCCATGCATGTGGGTCCATCCACTGGGATTTTGTGCTCACAGGCATCACAAACATTGCATGTAAATGGGGCAGCAAGGAAGGGCAGCCATGCATATTGTGTATATCTCCTCTGTTCCTGGGCATGCTCCACTGCCCTACAAAATTTCACTCACAAAACCCAAGTTCAAAGATAATATTTTTAAGATTTTCAAGATGGCACCAGCAAAGCATAAAACAAGTGTGGGTCCCCTCCAACCACAGAGTCCTGGACAGCTGCACAGATTGATGGCCCCGCAGTGTGATGTGAAACCAGGGCTGGTAAAGCATCTTGAAACCAGGAGACGAGCTGCCTGAGGCCAACACCAACACCAACACCCTGAGGATGGTAGAGCCAAGAGCTGGAAAGAACTGGGGTTCCTGATGACATCGCCAAACCACAATTTTAATCCCCTTGGAGCTTGTTGGACATCTTATCATATGAGATAAAAATATCCTTGTTCTTAAAGCTGGTTTGAGCTGAGCATTCTGTTACTTGCAGTTGGAAGTATTCTAATGTATACAGGCTGACATTCTGTCCATAATGAGTGAGTGTTCCACGTCCTGCCTTACCTCCCATCTTACCTGGCTGCGTCTCTGCTCCCTGCTGTTGACAAAGCTGGATACATTAAACCAGGGGCCACTCAGTTGGTCCTGATAAGACTTGGAGCTGAAAATCTGGAGAAGGTGAAAGGGACCAAGCTGGCAATCAGATTCCAGATGGAATGCCATTCTAAACAGTTACTGAGCCAAGACACGTGTCCTCCTTAAAGACACTACATTTACCTTCAGTGACCCTTTTAGGTAAATGGTCACCTTGTAAGATTCACCTGTGACCTGAAGAAGCCTAGTCCAGTCACACCCGGTGTTCCATTAATGCATCGAGTTTCACTGCCTGTGTTGGTTCCTCCTATTTCTAACTTCAGGGTCATTTGATTAGGAGGTTAAAAAAAAAGTAATAGCATAAGCATAGTAACTCAGGGGCCCTCAGAGTGTGACCTCAGAAACCATGAACTAAGCAACAGAGCTATAGCAAATCCTTGCAGAGAATTAGACAATTCTACCAGCCTGCATATGTTTACCTGCCTTTCCTGGACTTGGTGAGTGCTCACGTATGCCAAGATTGCTTGACTTATAGCACAAAGGCCTGTAAGAGATGTTATACAGACTGGTCTTACAGATTCAAATCCATCCCCTTTTCTTTACATGCAGGACCTAAGCGCTGCCAACGGACTCAGATGTGGTACTAATGTCACAGTTGAAGACTAAGGATAATGAACAGACATAGCTGGAAAATGCTAACAATAACAACATTGTTATCAACATTCTTAAGTGACTGCAATTCTCTGCAGAAGTTTATGGCTGGAAAAGTCCCATAGAGGTTACCTGGTCTAGCCCTACTGTTGAGGTAATTGAGACACAGGTGTGATTTGCTCAAGGTCAGTGGTCGATGCCTACCTGGGATTGGGTGTTTTGATTTCCTGCCTAGTGCTCTTTCCCCTACACCCCACCCCTCTCTGGTTGCTTTCTAATTTATTGCAGGCTCTATTTCTGTCTTTTCTTCAAAATGGTTATGTTCACAGGATGCTCTATTCGGGATTAGACTGCACTTTTTCCACATTACTTCCCCATCCTCTCTCCTCTTCCCCAGTGCTGTAGAGTCGCTGCTGCTGAGTCTCCAGCTGAAACCAGTTAAGGGGGACTTTCTGCCAAGTGACTTATTCCCAGAGTGCAGGTCTGAGGAGCTGAGTATGAAGTAGTCTTGGTTGTATTCTTTCTGGTATGTCTTACACATCAGCCTTGATCTAACTTTGTCAGGCTCAAAAATGTGCCTGAGTTACTCTAAACAATCACAAGATGTCAGATTTAGAATATAGTCCTACGAGTCTCTAACTGTGCTCCAGAAACCCTAGGGGTTGCTCAGGAGTGCCTTTCTTTCAACCTCTAATAGCAGTTGAGCTGGGGAGCTGAGAAGACTCAGGTTTAGGCCTTTTTCCTCTCCCCTGAGTCATTTTATTCAGTTGAGGTTCTGTGTAAGGTTTCTTGTGAAGAAAGGGTTTCGGTGCTACAAAATGGCTTTCAACTATGGCTGTAGTCCAATGTTCTCCTTTTAAATATGGAGAACAGGGAGGTTCCAAAGAAAGGAAGGAGAAACTGTAATAGTTTCATGCAAAGCTGCAAAACTAGTTAGTAACAGAAGCAGGGTTGGGGTCCTCGTCTGTAGACTCTCCCCCAGCACCTTGCAGAGGTGACCTGGCCCCCTCCAATATGTGGTATTTTTGGCTTGATTTTGGCTTGGCTGTTGGAACCAGCACTATGGCGGCTGCTCATCTGGAAAAGGAAAGGGACAAAATCAATATTACCAAGTGACTGCTGTGTGCCAGACAGTGAAAATATGTACGTTCACTCTCTCAGAGCAGATTTAGTGGTCATCTCTCATGTGCCAGCCACTTGGAACAGATATCCCAGCCTGCCATGTGGATTCTTCCCTTGAAGCCTCATGACAAGGCAGCTGGGGAAGTGGCTACATGTTGCAGAGGGTGGAGGCTCCAGGAGGGCAAGTGACTGACAGGGTAGCACAGCTAGGAAGTGGCAGAGCCACATCTGAACTGACATCTGTTGAACTCCAGATCTGCTGTGCTAGGCCTCATCATGTCCTTATACGTGGTTGTTGTTTTTTTTGTTTTTGTTTTTTGTTTTTTTTTTAACAGGCTCAGGAAGTCAACAGCTGCCAGTTGCATGTGAGCCTTCCAGATATTTGAAACTCAGCAAAAAAAAAAAAAAAAAAAAAAAAAAAGAATAACAACAACTTGAATTTTCCCTTACCTATTTGGAAAATGGTAGATCTCCTCTCCAGGCCTGCTCTTGGTGGGCAGGGAGGGGGCAGCCTTTATTAAGTGGAGTTCCCTTGTAGTCCTAATCTGTCTCCCTGTTCAGGCTTTCATGATTCACCCACATGCAGCTTAGCCCATCTCCTGCTCGCAGTGGAAAACATTGCTCATCCTGCTGCTCTGCTTCAGGGTGGATCTCGCTCAGAGCAGCTGTCCGTCGGGGATTCAGGCTTGGGTGAGGCTGAGCACTGTGCATGTGAGTGTGAGCGATGGGGCGATAACAGTCAGGCTGTGTAGAGGGAGAAAGTGTTTGCCTTTATGAGGCGGAGGCCAACATTTGGTGGCGTAAGACATTTCCAACTGTCCTTGTCTTTCAAAAGACAGTGTGTCTCAATAGAGTGCCAGTAACTTCTGAAGATATTTCAGGCCCTATTTGTTTGGTTCTAGTTGAGGTATCTTTCTGCTCTCCTCTGTTGGTCTCCGCTCATCTCAATATCCTCTGCAGAGACCAGGAATCTTTCTGAATAAAGTGTACTGATGTGGGTGCTGGGAGGGGAGGGTCTGTTGGAAAGAGAATAGAAAGGGAAGCACAGGGAAAGAGAATAGAAAGGGAAGCCCAGTGCCATCTCTACTGGGAAATGTGATAGCTGCCATGCCTTTGAACTTTGGTCTTTTCAGCCTTGTACCCAGGATCTTTTTTCCATGCTTTTATGAGATACTGCTAAAAGCTGTTGGTGGTGATTGCTTAATGGGGACTTGGGCATGGCCATGTGGCTTGTACTCGAGCTTGCTTTGCAAGCTATAGAGGTAAACACATTATCCTTCAATTTAAAAATTAAATTCTAAATCTTTATGAAAACATTTGAACTTAAATAATAAGCTGAATAAAGTATTCCAAGTGAAAACAAAAAAATTATGAAGAAATAAAACCACAGCATCTTTTGACATCTTTCTCATTAATTTTTAGCTAGTTATTAACTTATGATCATATTCTCTCCCATTGGAAAGAGATAATTTTATCTATTCCTTCTAAAGATGAATGAAGTACATTGCTCTTTGAGGTAACTCCATCTGAATATTCCTTAGCAACTCCTTAGCAAAGACATAGCAACTCTTGGCAAAGTACCTCTGGGCCAACTAATGCCAAAAATGAGATCTGGGAGGGTTCTTGGTAGCCCTGGATATCAGAAGGTGGTTGGAACTGCTGTGATTTGGCCAGCAGAAATAGTCTCTTCGAATCCCGTCCCATCGCCTCTCACTGGGTGAGCACCTGTTAGCACCTCCTGCTTCCCCCACCTCCAGGCAGGACTCTATGGCAATATGAGGGGAGGGGAGGGGTCAGACTGTCTTCCTTGCTTTGTGAACAGAATAGTAGAGAGTGGAAAAAAAAAAACATGCCACACTTTTGTGCTGCTTTCTGACCTGTATAGTGCCCTATGCATTTTCCCATTGGAGGATTCCAGCTAGAATCTTGACCAAGATAAAGCAGGCTGTCCACTCCTAAGGGACAGATGTTACTTGGTAGTGTTGGTATTATTGAAGAAACTTTCAGATTTTCTTCTTGCTTGTGATTTTAGTGAATGCAAGCATTGGGCCAACATCAATCACCCAGGGACAGCTGTGCATTTAGGACATGTTACCAACAGGAAGGCTTTCCTTTGTTTTAAAGAAATTACATCTCTATTCTCTTTATACTTCTTCATTTCCTCTACCATAGATTTCTTTCTTTCTAGGAGAGCCAGTTCAGGTCATGGGACACTCAAGAGCATTGGAATGGGCCAGGGCTGGACCTCTGGGGGGCAACATTCCTCATGACTCTCTTAAAAGCTTAGAGATTTGGAACTGGTGGCAACTGGTAAAGTTTTCAGTGTTTGGTAACCAGCCAGGGTCCTGAGCTCTGGGAACAGCCTTATTTAGCTCTTTAAGATTTGGGTTAGAGGCTCCCAAGGAGCTGATGTAGGGCAGAGAAGTGAACAATTGCTTCTCAGTCACACATGACAGCCAATGGACAGCTCTGAAAGACAGCCCACAGTGGAGACAGAGTCCAATGAACAGCCTTGGACCACAGCTTTCAGAGTAGAACTTTTTCTTCCCCAACTGCTCTGCATCTGCCTGGACTTCGGCCAACATCTGTGAACACCACAGTGCTGGTATGCTTTGGGCGAGGTTTGTGGCCATAGCAACAGAATGGGAGAGACCCGGTTCTTGAGAATGAGAACAGTGGATAAGGGTGAGATATGGATCAGGCAGGAGAGGCACAGGGAGGGGAGGTAAAGGTTGGAATTGCCTGAAGAATGGAGACATTTTATTGGATAAAGCCCCCGGGTAGGGTAGTGCTGAAGGTCCATCTGAGCCTCGGATTGTGGCTCAGATGCACGCTCCTTCCCTCTAATGAGCAGGCGTGGTTCAAGCTGAGATCTTGGGAGATTTGAAGACTATAATCAACCCAGTGACTTGTTATCATCAAACAAAGTAGATTACGTGCTGATGATGTGACACTGACCTACTACCTACTGTGGGCTAACCCTTGTTGAAATCTTTATGGTGAAAGATACTGTCCAAGGGACATGGAGTCCCATAAGAGAATGCTTTCTCCCGGGAAATTCCTGAGTAAACCTCATTTTCACATGGATGTGAAAGGGGAGGAATAAAACCCACCCCATCCAGAGAGAGAGCTGTCTGTGGGATGCCTGAGATTTGAGCACTGGGCTCAGGCTCAAAGATGTGAGTTCGTATCCCAACAATGTCATGATCCTTCATGTGACCTTTCTGTGCCTCTGTTTCCTCACAAATAAGTGAAGGTGGGGAGATAATCTACAGGACCTCTCCAGTTCTGAATTTCTGTGCATCTATGGACTATAGAATAAAAGATGAGGAGGCACTTGTATTAGGTAAGCTTCCTTCATTTTCTATGTTCATTTCCTTAGAGCCATCAACTGGAGTTGAGGACGAGTTTCAGAAATGCATAGGTTTCTTTTTTGACCTTTCCTCCCACCAGTCCTCCCTCCATATCTTCCGAACTCTTGCAAGTGTCATGTAGCCTCATGATTTGATGGGAGTTTTGTTGTTGTAGCAGTTGTAGAAAATCATTTATCTTTTGTCAGTCTTATCTCCCCACCTCTACAATAGCCCCAACAGCTCCTTAAGGCCTAAATCCCCAGGCTCACTATTCCTGTCAGCCCATTTCCCAGCAGGTCAGCCATCAGATTTCCAAGCTATGGGTTCCCATGCCTTCTTTTGTCCCAGTGACCTTCACCCCAGACATGACATCGTAGTATTTGGAATTGTTCATCTGAGGCAGGAATTCTCAAGACTAGCTCTGCAATGGAACCAGTTGAGAAATAAAAATTAAACAATCAATCCCTCGAGACTCTGATTCCATTGGTCTTCATTGGTATTTTGTAAAGTTCTCCCAAGTAACGCTAAGATGGAATCACTCTGAAAATTACTATTAAATGGGAATGGACCTCCTGCTATTGAATGTCAGTCATCCTTAGAATAGGACCATGCAGGATCTTTTCTTGTATTCTGATATGGTTGGCTTGTGAGGGCATGCCCTTTAGATTGAGGTCACTTTCTGGAGTAGACAGCCTCTCAGATTGTTCCCAATAGTCCCCACTTCCTGGTATTCATGCTCTTGTGTAATACCTTCCCCTTACGCCTGGGACAGACCTAGTGACTTGCTTCTAGCCAACAGCATAAAGTAGCAAAAGTGATGGAATGTCATTTCCAAGATTTAGTGACGAAAGGTGGTGAACTGTCTGGGTTGCCCTGTCTGTCTGTCTGGCTGGCTCTGCCCCCTTCTTCTCCCCTTCTTGAGCTCCTGCTCTGAGGGAAGCAAGCTGATATGTTATTAGCCCTATGGAGAGAGACAACCATGTGGCAGGAAGTTAATGTTTCTGGTCATCAGCCAGTGAGGACTTGAGGCCAGCTGGCCCCTTGACAAGAGTGAGCCTGAAGGTGAAATGCCCTCTAGTGGAGCCTTGTGATGACCGCTGACCCTTTGCAGCAGTATGAGAGAGACCTTGTGTCAGGGTTACCAGGCTAAGCCATGTCCAGATTCCTAGTGCACAGAAGCTGTGAGAAAATAAATGTTTATTGCTTTAAACTAAGTTTGAGCATCATTTCTTACACAGCAACAGATAGGATATCCTGATATCCTGAGAGAAGGAGCAGACCCATAGACAGGAACTTATGGGGAAGGCTAGGCTGTCTGTCAGTTTTGAGGAGTGAAGGGGTCTGAGGGTTCCCGGGTGGGTGGGGGGATGTTCAGCAGGCACAGCCAGGTTGCTGAGGTCAGGACGGCAGATGTTCCATAAGTAGAATCTTGCTAGCTAGATCAGTGCCTCTCAAATATCAATGTGCATTTAGATCACCTGGGGAATCTTGTTAAAATGTGGATTCTGATTTAGTGGGTCTGGTTGGGGCCTGGGAGTCTACAATGCTCCCTAGTGATGCTGATGCTACTGGTCTGGGGCCACATTTTAGGGGACAGGGAGCTGCACTGTCCACATTCGTTTGTCTCTCTGTGGCTGCTTCCTTCTTAAATAGTCTTCTTTGTTCCAATGCTGACTTGGTGGTGTTTCAGGAAGCCAAGGAAGTGGCCTTTGCCCTTTGAGGCAGAGTTTAGGAGGAGGAGCAGTGCCCCCTGGAGGCCAGATGGTGCATGCATTGGTGAGGGAGAAACACTTCCTAAGTGAATCTCAGAATTAGGATGAATCACATGAAGTAGTCATTCATAGAGTAAAGATTGTCAATTATTAGTAATTTCATAAATTTCCATAAACTCTAGCCATCCATCCGTACTGAGAGATCTTCTTTTAAGGGCTGGTCCTGTAGCTTTTAAGTGTATACATTCCTCAGCAGTGTTTCTCAAACTCTTCCTTCTTGTCCCTCTAACCACAGAGGGGCTACCAATGCTGGACATGCAGCCTGAGGCAGCCTGCAGAAAAGTCTTTGAGGTATTTTTTTTTTTAATCTTACTATTCCATGAGGATCAATAGAATATGTTCATTATAGTATAAAAATAATTTCCTCCCCAAATACATGTGTAAAACTGCTGCATTAGAAAGTTGCGCTGGACTAATGGGTGGGCTCTGAAATTCCCAATTCCCCCTCAAACCACTCCCATCTCCTCACCCTCCCTGACCTCCTGACCTTGACCCTGTTCCCTCCACTTTTCTCAGACTCTACCAGTTCCCTCTGACTACCTCTCTGGTCTCTACTAAGTATGGATCCAAGGTCAATCATTTTGATCGTGTTCAATCAACCCCCACACCCTGGACCTCCCACCACACCTACCTGAATAATGGATAAACCCCACCCTCTTGTATAAGCTACACCCTTCTGGATAAACCCCATCCTCCAGGATAGATCCCACCCTCCTGGCTAAACTCCAACCTCCTGGATTGACCCACTCACACTGCAACATTCCATCAAAAGTTTTCTCCCATGGACTTTTGGGCAGCATGTTTTGCCCTGAAAAGGATACTAAGTGAATCCCCTCGATTTCATGTTATCCAGCCTCTCATGGGCTCTCCAAACTGCTCAACAGAGCTTGAATTCACTGTTTCCCCAAACTTGCCTGATATTAAGTATAGACACAGGCTGTCCTAACAATGTAGGTTTTTGGTCCCATCCCAGTCCTACTGAATCAGTCTCCAGAGAAGGAGCTGGGGAATCTGCATTTTGACACTCCCTTCCTGAGATTCTTCTCAGGAGGCAAGCTTGGGAACCACTGCTGTTCCTCCAGCAGGATTCTCTATTCTTGGCCCTCTGTGGCCCCAGGGGAATTGCCCAGCCTCCCCACTCAGCCCCACCTCCCATCACTGCACCAGCCAAATTCAACTTGCCTCCTTTCCCACTTACAAGATTAAGGCCATCTGTCTGTGCTGTGCTCCCCTCCTTCTACCCTCAGGCTCCACATTTCCTATTCTTTCTTTCTTCTTCTCTCTCACCTCTTAGGGAAGAGACACCTTCCTGTGGCTGATTTCTCCTTCTGAGTCTGGGTGCCTCCTTGTCTGTGTCCTCTGGGACATGGCCCTTCATCACCCCCTTTCCAGTACATTCAGCTTGGCCCTTGCCAAAGGAAAGTTTTGGTTGTTTCAAATGGGACTTTTGTCTTCTCCTTAAAACACAAAACATCTCCTGGTATTGGTAACTTCACTTATTCTTCAAGCTCATCCCCCAGTTTCCTCCCACTGCTGGTGCTCAGCTCCCATGTGACAGTTCCCTCATCTCTTTCCTCTCTGGCCTCACTGGGCACCTGCATAGGGTGGGCAGGACCTTCATGGTACACTGGACTTAAAGCCAGAGTAGTGGCCCACTGCACCTTGGAAGGTGGAGGTTATGGTTAAAAAGCCCAGCACTCCTGGGGTGCCTGGGTGGTTCAGTTGGTTGAGCATTCAACTCTTGGTTTTGGCTCAGGTCATGATCTCAGGGTTTGTGATTTCAAGTCCTGCCTTGGTCTCTGTGCCGACAGCATGGCTCCTGCTTGGGATTTTCTCTCTCCCTCTCTCTGCCCCTCCCCTGCTGTCTGTCTCTCTAAATAGATAGATAAATAAATAAATAAATAAATAAATAAATAAATAATAAACTAAAAAAAAAAAGATTTGGAAAAAAAAAAAAAAGAAAACCAAGTATCCCTGGCTTGCCTTTAGACTGAATAGCCACATGGATTTATGATAATTCATCCTCTGATCATGAAATGCATTATCTTGAATTTTACAGTATGGGGGGGTCCAAAGGAACAAATCTGCAGTTTTAAAATGAATAAGTCATGGGGATGTAATGTACAGCATGGTGACTATAGATAATCATACGGTATTACATATTGGAAAGTAGCAAGAAAGTAGATTTTGAAAATTGTCATCACAAGTGAAACAATTTCTATAACTCTGTATGGTGAAAAAGTATATATATTCAAAAATAAAAAATAAAAAAAGTGAATTTTACAGTAAAAGGGTAGAACACAGCTTCCAACCATGTCTTTTCTGACCTCTGTATTATCATCCTACATTCTTAGAGTGTGTTCTCTTTCTATGTTGATTCCATCCCTGCCTTACACATACCTCCACCAATGGAAAGGGTAGACCAGGGGCTCTGGGTGTAGCAACCAGAGGGTCCCATTCATCAAGGAAGTCCATCCCTCCTCCAGCACAGCTCGAGCCCCTAGAGAGCATGATGTCATCATATTGACTGGAATCAAGAGTGGGCCTGGATTGGAAGGGCCCATTGGCAAGGCAGAGTGTTAACTAGAAAGCCCTGAGAGGCATTTTCAGAGCTGCGTGGGGGGGGGGGGGGGGGAGGGGACTGCCTGACATGAACATGGGGGAGGGAAAGCCGTTGTGTGGGCCACCAGTGCTACACCAGCCAAGGGTTTGTGATACATGGGTGTTTGCCCAGAGCACTGAACTCATCTTATATCTGATGTGACTGAGAATCATCCAAAATCAGCATCTGAGAACTACCCTGATGGCTTAATCTCATGCAATCCAGAAGAAATACCATGGAGGCCAGCTGGAGCCATCGACTCAGGCAATTCCCCTCCTGTAACTGGGGCCTGAGATGGGGGTGCCTGGGACAACCCCCAAAACACAAGCCTAAGAGGTCTTCAGAACATCTTCTCTAACCCAGGCACAGGCTGGGGGCTGGGGAACATTTCTGAGAGGGAGGTGGAGACTGACATACATACAGATCTCATTCAGGCCCAGGAACCTCATCAGAGTGGCGCCCTCAGCCTGGCTAGTTCCAGGCACCAGATGGGGGCTTGGAAAGTTTGGGGAAGGCTCTCCAAAGCACAAGGCCCCTGAGGAATAGGGCCCGGGCCCAGGACCTTGCTTGCTTAGATGTAAGGAGCATTGGGGGTGACCCAGGTTCTCCATGAAGCAGATATCAAGATGAGATTAGATGTAGGAGAAACACATGCCTGTGGGGGAAATGGGAAGTATGTAGGCTGAATAATGCCACAAAGATGTCTGTGCCCTACTCCCTAGAACTTGTGACTATGTTACCACAGGTGACAAAAAGGACTTTGGAGATGTGATTAGGTTAAGGATCTAGAGATGGGGAGATTATCCTGGATTGTCAGAGTGGGCCCACTATGATTACAAGATGCTATATTATAAGAGGGAGACAGGGAGACAGGAGGGCAGGGTCAGAAGAATCGTGATGATGGAAGCAGGGGTCTGAGTGACCTCAGAAAGGGGCCAGGAGCCATGGACTGTGAGCAGCTTCTAGAAGCTACAAAAGGCAAGGGGTAGATTCCGTCTTACAGCATTCAGAATGAATGCAGCCCTGAGGGGCTATTTCAGACTTCTGACCTCCAGGGCTGTAAGATAATACATTTGTGTTGTTTTGAACCCCTAGGCTAGTGGTGATTTGGTACAGCAGCCACAGGAAGCTAAGATCAGGAGGCCACAGGAGGCTGGGGAGTTATAGGGATGTGGGTCTGGCCCTTCTGAGGAGAGAAGGAAGTCTGGAGGGCTAGGAGGAAACAGCTGAGTGCAACGGAGTTTTAAGGAAGCTTTGGCAGGATGATGGCAGGTCCTTGAGCCCAAGTTGCCTGAGAGAGGAGCCCCAACTGCTGTCACTGCCGTGTTGTCCCTGGCTGGGAGGGGTGGATTTCAGAGTGCCAGGCTTGGCTCATGGTGATCTGTTTACTCTGTGCAGGTTCTGGGAACAGTTCCTCAGTATATCCCATGGCCTCTTCTCCAGAGGGGACACTTAGAGGAGGGAAGCTAGTGGCAGAGTGTCCACAACTCCTATTCATTCTTTCCTTCCTCCACTCTCCATATGATTGCCCCTCATTATTTCTCATCTTGGTAGACAGTGGTGGCTTACCTGGTGTAGGACCCAGACCTCACTCCTGGAGGTACCTGATCCTCTTCTCTGTGTGGGGTTGCTAGGAGTGTCTATTCACAGTTACTATGAGGGAGAGGGTGCCAAGAGACATCTAAGGGGATTCCACACAAATTTCTCCTGCCCCATTGTGTAAAAAGAGCCCTTCCTCTTCCTGCTGGTCAGGGTCACTAGCTCCTGCTAAGATGGCAGGGCCCTGAAAGCTCATAGAGACCTTCTTTACTTCCCATCCCCCCTAGTGCATGTATCTTACCAAGTTCTCCAGTGAAGTGTCCACCTATTATTTCTTCTCTCCAATAACCATGATGTCATTATGTTCTGTAGGATGTTCAGATGGTCCACTTATCTTCAGACAATTTATGACAGAAGGCAGGAAAATTCATATAGCTCTGAGGCAAAGCTCTAATGGAATATTGTTTTCCACCTCACATCAATACAGACTGTTTCTAATCCTCTTTCTTGATTGGAATTGAAAAGAAGTCACCTGCCAAGTCAATGACTGCATGCCATGGACCATGTCCAGCACAGCACCTATGATCAGGGTTACTATTTGTCTAATTTGTTGTAGATTATCTCATTCCCTGAGATCTATTTCATTTATGCAGGGGGCAGACTGAATTAAATGGAGATATGGTTCATACCACCACTTTATATACTTAAGGTCTTTAATGGTGGTACAAATTTCTACCATATTTTTCAGAATACAATATTGTTTTTGATTTATTACCTTGGCTGATGGAAGTATTTTCAGATGTGGTGTTTTGCACTGTGATAGGTTTTATCCCAAGAGCCAGTTTTGAAGCTAATCCAACTACCAAGCTTTCCAATTACAATTTGCACTTAGGAAACAAGAAAATGACCACAGGCATGTCAGTGGAGCCAGCAGGGCCACTGTGAGCTGGACATTAGCCAGGACTCCACTTACTGTTTGACCTTGTAGGTCTCCACTCTAACAGGGGGGCCATGATGACACTTTGGGTATCCAAGTGTCACTTGGTCAGACCCCATGTCCAGTAGTCCTTGAACAGTTCATGTCTTCCCTTTTCCCCAGTGTACATAGTACCATGTACCTAGTACATGGCCTTTGGGGGAGGACTGTTGTTATGAATTGAATTGTGTTCCCCACAAGAAGGTATGTTGAAGTCCTATCCCTCATATCTGTGAATGGGAGCTTACTTGGAAATAGGTTCTTTGCAGATCTAACCATGTCAGGATGAGTTTAGTTCATTAGGATGGGCCTTAATCCAACATGACTGAAGTCTTTATAAAAAGGGGAAGTTTGAACATAGAGACAGACAGGCACAGAAGAAAGATATGAAGACACTGGGAGAAGACAGTCATGTGAAGCCAACATTGGAGTGATGTATCTACAAGCCAAGAAATATCAAAGATGGCAACGACCACCAGACTCTAGGAGGAGGCAAGGGAGGATTACCTTCCAGGTTTTAGAGAGAACATGGCTCTCCCAACACATTGATTTCAGACTTCTGGATTCCAAAGCTAAGAGAGATGAAATTTCTGTTGTTACACCTACTTGTTACACTTGTTACAGCAGCCCCAAGAAGCTAATATAACCATCTTCACAGTACAGCCTGACACGGCATTGCAGGATTCTGCCTCCTTAGTGAATGGATTCAAAATCTGAAAATTGGCTCAGATCTAGAAGCTAAATAAGGGATCAGCCTCCCCCTCTATTTGTGCCTTTGTTGTTGAAGGTATTAAGCAGAGCCCTTTTTAGCTGCCTGTTTATTTTGCCCTTGAGACACCACATTGTGCTAACCACTCCCTGATGGACATGCCTCTTTGGCTGCCTCTCTGACCTTACCAGTCAATAGAGTGGGTTGTGGCCTCATGGCTTCTGGTGGTTAAGCATAGACTGTTGGTTGTTAGTGCTTCTAGATCCTCCCTCATTCTAACCATAGATATTCAAAAACCCAGTTCTGCACCTACTCCATCAGTGGCCAGCCCTTGCCAGCAGAGCAGAGCCACCATTGAACATCTTGGTGATGCTGGTGCCCCTCACCAGCACATCTCTGATGGCCTTGTGAAAGGTGTGTCATCTGGGCCTTCTGTGGAGCATCATCCTCTGGTGGGTCTTCTGCCTTCACCTAACATACCCTTTCCAACATGCCCACTGCTTCTTCATCCTTTCCTTGTTCACCTGTAGGGCAGCTTAGGCATTTCTACTTCACCCAGAATTGCCCGTTAGTTTCTCCAGCAGAAAACTTGTCCATCCTCTGAGGTCCTTGCCAGGATATTAAATCCTGACTCTGGAGAAATAGCCTTTGAAATCAATGAATGCTGCTTTATCCAGGCTTACACTCTGATCCCTGTGATGGAGGCCCAGGGGAGTGCCCCTAGCTCCTTCCAGTAACTGCAGCTAATTCTTGCAGCAACTTTGGTGTGTAATTTCTTTTTTTCCTTATCGGGCCTATCAGATCCCCAACCAGGTTATGCTGACTTAACTGTAATTATCACCTAGGAGGGAAGGGGAGAGGTGGGGAGTTCCTAAAGGGGCACCAGATACCTGCAAGGCAGAGGAGGAGAACCTTTGGATGATATGCAGGTATAACCCCAGTGAAAGGCAGAAGGAAGGAAAGTACTTGTGGTGCAGGTCTAATAAAGTTCCATCTGGGCCAATGCGAAGTCTCAAGGTCAAAGTCATTCATTGGAGATTAGAGGAATCCATGTCTCCCAGAAACAAGGCATCCTCCCCTCTTCTGAGTGTGAGCCACTCAGATGCCTTGTTTATGAAATGACATCGACATTTATGGTACAGGAAGCTGTGAGGGTTGAGTCAAACAATGCCTGACATGATGGTAAATATGTGCCACTCCCCTTTCCACACCCAACGCAGATGTCACAAATTCATGTTAGCACTTTTCCCCAGGGCAGCCTGATTCAGCCCCTGAATCATTCCTAATATGATGTAGCAAGTGGTCTCTGAAATGAAATCTTGTTCCCAAGCTAGATGTAGGCACTGGCCTGATTCTCTGTCCCCAGAGAACTCTTTGTTGGGAGTCCCAAGACTCTTCTAGGGCTTATTAACTGGTAGCTCTGTTTAAAGAGTATACTCTGTAACTTCCAGGTATTCTGTTAGAATACTATTATCCAAACAGTGCATCGCAAAACTCTGGCTCATTGGGAGGACATTCATTTCCTTGAGTTCTTTGCCAATTTTCGATTTAGGGAAGTTGAGGGCGGAGACTCCTGTAACCACAGTGAAGAGAGCAGGGAGGACAGCTGGATATGTGTGTATGCGGAAATACAGTGGGTGGGGGTTGGGGGCGGGTTGTGAAGGGCCTACTTCTCTATGGGGTGAGGGTGAAGGTGTGTGCTTCTCCGAGAGTCCCCACAGGGTCACAGGTCTGTGTCAACTGAATGACAGCTAGGAAATATTGCAATTGGTGTTCAACTCCAAAGTTGCCTGTATTCAGGAGCAGAGGGAAGAAAGACAATGGGTCTACTCCTTTCTCTTTCTCTCTCACAACTAATCAGACTTGCCTTGGGCAGCTCTGGGTGGAATGGAAATGGATTCTCCTCAAAGCAGCCTGTGTTGGGTTCTGTGAGCAAAAGCTCACACACACACACACACACACACCACCAATGCTTTCAGTGGTGTGGTGTTCATTCAAGAGGCTACAAGGAGGTGGTACATATTTCCATGGTCAGCAAAGCTCCAGGCCGTGCAGTGTGCTAGTAGCTTACCAGCCAACACACATGCGCAACATCGTGTAATGACACCATCTTCTCAGTGTTCTATTCTATTTTTTTCTCTTTGACTGAGGGAGGAAATGAGCCATGTTTTCTTCACTTCTTCCTTTCCTCTAGATTGCTGTCTACATGTACATGTTTTCTCTTTAACTCGGTGTCAAGGAAAGAGAATTTTCCTGTTTTTAAAGCATATATACTTCTGTCTCTAGGCCGGTTGACCTTGAAAAAGAACCCTACTTGCCTTTGGCTAGCCTCAGGAAAGTCTTTTGCTGGCCCTGATTCATCCTTCTGGGAATAAATTTTTATGGATGTCTCTGTTACTGCAGACTATAAGAGGTCAGGATGGTTACTGGTTAAACTTCGAGATTTCTGTATTTTCCTTGTGCTTCTTTTTTTCCCCCTTGCTCCTTGCACAACATTTGCATTGTCCTTGATTTTTGATGATTATTTCAGTTAAGGGTCCTCCTGTATTTAAAGAGGTAATTCTTTTGCATATGTGTGTAGTGCATGTGTGCGTATGTGTGTTGGGAAGGGAAAGGAAGGAAGAAGGGAGGAAGAGGAAAGCAAATATAGAGGAGGAAATATGGGACAATCCCTGCTGGGCTGGCAATTTCTGCTACTGTTATCAATGAAGAAATCTGGGAACTGCAATAATGCAATGCTTTGTCAGAATAGGTGGGTATGACTGTGTGGCTATGTGAAGACTAGAGTTTTCCAGTCAGTCGACTCCGAATATCCCATAGAGGAGTCTGAATGGCAGGATGAGAGGCCTCCATTTAATGGATAGTGAAGAGCAATGAAAGCTTTGCGTGCCAGGGAGCGTGCCATGTGCAGGCTGGATGAGAGCAGAGGGAACACGGGAGTGGGAGGTGCATGGGCGGCTGTTGGAATTCCTCACTCAAAGGAAGACAGGCTTGCACTGTGGTGGAGGCAGCAGGAATGCAGCAGAGCAGATAGACAGGAAGGCACAGCCACTGAGTGAATCAGGAGTCAAGGAAGATGGAAGAGACAGAGATGGTCCCTCTAGAGTCAAGAGGGTGAGCTCTGGAAGGTGGCAGGGCCTTGCGGAAGCAGGAATGTCATGGGGAAGAAGAGATTTTATGCAAATGGGGATGAGTTTTGTTTTGGACATGCACAGCCTGCGGAATGCCTGGGAGGAAATGTCTAGTCTGTCATGGTGAATGTGGGTCAGACCTTCAGCAGGCAGATGTAGATGCACATACATGCATCATCCGCTTAGAGGTGAAAACTACAATTGTAAGAGGAAACAAGACACTTAAGGGATCATGATTAATTACAAAATTTAGATGTCTGAAATCCATGTTGACATTTTCATATTGTGGGACATATGTCTGTATCCCAGGCTATAGATTTCATGTGTAGGATATCTATCATCTATCTATCTATCTATCTATCTATCTATCATCTATCTACCATCTATTGCCTATCTACATCTGTTATGGGTTGTATTGTGTCCCCCACCAAATTCACATGTTGAACTTCTAACCCCCACAACCTCAGACTGTGACTATATTTAGAGATAGGGTCCTACAGACGTGCTTAAATTAACAGGAAGCTGTTAGAATGTCCCTGCTCCCAATCCAGATTACTTATGTCTTTACAAGAAAGGGAACTTTGGATGCACAAATGGACACCAGGGGCATATGTTCACAGAAGGAAGACTGTGTGAGGACACAGGAAGAAGGTGGTATCTATAAGCCAAGGAGAGAGGACTCAGGAGATACCACCCCTAGATCCCCCTAGATACCACCTTGATCTTGGACTCCCAGCCTCCAGCACAGTGAGGAAATAAGTATCTATTGTTTAGGTCACTCAGTCTTGGTGTTTGTTATGATTACCTGAGAAGATGAATACAATATCTGTATCCATATATATCCATATACAAATGTGTACATATGTACATAGACAAAAAATCTTTATGCCTATAGCAAAATAAAAACCATCTAGTAGTATAGTTGGGGAGGACACTAAAAAGCATATGCTGGAGGGACAGCCTGGAAGCAAGTGATCTAAAAAGGACACATCATATTAACACTGATGATTTTCTGAATATGAAGTAAATTTAGATGACTCATTGATAGTTTTCATGCCCAAGGAGTTCCCTAAGGCTCAATGAACAAATTAGAAAGCATAGTAGATCTATCTTCTCCAGCAACAATTCACTCCCTGAATGTGCTCTCATGAAATTAGATAAACAGGGAAGGATACGAATTACACCGACCTAATGTTCACATTAGAAAACTTCCCGGATGCTTGCATCTGATGTGATGATGAAGAAGCAGTGGTTGACCCAAAGATCTGCCATCTTCCCTCCTCGTCCTGATGGGGATGGCTGTGTCAAGTGCCCATTTGAACTGCCCCAAGTTGTGTCTCCCATCTTTGAGAGCTTTCAATAGTAAGGAATGTGCCAAGCACCTTTTCTAAGCCTCAGTGAATTATTCTCCTTTCTAAATTTGGCTCAGCTTCCAACATTCTGTCTTTTACCTTCAATGTTATGAAATATCCCCAAGAGTTCCCTTAGATGACTTTTTTTTTTTTGCCAGCATTTTTATCTTTTTGCTCCCCACAATTGCTTTCCTCATTTATTTCAACACATTTTCTAGGTTCCACTGGCTGAAGATCTAGAATCTCTTGAACAAGGACCCTTCCATCCTTCCCACCTGACACCCCAAAGGTGTTTCTTCTAGAACTATGCTTATGTCTCATTAAACTTTGACTTCCAGCATCACGACTTTCTGTGTCTTTGTCACACCTTCATCTTTGTTGGCTAATTCTGTCTTAGGAGTCAGTAAAATGTCATGTGGGTTTATCACAGTGAGACCAGGAGACCACACAACTGCAAGTTTTGCTGTCTGTATGTGAACTGATAACAGGTGCACAGTGACCAGTCACTGGCAGGCTCTGAATGGAGTTATGTGGTGGTTGGTCCCCAATCAGGATGCACAACTTACGTTGTGTAACTTAGTGATCTGCAAACTGAAGCACAAGCAGCAGAGATTGTGCCAGACGTAATTACTCACCATTAAGATAGTGTGGTGAGTGAAATTGGGACTGTGTTGTTGGGGGGTTTGTATTAGCTAACTTCTGTTGCAATAGGGTAACTGGCAATTGTGCATAAGGGAAATGTGCGAAGGGAGTCTTGCCTGCATAGACCAGAATGTGATGGCTGTCTGAGAATACAACGCATAATTGTCGCTGAGGGTTTTTCATCATTCTTGACCGTCAATTTCAAGAAGTCCTTGTTGAAGGTATCAGGTCGCTCATGTGTGAAGGAGCATTCCTCCTCCAAGAAATGGCATTTCTAGTTTTCCTCATTGAATCCATTGCTCCACACGTATTTAGGGGAATTCGCTTGATGCTTTCTTTAGTGGCTTCCAAGCTGTGGTACTCAGAGTGTACCTGCATGGTGATTAAGCACTGGGAATAAGAGTTAGCTTTAAAGAAGTTTCAGACTTTTTCAGAGCATTTAATATGTTCATGCACATTGTGACTCTCTAGATATATCGTGTTTGGATTTGGAGCTGCTATTTAAAAAGTATCATTGGGTTAATAACAGCTTTATAGAAAGTGTCTTGGGGAGCCTGGGTGGCTCAGTTGGTTAAGTGTCTGACTCTCGATTTAGGTTCAGGTCATGATCTCACATTTTGTGAGATTGAGCCCTAAGTTAGGCTCTGTCAGAGTGGAGCCTACTTGGTATCCTATCTCACTCTCTCTCTCTCTCAAAATAAATAAATTTAAAAAAAAAAAAACAGTGTCTTGGCCTGCCAAGGCTGTCATAGCAAAGTTCCATGGACTGGGCAAGTTAAACAGCAGAAGTTTATTTTTTGACCATACTGGAGGCTGAAAGTCCAAGATCTGGGTGTCAATAAGGTTGGTTCCTACCAAGGCCTCTGACCTTGGCTTGAAGATGGTGACTTCTTCCTGTGTGCTCTCATGGTCTTCCCTTCATGCAAGCACATTTCTTTGTGTGTTCAAATGTCTTATTCTTATATGGACATGAAGCTGATTGTATTAGACCCATGCAAAAAGACTAATTTTAACTTAATCAGTTCTTTAAAGGTCCCATGTCCAAACTGAGCCACATTCTGATACACTGAGAATTAGGGCACATATGAATTTCACTGAATGAAACTGAGTGTGAGAATTCAGAAAATGCGGTAGTATACAGTATCTGTCTAGTTTATCTGACACCAGCACACTTCTTTCATACATCATCTCATTGAGGTGGTATTCTATAGATCACACCTAATACAAAATGTTGAAGTTGGCTGGTAAAGAGACAGTAGGAAATAATGCATGGATTTTGTACAATGTAGAGAAGTATACCTACTAAAAGATATTGTTTGGGATTGTCCTGACTGTCTAAATATATTTATAAAAAAATTACCATAATCATCAGAGATTTAAACTCTCTGCCTCCAAGTACAAGTTTAAGAGATGTTGTCAATTGCAAAATGGTCCTTTCTGATGGGGTGAGCCCTTCCTTTTGTGATGTTCCTTAGTCTGCAGAGCTTCTTGGTGCTAAATCTATACTCCATCAGTCAGGATTCTTCAGTTGCACATGTGCCTCATCTCAACTTTGGATGCTTCTAGCTTCCTGTCACTGTTCTAAACCCTAGTAAGGGACGTCTGCGGGAACTTGCTCAACACTCTCATATGCTCAACCTGGAAAGAGGGGCCAATGGAGCTGGGGGCAGAGGCCAACAGATGAATGCTCTTGTCTCTCATCCCTTGGGCAGAGAATCTTGAGATGTACTGTATAGGTTTCTCCAAAAGCCCTAGCAAGATCTTTCTCCAGGCATCCATCTTGGGGGTTAACTTGATAATACATCCTTGCATTGACATTCCCTCTTTCCTTAATTCCTGCTCCCTAGACCTTCTTCCCAAATAAACTATTGCATGTAATGCTCTGCTTTCGGGAAAATCCAAGCTAAGGCAGATGGGGTCATATAATTAGCCAGACCTGAGTCCTGGGTCTTTGCCTGGGGCTCCAAATAGCTGTGGGATGGGCTGGGATGTGGCATTCAGGTGGAGAAAGTGCAGATACTCAATGGAAAGGAGTGTTGTTTCCAGAATCAGGGAGGAAATAAATTGCAGAGACCAAAAACAAGTAAAATAGAGAATGAGAGAGAGGATTATCCACTACCTACACAATAGCCTTGAGTAGTAGTAGAAACTAGACTTTTAGAAGTATGGTTTACTAAATGGTCAGGATGGAAGTTTACTCACAAGTGTCTCATAGTGGTAGTTAGCATTCCTTCTATGTTTTCCCCATTAGAAGATACGAAACAGCCACGTTTCCCAAATTCTTAGTTATCAGAACATACTTGTAGAGGAGATAAGACTATTATTACACAGATGGGAAACCAAGGCAAAGTGATTAATTATCACCCAAAGCCATAAAAGAAAGTCACTGCTGAGTTTGGGATTATGTTTTGGGTTTCCTGCCCTTTGCAGTTGAGCTCCACCTTTTACTGGAACCAACCCCAGGGAAGAAGGTTTGCCGGGTTTCCTGGAAGGCAGAGGTTTGCAGTTGCATGCCCTGTGCTGAGGCTTTTGACTGGGCACAGCCAGGAGAATGTTGCAGTTGGTGTGCCTAAGGAAAGGGAGTGGAGAAAAAGGATTCTGAGCAAGCCAACCTTGGGATTGGGCTATGTCATCACTAACAATCTGCTCAAGACTGGACTTGCCAGAGCCGGAGAAGAGTCTCTCTGACTCCGTCCATGGTCACCAAAGGACAGAACAGAACTCATTTCTCTACAGACTTGACTCATGCCAACAGGTATTCTTTGAAAGATCACCATTTGTAGTTGAATGCAAAAAAAAAAAAAAAAAAAAATGCCTCCAATGTTTAGTTATTTTTATGTGCCGGTGAAAATCTATGATTTTCAGGAGGAATTCTCTCTACTGTATTTCTCAGTTGAAATACAGACAAAAACATATTTCAACTTCATTTAAAAATTTCTTTAAAAAAGTTTACTTATTTATTTTGGGGGTGTGGTGGTGAAGGGCAGAGAGAGAGAGGAAGAGAGAGAATCCCAAGCAGGCTCCAAGCTGTCATCACAGAGCCCTACTATGGGGCTCTATCTGACGAACCGTGAGATTATGACCTGAGCTGAAATCAAGAGTCAGACGCTTAACCAACTGAGCCACCCAGGTGCCTCTCAACTTTGTTTTTTTAAATGGTGGTTCTGATTTATTTTCAGCTTTTGGGGTGATTCCTGGATCTGTTTATTAGGGAAGGGATACATGAGGGGGAGCAAAACATATTTGGCATTTATTAATGACATTCACTTAAGTTACTCTATTTATTTCTTATGACAGCCCTGCAAGAAATATACTATTATTATCTTTTTTTTTTTTTTTACAGATGAGTAACCTGGAACTTAGAGGGGCCCCATGCCATGAGCATCACTGGGCAGGTTTAGTGAGAAAACTGACATCCAAGCCCAGCTGTGCCTGACCCCAAAGCCTGTGCTATGTGTACCTTACACAGCCTAGCTCCCTGCACTGTGGATTCACACTGTGGATGAGCTGGAGGCATTCTGGGGAGTCCACTGCCATGACCCAAACCATGGGTTTGCCATGTTTTTCTCAACTGTGGTTTTTTTTCTGCTCTTTATTATGGATGTCACATCTTCCTCCTTCCCTAAAAGTTATCTTTATACACACACACACACACACACACACACACCCTGTATCTGGGTCAGGGTGGGGGGGTTGATGGGAGACAGCAAAAGTACACATTAACTTTGAGTGAGTATGTCTTAGTCAGTTAGGGCTTCCACAACAAAGTACCACAAACTGGGTGGCTTATAAACATCAGATATTTCTTTCTCGCAGTTCTGGAAACTGGTCAAGGGATCAAGGCACCAGCAGATTTGGTGTCTGGTGAGAGTCCACTTCCTGACCAGGCTTATCCAGACATCTTATTGCTGAGTCCTCACCTAGTGAGAGGGGTGAGGGTACTTTCTGGGGTCCTTATTATAAGGGCACTGGTCCGATTCATGGGGCTCTGCCCTCGTAACCTTGTTATCTCCCAAAGGCCCACCTCCTAATACCATCCCCTTGGAGATTAGATTTCACATATGAATTGTGGGGGGAACATAGCCACCCCATTTCATTGATTTTAAGAGGAGCACCTTCGCCTGCTTCAGCCACTCTGAAAGCTCCGTGCCTAGTAGTCACTGTCGGAGAGGCAGAGTGTGGCATACTTGTCATCACCACCATCTGACCATCAAAGCTCAGACAGCAGGTGTCAGAGTCTTGGAGGAAAATCCTGGACAATCATGGGGCACTTTTAGAAGGAACACAGCCTTACCAGACCTCTCCTGAAAGCTCTGGATGGCTCATAAGACAACCATGTATGGGAAAACAGGGATATCAAAGGGCCTGCATCAAAACGTGATTCCAAAGAGGTAGATTCTGCTTGTCACAAAGTTTTAGGCATAACTTAACCAGTTTATTGAGCTTATATTTCCCTTTTTGCATTTGCAGGAGAGTGATACATGATTTAAAAAATTCTATGTTCAAAGAGGTCTAAAAATGTTTTTAAAAATTCGTTTGAAATAAAAACTGAGCGCTAAGAAAGCACTGTGACACGTTATAGTTATATATGAGCATTTCTTCTTTAGTGCTTCATTTAATAAGTGTGTCTTATACCAATGGAGTTTTAGATTACATACTATATAGTATTTATGTTTTATATTTCAATACTCATCAATGTGTTTCTAATGTATCTGTGTAGAAATATGTGAGCCATATTGCCATTAAACTATTTTCAAAATCTTGTGGAAATCTGCCAATGTTTTTGTAACTTAGCTAAGAAACTCTTTTGCTTTTGGAAGGGGAAGGACCAATAGTGTAGGGCTATGTTTCTAGGTATATTTTCGGTTAGGTTTTTTGTCAATCCTGGCATTTTTCTTTCTTTTTTTAAAAAATGTTTATTTATTTATTTTGAGAGGGAGAAAGCCCACAAGCAGGAGAGGGGCAGAGAGAGGGGGAGAGAGAATCCAAGTAAGACTCCATGCTGTCAATGTAGAGCCTGACATGGGGTTTGATCCCACGAACCATGAGATCATTACCTGAGCCAAAATCAAGAGTCGCACATTTAACTGACTGAGCCACCCAAATGCCCCAATCCTGACATTTTTCTAAAGAAAAAAAAAAAAGAACCCCCCCCCCCAAAAACAACAGTAATAATAAATGAATATGAGCAAAAATAAAAATGCTTTCGTTAGGAAAAATCTGCCATCTGGAGAATACAAAGTCAGTCATGCAAAGTTGCTGCAGATTGTATAAACATTTCAGTCTGAAAGTCTTGCTTATTTGCTCCTGCCTTCGTTCACTATGATTAAGGATATGTGTGTCCTTGAGCTTTCTTGGTTGTGGCCCATGAATTTATTTATTGGCGTATTTAAATAGAAAAAATTCACCTTATCATTGGTGTTGCAGGTGTATTTATTTATATTATCTTGCTTTTAGAAAAATGCTATTATATCGTAAAATATTTTAACCTTAAATTACTTCCCACCAGCCTCAGGTTTCATGCGGTTCCTATCAGGGCATGAAAAGAAATCAATACACTCTGGCTCAAAGGGCAGTGGACTTTGGTACTTGTCACACTTTCAGATAAAAAATGCTTCACATAAAGTAGGCCCAGTCTTCCCAATTTGTACCATTCTTTCAGTTCTGGTGCTGCCGTGCAGTCATGTCTGGGCTGATAGCAGTTTCCATGCTCGGAGGAAATTGCATTTCCAGGAAAGCAGAACACAGACATCCTGTGGTTTATGTACATCTGCATTAAACAGAGCCCCCACCTAAAATGAGCCCCCTGGTTTGGGATTTGGTGCCCTGTTGGCCTTTCAAATAAACGGTCCTTCTCCATCTCCCAGTCCCTCAACACTGAAGCCAAGCTCCTCAGTGTCCCCCTGCTTACCCCCCGATGTGAGGGCCCAAGTTGTTCCTTCCACATATGCTCTCCTCCCTGTGGTCCCGGAGCCTCTGCAGCTCCAGCTCTGGGGTCAGAGTTTGCTCCCACGGTCCCAATATCCTGAGGGGGAAATGGGTTTCATCTGTTCTGATCAGGTGGATCCCCACTTAACAGCATTTGATGGTGCCCCATTGCCTTCAGGACAAAATCTAAACTCCTAAAGTGGCTTCCCAAATCCTTGATCATCTCCTGGGCTTCAGGGCACCTTTCACTGTGTTGCTCTCCATTCTTGGCCCTCCAACCCAAACTCCCCAGCTTGCCATACTTTTGCTCCCCATACAGTTTTCTCCCCAACTCCGACCTTCGTCTAGCCCCCACACCCCAGCTTGCCATACTTTCCCTGGCTCCCTGGTCTCTTCAAAAGGCCTATAGTGGGTTTGACTGGTTTTAGGGAGTCCTGTAAATGCACTGCCATGAACCTCCCTGTTTTAGTGGGAAAACATATTTCAAACCAACTTTCAAACCCCGGGCTGCACAGGTTTTGTTAACCAATCATATTACACTGCAAGAGTGAGGTCTGGGGGCTAACTCCTTCATCCAGTAAGAAGCCCTTTTAGAGCTTTGGAAGCTTCTACTCAGAAGGCTGACCCATTCCATGCCTGCCCTGTGTGGCACGTAAGGGCATTTGGAATACAACTGGCTAGGACAGAATGCTGACCACCAAGGCAGCCCTGGTAAATACTCCAGGTTCTCAGGGGACTGCTGGGCCAGTACATCCAACATCCATTGGCCTCACCACAACGGGAAGTGGCATTCCTAGTGGCAAACATACTTGCAAAAACTACCTACGCTGTTGCAAGCTCATTCTCAGGGGTTAATAGGTGCGAAATCGGTATTTATTGCAGTGGTGTTTTACTGTGTAGCTTCTGTGAGTACTCATCTTCTTTCTAACCTCAGAAGGGATGCTTTTCCTTCCCTATAGTTCAAATATGTGTTAGAGCTTTGTCTTGGTGTCAAGGTTTCTGACGCCACATAAGCAAACATTTCTGTTACTCTTATCAAAATCAGCAGGTGACTTTTCTCTGGAGACAGTGAAAACAGAGGGCTGCTCAGGTAAGCCCTGTACAGTGGGCCAGAGCCAGGGCCACTGCAGGGATGCAGAATCTGTGGGGGCTGAGCTGCAGAAGGGAAACCTTTTCATGCAGCTGGAGGAAGGAAAACCTTCCTTCAAGATGTGGCATCTTGGCTGAAGAAAGCAATGACTCTAAGCAGACCTGGTGTGTGTGTGCATGTGCACGTGCATGTGTGCAAGGATCTTAATAGATTGTGGGGTATGGTGAACCTCAGACCTTGCTGGCATCTGCTGGTCAGCAGGCTTGCTCTATTTAATGACCATGCCCCAGGTCAAGTCTGTCCATGATGACTACTGTTTATCGAGAATTTACTACAGCTCAAGCCCTGTCCTAAGGATTTGCATATATGATCTTATTCAATCCTCATAATGATACTGGCAGTATCATTATCCCTATGTGACACATGAGGAAACAAGCTGGAGACCCTACAACCATTCTTCCGAATCCTGAAGCTGGGTCCCTCTGATGCCACGGCTGATGAGCTATTCTGCCATCTTTTGTCTTCTTGGGGACTGAATATATGGAAATGGGGACTGCTTGGCCCCCTAGGATGCAGCAGAGATAGGACAGTATGAGCACATTGCCAGACTTTTCCTCAACATTCTTCAAAATATATCATCAGAAATACAATAAAAAAGGCTGGATGCTGAGATTTAAGGGCAGAAAACCTCTTTACCTTGAGACCTTCATACTGGCTTCTTCTCATTGCTACTTCTAAATTCAGTTAGCCACCTTTCTGCCCTGCTTAAGAACTTTGAAAGGCACCTGGTTTCCCTCGAGGTCAGATCTCAAGCCCTTAAGTGGCTTCCCAAATCCCCTGGAACCCATCATCGTCTGAGCAGGCATACTATGGTCTGTACCTTACAAGGTAGCAATAAGGCCATTTCAATTAAACATCTCTCAGGAAAACTATGAGATCCAGGTTTGCACAAGGAAGACACTTGGATATTGTTAGTGGGAAAACCCTGTGTGTGAGTGACTCAGAACTTGGGAATGGCACTCTTACCTCAACAGAATAGTTATTTAGCTTCTGGTTATTTCCTGCAGAATCTTTCAGCATGCTCAGCCTTCCTGGAGCTGGGATAAGTCTGGCTGCTTGGCTGGGTCCTCCTCTTTATACACCTTCTCACCACCCTGAGGGACCGATCTGGTAAGGGCTGGGGCTTCAGTGCTACCAGCCTCCCATCCTGCTTCCTAAAATGCACAGCTAACTTTTGCTGCTGGGAAAATATTTATTGAGGATCTGGCTGTAGCTGAGAGAGTTTGACAACTTATAAGGCACAAACATTCTTTATCTGCAGGATGAGGTTAGTTTCTTTTGGGCCTGGTGTTTTGTAAGAAGGAAATCGCTTTCAAAAGCATCAGATTAGATCCAGGAAGCATCCACAGGACAATGAAAAGCTGATAGAGGGCCAGCGTCAAGATTTTCTCGTTGGCCACTACTGCCACCTTCTGGTTGATCTTGTAAACGACACAGTAGGCTCTTAGGGAAACAGTATTAGGAAAGCTTACTTAACTATCCCCATTTTTATAATCTCTTTGTGGTGCAAAAAGGAAATAGAAGAATTATTCTTTAAATAGAGTATTTATTGGTATATTTCACATTAGCAACAATGCTAAAGCAGAGAGATTAATTATACAAAAATAAAAATATAGTGGACAGTTTGCATTTGAGGCAATAGGGAAAAGATTCCCTAAGAGCAATTTATTATACCTCGTGACTCAGCATTCATTAGCTTTGCCCAAAGTAGGTGTTTGTCCATTATCTGAGTTTCTAAGACCTCCTTCCTACTGTTTAAGGCTGATTTCTTAGCAAATTTAGGTTAATCTATCAATCATTTTGGAAAATCAGTACAAAATTAGAGACTTAAGTGAAAACTGTTACCTAAAAAAAATTATTGGGTGTAAGACACGTCTTTAAATTATGGAATAGCAAACATAAAATTTTTTAAAAATTTATTTTTATTTATTTTTTTAATATTTATTTATTTTTTGAGAGAGAGACAGAGACAGAGACAGAGAGCAGAGGAGGTGCAGAGAGAGAGGGAGACACAGAATCCGAAGCAGGCTCCAGGCTCTGAGCTGTCAGCACAGAGCCCACCGCGGGGCTTGAACTCACCGACCACGAGATCATGATCTGAGCCAAAGTCAGATGCTTAACTGACTGAGCCACCCCTAAAAATTTTTTATTTTAATTACCCAGTGCTCATCATGACAAGTGCACTCCTTAATCCCCATCACCTATTTAACCTATCCCCTACCCACCTTCTTTCTGTTAACTATCAGTTTGTTCTCTCTAGTTAAGAATCTGTTTCTTGGTTTGTCTCTCCGTGCACCTCCCTCCACCCCCCCCCCCGCCGCCCCCCGCCTTGGTTATTTGTTTTGTTTCTTGAATCCACATCTGAGTGAAATCATATGGCATTTGTCTTTCTCTGACTTACTTCATTTAGCGTTTACTCTCTAGCTCCATCCATGTTATTGCAAATGTCAAGATTTCATTCTTTTTTGTGGCTGAGTAATATTTTATTGAATATATATACCACCTCTTCTCTCTCCATTCATCAGGCGATGGGCACTTGGACTGCTTCCACAATTTGGCGATTGTAAATAAAGCTGCTATAAACATAGCAGTACATGTATCCCTTTGAATTAGTGTTTATGTATTCTTTGGGTAAATACTCAGCAATACAATTGCTGGTTCACAGGGAGGCTCTATTTTTAGCTTTTTGAAGCACCTCTGTACTGTTTTCCAGAGTGGCTGCATCAGTTTTCATTCCCACCAACAGTGCAAGAGGGGTCATTTTTCTCCACATCCTCTCCAGCACCTGTTGTTTCTTGTGTTTTTGATCTTAGCTATCCTGACAGGTGTGAGATAATATCTTATTGTAATTTTGATTTGCATTTCCCTGATGATCAGTGATGTTGAACATCTTTTGCATGTGTCTGTTAGCCATTTGTATGTCTTTAGAGAAATGTTTGTTCATTTCTTCCACCCATTTTAAAATTGGATTATTTGTTTTATGGGTGTTGATTTGTATAGGTTCTTTATATATTTTGGATACTAACCCTTTAACAGATGTATTATTTGCAAATACCTTTTCCCATTCAGTAGTTGTCTTTTAGTTTTGTTGATTGTTTCCTTCACTGTGAAGAAGCTTTTGATGTAGTCCCAATAGTTTATTTTTGATTTTGTTTCCCTTGCTTCAGGGGACCTATCTAGAAAGTTGCTATGGCCCATGTCAGAGAAATTACTGCCTGTGCTCTTTTTAAAAATTTTTCTGGTTTCAGGTCTCGTATTTAGGTCTTTAACCCATTTTGAATTTATTTTTGTGTATGGCATTAAAAAGTGATTAAGTTTCATTATTTTGCATGTTCCTGTCCAGTTTTCACAACACTGTTTGTTGAAGAGACTGCCTTTTTTCCCATTGGATATTCTTTCCTACTTTGTAAAAGATTAATTTACCATATAATTATGAGTGTATTTCTGGGTTTTCCATTCTGTTACATTGATATATGTGTCTTTTTTTTTTTTTTTTTTTTTGGTGCCAGTTCCATACTGTTTTGATTACTACAGCTTTGTAATATAGCTTGAAGTCTGGAATTGTGATACCTTCAGCTTTACTTATCTTTTTCAGGATTTCTTTGGCTATTCGGGGTCTTTTTGGTTCCATACAAATTTTAGGATTGTTTGTTCTAGTTCTGTGAAAAGTGCTGTTGGTATTTTGATAGTAATTGCATTAAATGTGTAGATTGCTTTGGGTAGTATAGATATTTTAACAGTATTTGTTCTTCCAATCCATGAGCATGGAACATCTTTCCACTTCTTTGTGTCATCTTCAATATCTTTCATCAGTGTTTTATAGTTTTGAGAACAGAAGTCTTTCACCTCTTCAAGTTCATTCCAAGGTATATTATTATTATTATTATTATTATTATTATTTAGTGCAATTGTAAATGAGATTGTTTTCTTAATTTCTCTTTCTACTGCTTCATTATTGGCGTATAGAAATGCAACATATTTCTGTACATTGATTTTATATTCTGTGACTTCACTGATTTGTTTATCAGTTCTAGCAGTTTTTGGTGGAGTCTTTTGGGTTCTTCCTATATAAAATCATGTCATCTTCAAATAATGAAAGTTTTACTTCTTTACCAGTTTGGATGCCTTTTATTTCTTTCTGTTGCCTGATTGCTGTGGCTAGGACTTCCAGTACTATGTTGAATAAAAGTGGTGAGAGTGGACATCCTTGTCTTGTTATTGACATTGGGGGAAAGACTTTCAGGTTTTTTTTCCAATTGAAGATGATATTAGATATGAGTTTTTCATATATGGGCTTTATTATGTTGAAGTATGTTCCCTCTAAACCTACTTTGTTAAGGTGTTTTGTTTAAATCATGAATAGATGTTGTACTTTGTGAAATGCTTTTTTTGTGTCTATTGAAATGATCATATGGTTCTTATCCTATTTTTATTGATGTGATATATCACATTGATTGATTTATAAATATTGAACTACCTTTGAAACCCAGGAATAAATCCCACTTGATTGTGGTGAATGATTTTTAAAAAATGTATTGTTGTATTTGGTTTGCTAGTATTTTGTTAAAGATTTTTGCATTTAGTCCCCCCGCCCCCCTTTGTGGTGTCTTTATCTGGTTTTGATATCAGGGTAATGCTGGCTTCATAGAATGAATCTGGAAGTTTTCCTTCCTCTTCTATTTTTTTGGAATAGTTTGAGAAGAATAGATATTAACTCTTCTTCAAATGTTTGGTAGAATTTGCCTATGAAACCATCTTGTCCTGGACTTTTGTTTGTTGGGAGTTTTTTGATTGCTGATTCAATTTCATTGCGGGTAATCAGCTGCCCAAATTTCATATTTCTTTCTATTTTACTTTTGTAGTTTAAATGTTTCTGGGGATTTATCCACTTCTTTCAGGTTGTCCAATTTGTTGTCATATAGTTTTCATAATATTCTCTTACAATTGTTTGTATTTCTGTGGTGTTGGTTGTTAGTTTTACTCTCTAATTTTTTATTTTATTTATTTGGGTCCTTTCTCTTTTCGTTTTGATAAATCTGGCTAGGAGTTTATCAATTTTGTTAATTTTTTCAAATACCCAGCTTCTGGTTTCATTGATATGTTCTTTTTGTTGTTGTTGTTATTTGTTTCTATATCATTTATTTCTGCTCTAATCTTTATTATTCCTTCCTTCTTCTGGTTTTAGGATTTGTTTGTTTTCTTTTTCTAGTGTAAAGTTAAGTTGTTTATTTGAGATTTTTCTTGCTTCTTGAGGCAGGACTGTATTGCTATAAACTTCCCTGTTAGAACTGTTTTTGCTGCATCCCAAAGGTTTTGAATCATTGTGTTTTAATTTGCATTTGTTTCCATGTACTTTTTAATTTCTTCTTTTATTTCTTGGTTGACCCATTTATTGTTTAGTAGCATGTTTTTTAACCTCCATTTATTTGTGGTCTTTCCATATTTTGTTCTTGTAGCTGATTTCTAGTTTCATAGCATTGTGATAAAAAAAGAAGCATGGTATGATTTTGATCTTTTTTTTGATTTTCTGAGGCTTGTTTTGTGGCCTAAAATGTGATCTATTCTGGAGAATGTTCCATGTGCACTTGAAAAGAATGTGCATTCTGCTGTTTTAGGATAGAATGTTCTTAATATATCTGTTCAGTCCATCTGGTCCAGTGTGTCATTCACAGCCATTGTTTCCTTGTTGATTTTATGTTTAGAAGATCTGTCCATTGCTATAAGTGGGATGTTAAAGTCCCCTACTATTATTGTATTATTATCGATTTGTTCCTTTATGTTTGTTATTAACTGTTTTATGTATTTGGGTGCTTCATGTTGGATGAATAAATATTTACAACTGTTATATCTTCTTGTTGGATTGATGTCTTTACTGTTATATTGTGTCTTTCTTTGTCTTTTGTTATAGTCTTTGTTTTAAAATGTATTCTGTCCAATATAAGTATTGCTACTTCAGCTTTCTTTTGACATTGATTTGTATGATACTTGTTTCTCCATGCCCTCATTTTCAATCTGCAGGTGATTTTAGGTCTAAAATGAGTCTCTTGTAGGCAGCATCTAGATGGGTCTTGTTTTTTTTTATCCAGCCTGTCACCCTATGTCTTTTGAATGGAGTATTTAGTCCATTTACATTCAAAGTAATTATCAATAGATATGTATTTACTGCCATTTCATGACCTGTTTTGTGGATGTTTCTGAAGGCTTTCTCTGAGCTTTTCTTGTCATCCTCTCTTTCATGGTTTGCTGTTTTTTTAGTGATCTATTTGGAATTATTTCTCTTTTTTCTTTGCATATTTATTAGTGGTTTTTTGATTTGTGGTTATCATTAGGTTTGTATATAACCTCTTGTGCATATAACAGCTATATTAAGTTGATGGTCATTTAAGTTTGAACCCATTCTTAACTCCTCTCCTCTCCACATTTATGTATATGGTGTCATATTTTATTTACATCCCTTTTTGTGTGTGTGAGTTTCTTGACTGGTATTCATTTTTCCTGATTTTGTGTTTCCTACTTCATACTGTCATTTTTAGTCTTCTGTTCCACTCAAAGAGTCCCCTTTAATATTTCTTGTAGGGCTGATGAATGGTCATGAAGTCATTTAGTTTTTGTTTGTCTGGGAAACTCTTTATCTCTTCTTCTATTCTGAATGATAGCCTTGCTGTGTACAGTATTCTTGGCTACAGATGTTTCCCATTTAGCACTTTGAATATAACATGCCCCTCTTTTCTGGAATGGAAAGTTTCTGCTGAAAAATTCCCTGATGGCCTTATGGTTTTTCCTTTGTATGTTACTGTCTTCTTTTATTGCTTTTAATATTTTTCTTTATTACTATATTTTGCCATTTTAATTACAATATACCTTGGTGTTGATCTCCTTTTGTTGATTTTATTGGGGGTTCTCTGTGCCTCCTGGATCTGGGTATCTGTTTCCTTCCCCTGATTAGGGAAATTTTCAGCTATTATTTCCTCAAAAAATTCTCTGCCCTTGTTTCTCTCTCTTCTCTTCTGGGCTCCTATGATCTAAATATTATTACATTTGATGGAGTCACTGAGTTCCCTAAATCTATTCTTATTTTACATAGTTCTTTTTTCTCTCTTTTGTTCAGCTTGATTACTTTCCATTACTCTGTTTTCTAGGTCATTCATTTGTTCCTCTGCTTCTTCCAGTCTGCTGTTCATTACATCAAGTGTCTTTCTCATTTTGTTTACTGAGTCTTTTATCTCTGCTATGTTATTCCTAATCTCTGTGTTAATGGTCTCATTGATGTCTTCCACTCTTTTCAAACCGAGTGAGTATCCTTATGATCATTGCTTTAAATTCTTGATCAGACATGTTACTTAGATCTTTTTTGCTTAGGTTTCTGGCCATGGTCTTGCCCTGTTCGTCCTTTTGGGACAAATCCTCTGTCTTCTTATTTTGTTTAATTATCTGTGCCTGTTTCTCTGTGTTAGAAAAGTCAGCTACATCTCCTGTTCTCAAGGGTAACGGCTTTATGAAGAAGAGGTCCTGTAGTATCTTACTGTGTAGTGTCCCCTGTTCCCTAGGGCCTGGTGACTCTGGGAGTGTATCCAATATCTGCTGTTGTGTCCTGGATACTTTGTCCTTTAGGCCAGTCTTCTGTAGAGGCTCTCTTTGCCTGTTGTGGGTAGTGTTTGGTCTCTGGCCCGAATGTGGCATGTTTTAACTAGATATGGTCTGATCTGCTTGTGAAATGAGACCTTGTGTCTGATCTGCTTGTGAAATGCTGCACACTTAAACTGAGGCTGGTTTGGGAGACACAGTGTTGGCAGGGGTTTGGGCAGGTCCTCTGGGGGAAGGGGCCCACCACAATGGGACTGAGGCAAACATGACTGAGAAGACTGGTTCCACTGGAGTGTGGGAGTGCAAGGCTTCATGTTGTCAAGTTAGGTAGTGAGTGTTGGTGTTGTGCTGGTTCCCACAGGTGGCCCAGTACTTATACTGAAGGCTGGGGGAGGGAAATGGCACCTCCCTCTTCTTTTTTTGCCAGAGGGTTCTCTCTGTGAATGCTGCCTCTTTGAGCCATGCTCTGAGATGAACAACTACCTTCTCCACTATGTGCCCCACGTGCTCTTCACATTGCTGTTTCCACATTTTATGTCTCAGGGGTTTCTCCCTGCTTTTTCTCCAAGAGCAGCCCCAATATCCTCCAAGTTCTCCCAGAGCCAAGCATGCTGACCTTTTAAACTCTAGGCTTAAACTCTGCTAGTTGCAAGAACTCATGAAATTTAGGCATTCTCTTTTTCCAAGCCAATTGCTATGGAGATTCATTTTCTCTGTGTGCTCCCAGGTGTTAGTCTGTCTCTGACCCTTCTACACAACTGCAGCTCCCTCACTGCCACAGCAGCCATCATCCATTTCTCTCCAAGCCCTCTCTCTGCACTTCCTACCTTCTTCAGTGCGTCCTCTTCTCTACCTTTAGTTGTGGAGTTTGTTCTGCCAGTCTTCAGATTGATTTCTGGGGTCTTTAGGATAATTTGATAGTTGTCTACTTATGTTCATGGGAAAGGCAAGCCTAGGGTTCTCCTACTCTGCTACCATCTTCCCCTCTCACTATGCAATAACAAATACCAAATCTGATCCCAGTCTTTATCATTATTTCATAGTGGTTTTATTATTAGGATCTTACTCTCTAGAAATTTAAGTTCTGTGTTAGGTAAAGGCTTATCATAGCACACACAATACATATATATTGTCAAAGGTAGAAATAATTTTTTCCGGTTATTTAAATTTTATTTCGAGGTTGTATTTTACCTTTAACATAGTATGTGCTGAGGTCCACAGGTCCATAAATACATTAAGTATGCTGGAAGAGACTTCTCATAATCTATTCTCCCCTTCTTCCTCAACAACAGGAACAGCAGAATCCTATCTGGCTCATGGCCACTCTGTTATTCTGGGTGTTTTGAGAAGCAGATGCCAAGAGGAGATTTATTAAGGGGAATATCTGTTAGAGAAGATGGGAAGGGAGCCAGAGGAAGTATGGAAGGACCACCGGACTGCAATGCAGGTCTGACCCAAAGTACAGGAGAGATGGAAAGGAGGAAGGGGAAGGAAGGAAGCAGGCTGGATGGAAGCATATTAGACTACAGTGCAATTCTAAGGAAAGTTAGGCAAAGCTGTAGGGGATCCTTGTGATAGGCAGATTCCAGAAATGATTCCAGAACCCCAATGACCTCTGTCTCTTGGTACATATGCCCTTGTGAAATCCTTTCCCTTTGAGGGTGGACTGAACCTAGTGACTAGTTTCTAATGAAGAAAATATGGCAAAGTGATGGGATGTCACTTCCATGATGCTGTTACAAAAGACTTTGATTTCTATCCTACTGGACTCTCTTGCTGATTTTGATGAAGCAAACTGCCATGTTGGAAAGTCCCATGTAACAAGTAACAGCTAGGAAAGAGCTGAGGCCCTCAGTCCAACAACCCATGAGATGCTGAACTCTGACCACAACTGCTAAGTGAGTTTGGGAGCAGATCTTCTTCAGCCAGGCCTTAGATGAGACCACAGCCCTGGCTGACACTTGGACTTCATTCTTGTGAGACTTCTTGAAGCAGAGGGTCTAGCTGAACTACGTTTGAATTCCTGGCTCACAGAAGCTGTGAGATAAATATGTGTTGTTTGGATCCACTATGTTTTGGAGTAATTTGTTGTGCAGCAACAGATAATCAATACAGTTCTCAAGCCACTGTTGCCAATAGAGAATCTTAACGACTCCTACACATAAGCCTGCCTTGGTATCTCTGATGCACTCAGTCATTGGCTTGGAGCAACCTGTGGGAAGCACGGCCTCACTGCAAATGTGGTGATGGATTTCAGAGTGCAGGAGCTGGGGCCCTCGGAAAATTATGCTTCCTGCTATTACAGATCCAAGAGGCACATTCTCATTGCTGCTGCGGACACCCAGAGCAAAGATTACACTTCTTGTCCTCTCTTGAAATTTGGATGGTCTTGTGTTGAATTCTGGTTCATATGGTATATGTATAAGATGCATAAACAACTTTCAGAAATGGCTCTTAAATGAAGGGGACTGTGCACTCTTTCTCTGCCCTTTCTCCTCTCTTGCTGGCTGGATTATGATGAGATGACTGGCCCTAAACAGCCATTTTGGACCATGAGTCAGAAGCCCTTTGTGGAAGATATGAAGCCACACAATAAAACAAACCCAAGCACCACTGATTTTAGACAGCCTAGGTTCATGGGAGAGAAAAATAAACTTCCAACTTGTGTAACTCACTGCTTGATTTTCTGTTCCTCAAAACAGAACTTAATCCTGATTGAAAAAGATATACATTTTGTATATAAATCCTGAAGGTTAAAGGAGTAAATAATTCCCATGGAATGAATGATGGCAAAAAGAAAAGCTTAATCACCCAGGACTATTACTGGGAGATGATATTTATTCCATAGGCTGAGAGTACTAGTAGATCTCACGTTCCTGTTTCTAGGACAGCATCCCTCTTAGTTAGCAAGGACAAGAGAAGGAAACCACTGATGTTCATCATGGAGAGGTCTTTGAAAACAGCATGTGAGAAAGCAGCTTAAACCACCCCACTGTGTACCAGGCTAAAAACATTGGCCCTAGAGGCTAACAGTTTGTTGCATGAGGGGACCAAGAAGAAAACCAGCTTGATTTTAATTGTCTGTCAAATCTGTTGAAAATTAACTTTTTCTAAACTAATTCCTTTTGAAGCTTTCAAAGCTTTAGAACATAATAAACACTACCTTTCACTGGACTTGTCATTGATTCAACTATTCTTTGACCAGGCACATGAGCTATTTTCTGGAAGTATATGACTGTTGTCTCTGATGACTTTCAAAACATGAATTTACCCATCTAAACTTTCTGGCTATGCTATCCATAGAATTTTTAACCCTTATGTGTATTTTCAATGAATGGCATCTGAGGGTTAGCAAATTCCATGTTTATTAAGTGCCCCACAGGTTAGAAGGCAGTAGAAGAGGAGTAAGTACATGAGCCTGGAGATACTCCAGTCTGGTTCTAGCTTTGGCTCTGTCACTGAACCACTTGTGTCAAGAGCTTAATTTCTGAGATTGTTCCTCATTTGTGACAGTCCCTAACTTGTGGGATTGCTGTGGGAATTAAATTTGATAATGCATAAAAAAAATCTTAGAGGCTCAGTATGGAGTGCTGGTCATGTTGTAAGTACACATTCTTGTGGGTAAGTAACATTAGCTATTGCTAACAATTTAATACCCAGTCTCCAGTCACAGGTTGTTCAGTATAGCATCCATTGGTCACATGTAGCTTTTGAGCACTTGAAATGAGGCTAGCCCAAATTGAGAAGTGTGTGAATATGAAATACAAACTGGATTTTGAAGTCTTGGTATGAACACAGGAATGTAAAATATTTCTTGGATAATTTTTAAAATATTGTTTTGTTGAAATGATACATTTTGGGTATATTGTGTTAAATAAAATATATTATTAAAGGTAATTTCACCTGTTTCTTTTTCTTGTTTTAAAAATGTGACTAGAAAATTTTAAATTATACCTATGGCTTGCACATCGGATTTCTTTTGTACTCTGCAGGTCTAGGCAGGCAGATGGGGTGGGATGGTAAAGTGAACCCCCAAATCATGTTCCATGTGATTACTATCTGGTGGTTACCAGGGGCTTGGACAAAGGTCTGGGGGAGGAAATCTTCTTCCTAGGGCATGGTGAATACTTACTTATATTATTCAATTCTACATATAGTGACTGAGGTCAAGGGGTGGACATCTGAGGGAGCAGCACTCAGTCACCTGAGTCTAAAGATGGGATCAAAAATCTGGGGGTTCTGACAATGGAAGTTTGGAGAGGTGTAGACCAGGATCTGGGGTGGAGTCTAAGATCCAGGGTAGGGCATATTGTTGACACAGAACCAAATGGCAAGGGAGGCAGCAGCTCAAGGGTGGAAAATCAATTTCTCAGGGGCACTGTTGATATGGATACAATTCAATTCCACAGGTATTGATTAGAACATACTATTCTCCAGATCCTTTATTAGAAACTCATGAAAGCACTGTGCCTGCCTTCAAGGTGCTCACACTCTAGCACAGAGTGATGAAGTGCTATGATAAACTACAATGGGAGCTCATTATAGGGAAAACTAATCCATTTTGTAGGTAAGGAACATTTTTCTAGAGAAAGCAATATCTCAACTAAGATCTCTGAGGAAGTAGCCAAGAAAGAAAGGGTAAGCACATTCTAGGTAAGGGAGCAGCATGGGCAAAAGCTTAGGTGGTCAGGAGAGTACTGTGTGCTCCAGGAGCTTCAAGTTGCTTCAGTGTAGATTGAAAGGTGGGAGTCGCTGGAAGCTGGAGACAGGAGGAAAACCCAGATTATAGAGTGGATGGTATCACAAATAAAGGGCTTTAAGGGAACTTTACAGAACATTCAACACAGGAGTGACCTGGGCATATTTATGCTTTAGAAAGATTTCTCTGACTACATTGTGATGATTCCAGTTCTAGATAAGATGAATTAAACACAGCTCATCCAGTCTCTCCCACTTAAATCAGTATAAAACTTGAACAGCTATTTAAGGACTCTGGAGGTAAATAGTAGCAAGTGAATCAGGGAAAAAGACTAGCATTTGAATTGCCACAAAGCCAGTTGTGAGTTTGTTTTTTTCCCTTCCAATGTTTCCTGGACTCAGCACAACCTGCAACCTGGAAAGTGGCACCAGCACAGAGAAAGATCTAGGAGAAGCTCTCTGGGTCTGACTTGAGGAGTGGATAAGGGATCTCCTAATGCTAATAGAAAGTGGGAAATTCCCCATATTTTCCCCCATTTCTCCATTCTCTTGCATCTCAGTCCCTAAGCAATTCTTTGGTGGCAGCAGGAATAGTGGCAGCAATGGGGGCCCCAAAACTCTGAGGGAGGAAGAACTCCAGTCAGAAGAGCTGTGGTCCAAGAAGGTGCACTGAACACTTGTTAATGTTTTTTAAACTTGTTTTCATTGCTTTGTCCCAAGCATGGACTCAGTTGCACGAAGTGTGTGTCATAGTGAGTAAATAAGCTCCAACATTCTGGCTGGAGACTGAAAAGACCAGAAAGTATTGGGGAGATCACAGAGAAAAAGGAACTCAGAAAAGCAATCTTGTAAAATTGTTTATGAACTGCTGGGCTCACCACTGGGCTGCAAATGCGTGGATCTGACCCTAAACAGAACTGACTTTGAGACTTTGAGACACAGACTTTGAGCACTGACCCATTAGATAGACCACAGCCCAGCACCCAGACTGCCCACTGGGTGACACACATGGGAGACACATCTGAATAACTCTGCAAAAGCTTTGAAAATGGTATTGATATTTAAACCATACGGACAGAAGGCTGTTCACAACTTGCAGCTGAACCCAACAGAGACTGTTAAACAAAGCAGTTTCCCTGCCTAAACAAAACCATCAGCATTCCCCATAGGTTTGAAATAAGACCTGGAGTATTACAACATAATATCCAAAATATCCTGGAAATAATCCAAAATTACTTAGCATTCTAAGAACCAGGAAAATTTTAATTTGCATGGAAGAATAACCAACAGATGCCAAAGTCATGATGTCACAGATGTTGGAATTATCTGGCAGACTTTAAAGCAGTAATTATAACAATGCTTCAAGAAGTAATGGCAAACCCTCTTGAAAACAGTGGGAGGATAGAAAGTCTCCGTGAACAAACGAAAGATACTAAATGGTGAAAAGAACCAAACAGGAACTTTAGAAATGAAAAATACAGTAACCAACATTTTAAAACCTGAGTGGGCTTCATGGAAATGGTAGAGAAAAGAATCAGTGAACTTGATGATTGATAGAAACAATCTAATATGAATAATTGGATGTTCAGCTTCTGACATTCAAAATTTATTGTTCTAGCCTGACAATATGTTTTGGTAAATGAAACCATTTTCTAATATTTTTATCTCTTATTTAGTATCTTGGGTGGAGGGGTTATATTCATTCCATAGCATAGAGAAGATGCTTTAGTTGTGCAGCTTGCTGCTCTGGGTAGGAGAAAGAGGGAAAATCTATCCCTTTCCATCCTAGGAGATGATGAGAGAAAAAAATAGTGAAAAAGAGGTAGGGGAGGTTGGTTGGAAGTGTGTTGCAATTTTCTGGTTTTATGCTGAGGAGGATTGAGAGTGTCTGAGCATCAGAAGTGTGTTGGAGCTGGCTTGTACAAACTCTTAAAATTTGACATGGTGGGGATATTTGCACCATGATAATTGGCAAACATTTCAAACTCTTGGAGAGTCTATTGCTAAATTATCAGCACAGTACTGGTGACAGATGGATCAAAGGGAACATGGGGAACAGAGGGTGGGATATGCTTCCCTTCTTTACCATTTGGCACCCTGAAGGACAATGCTATGCAGGGACCACACTAGCATGGTGTGATCCAGCATGGTGATATGACATAGTTGGACAGAGAGCAAATTTGGTTAACATTCTCAACCTTACCTAGTTTCTCACATAGTGTAAATGTTGGGCTGAAAGCTACGGTCTGCTGTGGTAAGGTGGGGAACCCCACAACAGAGCCTGGTCAGGGAACTCAGACTCAGCTGTCAACCAGTAAGAGCTGAAAGAAGGCTAAGTCAGTGGGAGGATCCACCGGAAAGGAATGGGCCTCAGGGTCATGAGGCACAAATGTCATCAGCAGACTGGCAGATCCAACAGACAAAATCAGACCACCTTAGTACCAGATTGACCAGGACAAAATGGGGCTGAGGATAGTTCCTGGATCCCCAGACCCCTTTATTCCACCACCATGAGGTCATAGGAGGCCTCTACCCCCATATACCCAGTACATCTTGGAAGGGATGGACATGGAAGTGAGGGCACTGAGATATAATTTTCCCAAGAATGAGTATCAAAGGGATTGTTTAAGTTACTGCATCTAACTAAGGTCAGAAATCAGTCTATAATTAATTATCTTTCCTCTGCTACCTGATAGGTGGGAGATCAAGAGGAAAACAGAATCAGGTACAGGTCCAAACAAAACAGACCACATTCTTTCTTCCTATCTGGCTGGTAGTGTAAATTTGTCACCCAGCAACACTTGTAAAGTAAATGAAAAGCATAACTTGTGTTTATTTAAATGTACAATTCATAATTCATGAGTTTTTAATTTTTTTAATTTTTATTTTTAAATATAGGTTATTTTATTTTATTTTATTATTTATTTATTATTATTATTTTTTAATATCTTGAGACTTTATTACAGAATGCACTGTATTTCCAAAGTAATTTTCTAGGTAGTCTTTTCTTTGGTTGCATTTTACTTATTTATTTATTTATTTAATTTACATCCAAATTAGTTAGCATATAGTGCAACAATGATTTCAGGAGTAGATTCCTTAATGCCCCTTACACATTTAGCCCATCCCCCCTCCCAAGAACCCTCCAGTAACCCTCAGTTGGTTCTCCATATTTAAGAGTCTCTTATGTTTTGTCCCCCTCTCTGTTTTTATATTATTTTTGTTTCCCTTCCCTTATGTTCATCTGTTTTGTCTCCCAAAGTCCTCATATGAGTGAAGTCACATGATATTTGTCTTTCTCTGACTGACTAGTTTTGCTTAGCATAATACCGTCGAGTTCCAGCCATGTAGTTGCAAATGGCAAGATTTCATTCTTTTTGATTGCTGAGTAATACTCCTTTGAATATATATACCACATCTTCTTTATCCATTCATCCATCAATGGATATTTGGGCTCTTTCCATACTTTGGCTATTGTTGATAGTGCTGCTATAAAAATTGGGGTGAATGTGCCCCTTTGAAACAGCACACCTGTATCCCTTGGATAAATACCTAGTAGTGCAATTGCTAGTACAATTCTTAACTAATCGTAGGGTAGTTCTATTTTTAATTTTTTGAGGAACCTCCATACTGTTTTCCAGAGTGGCTGCACCAGCTTGCATTCCCTAGAGTTTTTTTTTTTTTTTTTTAAAGCTCAATCATACTTTGCAAATCAAGGTTTGACCTCACCTTTATTTTGCAGATGGAAAAGAAGCTGGGGCTATTGCAGTGGAAGACAGAAAGACTACATCTTGGGTGCCTATCCTTGATTAAGGCTTTGCTGTCAGACTGGTAATTCCAGAAACTAAATTTTTATCATTTATCCCTGGAATAACCAGGATCAGAGGAAGTGGTTCATTTTGAACTCAGAAGAGGTGACTTGATAAAGAATACTGAGTTTATTTAGTTGCTATGAAAAATATAATTTCCAGTGGCCTAGAATGCTCAAAGATGTAGAATGTTAGGGCCAAAAAGATAGCTGAGATAATTTAGCCCATTGACTGAGACCTGAGGAGGCAAAAACACATACTCAAAGTTAGGCAACTCATTGTCCATGGCAGGATTGGAACTCAAACTCTGGCCCCACTCCCATTTTAGTGAGAACTCTAGGATTCTACCCCACTGCTACATTTGCAGAAGAGTCCATGTGAGGAACCATGTCACAGTTGGAAGGCAGCTTAACAATCATGCAGTTAGAACAAGAACTTCATTCCACTTGCCAAACACATGGGAATCTCCCATGGGCCCATATTTCAGATACACAGTTGCTGATTCTCTGCTTCTTTTTTCTTTTTTTTTCTAAATTCCATGAAGAAAGACCACTGGGTCTCTCCTGAGGCCATAAATGCTTAGGGCATATTATCTCTGAGTGACATGATAAGCCCAACACAGTTTTGATTGGATCAAAATGTGTCCCAAGTCATGTAGTAATAGCTAGTAGTGATAGGTCCCCATATTGGGCATTTGTTGTATATATGTCAGGTATTAGTGTTGAGCACTTTACATGTATTACTTTTTTATTGACAGACTTACAAAATATCCCTAAGGGTCTACTAGTTTCTACCTCAGAACGTGTTTTTTTTCTCCACACCTGTGGGCCTCCATGGCCTGTGTGGAAGAGCGTGGCTTATGGGTCACATCAGCAGCCATGTTTCGTGTAGCTTTCTCAATATGCCAACTCTTCTCTCTCACCCCACAGGGATCCCACATGCCTGTGTCTTGGAGGGCTCTGAGAGCCCTGGGAATTATTGGGGCCAACCCAGGCTTTGTCAGGCACACACTTTCTCTCTTACATGGGTTCGAATCTCCGTGTTGGCTTATGTGCAAAGCTGGTGAGCTTCTTGAGACAGACTTGTGTTATGTTTTCAACAAGAAAGGAAGAATAAAGGTACTGAATGAAAATTGGAAATATTTAAGAGAAACGTAATCTCCCAGAGAAACAAACATAATACAGAGAAGTGCACATAAATAGCTGAGATTTATGGTCTACACCTCAAGATTTGGAGCTCTGTGGGTCCCTTTGCAAGGATAAATGGTAGGCAAATCCCCTCGTGTTCCCCTGGACTCTGAGGCAGGCAGGTGGGTGGTGTGGAAAAGCTATTACTTCTCAGGTACTTGTGGAATAGCTGGCTGTCAAAGAGTTCCTGACAAACTGACTGAAATGGCGGATGTGGGGTGGGGGTGTGGCAAAATAAAAAAGAAGGACATCCTAGGTTGGACTCCAAGGCAGAGGACAGCATTCTGGGGACAGCCTGGCCCCTTTGCCGTCTCTACCTGGTCTGACCCTTTAGATCAATGTAAACTTTGGGAGTAGAAGGTCTGATAAATACAAAGAATTGAGCAAAAGGCTGTATGTACACTTCATCAAAGCTTTTCTGTCTCATATTTCTTTCTTTCTCTCTCTCTTTTCTTAAGTAGACTTCACACCCAGTGTGGAGTTGAATGCAGGGCTAGAACTCACCACCCTGAGATCAAGACCTGGGCTGAGATAAAAAGTTGGATACTTAACTGACTGAGCCACCCAGGTTCCCCTCTGTTTGGTATTTCTATTTCATTTTTTAATGATCAAAACTCTATTAAAAATCCACAAAGACCTTTGTTTTATATTGTGGTAAAATATACATAACATAAAATTTATCATCTTAACCACTTGTTCAATGGCCTTAAGTACCTTTATACTGTTGTGCAACAATCACCACAATCTGTCCCCAAAACTTTTTCATCTTCCCAAACTGAAACTGTCCCCATTAGACACTAACTTCCCATTTCACCCACTGCCAGCCCATGGCAACCCCCACTCCACTTTCTTTCTCTATGAATTTGATGACTCTAAGTACTGGATAGAAGTGGAATCATACAGTATTCATCCCTTTTATGACTGGCTTATTTCAATTCGCACACCTTCAAGGTTCATCAGTGTTGTAACTCGTGTCAGAATTTCCTTCTTTTTAAGGCTGAATAATATTCCATTGTATGTACATACCACATTTTAAATCCATTCATCCATCAATGGACACTTAAGTTTTTTCCACCTTTTGGCTATTGTGAATGCTGCTGCTATGAACATGACCATACAAGTATCTGTTCTAGTCCCTTCTTTCAATTTTTTCCAGTTATTTAGGAAGGAAATCGCTTGATCATGTGGTAGTTCTGTTTTTAATTTTTTGAGAAACTGCTCTACCATGCACAAATAGTCTTACATTGGTTCTGGCAGTTCAGACAAACCCATTATTTCTCCATAACTATGAATGATTCAAGATTATCAGGGTTTTGCTGTTACTTGGTAGCACTGGGTTTGAATATTTTAATTTAACAAGGGGTTTATTTCATTTGTTAAAAAAAATGGAAAGGGTCTTTCTGAAATCATCCTCTCCTTTCGGAGCCTAGGTATGTCCCTCAGTCTGGTTTGTTGAGGAAGACAGAATATGAGCCCCCAAAGGTGTCTCTGTCTTTTTTTTTTTAAGTTTATTTATTTATTTTTGAGAGACACAGAGAGAGAGCAGGGGAGGGGCAGAGAGGGAGAGAGAGAGTGAGAGAATCCCAAGCAGGCTTTGCACTGTAAGCACAGAGCCAGATGCAGGGCTCGAGCTCATGAACTGTGAGATCATGACCTGAGCCAAAATCAAGAATCGGATGCTCAACCGACTGAGCCACCCAGGCTCTCCAAGACGTCTCTGTCTCAATCCCTAGAACCTGTTATGTTATATGGAAAAAATAAAAACTTTGCAGGTGTGATTAGGGACCTTGAGATGTAGAAAGCCTCCTGGATTATCCAGGTGGGTCCAATGTAATCACAAGGGTCTCTAAGGTGGTCAGGGGAAGACACTCCAGGAAGGTGTGACTCTGGAAGAAAGACACAGAGGCAACATTTTGAAGACAGGGAAAGAGATCGTGAGTCAGGAAATGTGGGTGGCTGAAAAGCAAGGGAAAAGATTTTTCCCCAGGACCTGAAGAAGGAACACAGTCCTGTCTTCACCTTGGTATTAGACCTAGAGGCCTATTTCAGGCCTCAGACCTCCAGGCTGAAAGATAATACACTTGTGCAAACCGCCAAGTTAGTGGTGATTTAACACAGCAATTGGCAGGAGATTCACACAGGTGGGGACCGTAGGGTCCTGTGTTCACAGTTTGTACTTCCCCTGTTGCTATTGCCCATCAAATCAGAAGTGCCCTAAGAGCAAATGCTGTGTCCACCTCGTTCACACGGTGACCTGGCCTCTATCCCAGGGCCTGGTGGGATAGACACGATGAACACCCTGTGAAGAGACATGGGTGACTAGGTTGCAAGTATGTCAGCAAAATGATGAGGAAGGGCAAGCCAAGACCAGGCAGGGCTCCGTGCTGCCCCAAAGCAGGAGGCTCTACCCTCGCATAGCTTCAAGAGTTTGGACAACAGTCCTGGTTGGGGGCTGATACTCTGCACAACTCCATATGCTTGGTTTCCATACTTTATCAAAAATGTAGTTCTGCTAAGAATAGTTCTACTTTAATTACTGACCATACTAGTTTCAGTCATGATAATTGGATAATTGATTTTAACCTCTTTGAACCTCATTAAAAAATCTTTTAAATGGAGATATTGGTTTACAGGATAGTGGTGACTTTTAAACTACCTCACTTGTGAGAAAGTATCTAGCACAGTGCTCTTCAAAGCAAGCCCATAATAAGGACTGAAAAAAACATTGCAGGTAAATCCAGGGTCAAAGTGCTCAAGGCAACTGATTCTGAATGAAGTTTTCTCCCTTTTTCACTCTTTCTGGGATATTTAAACAGAATTGCTTTGCATCAGAGACCTTCCTTTCTTTTCTTTCCTTTGGAAAAAGAGGCGGGGGGAGCATGGGGGTGGGGGAGAAGCTTCTTGGGAATATGGAACTCAATAGGGCCAAGATCTTCCCTCTCTGCACTTCCCTGATAAGAGATATTTTCCTGTTCCATTAAAAGAGTTTGAATCTGTTCCCAGCTTCAGTTGAAGGGATTACTACCCTTACAAAGAACAAAGCATTTTAAGAAAAATCTAAACAATGCCTTTGAACACGTTTTTATTATAGCGTTAATGTCTGCCAAAACTTCAGGATCAAAGAAATCTGAAAAGATTTATACAATAGTCAACACTTTGTGAAAAATGTTAGATTAATGGGGAGGCCATGTCAAGTATTAAACACTTATGGTTCCATTTTCTTTTTCTGGCCCAGTAAGGAATAGACTCAGAATGAACTCATTTTAATTTTTTCCAAATTAAAAAAAAAATTTGGTAAACTATACATAATGTGCACTTTTAGCCATTTTTTAAGTTTGCAGTGGCATTAAGTACATTCACTTGGTTGTTTAACCATCAGTGCTATCTTCAAATTTTTTCACCAAACTAACCTTTGTATTTTAAGATACAAGTTGCAACAGTAGATTTAGAGTCTATATTATCTTCCAGTCAGTATTTAGAATTGTTCTGATGTTCTATATAAATATCATGCGTTTGCATATGGCAATTATAGATGGCTCAAAGGAGGAAGGAAAGAGAAGAGAAAATATGTATTGAGTGCCCACTAAACCCTACATATTACATATTCCACACAAGGATCTGTGAAGCAGAAACTGTTATCCCATTTTACAGAAACCGAGGCATAGAAAAATTAAGTAGCTTGCCCAAGGTCACAATAACCCGGAAGTGATGTAGCTCATGCTCACCCCTGATCTGTTTTCAATGGCACCACGCTCTCAAGTTTAGACCACATTAAGCACAAAGAAAAGAAGGAAAGGAATTTGGGTGAGATGAAGACTTTAGGACTGTTAAGCTGCTGGTTAATGAAAAAACCTTCTAGAAAAGTATAGGTTTTGCTTTGTTGGAGATTTTTAAGGACTCAGGACTCAGGACTCAGGTCTTCTCCTGCCTCCTGTATCTTTTGACTGAAAGATTCTCTGGAGGATCCCCGTGGTTACATTAAAGTACCCCATTGTTACAAGTCATTGTGAAATGGTGACAATAGGGACAAAGATAAGCAAGGAGCAGATTAGAAGGCTAGTGGCACGGCAAGCTGTGTCAGAGGGGAGGATGTCTGGGCTGGGCTGCTGTTCCTGGACATTCCTGTTTTGCTCAGAATACCATATCTGAGCTGGAGGAGGAGGTGCTGGAAAGGAAACAGATGGCTTCTCCGTGAATACAGGATGGGTGGACTTTGCTAGAAAAGTCTCACCCTTCACAGATGAACCGGAGACTCATGCTTCATTTCTAACTGAAATCTGGTGCTGTCTCTGAGGCTGCTTTTCCGGAAGATGCAGTTAGAGTGACATCATGATACAATATTAGCTAATTTTTTTGTCAATTTCTGTGCTAGACAATATATGGTGATTGTTTTACTTGCCCCGCATCTCCAAATGACGTGAACACTTTGGTTCTATCAGTGCCTCTATTTAACAAGTGAGGACATGGAGGCCACATGGCCCAGAGGTCCAGGGGCAGAATTTCCGCTAAAGACCATCTGTACCCCAAGTCCATGCTCGTCTTCACCATGACATTCTGTCCAGTGTTAAGGCCACATACACATGGGCACAAAACCTGGCTGCACTAATTACTACCCTGTGCTCTCCCATGGAGTCTCAGTTTGCAATATTATGAATAGTGGGAATTATACTACCTACTACATGGGATTGCTATGAGTATTAACTAAAATTACCCACGTGTTAACGTTGGCCAAATAATAGGCCCATGTTACAGATTGAATTGTATCCTCCCAAACTATATGTTGAAATCCTAACCACAGAAGCTTAGGATAACCTTATTTGGAAATAAGGTGTTTACATGGACAACCAAATTAAAATGAGATCATTAGAGGGGGCCCAAATCCAGTATGATTTGTGTCCTTATAAGAAGGGGAATTTGGACATAGAGACAGACATGTATGGAGGGAAGGTGATGGAAAGATACACAGGGAGAGGGCCATGTGAAGATAAGATTGAGGAGGTGTTAATAAGCCAAAGAATGCCTGGGGCTACCAGACTACCAGAAGCTAGGAGAAGCACAGAATGGTTCTTCCTTAGCACTTTCAGAGGGAGTATGGCCCTGCTGATACCTTGATTTGACTTCTGGCCTCCAGAACTGTGAGACAATAAATTTCTGTTGCTCTAAGTCACTCAACTTGTGGTACTTTTGTTACAGCAAGCCTGGCAAACTAATACAGTGTGCAATCCAAATTATTTTTCTTCCTTAGACCATTCATTGATCAGACATTTTAAGCCAAGTGCGAGAGATTTGTTCAAAGGTGAATAAGTCCTTATTTCTACTCTCAGGTTGCTTATGCCTCAGTATGGCAGACAGAAAGTAAACACGTAATTACAGGAGAATGTGGTTAGTGCAACCCCATGGTCAAGGCAAGGGGAGGGCACTACAGGAGCCCCTGTAACCCAGCCTGGGTATCAGAGATGGAAAGCTTCTTGGAGGGAGTGATACTCTAAAAATGGTGAAGTAGCAGTATTTTCGATAAGGACAAGGCTGTCATGGAACAAGGATGTTAACAACATTTTTGTTGTTATAATAGAACAAGCTCAGTTCTGAGTTGGAATGAAAAATGACAGGAACAAGCAAGATTAGAGGGCAGCCTACATATTTGTTTCATTTAGCAGTTTTACCTCCAGAATAACTTTTTAGCTAGGGTGGCTCATTATTAAGGTTGGTTATTGGTAGTGGTGAGTGGGGACTGGGGTAGGGTGGAGTAATTGATGATATCAGGGACCTTTAATCAATAGGCACAAAATGATGTCTCTTTGAGTCAGAATATTCCCTTTATCTGGCTCTTTTCCTTGAACATGTGCTATGTGGTGGGAGACAATTCCAAAGCTAGATTTGGACAACTGGGTTAGGTTGTATAGGTTGTGGACTGCACGAACAGAGACAGAGGACTGAAATCCAGTGTGTGCCTACTTACAAAGCCATGTATCTGGGCATAGGCCCATGTCTGTCTATAAGACAAGTACTCTTCTTCTTGGCACAAAAGTGTCATCTTCTTGCCAAGTCATATGACACTGATTCTGGCTTCACCAGGGGTACCTTTTTATAATCACATATAATGTTTTGTAATCACATATAATTGATGTTATCTATCCCAGTGGTAGTCCCAAGCATGGAATTTGATCTTGCTACATGACAAGGCAGCTGCTCCTTTGAAACAAAGCCTATTTTACATGGTGGAAGTCTGCCCAAGGAGTCCTTGTGACACAGTTAGAGACTGGATCCACGACAACTAACTGTATTCCCTTCTCATTAGCTAAATTAGCTGAAGTCTGAACCTTTATTATATGGATTCTGGCTCATGTTCCTGACTTTGAGACCATATCTGGTTTTTGTGGGGTCTAGAGGGGAAGGGACATAATAAAGCCCTAAGCCGTTGGCTAATAAATGTTCATTATAAGTATTATCTGTGCAATTAGGACAATGTTCTCCACAAATTCCATTCTTGTCATGCACATATCTGTCTAGTACTTTGCAAATTTCCCTGACTTCGGAGTTTATTCTCCTGCAGACCCTACCACGTATTTTCTTTAGAAGTAAAGTAAATGAGTGCTGTGGGGGGTTGAGGGGTGTGCTCCAGGCCAGAATATAAACAGACTATAGGTTCTGATGCTATTGTCAGGAGGATGCTGAAGAAGGAACTCTACTCACACTAGAAACAATACACCTGTCTTTCTTCCAGCAGAGGGAAAAAAAATAGTATGGGGATGGTGCAAAGGTTATAAGTAGGTCCACATGCAGTTCCAGATGTAAGTGGGGAAACAGAAGGAGCTGGGGTGGGATCACACGATAAGGTAATGGGATTCCCTATTCCCATGTGGCTCTGGGGAAGGGAAATCCTGCCCACTAGTAAAATTGGAATTTCTGTGTTAGTCTGTGGATTCATATGAAGATGCTCTAACAATCACAACTTAAATAAATATCACTGACTTATCATTCCACATGCATGTTACAGAATCTTTCCAGACTCTCTTCTTATCTGAGGCTGGTTACTTCTGGGCACCTCGTGTCAGCTCAAGAGCAGCTCTTTCCTGTTTCATTCTTCACCACCCTCCCCTGGTGCTGTTGTCCAAGCTCTTAAAGCTACTGTTGTGTGTTTTGGAGAAGCATGGAGCCTGTGCCAGGCCTGATTCTCTCCTCCCCCACTTTGTGCTGGGTTCTACCAAGTTTGTGGAACAAGCCATGCTGTGTTCTACCCGCTTGCCCAGGTGCCACATGGTTATTGGACCCTACAAAATGCCACGGGATCCCTGACATTATAAAGTCAGCTTCTGGCTCAGCTTCTCTCTCCTTGAGGCTTTGCCACAAATCCAAGGGGCTGGGTGGGGAGATGGGATGCCTTTTGACTCTACCTTTGCGCTCATGAGCTCAGCTACAACATGATGCCAGCCCCATGGTTTCCACCCTGAAGATATCCAGCAGAGATGACATGGTGTCCTTTGCTAAGGTGAGAATTTATTTCTTTCCAAAGTTGTGTTGATTTTTAATTACTTTAAAAAATTTTAAATGTTTATTTATTTTTGAGAGACGGGGGGTGAGGGGCAGAGAGAGAGAGAGAGAGAGACCCAGAATCTGAAGTAGGCTCCAGGCTCTGAGCTGTCAGCACAGAGCTCAATGAAGGGCCCAAGCATACGAACTGCGAGATCATGACCTGAGCCGAAGCTGGACCTTTAAACAACTGAGCCACCCAGGGGCTCCACTATTATTTTATTTTATTTTATTTTATTTTATTTTATTTTTTTTAGAGCTGCTTCCCCAGCCTTGAAAGTCCTCTGGGAACAACTCCTCGAGGGCAAAAACAGGTGTGATGCAGCTCTCAGTGGATGGCTTTAGTGGCTTGTTTCTGATTCTAAGATTCTGAATGCACTGAACATGGCTATGAGATTATGATTATGGTGGAAGTTAAGAAGGAAGTCATCGAGAAGTATGAACAAGGTATGTGTGTGGTGGAAATTGCAAGATTTTATAAGAAGTCTACATCTGCATCTCATCTGCAGAGGAGGAGGAGGAAAAAAGCAGAGGAATCCCTCACTTTAAATGAGATGAGGAAGATATGTCAAATATGGGAAACAGTGCAAAATTTTGTAGAAAAGCACCACCCAAATAAGGCTATAGCAGTGCGAGCGATGAATATGTTTAACGAGAATGCAGTGTTGCATTTCCATGAAATCCTCAGGAGGCAAAAGCAAGTGTCAATGGATAGGTTCCTTGTTAAAGTTGCTCAAAAAGAAAAAGATTCCATTAAGCCAATAGATAACAGTGATTCTGTTAGTGATGGTGAAAGTTGTCCTACACAATAACCCTTCCTTTCTTGACTCCTTCACACCAGCCATGAAGTTTTTCAAAAGGTAAGTGCAATTTAATTTGTTTTTCTTTATTTTTTGTATTTTCTTTGTGACTTTGTATTATATTACAGTATTATAATTATTTTTATATGTATATTTTTGGGTTGTGGAACAAATCATCTAAGTTTCCATTATTTCTTATGGGAAAATTCGCTTTGATAGACAAGTGCTTTGGATTATAAGCATGTTTCCGGAACGATTTATGCTCGCAAACCAAGGTTTTACTGTACTTGAGTTTTGTTACCAAAAATGAGATGAGGAAAGGAAAGAAGTGCTGTGGTCTGAGTGTCTGTGCCCCGCCCCCCAAATTCATATGTTGAAATCTACCCCCCAAGATGATGGTATTTGGAGGTGGGCACTTGGGAGATAATTAGGTCATGAAGGTGTAAGTCTCAGGAGTGGGATTAGTGCCCTTAAAAAAGAGACCCCAGAGAATGCCCTCATCCGCTCCCGCCACCACGTGAGGATACACTGAGAAGACAGCTACCAACGATCCAGGAAGCGGGTTCTCAGCAGACACTGAATATGCCGGCACCTTGATCTTGGAATTCCCAGCCTCCAGAACTATGAGCGATACATTTCTGTTGTTTATATGCTCCTTAGTCTATGGTATTTTTGTTACAGCAGTCCAAAGGGATGGAACCCAGGAGAGAACTTACAAAGACCATGATCTTGGCTCCAGTGAATATTGTGGTACATGAGTATGACTACGTGGGCTCTGGAAAACAAATGTGGGAAGAAGGTTGACGGGCACAGGGCCAGGCGCTATGGGTCTGCCCATCCAGGCCTCCTGGCTTCTATGGGTACCATGTCTGCCCTGAATTTCCTCACACCTGCTGCTTATTACCCTCAAAACAGCTGCTGTCTGCTCCCTGCCCCCCTGCATCTCCAGTCTCTGGTCCCCTCTCACTGCATTTGTTCAGGTTACCATGCTGTTTTCCAGGCGCTTCTCAGGCTGGCAACCCCTCTCTCTCCTTCATCCATCCCATCCTCAGGGAACCTACACACGACCCCACGACCCTCACTTACTGGGTCAAACCCACACCTCTCAACCTTCAGGGATGAAGACAACATGAGTTAAACATGACAGGGGTGAGGGTACACTTGGTGTCATGACACTTGGTGAAGAGAATACCTTCTCACCAGGGAGGGACGGAAAGGAGTTCCTTGAGAGGGAGGCAAGGGCACCCTTTGATGGGGAGATGGGCTCAGACTGAGATGTGGGTTCACAATAAGCTTCAAGAAACGCTTGCTGATTCTTTCAGTTCTGGGGATTGTAACTAAGCATTAACAGAAAAGCCTGTGCTTGGGTGAGAGTGTTTTATTATGTACTTCATTTCATCTAAAATCAAATTCATTGCCTAATGATAGCAGAAATACAGTATGCGCCAGTCACTGGGAATGAAACACCAGATTGATAGCCAGGAAGCCAGAGCTGGGACTGCTTCCATCATGGGCACCAGGGTCTCTAATGTCACCATCCTTCAAGGGCCAGCTCATGGCTCCTTCCACCATGAAGCCAACCCTGTACACCCTCCCCATGAAGCCAGAGTGTTCTGTTCCTCTTTCTTGCTACCTACCACGGACTACTCATCCTAAAGATTTTTGATACTTTGCTTCTTTCCTTTGCCTAAAATATAAGACAGGAATTATATATTATTCATTTCTATATTCTATGTACTATCTTTAATACAGTGGTCAGCAAGTAGGTGGTGCTGGATAAAAAATTTACTGAAGAAAAGAAGGGAAGAAAGAAAACAAGAAGGAAGGAAGGGAAGGGAGGCAGGAAGGGAAGGATGGAGGGAGGAAGGGAGAAAGTGAAAAAGCAAGGCTCTCCTGGACTATTCATCCAATTCATCCAGGCAGGTTTGACATGAATGACCAAGAGTTTTTTGTTTTGTTTTGTGTTTTGGTTGTTGTTGAAGAGTGTAGCTCTTTCAAATCATGAAACTCAGTAGTTCAGTATATTCCTTAAACATTCATGGTCTTTTTTTTTTTTCTTTTCTTTTTTTCTTTTCTGCTCTCATCAATGGGTTAATAGAACTCTTTATTAGCCCACCTTTGTTTATAGCCTGGTTGCTTCTTGACTTAAATTCTGCAAGCCCACAGCTAAACCCATAAAGTGCTCCCTACTATATGACCTCCAACCAAGCAAGCAGGGGCAGCATCAGCCAGCAAGAGCCTGGGTTTGCAGTCAGACCGATTTAAATCCCAGCCTGCTGGGCTCATGGGAAGGGGGACGGGAGGGGGGGAGGGGGGCGGGTGGTTACCTCCCTTCTGTAACACCAGCTTCCTCTTCTACAACTTGAATTACCTTATCACCTGCGCACCGGCTGTTATTGAGATAGGAAAAATATGTGTATATGTATCAATGTCTGGCACATAGCAAATGCTCAAATAATGGTTAGCTTTCAAGCCATGGTATTATTATTTTTATTATTGTTGTTGTTCTGACTTCTCAGATGCTATCTTTCTAAGCCCACTCATTTAAAATCCTTTTAATTTCTCTTTATGCTGAAGCCTGGTTGTATCCCTTTAATCATTTCTATAATATTTTCTGGCCCCTTCTCAAATTCTCTTCCATTTCTGAATAGAAGAAGGGAAAGCCACAATAAAATGATACAGGCTTCTGCGGCATGGATGTTTTCTTTTTTTCTAGACCTTGCTTGGGTTTCAGGGAATCCATAAAAATATCAGCTAAGGGAAGAAATCATTGTTTTCAGCTGAAATAACATCCATGCATAAATTCTTTTCCACAGGAGTGAGGAGACCAAGATACTGGGGGAAAGAATTTGGTTTTGTCACACATTTTAAAGGAAAGCTGGGTGAGAGGAGAGTGGGGTGGGGGTGGGGGGGGGGAAGAAAGTTCAGTCTGGTGCATCTGAAGGTAGCTGAAGCCTTCAGTTCCAAATGGAGCCACTGAAGTTATTTACAAACTGGATGTAAACTAGCTCTTTCCCAATTCTTCTGGAGCCCCTGCCTGCCAGAGAAAATGATCAGGAAATTAGAGGAACTTGTTTTGCTGACTGACAAAAAATGCAGCTGATTCAAATCTGAACTTGAACTGCTGAGACCCGATGAACCGCCTCCCTCACAATTCGGGTTAAAATCAGGATGTGGCCCTTTCCCTTCTCTTGCTAGCTATTTTGGGTTATTTTCGCTGAAGGCAGATGTAATTGTTAAATGTGCAGATGTTACATTTAGTTCCTCCTTTTTGCATGTGTATCTTTTCTTTGCTTTTTTCCTTTTACAAGAAACAAATTTAATTAAGAATTATGCACATTTTCTTTCCTGGGCCTGTTTGGCCTGGTTAGAATGTTTCTGTTTAGGGAAGGGGTGCCTGGGTGGCTCAGTCCTTTAAGCTTCCGATTTAGATTCAGGTCACCATCTCACAATTTGTGGGTTCAAGCCCCACGTCAGGCTCTGTGCTGACAGCTTGGAGCCTGGAACCTGCTTCAGATTCTGGATTCTGTGTCTCCCTCTCTCTCTGCCCCTCCCCCACTTATGCTCTGTCTCTCTCTGTCTCTCAAAAGTAAATAAATGTAAAAAAAAAAAAAAAGAATGTTTTTGTTTGGGGGAAATTTGGACCTGGATATTTCTCTTCAATCCTCTTTGGAGTTCATGGTTCCAGGACGAGGCTCAGTGGACATGCCCCATCCCAGGTCTGATAAAACTAGCTGCACTTAGAAGAAAGAAATCTAGATGCCAAGGAATCATCTGAATACTTAAAAAGGAATGTGGGCTTATGGGCAAGGGCAGGGCTGGAAGACTGCCTCAATCACGTAGGAGGGACAGGAGAAATAAATTAGGGAAAGGGGCTTTAGCTCCTTCCTACCTCTTATTGACAAATGGTTTGTGTCCTTCCTAAGTCACATGTTGAAATCCTAACTCCCAAGGAGATGGTATCTGGAGGTGGGGCCTTTGGGAGGAGATTAGGTGATGAGGGTCTAGCCCTCATGAATAGGCTTAGTGCCCTTAAGAAAAAAGTCCCAGAGAGCTGCCTTGCACTTCCTCCATGTTCAAGAACACAGCTCCTATAAACCGGGAAACAGCATCTCATCACACACTGAATCTGCCAGCACCTTGATCTTGGGCTTCCCAATCTCCAAAATTCTGTAAGAAATAAATGTCTATTGTTTACAAAACATTCGGGTTAAGGGACTCTTGTCACAGCAGCCCAAAGGGACTAGGCACCACCTCGGCATAATAACTTCCTTTTATTGAGTCACCTGCCAAGCTCTGTTCTAAGTGTCTGCCATGCATTCTTAAGTCTCAGTACTTCTATAAGGAGGTGTCACCGCTGACACTTGGCAGGTGAGCAAGCCAAGGTTAGAGAATTAAGTCACTCACTCGGTTAGCAGCTAGGGGAGGGTTAGGACTGCAGTGCTGATCTAATTCCAGACATGCTAGGGCCTCCTGGCATCTTTCCCCCCTTTCTCCTTTTACCCCTCTCCAACTCCCCCAGTTTACACTTAGGGACAAGTGTGGTTCCAGCCGGGTTAAGGCTGATCCACGCAGTACCAGGTCACATGACCTAGGTTAAGGCAATCAGTGCAGGGCCAAAGCAAAGGGCCCGGAGAGGTCATGTGACCCAAGCCTTTGCAGGTAGAAGGAATGCAGGGCTTTGGGAGAAGGGTGTCTCTCTCCTTTTGTACACTGGACAGGGTGTGAAACTATTTGCTGTTATAGGAAAGACTGAGAGTGAAAGCAGTATTCAGAGGGCCAGAGGTACAAGAACCATGGAGAAATAGAGGTGAAGCACCATGAGAAGTGTTAGTGTCTGCGGCAAACCAAAGCTGGTGCCAGAAACATGTGGGGGCTCAGCAATCAAGGGGCCAAGGAGGCCCCTGTATGTCTAAGACTGAGTTGAGTCTCTGTTCCTTATGCTCAAACCTTCTAAGTGACCCGGTCACACTGCCCAAATGGATCTTCAGCTTTGTGCTTGAGTGCTGGCCTTGGGCCCTTCCCACCAAATATATAGATACACACCCTGGAACAATTACACCCTGCATATGTGTAATTGAAAATGGAACATGGGTTTGAACTGCCAGTGCCCATGTCTTTGCTGATTTTTTTTCAATAGAGTGCAGTATTGTAAGTGTATTTTCTTTTCCTTATGTTTTCTTAACATTTTCTTTTCTCTAGCTTACTCTGTTGTATGAATACAACATTTAATACATATAACATACAAAATATGTATTAACTTATTGTGTGATTGGTAAGGCTTCTGATCAACAGTAGGATCTTCGTAGTTGAGTTTTTGGAGAGTCAAAAGTTATATGTGGGTTTTTACTTGCATGAGGGGTTGGTGCCACTAATCCTTGTGTTGTTCAAGGGTTAACTGTATATGTAAACACAGAGATTTAAAATATAAGGAGAGGCCTGTGGGCACCAAAATGCCTGGAACTGTCTTGTTTCCACAAGAGTTCTTTGGAAACATAGCATCATCTTGAATCAAACTGATTTTTTTTTTTCAGGGAATTTTATTGAGAAGTTTATTTAGGATGTTTTATAGTGATTTTGAAACAACAGCAAACTCTGTGAGAAGATGAGACACAACTTAAGTTCTTTGTCAGTGTACCCCCCTCCCCACACGTGGGGGGGTTACCCCAAGAGAGCTTGCCTTGGTATTGCCCAGCCCCCTCCCTGAATAACTCTTGCTTCCTGCAGGGGCAGTTCCAAACTTCATCTTAGTTATTAATTTTCTGCCAGAGTGTTTAATAGTGATAATTATTCTGGCATTTCTCTGACCAAGATGGTTTGTGTTTTATTTTACTATTTTTTTAAATGTTCATTTACTTATTTATTTTTGAGAGAGAGAGGGCGGGGAGGGGCAGAGAGAGAAGGAAAGACAGAGAATCCCAAGCAGGTTCCACTCTGTCAGCACAGAGCCCGACGTGGGGCTCAAATTCACAAACTGCGAGATCATGACCTGAGCCGAAGTTGGATGCTTAACTGATTTGAGCCACCCAGGCGCCCCCAGTTTGTGTTTTAATAGGAGACGCGGAACCAGTGAAAAACTTTCTCAGCTTGCAGGAATGAAACTCATGGGGAAATTTAAGGCCCGTGATAGGACACAGAAACATTTTGGTTTCCTCTCAAGTCAATCCTTTAGTGCAGCCTCTGTGTATTCATGAGTACTCAGTCATGGCTAGGGCCAGCCCCATACATGGAAACCCCTGTTTAACCCAAACCCAGAGATCTGAACCTCTCTCTCTTTCTCTCTCTCTCTGTCTCATGCTCACGCGCAGGTGCGCGCATGCACGTACACATGCATTGTCAATGAATTTTAAGAGGACAAAAGAATAGGAAGGGAAATTGCAGAAAAATAAGAAGTGAGATTGTTTTCTACTTGTCCCTGCCTCTGGAAGGCTGTGACCACTGTCCTGAGCTGTTGGAACGTGTGAGTGCCCAGAATCTCCACACGACTTTTACTGCATGTTATGGGAAAGGAAACAGGGGCATGTCTCTCTTGAGGGAATGCCATCTATGTACATAACAGGATCACCCCCGTGTGTGGATTTAGAGGTTTGCTCCCCAGCGGGGCATAACCACAGTATGTCTTTTCTCCCGAGCATTTATGGGTGTAGGTGAGGACACTGCTATAATTTTGTTTCTCCATAGCCAAAAAAACCTCAGATGCTGGTTTTAAAGTTTTAATTCCCCAGGCATTTACAGCCTGCTATTCTGGGTAGTTTAATTATGTGCGGATGGTAATTAATAGCAATGAACATTTTTAAACTCTGTAGTTTTCCTGTCTTAATCTCTAACATAGTGGCATTTGTGTGGATATCAAAGACCTACAAAGTCAACCCAGTCACCCTATGCCAGTTCCCCAGTAGGAGCAAGAGGGCCAGATGCTGGGCTGAGGGACACTGGAAGGATTGGGGTAGGGGAGGAGGGCACAGGATGGTGTCAGGGATGTGGAGCCCACCGTGCAATTCTGCACATCCTGGGACAGAAAAAGACAGGGCTGCCAAAACGGCTCTAACAGCAGACAGCAACTGGCTCCTTTGCAGGGGGCATTAAAGGAGATGTTTCTGTGCGTGAATGGATGTGTCCACACCGATCAACATGACTTTTTAATATTTCAAGGGACCGCACACTTGACGAGGCAGGGACAGTGTCTGTTTTGCTCCCTAGAGAATCCTAAGTGCTGAGCACAGGGCCTGGTACTTAAGTGTTCAGTAGTTACACATGGAGAATGAATGAATGCATTACTGAGAGCCATGGTGTGCTGAGGCCAGGGGTAGCCAAGGCTTTGGGGGTGAAGATGTAATGAGGTTTGGTAGGTGGGACTTTGATGTCACTCTGTAGGGTTTCATCGGCTCCTCGGCCCTCGCGGCCAAAGGGCCTGGGACTTGCCTGGGAGAAGGAGGAGGAGAAGGGGCATATTTCCCCAATATCCTCAGGACGTCAGCTTCCTGAATCTCAGAACTACTTACGCTGCGCCAGCACCTGGCACCCTGTCTGGAGGAAATTACATTGTAACTCAAATATGGCACTAAGATCCTTTGAACAGACCATCAGGAGCGACTGTGGGCCAGATTTCTTTATTCTGGGTAACTGAAGAAGTGCTCCCGAGGAGCTGAGAAGCAGGAGAGCCTGGCCGTTTGGAGGAGGGTGGACCCACGGGCTGGCGACCATCAGGAGGCTCCTTTAAAAGCACGTACACCTGTGGAGTCTGGGGACGTCTGGCCCCCGGGGCTAAAATCTGCACCTGCACCTCTGATGAGCCTCTCTGTTGTCAACTGGTGTTTCTTCCAGAGCAGGTTCAGTGTGGGCAGCCTGCAGTTCCCACGAGACAGAGCGTGCTCCGCGTCTTAGCTTCTCAGGAGCAAATGACCGTAGCATTGGCGCAGGCCACGGTGGAGCGCTTCTCATTATACAGTTCCAGCAAGACCTGGTATTCTCCCTGGAAGGGACACAGGGAAAGCATGACATGTGTGACTCCTAGAGCAATCAGTCAATCATTCGACAGGTAGTCACTGAGAACCTTCTATGTACAGGCAGTGTGTTAGACGCTGGGGATGAAGGAGAACCAAGGAAACCGAACTCACGTTGTGGAGCTTATGGGCCTCACCAGGACAGGCAGACAATGCATGAGATACTTCACTGTGCGTGCATTGTGTGTGCTGATGCCACAGAGAGAATGCAGGCGGGGAAGGGGATGGACAGCAGGGCCGGGCCGGGCCAGGTGGGGCTGGACTTGTGCCGTTGGCACAACTGCCGTTGGCAGTTTTAAGTAGGGTGGTCAAGGCAGGCCTTGCTGCAAAGGTGACCTTTGGGCAAAGACCTGAAGTAGATGGGGAGCTGCTTTGAGGGCTGGGCCCCACATTCGAGAAACTGCGAGGAAGCCCAAGGGGCTATAGGGAGACAGAACCACAGGAAGTGGGGGAAGGACATGAATTGGGGATGGCCTCACAGGCCATGGTGGGGAGACACTGGCTTCCACTTGGAAAGGGTCGCAGGTCATGAGAGCCTCCTCCCCAGAGGAGTGGCCTGATCATGTATACATGTTAAGAAGATCCTTCCGGCTGCCCTCTGAAAAAAGACTGTAGGGACAGAGAGTATAAGCAGTTAAGACCAGGTAGGAGACCACTCGGGCCTGTAGTGGATGGGGGAGGTGAGAAGAGAGATTGGATTCTGCATAGATTTTGAAAGAAGAGCTCATATGATTTACTGAGGAAACCCATGTGGGTGGCAGAGAAAGAGAGGAGCTGTGGGTGATTCTGAAGACTCTGGCCCGAGCAATTGGAAGATCCAGGGAAGACAGAGAAAACGTCAGGCACAAGATTCACCCGCACGAAACCACAGCGCTCTATCAGAAAAAGTACTACCACCTTTTAGGGTTCCTTCCTGGCAACCACACTCCACAGAGGACTCCCTTTGTCTGTGGTTAGCAGCTGGGCTATATATGGAATCGCAGAAAAACCCATGTGTTTGCTCAGCGGCTAAGCCCCGCCCCAAGCCCCCAGAGGCCACACGGTGGTGGCAGGTCTGCAGACTCACCCCTCTGGAGAAGAGACACTCTGGGTGGCACGACTTAGTGGGAAGCAGGGCAAAGGGCCCAAGAGGGAAGGATCTCAAGAGATTCCTGGCACATCTTTGAAGTGCCTGTCATCCAGAGAAGGAAAGGGGTTTAATCTGTAGAAGCCGGAGGGAAGGAAGAAATCAGAACACTGGATGGAGTTTGCATGAGAGGTAGTTTTTGTTAGAAAAGAACAACTTTTGGGGCGCCTGGGTAGCTCATTCAGTTAAACGTCTGACTTCGGCTCAGTTCATGATATCAGGGTTTGTGAGTTCCAGCTCCAAGTTAGGCTGTCAGAGCACAGCCCGCTTCAGATGCTCTTGTCTCCTTCTGTCTCTGCCCCTCCCCTGCTCGTTCTCTCTCTCTCTCTCTCTCTCTCTCTCTCTCTCTCTCTCAAAAAATAAATAAACATTAAAAAAATAAAAAGAAAAGAAAAGAAAAGAACAACTCTCTAGCAATGAGCAAAGGTCCAGGAGCGAGCAGGTTCCCCAACAATGAAAAGTGCATTGGGCAGAGCCAGGCTGTGCACTGGATGGTGGCTGAGGGGGGAAGGCTGCTTACAGCCATCCCCCAGGGCACCATTCAGCTGGAGGATCCTGCGACAGCGACAGCGGGGCTCCCTGAGGCTGATCACCCAAACAGGAGCAGCTGTGATTTCAGAAGCAGTTTAGGAATTTCACCGAAGCAGTGTAAAAGTTAGAGAATTAATTCTGAGTAAAGAGCAATGGGAACCTGCATCTGTTTGTGCCACCATCATTGCCATCATTCCTGTCCACTTTTCTTTTAGAGTCCCTGTGCCTTCAGGTACACACCCTACATAATTATTGAAAACCAAATGAATTTTTCATTATTGCTTTATAAGCCTAAGAAAAGATGTAGTATTTGCAGGAAGGTTCTAGATGATGAATTACTGCTTACATTACATACGTGCATACATACCTCCAGGATATGCATACTCTGGTTTAGGAGTAAGGGTATTTAGGCAACTGTGCTCATCCTCAGGCAGGTGGAGGGACATGCTAGGAGGACAGGAGGGGCAGAGTAGGGAGGGACAAGGGACAGAGAGCAGCAGCCTCTGTGCTGTTGAGGAGAGCACTAAATTTGCGAGTCAGGAATTTATAGTTATATACTTAGCACTTACGCAAATTAGACCATCCCTGTAAGCTGTCCACGTACTTTGGAACCCCAGAAGGCCTCTAAATTCTAATTCAGAAAACAGCAGTCCTGGAGATGCAGGGTTCCAGGCAGGACCTCAGTCTGGGCCAAGGGACTGGCTGTGTTGAAAAGCAAATAATACCAAGACACTGCAGATTGACTGCTGAGTGGAAAAGTTTTCAGCCGAACAGGGATAGAATTAGCACAGAGGCCCATCTCTGGGGGATTTGGTGGGAGGAGGGGATCCGGGGCAGGTCTTTTAAAACCAGAAGGCTTCACACTGTCTCTGTCCCATATTAGGAAGCAAAGTCTCTGAGCCTTGCTGGCTGGCTGGCTGCCAAGGAAGCCTGGGCTGGCTGCAGCTGGTCCCCCGCCAGCGTGGGAGCTCGTGTTGAGATTAAGGCCTCCAGCTGCCTCTGCTGCATACGTGACAGGTTGCATGTGTCCCACTTGGGTGATGTCCCCTGTTGATTCTGGCCAGGTGTCAGCAGGCTGGGGCACAGTCAGGGCTGGCCAGGCTTCTGCTTCCTAGGCCCCAAAGACGAGGAAGAGGTGGGAGGACCAGCCAAAGAGGACCAGTAGATGCTTAAGCAGCCATGCCCATGGCCAGGACACCTGAGCCTGGCTTTGTCCTCACACCGGGTGACATGCCTGAGCACCGCTTATTGGTTGAGGAATGCAGATCCTGAGCTCACCCAAGTGTCCTAGGGGAATGCAGTAAAGCTTTTTTACATCTCTGCCAGATTTTTCTTTCAAAAGGATTCTGTGTCTCTAGGAAGTTCTTTTCCCCTCCTCCAGGTCATAGCAACTCCCGAGGGGAGCTGCTTTTTTTTTTTTTTTTTTTTAAAGTCGATAATGCAGGGCACCTGGATGGCTCAGTCGATTACGTGTCCCAGTCTTGATTTCGGCTCACGTTTCGTGAATTCAAGCCCCGCATCGGGTTTTGTGCTGACAATGCAGAGCCTGCTTGGGATTCTGTCTCTCCCTCTCTCTCTGCCCCTCCCCTGCTCACGCTCTTTCTCTCAAAATAAATAAACAAATTGAAATAATACAAATTAAAAAGCCAGTAATGCCAGATGAAAATCTATTATTTGCAAATTTTAAGCCAATTGCCAGGGGAAGGGGGAAGGGAGGGGTTCAGGAGGAAATCGGGGAAGAAAAAAGAATTCAAGTAGCAAAGACTTAAAGAAAAAACTAACTGGGAGAATTTTGGTTCCACATCCTAGAAGTGAAGAGAGTTTGCAAGACTCTAATATTTCAATGAAAGGCCAGCAGAGAAGACTCTGGAGAACCCCAGAGGGGAAGGTGAAGCCGCAAACTTCCCATCTGTGGGAGCAACAGCTAGAGAATGTTCTAGAGACAGTACGGCTTGCACCTTAGGAACCCAGAGCCTGGGACAGAAAGGAAACACACACAAGATAAATGAAAAGTTAAACAGATTCTTTACGCAGAAGGAAACCCTTTCCCAGAGCCATAGATGGGTTTTGGGATCTGGAAAGCAGAGAGGTTAAAGTTGAAACAAACAAACAAACAAACAAAAAAAGAAAGTTATTACAACCTTGTGATTCCTTTTATGATGTCCCGTAAGATTCTCTCAGGAGTAGCATATTGAAAATGTATTGCTCATGTCAGAGCTGCTTGAGTTCAGCCATTTAAGAAGGTCACATTATTTTGCGGAAAGGAATTTGTGGAAAACTGGACCCTTAGCTGTGAGCCCTGCCGGTGAATGCTCAGGGCGGGGGCATTTTATTCACCTGGTGACAGCCCACTAATAATAGTGTAAGGCTGGTACCTGGGGGCCTTTACCCTTCACGCTTGTGTGTGTGTGTGTGTCTTCCTCTCTCTGAACAGCCAGCCTCACAGACAGCTCACGCCCCAGCAGCTCTAGCCCATGCAGTACCCTCAGATACCAACCATCCTGCAGGACAGGATGAGGGCCTCCCTCTCCGTGGGAGCTGTCTGCCCAGGGGATCCCAGAGGGTCCAACAGACATAAAATGTTATAACGAAAAAGGTAAAACCAGTGTGTTAAGCGTTTGTGAGTACCCATCATGAGGTATCAGCTTTACTGAAGAACGGTTTTCTTGGTAAGGGTCAGTGGAAAATGTTTAAACTGTTGAAGTTTAAACTCAAGAAACTGCTCGATACAATAATTAAGTAACAGAACAGAGCAGAAAACCAAAACCTTACCTCGAGAATTTCAAATCCAGGATTATTGATGGGGCCAGCATAATAAATCTGCTCTGAAACATATACAAAACAGACAAATGTTACTCAGTCATATTAAACAAAAATGATTTGCTCCTATTATCTGTGCTCGCTATTCAATAGGGATCTAAGATTGGGAAAGAAGGTCTCTGTTCACACAGTTGTTCATATTCTAGGGAGAACATCTACAACATGTAAATAACTAAACAAGGCAGTGTCTGGATTGTTGAAAGTGCTAGAAGGAGACATGTAGGTGGTGTAAGAGAGGCAGATGGTGAGATGGTTAGGAGGCCAGGCTGGAGCTGGGCTGCCTGGGGTTAAATCCTGAGACCACCTGTGATAACTGTTTCATCTTGGACAGTCATTATCTCTTTGGGCTCAGTTTCCTTGTTTTCAGAATGGGTATAATAATGATAATAACAGTGTCCACTTCCCTGATCTCTGAGGAATCAAAGGATTAATCAATGTAAAGCTCTAATACCGGTGTCTGGAAAGCACTCAATAAGTAATTTGCTAAAATAACAAACTAGGAGACGCCAAGTTTGGTTGGATGGCTGGTTATCTCTAAGGAGATGATATTTGAGCTAAGCCCTGGGGGAAGGGAATGAGACAACATTCAGTAGCTCTGATGCAATAATGGAGAGGGTAGATGGTTGGGTAGTTTTACCGAGCAAGAATGGTAAGGAGAGAAAGTCAACACTGTTGGGAATAGATTGGGGAAAGCTTATAATAACAGACCATGGACTCTAAGGAAGGTAAGGAAGAAAATGGAGGTGGGGGTGGGGGTTGATAGTAGAAACAGTGGTAGAGTTGGTTGAATGGAGTTTCCATCATGGCTGTCAAGGTCCTAGAATGGGTGAGCTGGAAGGACATGGTGAAGGCAGATGGCAGAAGGCTTCACAATGAGATTTCAGAAGTGGTGCATTTTCTGATGATGACAACACACAGCATTGACGTGGGAGTCAGGGGTTGAGGTGGAATGATGGAAACGGTAGTTGGAAAATGGTAGTGGAGGTGAATCAGCTGAGACATTATGGTGGTGATGGGCTGTGACTGCCTCCTCTGTGACTCCCCAGCCCCATGCACTTAACACATTATAAGCGGTGCCTAAGAGCACAGGCTCTGGGGTCAGATTGTCTGTGCTGGGTTTGAATTTTGTCTTTTCTTATTACTAATTGGCCAAGTCACCTAATCTTTCTGGGCCTCAGTGTCCTCATCAGGAAACATGGGCAGGTTATAATAATATTCACCTCAGAGTTGTTGTGAGAATCAAATGAGTTAATACAAGTAAAACTCTTTTAATAGCATCTGGTGCATGGGGAGCAGTCAGAAAGTATTTGCCATTAATATACTCACTCACCAATCCACTCTACAGGGCATCCGCCCAATACAGGCCAGGCACTGTGCCAGGTGCTAGATACAACAGGAGACAAGAATATTATGTGAAACATTTGAATCATTGGCCACCCAGAATTGTAATCATTTGTTTACAGGCTGTTTCCTGCAGTAGCCTGTGCCTTCTTGTTTGCATAGCTCCCAGTGCATTGCAGAATCTAACACACAGCAGGGTGCAATATAGGGTTGTTGTAGAGGTTGTTGAATGAGCAGATACAGAGCCAGGACATGGATTTGTCAAGCAACTTCATTCTTGCTCCTGCTATTGTAATCCTCTCCCTACCGGAAGGCTCTGGACCTGGGCTGTTTACATGAAAGACCGGATTAGGGAATGAGCCAGCAGAGCAGCCAATATGGTGGTGAGGGTGGAGGGATGGTAGAGGAGAATGGAGGAGAAAAAAAATGCTTATTAGTTTATTGATGGCATTATGTGTTTTTTAAATATATTCTTTAAAAGTTTACTTATTTATTTTGAGAAAGAGAGAGAATGTGTGGGGGACAGGAGAGAGAAAGGGGGACAGAAGATCTGAAACTGGCTCAGTGCTGACAGCAGAGAGCCCCATGCAGGGTTTGAACTCATGAACCATGAGATTATGATAGAAGTCAAAGTCAGACGCTTAACTGACTGAGCCACCCAGGTGACCCTTATTGATGGCATTAGGTATTCAGCTCTTTTAATGGCACAGTGACTTCTGTCTCACATATCCCCTGGTGCCTAACCACTGCTCAGTAAATATTTGGAGACAGAACAAAATCTCCATGAAATGAGGTTTTGGGTCAAGGGCAGCATGGTTGGTGTGTGAACATCTGCCCACACAGAATAATATCAGGGGCATGAGGGTAATCCTTTTTGAAAAAGGCCTCTCCAGGCAATCTGAACCTCAACTTCTACCAGGAGACCCATTCATTGCATAGACTTTGGCTTCTGTTAAATGCTTGTGCCCCCAACACATCCATCCTTCCTTCCCTTGGTCAATTTCTTGTACCTCACAAGGAGAATGCACAAACTTGGTGGTTGCCAGATGGACAGCCTTCCTATTTCATTGCACTAAATGAAGTGATCCATTTATTTTTGAAAGGAAACTGATATTTGGTTGTGGATATAAGCAAAACTTTAATTGGAAACTACTTTTCCGTACAAGATGATTTTGGAAATAGAGAATTGAACTTCTGGATCTTATCCTTGAGAATCTTCCGGTGCAACTGAGAAAGATACAATGACTAGCTACACTGAATGTTAACTGTGTGAGGAGTGAGTGGTATATGTGGGTGGTGTATCTCACAAGTGCAGAGAGCTCAGAGGGGGCTGCCTAGGATTGGACTGTAGTGCTGGCATACTGTACAACCTGCGGGTGTACCATTCACATTATAATTTATGTGAGTGGTGCCCCCTGGAGTTGTGCAATGCAGTGGCCCAACTACCAGTACACTGTTCCTTTTTAGGAAATTCTCTCTTCCCCAGGGGATGTTATTTTACCCAAGCCAGAATAATCTGAACAAGAAGACAATGAGACCCAGGACCAATCTATTCTGTCAAAAGATGGTTGATTTCGACTCACTGGTATCTAGAGCTGTTCACTGTCTGCCTGGGGTTGCAGCCTTCTTACTGCGTCTGTGACTCCTAGATAGCCTTTCAGAAAATCCCTTTGCTTTTGTTGTCTGCTTTTGTTTCTGCTACCCACAATTCAAGGACTGTGAATGCTGTGGGCATGAACCAGTCAAAATCATTCATGCTGGCCATCAAGGTATGGGAATGCAGTACAGCCCAGGAGCAGAGCCCAAGAATGGAGAGAGGGAGTGTGCCTGTCTGTGTCTGGTCTGGTTGGGTTCCCCTGGAAACATTTTACCCCTGCTTTGTGCTTCTACTGATTGTTCTAAGGTGGCATAGTGCAAATTACTTGACCTTGGAAGCAGACAGACCTGGGTTTAGGACCCAGCTCTCCCATTCCTCAGCTGAACATCCATTCTGGAACTCAATTTCTGCACTTGCAAGATAGAAATGGGACTGACTCTCCAGCAGGGCATTGAGAGGACCAGAGAACTTGTGTATAAACTTGATGAGAAGAGTGGGGTTCCCAGTAAGGACAGAATCACTAGTTACTATTATTGTTACTGTTATTAGTTGTATTATTATTCACTGGATGTGAAGAAGGGTGACGTAATGAAAACTCACTTGGATGCTGAGGAACACACCAGGCCTAGGTTTTGGAACCTTTGGCAGACTAACAACCAGTAAATTCTGTGGGTGCCTTTGTTTTAAAGAAATGCATGAGGACAACTCTTTGAAGACTAACATTAGAATGACATCTAACATTCTATTATGCTCATTTAATGCTCCAAGATTTGCGAATTTATGTTTCAAATAAAGGGGTTCTTTACTGGGCCAAGGGGGTTTTCATTAAATCTGTCTCTTACACTTTATGGTTTCCATTGGAGCTTTTTGGGGGGTCCATGAAGTTCCGGAGCATGGCTGCAGGTAGCTCATGAAACTGTCTTCTTTTTTTAACCTAATGAAACAACACCTAAAATTAAATTCTCGCCCCTTCCATTCTCAGATCCTCCCTGATTCTGAGATTCCTTTAATTAACATTCTCACACTCCCGTTCTATAAAAAGAGCCCCAGTATATCTGTACCCACTCCTTCCTTTCCTCCATTTGAAATCTTTATCAGTTTTTAGTGTGCTGTGAATTAAAGAAATCCACCTCCCCGGTTCTGAGCCCATGAAGTCATTTCTGCGAATTGGCTTTGTTTTTGACCCAAATCTTTGTGTGGTTGGCACAGAGTGTCTTTTTCAGAAAGGAAATTGATTTTTAAATTGTGGAAATAAAAGGTCCCAAAGGGTTTTGGATCAGATGGATGAGGGGCTCAGGGCTGCCTCCCACTCTATAGCCTTTTGTCCTCAGCCACCAGTGCGGGTGCTGGCCTGGAAGTGCTCCCTGCAGGCGTGGGTTCTGTGGGAGGAGTCCTCCCCGTTTCCTGGCCCTTGCTAGTGCCTTCTTGCAATTGCCTCCAGTCTTCCAAATTTATTACAAAAATGTCATCAATATTTCAGCATTATTAGGGTGCTCGACAGTTTAAAACTGCTTAGAGTTATAATTTATTATAAGTCGGTCCATTAGTATATTCTGACAAAGACTTAAAAAATGATCATTTATTTATTTGCTCAGCTTTGAGCCTTTTCTCACCTGCCTGGCCCAGTCGGGGGAATCTTTGGGGGGTTGTGTTGAACTAGGAGGGCACAGCCCTCACCCTGTCCTCCAGGAGTGGGAGCATCTCAGGACCTGGGAAGGCCCCATACAAGGGCTCCTGTGGGCAGTGGTCCCACAGTGAAGAGAACATTCCAACCAGACCAAAAGCCTCGTCTCAGGAGCGAGAGGGAGCGAGTGTATTACTTCATTTTGGTGAGCTCTAAATATATTGTTCTTTCCTCTCTCTGCCTCTGGGCATTTCTTTAAAGAGGCCCAAGTCTGTAGGTGGCACAGACCCAGGCACCAGTCCTCATCTCTTCCCTGGTTTTAGCTCTGCTTTTTTCAGTCTCTGACCTTGCAGGGTATGGAACGTGTTTCTTGGTCCCACAGGGCACTAGCTGCTGGTTAGGGCACTCATTTAAATCGATAATGAGCCTGCCTGTGTGGGGACCTGGAACAGGGTCCCTTGCCTCCAGGTTGAGTGTGGCTGCAGATAGACTCCCTGAGGGCCTGAAAGTCTGGAGGTTTCATCCAGGTTTCAAAGGATGGATTCCAGACAGTTTGGGCAGATAGCCCCAGGCTAGGCCCAAGCCCAGGCCCAATTTTTATTTACTATCATCATCATCATTATTATTATTATTAATTTATTTATGTAGTGTGTGTGTGTGTGTGTGTGTGTGTGTGTGTGTGTGGTGTGGTATTTTGTCAGCTTCTCCATCTCCTGGGCCATTTCACCTATTAGTCTCTAGAGCCTCTGCAGTTCTTATGTCCCTCCTGAGGGCTTGCCACCAGGTAAGCATGCCTGTATCACCTCACAAGTGATCTCAGTCTCTGAGTACAGTTGCACAGGCAGCCCTGGCCGAGGGGGTAGGTGATTGGAAGCAGAAACACAGCTCCTGCCCCACGGGGCCAGACTGTGCAGGCTGGGGCTGGGCTGGGCCCTACCTGCAGATACTTCTGGTGTCCCGGCCACATCCCCTAACCAGTTTTGAAATCATGGCAGCCTTGGTGGCATCAGCCATGCCTCTGACATTATCCCAGTTCAAGAGCTCACACCTCTCTACACTTTCCCACTGCACAGCAGCCCGTGTAGGACAACCAGGAAGTGCAGGGACATTATCCTCGGCAGGCCTTCAACCCACAAGGACTGGAATCTGGGGATGTATTCCACAGCCTCCTGACTTTCAGAGGGGCAATTCTGAGAGGCACACCGCGGTTCCTGAAGGATCCCAGTGGGACTGAGCCCCAGTTCTCACACTGGAAATCAGCTTCCCATTCATCCCTTCCTGGCTTTTCCTCCTCTCTGGCATAACTACTCACCCCCAAGACCTTGTCTCTGACTTTGCGGGGGGACCCCAAACTAGGAACGCTTCCTGGCAGAAGGTGAACCTTTTATTGAGGCCCCATAAAAGCTAGTCCTAGAAAGCTGGCTGCTGATATATTTGGGTCTGAGTCTAATGTTGGAGCCACCCAGCCTAGGAACAATGTGAACACCCTGAAAGCTGCTTTCTGACTGGCTTCTACGCCAAAGAGCAGGAAGAAGAATGAATGCCTTGGTTGTCCCTGAGACGGCTCGGAGCCTCGTGCTTTGGAGAGGACAGGAGTTGGGAGAAAGGGACAAGGAGGTGAAGACCTCCCTGGTTGTGTGGAGGTGAGGGAGCCGACAAGCTCAGGGAAGAGGGAGCAGAGAAGGAGAGGGAGAGGTGCACAGCTAGCCTCTTGGCTTCTGGTTTCTTCATTCAGTCACATGGACACTTCCTGTCTCTGAGCAATGGAGCATTGTAATAAACAAAGTGTCTTCCATTCACTGATTCGAACTTTTGGGATTCCCTGGCATATCACATGACCCTTTTATTGGGAGAATTTTTTCTGTTGCTACTAGGAGCTCAGTAGTTAGAACATGTTCAATTTTATTTCCAAACATATCTTGAGATGTCCAGCATGTCATTTGGCCCCTTTGGCCCATTATTGTCACTCTCAGACCCCATAAAGCTCTGGGCATCATAACTGTGTTTTTTTTTTTTTTGTTTTTTTTTTTCAGAATTAACAGCTGTACGTTGGAGCTCATAAGTATCTGATTAGAGTTTGGATTACTACATCTTAGCTTTTCTTATGCTACTTTGATATCTTTACCTGTTCCTTCAAATGGGCTTATGAGAACTTCCTTTTGGCCTTTTCCACTAGAGAAACTTAATATTATTTACAACTTAAAAACATTCACTGTGTACTTGCAATGGATCACTTATAAAACTATGAAGTGAGAAGCCTTCCAAGGTTTACTTGTTCATGGTCCTGTGATTTACACTTCTCTGGTGATTCAGGGATGTGCCTGTTGTTATCCCTATTCTTTTTTTTTTTCCTAATAGCACACTGGCTTCCTCTTAATAATACATTTTTATAAATGTCTCATTGCCATCTTATCTTCTTCCTCTGCCAGAATGATTCCAGCAAATGGGTCATGGAATTGACTTCTAGCCAAATAGCTTCTGTTGTGAGTAGGGTCCAATGACAGGTGGGGGCTTTATGGGGTCTTGGATAGGGTGACAATAATGGCCCAACAAGGCAAACCTTTTCTTAGCAATGATATGGTCCCCTAACAGAAAAACTCGTTATCTCTCCTCAGGTAAATCAGTGACTGTATCATCTGTGAAGTCTCCAAACTGTTTGACTTCTGTGAGGGTATTTTCATTGAAAACATATAGAGTTTGAGTTTTCCTTGGATTATACACAATTATTTGGCTTTTTTTAAAAAATAAAAAGTAAAGTTTTCTTTTAAATGTTTACTTATTTTTGAGAGAGAGAGAGAGAGAGAGAGAGAGAGAGAGAGAGAATGAGCAGGGGAGGGGCAGAGAGAGAGGGAGGCAGAGGATCCAAAGTAGGCTCTGTGCTGACAGCAGTGAGCCCAGTGCGGGGCTCCAACTCACAAACCGTGAGATCATAACCTGAGCCAAGCTGGACACTCAACCACCTGAGCCTCCCAGGCACCCCAATTATTTGACCTTTTCACATGGTATGCAGAGGTCAGACAGGATGGATTGGTTTTCCACTTGGGAGTTGTGCAGGCTAGGAGCGCCTACTCTCAAGATGTCCCTATCCTAATCCCCAGAATATGTATGTTACCTTCCATGGCAAAAGGGACTTTCTAGATGCAATTACATTAAGGATTTTGAAATGGAGAGATTAACCTGGATTACCTGGATGAGTTCAGTGAGATCACAAGGATGGATAAATGCCAAGGAATGCCAGCATCCTCTAGAAACTGAAAAAGTCAAGGAAATGAATTCTCCCCTAAAGCCTCCAGAAGAAACATGGCCCTACTGACACTTTGAGTTTAGGCTTCTGACATCCAGTAGTGTAAGAGAATAAATTTGTGTTGTAAGTTACTAAATTTGTGGTCATTTGTTACAGTAGTAGGAAACTTACACAGTGGTCTTGGATAAAGAAAAGAGGCTCCAGGTGATCAACTTGAGAAGGGGTCAAGAGTGATGGCTTGTTTGGATTTGGGTCCCTGACAAAGGGCCCTTCAGAACCATGACACCAGCATAACCCAAGATTTCAGCAAAAGAGAAGGTACTTGGTTGGGCTTACGTTTTGGGCTAGAGAGTGAAATTTCCAACACAAATTCACACACTTGAATTCAGGATAGACTGTTAAAAAAAATTAAAGCAATGTAGAAACTACTAGATCAGTGATGTCTAATGATGTTCTGCAAAGATGGGAATGTTCTACATATGCATCATCAAACATGGTGGCCTCTAGCTAAATGTGGCTAGTATGACTGATGACCTGAATTTTTAATTTAATTTAAATGTAAATGATTTAAATACAGACATGTGACAAGTGGTGATCATATTGGATAGCTTTAGGTCAGCACCGTCTAATAGAAATATAACGTGAGCCACATACATAATTCAAAATTTTCTAGTAGCCACACTTGACAAAAAGGAGAAAGAAGCAAATGAAACTAATTTAGTAATGTATATATATTTTAACCCACATCTTAAACATGTAATTTCAATATGTAACCAATATAAAAAGTATTAATGAGATATTTAGAATTCCTTTTTTCATACTTTTTTTTTTTTTACAAAGTCTTCAAATTTAGTGTGTATTCCACACATAAAACACATCTCATTCCAGGGGTGCTTTGGTGGCTCAGTTGATTAAGTGTCCGACTTTGGCTCAGGTCATGACCTCATGGTTCGTGGGTTCAAGCCCCACATTGGGCTCTGTGCTGACAGCTCAGAGCCTGAAGCCTCCTTCAGATTCTGTGTCTCCCTCTCTGTCTGCCACTCCCCTGCTCATTCTCTGTCTCTTTGTCTCTCAAAAATAAACAAAAGTTAAAAACAAAGCCCACATCTCTCTCTGGACTGGCCACATTTCTGGTGTTCAATAGCCACATGTGGCTAGTGGCTACTGCAGCAAACAATGCCAATATTAAGTCACTGATGAGGAATTGGGGCCCAAAAGGTGAAATGATTTGCTTCCAAGTTTATTTCTCCTGTAAGACCTTTTGGTCTTGGCTGCTCAGCTTCCCTCCAAGAGATACATAACTTCTGACAATCAGAAAGGAAAGAAAGTTTAAGTTTTTGTCCCTACCAACTTATTTCTGAATTCCTGCAGATAAATACTTAATGTAACTCTCAAAATATAGCCTGTGAATTGGCGGGCTGATTGGATTTCCAGAAATGGAAATGAAGAAGACGGTGCTGGGGAGAAAGAGAAGAAATTGAATTGATCTCCAGGAACCTGGGGCAGACTCAGGAAACAGCAGTGTGATGGGAAATAATGAAATAGACATTACAGAGGGTGGCCTCTCTCAGACTGGGGGTCTCCGGGGTCCACACAGATTGGAGCTCTCAGGATGTTTGCTAATGTGCAAATACCAGCCACCCGTGGGATCAGAGTTTTGGAGCAGTCCGGGGAGCTGGGAGAAGGCCTTCTTAATTGGGTTCTTAAATGATTATTACATGAAAGTGTGGGAGTCATTGAGCCAGGTTTATGCAAAATCTGCAACAGGCTGAGAATTTGTAAAGGAGCTTGTATTGCCTTAGAAAATTAAAAATGCTTTGGTCCTGGGTCATCATTCGTCTAAATATGCTGGGCTCAACTAAAGGGAAAATGTGATGTCATAGGAGAGTTTCAAAACATTCTTGGCTCTTACAAATGGGCTTGAATTTGTGGATAGAGGGAAATCTCCCAGGCCTATGGGATTCCTTAATAGGCCGTAGGTTTCCTTTCTTTTCTTTTTTCTTTTTTCTTTTTTCTTTTCTTTTCTTTTCTTTTCTTTTCTTTTCTTTTCTTTTCTTATCTTTTCTTTTCTTTTCTTTTCTTTCTTTTCTTTTCTTTCTTCTTCTTCTTCTTCTTCTTCTTCTTCTTCTTCTTCTTCTTCTCTCCTTCATGAAAAAGTCCTCTTTTGCTTGGTTTTTGCTGGTGCCCTCTCCAGGGTGATCATTGTTTCCACTTTGGTTTTTGCGGTGTTAAGAGGGGGGTTTTTTGCTATCACAGTAGCACACCCCAGCTTCTGCAGACTCCCCACCAGTCTGCAGCAGTGGTGGCTGCCCAGCAAATCCACAGCTGCTTGAAGGGTGCAGACGAGGAATACAACATGAAGAGAAGAAAGGCCAAAGGCTGAGGAGATGATGCTCCAAATGTCCAGTTCCATGAGAAATGCAAATGGGTCTGTCTCCCCAGGGGCACACAGGGGCCATGGAGACTCGGCTCTGTCAGCCACCAGAGAATACACAGCTCAGTCATGTTCTTGCCACCTCAGAGAGAAAGGGTCTTAAACTTCAAACCCTTGAAAGCTCTACTGCCTCTGCCTGCCTTGCTAAAACGCAGACTTCCATTCTGAGATGGATGACCTCAGGGGCCCAGAGCCCTGGCTTGAGAAACCCCTAATCAGCTGCATGAAGTAACTTCCATTTATCACTCCAAACTCCGTTCTAAGGGCTTTGTGTGGATCACCCCATCTTATCCTTGTAAGAATCCCATGAGGTGTCTCGTATTTTCCTTATTGTGCACCTGAGCAGAGTGAGGCTCTGAGAGGTTGTGTAATTTGCCTGAAGTTGTATACAGGTAAGTGGCAGCGGTGGTCCAACTCTGTGCAGGTTTAGCTTCAAACTCTGGGCTTATCCCTATCTAGGCTAGTGGTTCTCAAATTGTAGTCCCTGGACCAGCATCAGCAGCCTCCCCTGGGGACTTGTAAGAAATGCAAATGTTAAACCTCCTCTCTAGATGTACTGAATCAAAAATGGGGGTGGGCATGTCCAATAATCTGTGGTTGAAAAGTCCTCCAGGTGATGTGATGTATATGTTAGCTTGAGGACCACTGTCCTGGGCTATGCCCCCCTGCCCCCCTCCAAGCTGGCTCTGCAGTGAGATAGGGTAGGCAGCAGTAAATTCCTGGAGAATAATATCAGGTTTGGTAGTGTGCTCCTGCAGCGAAAGAATGACAGTAGGGACGGCAATGACAGGCTCCCCACCTGGTACTGTCCCTGGTGGCCAAGAAGTATCACCCCTCCATGGGTCTATTGATTTATCCAAGTGAAGTGGAACCAAGACACATGAATTCCCATCTAAGCCACTTTGTCATCGAGGGAAAGAGGAAAAAAAATCTGGGATCATGAGAGTTTGAGAAGGAGGTACAGGGACAGCAAAGCAGAAAGCCTGAAGCAGGTGGCTTAAAATGACCCACATATCAGGGGTAAGCAAATAGGTGGGACAGATGACCTAGAGAAGACATATCTTAAAAGTGAGTCCTCAGATAAAATTGCTTGTTCCCCTTATAGCAGAAATCAATGACCGTGCTCCTGGGGCTCACATTCATTAATCCATGTGCAGTGAACCCCAAATGCTTGAGAAGTGAGGCTCACGGTAGGGGTGCCTGGTTGGGAGCATGCTTTATAGAGATTGTCGGGACCATTGGTGTAGATTAACCATGTAAGCACTTGCCTGGAAGGTGTTTTTGCGTCTTCTGCTACAGCAATGCAAGGCATAAGGCATTTTGCAGAAAGCATTTGTGGGACTTTTTCCACATCTAGGCAATTTCTGAATTTCCTCCATTTCATAGACCTGTGAAAAGGCACACATAGAGGGCTAGGGCAATAGAAATCTGATGGATGGAATCAGAATTGCTGATCTAGATAGAACTGTTCAGACCGAGTTTTGCATTGTTACAGACAGTGAGATTGAGAAGATTCTGTAATTAATATTAATGATGCTCGGAGGATGGCCAAGTGCACTCATTTGGCATAAACCAGGACAGATGAAAGACACCCCAACTAACCAAAAGGAAGGAGGACAGGTAGCCAACTTAAGCATCCCCTATGCTTCTGGCTTTGTCTTATTCGTACAAGTAAAATCAGGGACTATTATAACAGAATCCCTTAGCTGCTGTCAGAGATAATATCTACCTTGTGGGAAATGTCATGTCAGACTTTATATACAGTACTCAGGGGACCTACTCTGTGTTTATTGAAATTCATCTAATTACAATGCATTCCTCACTTTGGACAAACACTTAAAGCAGTAACCTTCAGATTTACACAAAAGATAAACCAGGGAGCAATTATTTCCTTGACTAAAGGGTTCTTCAGCTTATAAAAGGTGTCCTTGTAATATTTATTTTAATTACAAGCTTTCCAAATGCATTTGAAATTAATCCCACAACTACTTTTTTTTATCTGTCTCTCACATATTGCATGAAATATATCAATATCTGTTGTATTTCTTTTTTTTTTAAATATAACTTATTGTCAAATTGGTTAACATACAGTGTGTAAAGTGTGCTCTTGGTTTTTGGGGTAGATTCCTTGTTGTATGTATTTATTTAATAGATTTGCTCTTCCTGGAAGGTGCTAGCCTCCACATAGAGAGACGAGTGCACTGTGCAGATCTTCTGAAGACTGTTGAGTTCTGCCCCTCTCTGGGATTCTGACATGCATGTGACATCAAGTCCTCTCAGCTTTTCATTGTGTTTCAGCCATGCCAATCACAGCTGCCAAAGTCTACTTCCCCTTGACCTAAGGTGTCCTACTTTATAATCATATATACCTGGTATACACACATGAGTGTGTGCACACACACATGTTGTTATTTAACTTCTTCAAGCTTTTATTTTATTTATTTATTTATTTATTTATTTATCTATCTATCTATCTACCTATCTATCTATCTTGAGAGAGAGGGAGAGAGCGAGCAAGGGAGGGGCAGAGTGAGAGAGGTAGAGAGAGAATCCCAAGCAGGCTCCTCGCTGTCAGAGCAGAGCCTGACACGGGGCCCAATCTCACGAACTGTGAGATCATGACCTGAGCCAAAACTGACTGGGCCACCCAGGTGCCCCAAACCTCTCTCTTAATTTCAGTTGGTTTTGGCAAGAGCTTGGGTGCAACTGATATTCACAAGTTAATCCATGAAACAATAAACAAATTAGTTTTGAAGGCCAATTAGTACTTAGCGCTGTGAAACCAATACCCTTTACCTGGGTTGACCCACCCTGACCAGAACTCATAGAAGTTTGGCCAGAGTCAAGTCTGACAATTGATGTGTCTTTGTCATCAAGAATGAAAATCCTGTGTTCATTCTATTTACTTTATGGTCTTAATATAAGTTTTTGCCAAAGCTCCAGGTTCATTATCAGTTGAGAATCTTGTTTCTACATAGCCCTGCACACTATATTCTGGACAGCCAAAACACAAGCCACTCTGTTCCTTTGAGTATCCCCACCTCACATTCTGTTTGGGTGGAGTGTGTCCTGCAGTGGATCCTTCCTACTTCCCAGATTGGTATCTCAGTTTCATGTTCAACAGTAAGTCCTACAATAAGTTTTATTCTCTTCTTTTCATTTTATGCTCATCTTCCTGAGACAGGATATTCCAGGAAAGTTGCTAAACAAAGTGAACCCCAGTTTGTTGAGAATGGATATCAAAGTATGTTGACCTCATGATAAATCAGAAGGGGATGAAAGGGACTGAGATGAGCTCAACTCATTTTTAAGCTAGACAAAGCTGTGGGGTCTCGTTCATGGTGGAGATCAGTGCTGACAAATCCAAATTTTGTAAAAATTTTATATATGAGACCATTGTGGGATAGTCTTGTTGGGGCCTTGGGGACAAACCATACCTCTGTGGGTAGATGTCATGTTTCCAGGAAGGAAGTGGACATTTCCACCACCACTCATTCTGGAAAGAAGTCAAGTCAGGGGCATAAAATGAGAACTTTAGAGACTGACTTTAGACCAACACAGGAAAAAACAAAACAAAACAAAACAAAACAAAGACACAAGAAGAGACTTCTTCATTTACTCCACAGGAAGTCCTGGGATCCTGAGGAGGTGGCAGAGTGTTAGGTCAATTGCCCCCAGCTTCTGGTGAGCTGATTTGAGTCGGGATCCTTACTAGGTTCATTCCTGTGGGAAACCCTAGCCTGGGTAAACCAGCCATGGGTCCCTCAAGCTGCTCCACCCCTGCCTCGAGGTCCCTCAGGTAGAGGAGGAGGCAGAGAGACATGTCATTGCCATGTTTATTGCTTTCCAATGTGCTAGACATGTTCTTTTTTTTAATATGCACTATTACCTGGAAAAGAATTATGGTTACTTCCATTGCATAGATGAAGTAACTGAGAACCAGAGAGATCAAATGATTCTCCAGAAAGAAGTGGCTTCTATCCCCAGCCTATAAATGGCAGCTGTGGAGAGAGGAGGAGACTATCAGTCCTACTCTATGACTTTTCTTTCCTCCTTTCCTTCCTTCCATTCTTCTTTCCTTCTTTCCTCTCTTTTTTTGTTTTAAAGATTTTATTTTTAAGTAATCTTTATACCCAATGTGGGGCTTGAGGTCACAACCCCAAGATAAAGAGTTACATGCTCCATTGACTGAGCCAGCCAGGTGCTCCTTTGGCTTTTTAAACAGTTCTCTTTCTTCCCTGCCACTGGCCTCTCTCATTTGTCCTCCTGTTATGCCCCTTTCTTTGCCCCAAATCTAATTTGTTGGCACTGGAAAAGCATAGTTTAAAGCAAAGTTGTTACATTTTCCAAAGTAACCTAATCTTAATTTATCCTGAACCTTAGGTGAGTGTTCACCACAGTGAAAGCCAGAGAATACCTGTGCTTGGCAATTCTGGCTAAGAGTCTTGAATCCTTATTTTCCTTACAGCTGTGATTCTCAAGACTTAGCATGCAACAGAACCATCTAGAGCAGGACTGGCAAGCTATAGTCTGTGGGCCAAATACCCCTAATGGCCTGTTTTTCAGCAGACATGAGCTAGAATTGTTTTTATATTTTTAAATGATAGAAAAAAATCAAAAGAAGAATAATATTTAACAACACAGGAAAGTTACATGAAATTTACATTTCAGTGTCCATAAATAAAGTTTTATTGGCACACAGCCATGTCCATTCATTTCCATATTGTCTATACCTTTATCCTGCAGAGGCCAGACGAACATATAGCCTGCAAAACCTAACCTTTACAGAAAGGGTAATTACTACCTCACCCTTGACAGAAAAACTTTGCTGACCTGTGACCCAAAGGGATTTTTAAAATACAGAGTGCTAATCCCCGACCCTGGAGTTTCTAATTCAATAAGTCTGGGTGGGGCCAAAAATGTGTGTTTCTGATGATTTCCTACATGATGCTGATGTTTCTGGTCTAGGGACCACACTTTGGGAACCACCACCGTATATAATGACTGGTTATGCCCAAAATGATTATTTGATTCCTATAATTTTGTTGTGCCTTTTAAATCTTGTTTCCAATTCTAGTGGAGGGCTGAAATGAGTCATACTTCTCTAGCAGAGTTTTCTTGATGTTCAAAGAGACTATGTAGCAGACAGGTTTAGAGCGAGTCCCTGGAGCCCAGCTTCTTGGAGAGAAGCCCAGCTCTACCACTTTCTGGCTTTGTGACCTTGGGTAAGTTTCTTAACTTCTCTGGGACTCAGTTTCCTTTTCTCTTAACATGAAGATAATAACAATAATAGCTTCTATACCTCACAAGGTTGATACAAACAGTAAATTGGTTAATATACATAACACATCTGCAAAGGTCCCTGGCATGTATTAAATGCTGTGATAATGCCAGATGTTATGCAGTCATCCCTGCCTGGGGCTAAGGTAGTACTCCTCAACCTTGGCAGAGTGTTGAAACCACCTGCTTTGGGTTGTACCTCTAGAGATTCTGATTTAACTAGTCTGTGGTGTGGGGTGTTGGGATCTTCAAAATTGTAAAGGTAAATTAAAATGGAGCACTGCCCAATAAAAATATAATGGCAGTTGCATGTGTAATTTTACATTTTTTAGTGGTCATGTTTAAGAAGGTGAAATTAATTTTAATAATGTCAATAACAATGTTTTATTGTTGATAAATAATAAATAAAATAGTAATTATATATTTTACTTAACATAGTGTGTCTCAAATATTATTATTTCAACACATAAACAATATCACAATGATTGAGGTATTTCACTTTCTTTGTTTTTGTATTATGTCTTTGAAATTAAGTGTGTACTTTACATTTATAGCACATCTCAATTAGCCTGGCTACATTTCCATGGCTGGGTAGCCACGGCTTGTGGCTTGTGGCCACTGCATAGAACAGCGTGGGTATAGCTAATGTACAACAAAGATTGAGATCCACTGGGGTAAGGGCCCTTGTGGACCAGCCCAAAGCCATGGAGCTTCTTCTGACATTACTGTTCTTAACTTGAGTATAAAGGAAGTTTACTGCAGCTTCTCTCTCTATGGTTAGTAATCAGGTGTGGCCATTAGGACATTCGATTTAATCCAAGTTTAGTCTTAAAAACTGATGTCAATTTGAAAGCAGCAAGATCAAGTAAAGCAAATGAATCTACATGACCTGATGCCACCAGAGGCGAGAAAGACACTATGGGAACATTAACAGAGGACAAAGTAAAACAGTGATCTGTTTTGGTTCCTTCTCAATGAACCCATAGCTGGGTAAAGGGGGAAGGGGTGTTGAGTATCCCAGAAAAAAAATACGAAGCAGATATTAAGCAATCCCTTGACATTCTATGCTACATTTTGACTCAGAACTTTCTGACTCTAAATATCACTGAATATTAAGTAGGTCAAGATGCTTTTCGAAAAGAGGAAGAGGAAGAAGAAGAGAATTCACCCTCTCCGTTCTTTCCTACAGTGCTCAACTAACCTTCAAAAAGAATAACCTTGTAAATTTATTGTAAAAGCAAAAGAGATTTCCAAAAAGATAAGAACAAAGATCTGTAGTTCTACCACTTAGAGATAACCACTATTAGCACCCAAGTGTGTACTATTTCAGAGCTTTTTGGTGCATCCATTTACACATATTTTAATAAAAACAGTGTCCAAGAGTTAGCACTCTTTTATAGCAAGATTCTTTGTCACTTAACAACATTTTTATATTTTCAAGTAATTTAATAATCTCCTGCAACAGCATATTGAACCTGTGTTTGGCTGGACAATGATCTACTTAATCAATCCCCTATAACTGTATATATAGGCTGTTTCCCTCAAACTGCTAATCACACCACAAATGCTAATGCCAAAAGAAGAACATCCCTTGGTATTTATTTATTTATTTATTTATTTATTTATTTATTATTGTAAATGTTTATTTATTTATATTTGAGAGAAAAAGCATGCACAAGCAGGGGAGGGACAGAGAAAGAGAGAGAGAGACAGAATCAGAAGCACACTCCAGGCTCCGAGCTGTTTCCAGGTGCATAGCCTGTTGTGGGGCTCGAACCCATGGACCGTGAGATCATGACCTGAGCTGAAGTCTGATACCACCCGAAGACTGAGCCACCCAGGCACCCATCCCTTGGTCTTTAAATCTGACAACCTCTTGCCTTAGAGCTAGCTGGGCAAGATGCAGAAGAAAAGGACAGACTGTTTTATCCACATGGTCTCACTAAGCCTAACACATTAAGAAACATTTTTTTTCAGTTTATTTATTTTTTGCAAGAAAGGAAGGGTGTGGGGAGGGCAGAGAGAGAGGGAGAGAGGGAATCCTAAGCAGGCTCTAGCATTGTCAGTGCAGAGCCCGATGTGGGTCTCAAACTCACCAACTGAGCCAACATCAAGAGTTCTACACTTAACCAACTGAGCCACCCAAGTGCCCCAGAATCCCAAGCAGGCTCTGCACTATTAGCATGGAGCCTGATGCCGGGCTCGAACTCAGGAACTGCAAGATCATGACCTGAGCTAAAGTCAGACACTTAACCAACTGAGCCACCCAGGCACCCTTCCCCCATTTTGTAGTTTTTCTGGCTCAGAGAACAGCCAGCAGGGTGCAGGGTGCAGAGTAATGCATAGTAATGCCGTGGAAATAATGACATCAAACAAATGATACTGAACACCATTGTGCCACCTTCAGCAGACACCAAGTTTTCTCACTGCTCTGCTCAGAAGGACCTGCAAACCCCAGAGGGACTCTGCTGCCTCTTAATATGTCAACAGCAGCTTGTGCTTGGATTTGAATTGGCTTCTCTCTGGTCTTAGAATTAATCACTTCTTTCAATAGAATCATTCCTGCAATAGGTTTGTGGGTGGGTTGGAAAAAAAAAAGTAATAACCCAAGAAGCCTCAAAGTTTAAGGTGTTAGTTTTTCTGGCTTATGTAATTTGCATAATTATTTGTTCATGCCGCATTTGTATATCACTTCTCTGATTGCTTTATATGATGTGAAATTTCCTGGCAATTCCCCAAATGCCAGCTTCTCAGACTGAGTATGCAGGTTTCAGCCCATGGCAATAAAGCAAATAAATGACTGCAGGACTGCCCGGCATTCAGATAAGGTAAACACCAGCCTTTTGAGCTCTTACACTGAATTGGACACCTCAGTTTGGGAGAACAATATCTTTTCTATTTTATTAATTCTATTAAAACTATTCATAGGAGGAAAAACCAGGTTTTATTAAACTTGGAGGATCAAGATAATTCACCCTTTGCTAGGATATGGTGCACCTGTATCTTTGTGGCACATATAAGCATTATTAGAGAGTCACTTTTAAGGGGAGCTGGTAAACTTACATTCAATCTGTCATATAAAAATTCAATAAAACAAGTATTTATCGCATCTTTATTCTGTGCCAGGCTCTCTTTGCCAAATCTCCAGAGAGAGGAGCAAGAAATATTCCTGCCTTCAAGGAGTTCATGGTTTAAGGTGGGAGATACACACACACATGCTATGGGATACGATTCTAGCTGAGGTAAGTAGAGTGTGATGCTCCAGGAACATCCAGAGGGAGTAATTCATCCGGCTGGGTCTAGCCTGCCTCTCCAGCCCCATCAGACCTTCTATTTGAGAAAAGACTACCCTGGCTGCAGTAGGGAGGAGGGAAACCAGGTAGGACACCATTTCCATCATTCAGGAGGGAGTGAGGGAGACTTGGTTCAGGGAATAGAAGGAAGTACGAGTGAAGGTTGGCACAGTATGTGCTCTTTCTTACTAAGCTCATAGTGCTTCCGAGTGTTCTTGTTTCCACATGTGGGTTCAAGAACACTTATTTTGGGGAAAAATTGGGAAGATAAGCAAAAGACAGGCAATAAAATTGTAGATGCTGCCTATGGAAAAGGTTAAATAGGTATCAGCTAGTGAAGAAGAAGTACACGAATGCATCCGATCAATCAGAAATATTTCCAGCAAGTTCAGAGAGGAAAGCTGACTGGCCAGTCTATGGTAAGTTAGCCAGGAGGGGAAAAAAAATGTCCCCATTTAAAATAAAGTCAGATCACTGGCCAGAATGAGTTCTTAAATGATGATTTTAAATAAACTCCTGGCCAAAGGCACAATTCCTTGTTTCTTCTTTTGTTTATTCACTAAGATTATGGGTCTCAGAGCCAGCTCACCTGGATTTGAGCCATGGCTCTCACACTGTCTCTGTGACTTGGTACAAGTTGCTGAAACTCTCTGTGCATTGGCATATTAATAGTACTAAAGTTGTGCTCAAAAGGTTGGGGTAGTAAGTACATGTCTTACTGGATGTGAAGCTCCTAGAACAGTGCCCAGCACAGAATGCTTAACTGATGTGGACTCCCTCTATCTGCACGCATGCTGTACTGAGCACTCCCATTGTAGCAGGTGCATTTGAAGTCCTGGCCTTAGAGACTAAGACGCTCCTACTCCAACCTCAAGAAGCCCATAGTCTATTGGGGATGATAAGTGGGAATAAATGAGGCCAATAAAGTGGCCATAAATAGGCCAATATGGCAAGTGCTACAATAGGAGTAAGCACCCCATACTTTGGAGAACAGAGAGGAGGATGATGAGGGAAGACTGAGCTGAGGCCTGTCACCTACTTGTCACAGCAAAGCCCACTGGGCTTCAGTGGGCCTACACTCCCTTTAATCCCCTGTTTCCTTTTCCTGCACAAACTTCCTCTGTCAGCACCCTTTACTGTGGGAAGGGGACCCCAGTTTCTCCTAGATCCTTTGTTTAGAAAGCATAATTGGGTGATCTCACCCTGCCCTATCTGAATGAGGAAATAAATAAATAAGCGGATGCTTCTGGCATAAGGGGTTAGGTGTGCGCTCCCCCTTGGGACTGGGAAGGAGGAGGAGAGTGGTTCTGGAGAGGACACTCACAGATCAGACCTAAGTTTTAGTTAAATAAACAGAGGCATCTCAAGGCCTTGGTGAAGATGCTGGGTGAGGACAAGGCGCAGAGCGAGGTGAGGACAGGCTGGAGTAGAGTTTTTGTGTTCCTTAGGTACATATGGCATGGGGGTAGGTGGCTAGTGAATTGAAAAAGGAAGGAGGGGATGATGTAATGGTTTTATGCTTTGTACTTTAAGCCTAGCTACCGAATAGCCCTATCAGTCAATGACTCGAGTGGGCAAGACCACAATAAAATAGTGACATTTAGAAAGCTTCATTTTTTTTTTCTTTTTCTCAGAGTCCATTGACCTATTGAGTAGACCCTGTTTACTGGGAGATCACTGAGCAGAAACCTGGAGATACTTTGAATCTCAGTGGATTTGGCAAAGCTCTTGGCTCTTTCTGTTGCCAGCCCTTTTTTGATAAGGTGCCACCGCTAACAGCAACACTTTTCTGTTTGTAAAGTGCCTCAGAAGCATGTTGCATTTGATTTTCACATACACTGTATATGGTAGGTCCTGTGAAATGGGCTTTAGGGCTGTTTTCATATAACACATGCTGTTAAGCAAGGTTAAGCTGGTCCAAAGGTGAGGGGTGGAACCAGAGCTCCAGCCTCAACTGGAAGCCATTGTTCATCCCTCTCTAGACCCCAAGCAAGCAGTCGGCAAGTCACACGGCTTACCCCCTTTCCTTCTCCCGCAGAAGGAAAACTTCGGTAGGTCCTCTTCACAGATGGGATAGGAGAAATTCAAAATGGACGATCCTTTAGTGAAGAGAGCTATGTCAAGAAACAGCTCTTTGATGTCCTCTCCTTAAAGGTAAGAGAAGACCAGCTTTATTGTTAGTGTGGGTTTCGCTGTGTATCAAAGCATTCAACGTTTATAGAAGCATGAGCAGAAGGGCCTTTATTTCCAGAAGTCTGCTCTGTATGGGGAAAGTTTCCTTCCCTCCTTCCATTTTTCCTTCCTTCCTTCCTAACTTCCTTTTTCTTGCTTTCTTTGCCTTTCTTTCTTTCTTTCTTTCTTTCTTTCTTTCTTTCTTTCTTTCTTCTCTCCTTCCTTCTTTCCTTCCTTCCTTCTTTCCTTCCTTCTCTCCTTCCATTTATTTATTTATTTATTCATTTATTTGTAAAACAACACTTAGGCAAAGCTACAGGGGATAATGGCAGAAGCCCTCGGTATGAACTGTGACCCTTTTATGAACGTTCTCTTTTTGGAGCAAGGTAGTCACTCTCTGTGCTCCCCAGCCCTGATGCTCTGGCTTCTTCAACTTCTCAGCTGCATAGTATTGTGTGCCTCCCCTGAGGGTGGTGGGGTTTGGTCACCCCCCACAGTTGTTAGGTAAATACTATATCACAGTTATACAGGAAGCTTTAGGGTGCTTGTCAGTGCTGGCTTCTAATTCTCTGCGTCTTTTCCTCCATTTCTCCCTACTATGTTGCACCTACTTCTCATTCCATTTCTCTTTTACTCAGCTGCTGCTATAGAATCCAGATATTGTGCAAGTTTCCAGAAATGCGAAGATGCATGAGAGTTCTTGGTCCCTAGCAATGTTCCCTCCATTTCTCTGGAATGGTTCCACACATGAAGTTTATTGAATCCTTCTGTTCTGGCTTTGATAAAACCACTTTAGAAAGGAGATACTCTAGTAGCTATAGCAATATAATGATTAACTGTTAAAGGCATAGCTAAATAAAAACAAACAATCAGCTACCTAGCTCATTGATTGGGGTGGAGGGAGAAGGTATTTGCCTTTGTCACAAGTTTCAGGAATCACATTAACTCTTTGGGAAATGAAATAAAGCAAATATAAGCTATGCTGCTGGAGGTTGACTTGTTTGCTGCTGGGATAACAAAGCAAAAGCTCTTTCCTGCATAGACATCAATATTTAGGCTTGACGTTATCTTTTGTTGCTGTTGGATATACTGATTCCAGGTGCTTATATCATCCAAATGAATGCTTAGAGTCTTTTCAGTACAAAAGCACAGCATTCAGTGAGAGTTCTACTGTGTCTGGATATCACTCAGGAAAAGAAGTGAAAATAGAGATGGACATAGAGTTAATCCCACAGAATGGTGGGCAACAGTGGCTTAGCTGGCCACTAGAGTTAATGCAAGAAATGGGGGTGTGTGGAGCAGGAAGAGATGGTGCAATGTTTCATTTCATGTCAATAATCTTCACTTACTCAGAACGATTCCAAGCCTAATGTTGAGATTTGACTTCAAGTGTTTAGAACACTGGTCAACAGAAAAGCCAAAATCTTGTAGTGGATCTGCCAAGAAGAACACAACAGATTAGGTGTGAGTACATTGTATACTCTGCAAACTCACATTAAGAATTCACACAAATGATATTTTTTTTTCTCCTACATGAATCACTAAAATGGATTCAACACCATGTTGCCCAGCACTTTTTTTTTTTTTTTGCATAAATTCACAGTGTCTTCAATAATCCCTCCAAGTCTCTCCAAAGCCAATATTGGTCAACGCGATGTTCACCAATGGAAGGCTGTCAATCTGAAATGAGCACGGTGTCTTGATGGGTGGGTGACAATCCGACTTGACATTTTTATCGTTACTTGAATTCTTTTAGTTCCTGAACCTTTGGCCTTAAAATTGCTTATTGGTTATTCTAAACATTTCACAAAGCATTATTATAATTAAAACAGAGGGAAATCTATACAAATTTTCAAAGTTAAGACCTGCCTTTGTAATTTCATGTCATCTCATCTCATTCAATGTAATATTTTTTCCCCAAATATTCCATTATATGTGAGGTATTGTGCTAGATATGATAGGGACTGCAAAGATAATATCTTTTGCACTTCTGCTCATCAGAAATCTCCAGAAGTTCATTTATGCCTCAGAATAAAGTCAGGAAATGTCCTACTGGCCCCACCTTCCATACTCCACATTGCTAGTTCATCCTCCATGTTTTGAGATCAGGTAATCACCCAGCAAATTCCTGCCAAGTTACCTGCTAATGTGCTTTCTCTAACATGTAATGGTCTCACCCTTTTTGCTGTTGTCTAAATACCGAGGACTTGCTCATTCCCATATTTTTTGTGAGCGTTTCCCTGACCATCCCCCAAATATTTTTTGGCTTCTCCAAATTCTTAAAACAGTTGTCTGAAATATTATTTCAAAATGTACCAACACATATTACTTTGTAATCTGCTCTTGGATTCATCCTACAACACTCAATCTAAACTTGGAAGCTCCTGAAAGAAAGGAGCTGGATTTTTGTTTTGTTTTGGTTTCTATGTCCTTTCTTTTTGTTTCCCACTGGGCCCGAGAGAGAGAATTGATTTTAACTGAGAGTCTAAGTTGTAATGGTCAACGAGTTGTGCACTTTACAAGAGTTTTCTGTTTCATCCTCCCGACTCCCTAGTGTGTAGAGCAGAGCCCTGCAGTCGGCTGCATGGAAAACACCCTGTACCTATAGGGAACAAATGGATTGAATGGGCCATGAGTTAAGCTGTTCTTCCTCAGCTCCAGATCCAGTCTTCCAAACTGTGCTGCGTAAACCAGGGCTCTCTGTAATTATGCTTTTCCTTTGCCACCCACCAGCAGAAGTGCCAGAGGGAGACTGAGGCTGAGTGAGGGAAGGAATCTGCTCCTTCTTGCATACTTGTTAGTTCCTAAGAATGTCACCTGGAAATGGCCTGTCACCCTGGCAGTGGCAATAGGTTCCAGTGTCCAGCTGTCTTCTACACCTTCCCAGAATGAGCTGAGGCTCATCTCTGTGGGTTCCTAAGCTTCTGCTACAATAGTTTCTGCTGCAGAAACTGTCTCCCTTTCCCCAGCAATCTGTGCCTCAGCTTCACAGCGTCCTTCTTTGCAGCTTCCAGGTTCTGGCAACTCCAACTTCTGCCCCCTGCTCTCCCAACCCTCCTGGTGGTTGCTGCTTCCTTGCTGTCCCAGTGAAAATTACTGACATGATCTGTATTTTCCTGATAGGACTTAGACCAATTGAATAAACAACAATCTTGAGAGAGAACTATGATTTTCCTCATTTCACAGATGGGAAAATATAGACTCAGAGAGGTTCTATGAACTTATCCAGGTCCCACTCTATCATGTGGGTAGAGTCAAGATTCAAGCCCAGACTTAACAACAAACAAAAAATTACAGCCCAGTATTGTGCAGAAGTATTCATGAAGTAGAGCCTCAAAGATGTATGTTAATGATTTAATTTGTAAGATGGCCTGGAATATTTTGTGTGCAGGCATATGGTATGTGATAATTCTGTTTCATAACTGGTTTTAATTTCAGCTTAGCTATGAGCTCACATTTGTCAATGATGGTGTTCCAGACAGTTTTATCATCCACACTGCTGACCTGGAAGATATGTGATTGTCTGTGGTATCTGCTGTGGAAATGATCACTAGGCTATTTTGCCTTGCAAATCTAATATAAGGTGCACTTCTGTTTGATCAAACTCTCTTTGATCTGGCCACCCATTTTCCTGAGGAAAGACCGTTCTGTCTTGCTCATTTTACTCCTTCATAAGCACCTTTGTGTGGTCCTGGGATTCTTTCAGCTTGGGGAATGGGAGAAGGAGGTATGGAGACAATCGTCCCTGCTCAGTATTTGGCACTCAGTATTAAAAAAAAGAGGCCAATGAACAGACAGTTAGGAAAGTGCACCTGAATGTTTACTGATGTTTTAAAAGTTTAGATAGAAAAAATAAACAAAGGGCAGGAGAAGGAAATAAAACATCTTGATACTGGAAAAATATTGTTAGAAAAATAATCTTAAAAAAATTGTATTTCTTTGGGGGGTGAGGGGCAGAGAGAGAGATCGAGAGAGAGAGAGAGAGGCCCAAGCAGGTTCAGCACTGTAACCACAGAGCCTGATGCCAGGCTCAAACCCACGAACTGTGAGATCATGACCTGAGTCAAAACCAAGATCATGACGCTTAACCAACTAAGGCACCCAGGCACCCTCGCTTTAAGCTTTACACTTCCTTCTGGTGCCAGTTTCTCAGATGCCCTAGGGGCCAGGGCCATGGGGATCCATCCCACGAACTGTGAGATCATGATCTAAGCTGAAATCAAGAGCTGAATAACTTCACTGACTTAGCTATCTAGACGTGCCCAGGAGAATAATCTTAATAGGGAACAAAGTCACAAAGAAAGCAGTAGATTGCTTCCTCTCTGAGGCTGGATACATAAAAACATTAAAATAGATTGCTTCAGGGGCACCTGGATGGCTCAGTTGGTTAAGCTTTTGACTCTTTCAGGTCAGGTCATGCTCTCCTGGTTTATGAGTTCAAGCCCTACATCCGGCTATGTGCTGATGGTGCAGAGCCTGCTTGGGATTCTCTCTCCTTCACTCTCTGCCCCTTCAGCTCTCTCTCTCTCTCTTTCAAAATAAATAAACTTAAAAAAAAAAAGACAGATTGCTTCAAAATCTCTTAGGGGTTTGGTGATCTTTCCTAGTGGTTATTTTTATTCTATATTTGTGATCGAATTTTATATTTGAGAGTGAACATGCAGTTTGTAGTTGTCTTGGGAAAAGTGACATCAATTCCTCCTGTCCCCCAGTCTCATCCTCAGAGGCTAGGCTTCCCTCTGCAGATTTTTGTTTTCACTCAGGCTCTATATTTTCTTGTATTTTCTTTGTATTTTCTTTGTACCTTTGCCATCCCTCTACTAGATGCTGTAAGGCAGGCTCCCAGCCTCAGGGTCTAGCACAATGCTTTAAGATTATGCTAAGTTCCAAGTGATTGTTTGATGAATTGAATGATAAATGTTGTATGTAGTCAACTTGTAAAGAACTCTAAGACAGGTTTTCTCAACCTTGGCACTACTGACTTTTTTGGTCAGATAACCCTTTTTTGTGGGAGTTGTCCCGGGCATTGTAGGATGTTAGCCACACCTTTGGCCTTGACCCCCCCAGATACCAGCAGCACCCCCTATCCCTAAATCCAATTGTGACATCCAAAGATGTCTCCAGACTTGCCAAAATGTGTCCTGGAGGACAAATCCGCCTGTGGTGGAGAACCTCTATTTTCAAGAACTTCTTTGCCACTTACCAGGCAAGTGGCTCGGAATCGCCTACCAAAATAAAAGATGGCGGATTGCATTTTTTAAGTAGTTCTTATGTAATTTGAAAACTGCTGGGGGCGGGGTGGTGGTGGTGAGAGGAGAGAGTCCCTTGGACACTTGCCTCAAGTAATTTTTAATACATATAAATTGGATTATCTGAACTTGGATCTTCTGAAAGAATGAAATTGGAAAGTTAATGAGAGTTGGTGTTCCCGGGCTATGAGGGCAGAGATAAATGTTTCCTCTAGACACTTCATTGTAGAATGGCAAATGAGCTGAGGAAAAAGCCAAAGCTTCATCGTGAAATATACAATCTTTTCATTTTGAATATTTTTTTCCTTAGCCTCTGTGTTATAACCCCCTTCTGTCTGTTCTGTTGACATCTATGGGTTCTGCCCAAGGTGGGGAGGATGGTAGTTGCAGGGAGTGAGCCCGGGATGCCCCAAACTGCCTCTGCTGTCCCTGGCCTCTGGGACACGTGTGCATATGGAAGGCAGGCTCCTCTAAACAGCTGAAAGCAAATGGTGCTGGGGGTGAGGAAGAGGCTTCGGGAAAGCAGCTGGCTGCATCTGCCTTGCATATTAAGGGCAGTGGTCCTGGAGCTGTTTTCTTGCTCATCCATAGAGTAGAATAGAATTCGATAAACAGGTGGGACTAAGTGTGAGTAGGGTCTTAACAAATCTCAGCTCCAGAACAATTTTTGTGCCTTAATCTCTGTTGGTGGCCTGCGTTTGCCTGGTCTGGGCCAGAATTGGATGGTCCAGGAGAGGACAAGCTCGCCTTGGTAGTTTCTCGTCAGTGCCAGGCCTCAGCTAGAATCAGGATAGAACACTAAACCCAACAGCACAGGCTCTGGAAATGTAGTTCCTTACTGGAGGGTGGTGGGGATGCAAGCTTGATGGGTCTGGGGGCGGGTAGTGCCCTCTGGTGGGTTCCTTGCTGCTTTGTTCTCAGGCATCGGTTGCTGAGTCCTGGAGTTCATGGGTGTCACCTGGCAGGCAGCAGCCCGTATTGCTGGGTGCTTTGAGGGTTACCAGAGGGGCCAAATCTCATGCTACTATTTTTTAAATATCTCATAGCTCTAATTGAGGGTTACTTTTTACTTTATATTTTGAATAATTGTATTCTCACAAAATGTTGCAAAAAGATACTGAGAAGTTTCACTCACCCTTCATTCTGCTTTCCCCCATCACAACATCTTACATATAATAGAGTACAACATCAGAACCAGGACTCTGACACTGGTACCATGAACAGAGTTTATTCAGACTGTACCAGTTTTATACACATTTATGTGCGTGTGTTTGTGTGTGTGTGTGTGTGCATGTGTGTGTGTGTATGCACACGTGCACACGCATGCCTTTACATTTTGATTGCTTGGGTTTTACAAACTGTTGCAAAATGGGTGAAGCACTGGGGCGTCTGGGTGGCTCAGTCAGCTGAGCATCAAACTTGGGCTCAGGTCATGATCTTGTGGTTTGTGAGTTCAAACCCCATGTCAGGCTCTGGGCTGACAGCTCAGAGAGGCCGGAGCCTGCTTCAGATTCTGTGTCTGTCTCTCTGTCCCTTCCCCACTACTGCTCTCTCTCTCTCAAAAAGAATGAATAAAAAATTTTAAAAAACTGGGTGAAGCACTGGCTCTTCTGCTCTTATGGCAGTGCCAGCTCAAGCCTCACCTCCACTGGCCTTCCCATGTCTCTGCCAAGTCAATCTCTAGGCTTATCCATGTTCTTCCTGCTGCACGAAGGTAATCTCTCTCTCTCTGTCTCTGTCTCTCTCTGTCTCTCTCTTCCTTGTGTGACTATGAGTGGATGTGGGCTAACAAGTCTGAAATCTGCAGGGCAGGACAGCAGGCTAGAAACTCAGGTTGCATTTCTATGGTGCAGCCTTGCAACTGAATTGCTGCTTCTTCTGGAAACTTCAGAATTTTCTCTTAAGGCCATCAAAGGATTGGATGAGTCTCACCCACATTAGCGAGGATAACCAGCGTTACTCAAAGTTTATTGATTATAAATGTTAATCACATCCACAAATACCTTCAAGGGAACATCTTTTATTTTTTAAGTTTATTTTTTTATTTAGAGAGAGAGCACTTGCACACACACATGAACAAACAGGGGAGGGCAGAGGGAGAGGGAGAGAGAATCCCAAGCAGGCTCCATGCTCAGTGCAGAGCCTGATGTGGGGCTCAATCTCACAACCATGAGATCGCGGCCTGAGCCGATATCAAGAGTTGGATGCTTAACCGACTGAGCCATCCAGGTGCCCCGATCTTCACTGCAACACCTTGACCAAACAAATGGGCATCAGAGCCTAGCCAAGTGGATGCATAGAATTCATCATCATGGGGGGCCTTTTGTGTTGTATTGCTGGAACCCTCAATAGCCCTTCAAATTGTGCCTTCACAATCCTTCTTGTTCTTATATGGTCCAAAGTAACTTGGGATTCAAATATCTCTGACTGGCTCCATATGTTTCTGGGGTGGATATATTGAACCCCCTACCAGTGGCAGGCACTGTGCTTAATGCTTGGTATATAGAGATTCAAAGAAGCCATCTTAGTTTTCAGGAGTATATGAGTAGGGATGTCCTGGCCCATGGAAGCCCAAAGAGTGAGCCAGTAACTATGTTTGGGGAGCCATTGATGATTGTAGAAGGAGAGGGTGACATGATATGATCCGTGGTTTCCTTACCTGCAATGGTTTCTCTCCCTTCTATCCAAACCCTGACCTCTTTGGGAAATATATTACCTCATTCCACCAGCTTCTTTCTTTTTATTCCTATGAATTTATGATCTATGCTGATTATTTAGCATGTAACATGGGCTACATTGCATAGTTACTCAATGCTTTATATGATAATGTCTTGCTTCCTCAACCAATGTCAGATCTTCGAGGGCAGGACCTTTCTATTGTATATTATTATATCATATTTGCCTCCCTTGTATTTTGATTACTCCTCCCCTTCCCGTCATATCTGATATGCACCTCCAATGGAAGGTGCTAACTCAGTTTTTGCTGAAAAATCACTCTTACTTTTATTCTCTGTTTTCCGAAAGCATGTTTCCCTCTATCTGCAGTATAAAAATCAATTTGGCCAATTTCCAGTAAATGCCATGTGAGAAGTTTAGACCCCACATAGGAAAACTTTGATTGCCTCCCCTACTTTTTGTTTTGTTTTGTTTTCTACACCTTCACAGTCTGGCTCAACTACCCCCTCCCCAGGATTCCAACTGGGGTTTTCTCACCTGTCCTTCCCCTGGTCTCCCATGGTACCCTGTGTATATTTTTATCATCGTGAGTGTGGGAATTATTACTAGTTTGCACTCTAGTAGATTGCACTAGGGTATAAGCTGTGAGTGGTCAGGAGCTAGGCTTTGTTTACTCATCACCACATAACCAGAATCTAGTCTAGTAGGCATGTCTCAGAATATCAGATGGTTGGATAAATAGATGGGAAGGACAGAAAGTCAGTTAGTTTGATGATAACAGAAGGGAAGTTGAGCATTTATTTCCAGGCTTGGTGGGTGCCAGCAATTACTTGGGAAGACTGAGTTGTAAGGCCAGTGATATCAAACCTCTCCCCATACCTGGAAGTTTCTCTTGGAAGGTGTTAGTACATTAACTTTATCATCATCATAATAAGAATTTTGCTTTGGCACTTAGGATGGACTTTCAGAGTGTGGTCTAAAATCTAATCCCAGGCCAAATAGTAGACGATATTCATTCCTCTGCCATCTTTCAGAATTCTTTTCCCCCAAAAAACTCCGAACAACAAATAGGCCTTGCTTTTGACTTCTTCCTTTAAGTTACATGATTACCAATTCTGCAAATTTGTATTCTGTATCTTATACAGGCCTACTTGTGCATGGATCTGGAAGTCTGCCCTTTTTGATTGGGGTATTTTAATTTGTTTGTGTGATTCGCAGGACAACTGTCAAGGGTCACTGTGGATCCCTAAAAAAAGGATGGTGTGTAAGGCTTCATGTGTAAGTGAGATGTCTTTGCTGGAAATTCATTACCATGGCAACATAAAATTAACTTTCCTCTTTTCGTCCTTGATGCCACTGTGGTACGTTCCTTCTACCCCTTCCCTCAGACTCCCTCTCTGCCTTTGAAGATAGAGAAGTGACTTATAATGTGGCAAATGTATTTTAGCTATGTTGCTCTGTTATTTCCTGATATCTTTTTATTTCTGCCTTTCAAATCTTGTTACTCTAGGACAGCACAGGGATGCCCCCCAATGGGCCATTAATTCAAATAATAGCAGTCCCACCATGTTCCAGTCTCTTTGGAGGTATTTCCTTGGGAATTGACTCACACAGCCAAAGTCAGATGTATGATCTGACTTCTCGTTTTATCTTGGATAGGCAGATGGTGTATTCAAACTGTGTTTGACTAGGCCAGTTTACCCAGAGCCCTACTGTTGATGTTGATTGAGTAGGCTCCCCCAAGTCTAGAAGCATCCAAGGAACTTGTGTATTCTGTTTAGTATTTAAAATTATTTAACTTTCTGTTGCTAATCTGTAGTCAATCCATATGGGATAGAAAAATGGAGAAAAGCTAAAATGTCTTTTTTTTCCTTTTAATGGGAAATTAGACTTCAGAGCATGAGTCTCCACTACACTTCGAGGGTGAGGATTTACATTTCACCAGCAGGTAAACTTCTTTCCCAGGAAGGAGCACACATGTGGTTTCATACTCTTTGGCTTAGGTATGTCAGAAACCATGGCAGTGTTTGGTGACACTGAGACACAATCAGGATATACCTGTCATATTTCACTTCTGCATTTCCTGCAAATCTCTCTATTTTCTGACAGGGCACAAGGGCTGGGTTATGATGTACAGGTGGTTTACTTGATGGTGTGTGTGGCTTTGAAGATAAACTCTGGGACTATTCTTCAAATGCTGGGCACGCTGAAAAGGAATTCCCTCCTGCTTCTGGAAATCATGAACTGGGAAAAAGCTAAGGACTTTGTCCTTGGCATCTGGTGCTGTGGAATATGAAGCATAAGTGAGTAGGGGCCAGTAAACTGGGTGAGAGGGAACATCTGACATCATCCCTGTCTGCTTATTTATAGAACTGGACTTGCACCCAAAGTACCAGGAGGTTCTAAGATATATATGAATCATTGACTCTGGCCCCTGTCTTGTGGGTGGCCAGGACATCAGGTATTAATATCTCCATTTTGTGATGAAGAGGCTGAGATCTAGGGCAGCGAAGTGATGGACTCCAGTCTCCAGACTCAGCCTGCTGTGGCTCTGCTCTCACACAGCTGTGTGATAGACAAACAGCAAGAGAGGTCAACTGACTCAGAGAAGGAAACAGAGCTCTGGACAGAAGTGGAATGAACCCAGATACATGCATCAAGACTGCTCCTCTTGTGTCTCAGGTTGATCATGAGGAGGCACAAGGCAAGGCAGACCCAAGTCCTCAGTTTTGCTAGGCTTGCTGGCTAGACTTCCTTGCAAGGATTGTTTGCTAGGATTGCCTAGCTCACTGTTACTCTGCAAAGCTGGGTGGCTGTTTCCCAACCCAAAGGACTCTGGGAAAGCACAGATGAAAAAACAGAGGTGTTAGAAGGTTTTTGTAGGAATTAAGCAATCCAAGGGGTGCCTGGATGGCTCAGTTGGTTGAAGGTCCAACTTCACCTCAGGTCATAATCTCATGGTTCATGGGTTCAAGCCCCAAGTCAGGCTCTGTGTTGACAGCATAGAGTCTGCTTGGGATTCTGTCTCCCTCTCTCTCTGCCCTTCTCCTGATCTCTCTCTCTCTCTCTCTCAAAATAAATAAATAAACATTTAAAAAACTAAAAATAATTCATGTAAAGCATCTAGGCCAGTGGTAACTACATAGTAGATTTTCAATCATTGGGCAAAAAAGGATGGATTCTGTTAGGGCAACATTGACTATACTTCTTGTGACAATTCAAAATGAAACTAACTTCTTTTTAAAATTTTCTTTGTCACGTTAAGAGCACTCTAGGGTTTAAAATAATTTAGTAAAGTTCAATAGATATTTCTGAAACAAAACCTAGATGTCAGCTAGAGTCTCTCAGCCGTTGAGATATAAATAGGATCACACTGAACACGGTTAGAGGTTGGAGATGTTCTTTGTCCCTTGTTCTTAAACTTGGCTGCACATTGGAGTCACCTGGGGAGCTCTGTAAAATTACTGATGCCTGGGTCCTGCCTCAGATGTTCTGGATACTGTCTGGGCCTCAAGATTCGTATATACTCCGCAGGTGATTCTATTGTTCAGCGACTTGTGAAAACCATGGTCATAAGCCACACTAAGTTGTGTGCTCATTCCCTGAGCTTGGGATGGCATGGGTGGGCTTCTAGATCTATTGTGCTATTATTCCAGGCTGAAAATTTAATCACTTCACAGATTTCCTAAGAAATCTCCTCACAAAACTTTTCACAAATTTATAGATTGTATGAAGAAGCGGGGGGGGGGGGAGGGGGCGGACGGTGTTTCACCATATTCCTGGCTCCCCCCTACCTGTCTTCCTCTCTCTAACTTCTTTCTCTAGACAAAATATTTCCCATTGTCTCCATGCTGAGGGTCTGGAAGCACACCAGGCGCTCCAGGGCTTCAGTAGCCACCCCAGTGGCTTGTAAAGGAATTCGTTCAAGAAAGGCTTAGTTAGAATTCTTGGAACAGCCCCTTAAGAGAATTTTTTTCTGTTTCATTTCAGGAACATGGACTCAATGCCAAACACTAACCCAGGCATGGAAAGGTTTGAGATGGGGTCCAGGGACCAAGAGGATAGAGGTAAAAAGGTGGACATTGAGGGCTGTTGGGAGAGAGTGGGCATAGGGTGGGGGGCATGTAAGGGGAAGAGAAAGTGTGGGCTCAGAGAAGCTGGCCATCCAGGACCAGTGGGCTGCCTACAGGGCTCACTCAGACCTCTGTGCTGAGGGGGGAGCAATCACTTGTGGGTAGGGATCCAAGCAATCCCTGAAATTAAAAAATACTAAAAACTTGGGGTGTCTGGATGGCTCAGTCGTTTAAGAGTCCAACTCTTCATTTCTGCTCAGGTCATGATCTCATGGTTTGTGGGTTTGAGCCCTACATCAAGCTCTGCACTGACAGCTCAGAGCCTGCTTGGGATCCTCTCTTTGTCTCTCTCTCTGCTCTTCCCATAAGCACCCCCCACCCTCTCAAAATAAATAAATAAATAAACTTAAAAAATACTAAAAATTTGTGATTGAAAATAAAAGACATTCTGGCCTTAATTAAGTATATAATTAAATGATTAATTGTGTCTTTTGTGGCCTAATTGGCTTTACTTTCCTATACCCTTTGTGTCCACAAAGGTGACCAAGGTCCACCATGGTAGGGCTCAGAAGCTTTGGGTGTCATTGTCGGCAGAATGTGTCATGTTGTATGTGTTTGGTATCTCTCCATAAACCTCCATGACCTTTGGGGATGGAATGTCAACATGTCCATCTACTTTTTTTTTTTAAGTTTATCTATTTTGAGAGAGAAAGAGAGAGGGAGAGGGAGAGAGAGAGAGAGAGAGCGAGCAGGGTGAGTATGAGTGGGGGAGGGGCAGAGTGAGAGAGAGAGAATCCCAAGCAGGTTCTGCTCTGCCAGTGCAGAGCCCAATGCAGGGTTCGAACCCGCTAACCATGAGATCCATGACCTGAGCTGAAGTCAAGAGTCAGACACTTAACTGATTGAGCGACCAAAGTTCCTGGGCCCATCTACTTTTTATTGAATTTTTTTTTCTTCTTAAGAGGCTGCCTCTGTTTCTGAACACAGGCACAAGTACAGGCTACCAAGAAATAAAAACTTTTTCATTTTCAGAAGAGAGGTAAGGTTTAAGCTATAAACTCTCCAGAAAATATTTCCATAAGAATTTGAGAATGAACAACAACAACAACAATAACAACAACATACAGTCCCTTTACTATTTCTGAATTCCACACTCCGACAATATCTTGTTTGTCTGATTTGCACTATGTAATAGGTATTGGATAATTGTTTGTTGAGTGAATAAAGGAACGTTGAAAAACAATCAGACAGGGGTAAGTAAGGGATTGAAGTGATTTTGGAAATGGTCTGCCTGCTCCTTTATCTCCTCAGATGTTTTCCTAAAACATTTCTGTTTTAAGAAGTCTCAATCTTAATTTGTCTTCTCCTAATACAAGTGGACATAAAGATCACTTTCCCCTATAGTTCTCAGTACTCAGACTGGGGAATGAGGGGGGGTGGTCAACGTTCTTCTGGTGAGATTGTGTTTGGGACACACACTTGAAGTCAGACCAACCAATCAGAGCCTGCCAGCATTTGGACTCTTCCTATTTTTTGTGGGTGACCAGAAAATAGAGTAGGAGATGCTACATCAACAGGGGAGACAAGAAACCTAATACCAGTCTATTGATCCAATCCCGAACATGTTTGAAGCTCCTACCATGGGCTGAGCACTGTGCAAGATACAAAGATGAGTTAGTTTTAGGCATAACCCCTGACTTTCTGGAACACAGAATGTAGAAGGAGAAAGGAAAGGTGAATAGACAATCTCCACACAGCATAGCTACAAGGTGCAACAAAGAACAAGGGGGGTGTGCGTGATCCAGTGTGAGTGGTCAGAGATGGCCACCAAATGGAGATGATGCCAGCGCTCAGACTTGCCATCTGCAGGGGACGCAGGAGAATGAAATCAGTGGTCACTTTTGTAGCTCTGACCACAGACAGGTGCTATTCGAAGCACTATGTGTGTATTAGCTTGAATACTTTCAAAAGCCTTAAGAGAGAAATAGTATTATTACCTGCATTTTAGAGTCTAGGAAACTGAGGCAAGGAGGGCTTAAGGAAAGTGTCTAGGGTCACACACCTGAAAGGGGCTGCAGTATGAACCCAGAGAGACTGTCTATACACAGGTACTCTTTTCCAAGAAACTTGGGCAGAGAGAACAACACATACAAAAACTCTGAAGGCCTCAAAAGCATGTAATTTCTGGGAGCTTCACATTTGCCAACAAAGCCCTTTGTGAAATCAGGGAACTTCTTCATTTGTGGCGTTCACCTTGAATGTTATATATGCAGTCAGTTCAGATTCTTCAAAGACTTGAGGTCAGAGGTGGGTGGTGTTTGTAGGAACATACACAGATCTTAAAGTTCCTAGAGTCACCTCTGGCAGGATCCTGAAAAGGCCAGAATACTTAACTTTCTTTCTTCTCTAGTTTAGAAAGGCACTGGAAAGGTGGATTTCTACTTTCTTCCTATGTATTTCCCAAGAAGGTGCCAACCTTAGTGAAGCACACGTTTCTGTTTCTTTTTTTTTTTTTTTTAATTTTGGGAGAGAGAGAACATGAGCCAGGGAGGGGCAGAGAGAGAAGGAGAGAGAGAATCCCAAGCAGGCTCTACACTGTCAGCACAAGACCATGAGATCATGACCTGAGACAAAATCAAGAGTTAGACACTTAACTAACTGAGCCACTCAAGTGCCCCAGTGAAGCACATGCTTCTGTGGTTGTTGGGGTTAAGAAGACTGCACCGTCATCACTGGCCTGCATCTTGCATGTAAGCTCTGAGTTCTCACCCTTTCTCAGACTTTGCCAAACATCTTCCCATCATGTGGAATTGAATAACTGTACTGCTGATGTCCAGTTTGACCCAAAACCAGTTTGTCCTTTGCAGTCCTTAAATACTCTCCTCCCACCATCCCACACTCCACAAGAACAAAAACCGCAACTGTGTGTCACTGTGGTCTTCTAGGCTAACCATTTTAGAGGACTCTTTCTAGAAGTAATAGGAATAGCCACTTCTACTTAACTCAGAATTTAAGTCAAGGTGACAGCCAGCCATCTTACTGAGCCTCTCTTTCCTCATCTGTAGAAGGAAAAACTTGGCACCACTTAAAGCTTTCTTTTTAAAAAATTTTTAAGTTTATTTATTTATTTTGAGAGGGAGAGAGAGAGGCAGGCTCAGTGTTGTCAGCACTGAGCCTGATGCGGGGCTCAAACCCATAAGCCGTGAGATCATGACCTGAGCTGAAACCAAGAATCGGACACTTAACGGACTGAGCCACCCAGGTGCCCATGCTTTAAGCTTTACACTTCCTTCTGGTGCCAGTTTCTCAGATGCCCTAGAGGCCAAGGCCGTGGAGCCTGCATGTGGGGCTCAGAGCCTGTGCTGTTGACAGAACTGCTGAAAGTGGGATGCAGGGACTTAGGCTCAAACCTAGAGCTGGCCTTTTTTTTTTTTTGACTTTTTATTTTGCAATAATGATAGATTTACAGGAAGTTGCAAGAAGAGTACAGGGAGGTCCTGTGTATCCTTCACCTGCTTCCCTCCATGCTAACATTTTACATAATTTAACCAGTTTTTACATGCACTAGTGTATACACATGTGAACACATGTGCATGTGCAGTTTTATGTAATTTTATCGCGTGTAACCACCACCCCAATCAAGACACAGATACAAAGGATATTCCTCAGGCTCCCTTTGATAATTATCCCCTTCCTTACCCTTAGCAACCACCAATCTGCTCTCCATCAATATAATTTTGTCATCTGGAGAATGTCATACAAATGGATGCATATGGTGTGTAACCTTTTGAGATTGGTTGTTTTCACTTGGCATAGCATCCTTGAGATCCATCTAGGTTGTGGTGTGTACCAACAGCTAATTCGTGTTTATTGCTGAGCTCTATTCTACAGTATAGATGCACTATGGTTTGTTAACCATTTACCTACTGAAGGACATTTGGCCAATTTGAGGGTATGACAGATAAAGCTCTTATGATCTGTCACATACAGGTTTATATGGACATAGTTTTCATTTCTCTGGGATATGTACCAGGAACTGAGATGGCTGAGTAATACGGTAAATGTATATTTAGTTTCCTAAGAAACAGCTTCACTGTTTTCCGTAGTGGCTGTATATTTTACATTCTCTCCAGCAATGTAAGCAGGTCTTGTTAAAGGAAAATTCTTGCTAGAGAAACTTGTTCCCCAGGGAGAAATCAGAGAAGGAGCTTGTAGTCCAATATGGGGTCGATAGCTTCTATACCTGCTCAGCCTTGGAGATTGTGACAAGACTCCCTCTGTGACATGAGAAGAATTTCTCAGAAATGATTCAAATACAGTAAAACCTTGGTTTGCAAGCATAATTCGTTCCAGAAACACGCTTGTAATCCAAAGCACCTGTATATTGATATTTCCCCATAAGAAATAATGGAAACTCAGATGGTTCATCCTACAACATCAAAATATTCATATAAAAATGATTACAATACTGTAATATAATGCAAAAAATACAAAATATAAAGAAAAATAAATTAACCTGCACTTAGCTTTGAAAACCTTCATGGCTGGTGTGAGGGAGACAAGAGAGAGGAGGGTTATTGTGTAGGACAACTTTCACTATCACTAACAGAATCACTACTATCTATTGGCTCAATGGAATCTTTTTCTGCATGGGGCCATTGTATACACTCGCACAGTTGTTGACTACAGTACAGTATGAATAAACTCTTGTCATCTACTGTATTTAATGTAACTGGCAATAAGGCAGCAGAGGAAAGCATCTCTATCTGCAGGCAGCCTGACCTAGAATGAAGCAAAGCATTCCTAAGCTTCCTCTTGTATGAAAAAGCAAAGGACTGTCCATAGGTGCTTTGAAGTGACAAAAAATACACTAGTGCCAGTTGTGGGCACCTTCCAACGTTCTGAAAAATCACTGATTTCTGCCAAACACCGCAGCCTGAGACTGACCATCAGAGCATGGGAGACAATCACCCACAATCCCATAGCAAGAGGGGGAGTGGGGAAGAAGAGCCATTTTCTCTGTTGTGATCATGTGATGTTTGGCGTCTCGTACTACTCGTATTGCAAGACATCACACGCACTTGTTTATCAAGTTAAAATTTGTTAGAAAAATGTGCTTATGTTGCAGAACACTCACAGAACAAGTTACTCGCAATCCACGGTTTTACTGTACTAGGAGCCATGAAGTGCAGGGGTAGCCGTGGTAATTGTTGGTAATAAAGTGTAGGTTGGGAGGCTTAGATACTTGTGGCAGGGAGCTTCCTTACTTTGCCACCCGCCTTCCTTCCCGATGCTGCCCTTGGGGCCCCTGAGGCAATTTTGGCCACACTCTGTCCTACAGAGGCCTGCAGGGCAAGTGTTCATTCTTGAGATCTGTTTCCCTAATGCTGTCTGGTATGAGATCAACTTGATATATTTTTTGTCCCCCTTGGGTACTGCTCTCCCCACATGTGGTAATGAATTGTCCATGCTGCCTCCAATCAGTCCCACAAGAGGAAAAAATCAATTTACACTTTTTCAAGGAAGCAATCCTATTGACAGAGCTGACGTGTTGTCTTAGTTTACCGGGTTGCCATAACAAAATCCCACAGCTCAGGTGGTTTAAACAGCAGACCTATGTTTCTCATAGCTCTGGAGGCTGGAAGTCCAAGATCTAGGTGCTGGCTGATGTGGTTTGTGGTGAGGGCCCTCTTCCTGGATTACAGATGGCCACCTTCTCAATGTATGCTTGCATGGCAGAGAGGTAGACAGCAAGCTCTCTTTGGTCTCTTCCTCTTATAAGGACACTAGTCCTATCATGGAGCCCCCTTCACATAACCTCATCCAACCTTCCCACAGGCTCCACCTCCTACTACCTTCACATTGTGGTTTAGGGCTTCAACATAAGAATTTTGTGGTGGACACAAACATTCAGTCTATAATATGTGAAAAGACCCTCCTCTTCACTGTTAGTGGGTTGGTAAAGGGGTCACTCAGTGACACTGTCTCCAAATGTGACCACCTTGATTGAGAATGAAGAGAAGGGCTCACTCACAGAAAGGCATTTGAAGGAAGAAGACATGTTCAAGGAGGATCACTGGCTCCTTCTTCAGAGAATAAGAGGCACAGTATCTCTAGGGCATGGAATCAACCTTTCCTCAAGATGCCATGGAGATTTCCTGAGAAGATGAAGTGGGTACCCAACCAGAGTTTCTTCCAGAGGGTCTTATAGTGAAATCAAGGAAGTAGGATTCCTCATTCCCCAAACCAGTTCACCATTCCTTCCTGTGTCCCCCACATTGGGAGACAGAGCCAGAATAGGTCTGCTGGATGTCCCAGCTCTGCAATCGAGCTCTCCCTGATGGGAAGGATAGAGATATTTCTGTGGGAAAACCCACACTTCTCCAGCACTTTGTCACTTGTGTTACACAGACCACCTTAGGAATAAGATCCCATGGCATGAATGATATAGGACTACGATCACTCACAGGTCGATGATGGAGGAGAAAAGAACCAGCTGCCTTTGGCTTGACCCTTCTGCCAACAAAATTAACTCCTAAGTAAACAAAGGGCTTATCTCTCTGCTTCCCAAATCAACACAATCCTATGACTTCCCTCCTGGTTAAAGGATTAAAAATAGATTGCTAAAAATAAAATAAAAGAATAATATTGGAAGATAGCAAACTAACAGGAAAAATAAGATGGGAAACCTCACTTCAGATTAATCAATGAGGATAGAGTACCTGCTGTATACCCACAGCCTTCCTGCCCCCCACCCACCCCACACTCAAGTTAAATGCAGCACGTTGATCACAGCGAAGTTTTTGTTGTTGTTGTTTTTAATGTTTGTTTATTTTTGAAAGAGAGAGAGAGAGAAAGAGAGAGAGAGAGAAAGAGAGCAGGGGAGAGGCAGAGACAGAGGGAGTCACAGAATCCAAAGCAGGCTCCAGGCTCCAAGCTGTCAGCACAGAGCCCAACTCAGGGCTTGAACTCACAAACTGGTGAGATCATGATCTGAGCCAAAGTCAGGGGCTTAACTCACTGAGTCACCCAGATGCCCCTGATGGTAGCAAAGTTTTAAGTAGACCCCTGACTCAACACTTCACCTTTCTCTTCCACATCATTGCTGTAACCACTTAGATATTATTCAGCCTTTTCTTGCATCTGTTCATATGTTTTCAGAACATAACATTTGAAAGATGTTATTGTGGGGAAACATTCCTAGATAAGAACCCTAGAGCAATTCTAAATACCTTTGCCTGGCCTTAAACCTGAGAGGTAGGAAAAAAAAAAGTCCTGGGCTGGGAAACCTTTTCTGATACAAAGAGACATAAATCATAGATGCTGCCAACAGTTTATAATTATAAAAAATTGGAAGCCACCAAAAGATTAATCAAAAGGAGAGTGGATACAATTGCAGTCTACACAAATAATTATATACTCTACAGCTGTGAAAATGAATTAACCAAAGCTATGCATGCTAGCTATCTCCTGGAATAAATGTCATGCATAGGTCCCCAAAGAAATTGTTCAAGAAATGCTCTTATTAATTCCAATGATTTTTAGATGAGGTTTTTCTGCTTGGACAGTCCTATTGTATGCATATAATAACATCTTTGTTTCTTCTTTTCAAATCCTTAAATGTTTTATTTTTCTTGTCTCACTGCCTTCAGTGCAATGTGGAATAGAAATAATGATGGTAGGCATGCTTGCCTCATTTTTAGATTTAAAAGAAATTCTTCCAATGTTTCACCATTAAATGTGATGTTCACTGTAGGTCTGTGTTTTAGGTGTGCTTTAGGATTGTAGTGTAGGTGTAAAATTCAGAGAGCTGATTCTTAAGTTCAAGCTAGTGTTCTTTTTTGTGAAACAAATCCGCTTACCTTAGTCAGTTTATATATATTAGGACCTCTGATATATTTGTAATTATTTCTCATTTACATGTGGATTTTCTTAATGCCCTGATCCTTCCATGCTACTTTGTCTCCTTCATTCTGACATTCTTTTGGATTGATTGGAGTGTTTTTTTTTCTTTTACAAGTTTGAAAGTAATATACTATATGGCTAGTTTTTAAATAGTTGCCCTTGAATTTCTAACATGAATATTTCACTTAATAAAGCTTAAAATTAAATATTAGCTTTTTTTCCTTTTTCCTTTTACTCTTGGCATTATTTATTTACTTATTTATTTATTGTGGTGAGAACCACATGATATTAGATTTATCATTTATCATTTAGATTTGTTACATTTAATCATTTTCAAGCACACAGTTCAGTAGTGTTAAGTATATTCACATTGTTGTACTACCATAGGACAACAGAACTTTTTCATTTTGCAAAAGTAAACGTGGTCTTTACTCTCTCCCTGATAAATACAAGGATAAGGACATCAGAATGCTTTATGCCATCACCAGCCCCCTCCTCCATGTGCTATTATTTGTGCTGAATTATGGCTTGTTGTAGGCAGCCTCTAATACTGCCCCCAGTGGACCCTGCTCCTAATTCAAGCCCTGTGCGAAGCTCTCCCCTGAGAGACCCAGTGACTTGCTTCTAAGCAGTAGAACATCGCGAACGTGTTGGGAAGTTGCTTCTGAAATTAGGCTACCAAAAAATCTGCCTCTCTTGCCCTCTCTTACTCTCTTGCTTGGAACACTTGCTCTGTGGGAGCACAGCGCCATGTTGTGAGATGCCCGCATGGCAAGCAACTGATGCCTCTGGCCAACAGCCACTGAGGACCTGAATCCAGCTAACAGCCACGTGAGTGAGCTTGGAGTGACCTTCTGGGGCCTGACTCTAGCCACACTCATATGAGTTTGGGAACAGATCTTCTCTCAGTCAAGCCTTGAGACGGCTGCAGTCCAGACCAACACCTTGATCAGCCTTTTAAGACACCCTGTGTCAGAGACACCCAAAGAAACCATGCCTAAACTCCTGCAGAGAAAACCTGAGACAGTAATGTCTGTTGTTCAAAGCTGCTAAGTTTTAGACTAATTTGTGATGCAACAATGGAAAACAAATATATTCCCTTTTCAAACTAGACATTATTATCATCCTTATATTCATCACTTATTTGAATTTGCCAACTCTTTTCTTGCTAGTCCATCTTGCATATCTGAACTTACTTCTTTTTTTAAAAGTATTTTTAGTATTTCTTTTTTTTAAGTTTATTTATTTATTTTGAGAAAGACAGAGACAGTGTGAGCGGCGGAGGGGCAGAGAGAGAGAGGGAGAGAAAGAATCCCAAGCAGGCTCTGTGCCACCAGCAGAGATCCCAATGTGGGGCTCATACCCACGAACTGAGATGACCTGAGCTGAAACCAAATGTTAGACACTTAACTGACTGAGCCACCTAGGTGCCCTCCAAACTTACTTCTGAGAGATCATTGTGTTTCTTTCTGAAGTATCCCTTGGAAAGTTCCTTTACTGAATCTTTTGGGGGAAATTCTAGATTTTGTTTGTTCAAAAAACATCTGTAATTTAAATTCTAGACTTCGGGTTTCCTGGATCATGAAGGTAATATACATTTGGACCCAGGCCTATAGGCTCTCTGGTCTGTAGCTACTAATTCTAAGGGAACACTTATTATTCCAGAGGCCAGGTAAGTTAGATAAGTTTCCTTGTCTTCCATATTTGCCAAATCATTTTTTTTCTTATCCACTTTTAAAATTGTGGATGCAATTTTTTGAAGGACTGAGCTTCACGGAGGGGTCAATTTCCCATCTTGTACAGCATAGGACTGTGTTGCCAGACTCCCACACAGCTACTGAAGCCTGAGTTCTAGTTCCTGGAGACAAATTTTCTGAGGGCGGATATGGCTTCAGTGTTGGCTTTCCTCTGCTTTTAGGCTTTCTCTTTGTTTTAGTTCCTAAAGACCTCCTCTATTTTCTTGTAAGATCAGTTATGCATTAAAAATCAGGACACTTGATACTTGCTTGTAATCCTGTGCTTTGTTCAACCACTGGCTCAAATAAACCAAGAGCCACTGGCGATTTTTCTTCAGGTCTTTGTTTGTTTGTTTTTTAATGAATATACTCACATGAGAATTGCTCTTCAATTTAGCAAAAACCAAAGCCAAATGTGAGGCAGAAGGCTATTGTTCACCGTGGAAAAATTATATTCCTGCCCACTCTCCACACTACTTGTATCCCAAACAACTCAGTGTAGGTCAGGCTAGAAATTAGAGTGTCTGGGGAAACTGAGGCTCCTCGTACTTCCCTTTTGGAATAACCTCCACTTCAGATTCGGACCCAAGCCAGTCAACCCCAGTGGAGTGGGGACAGAAGGATTTAGGCATTTGGGAATTTGCCTAATGGCTGAAGTCGGCTGCACTGAGGAAGCTTTTCTACATGTGGAGAAAAGAACAGAAGAAGCAGGCAGCTTGGCATGAAGCGTTAGGGCTTTAGGGTCCCAAGTGACCTGTCATATTTTCAACAGGTGTCCCCTGTCCTGGTTATTTGTTTACTAACTGTGATTAGATTACTTAACAAGGTTCACATCACAGTGCAAGGCATCTGTATTCTAAACATGTTCTTGCTTTTACTGCTTTATGAAACCATGTCATTCCTAGGTAAGATCTGCAATCAGAGTACATTTGTGGAGACGTTGGTCTTCTCGATATTATAAATGAGCCCCCATAGGTTTTCTGTACATACAAAGGCTCTTGTTTTATAGGAGCTTGGACAAGAAAAGATATGGACAAATTGCATTAAGAGAAGGGCTGCATAGGAAGAGGATGTTTTGCACTTTGAGGTTGTTGGTATAAAAGAGAGGTTCTGATCTTGCTGCGTGTGGTATCTTTTTTTTTTAAGTTTATTTATTTATTTTGAGAGAGAGAGACAGAGGGTTTGAGCAGGGGAGGGGCAGAGACAGAGGGAGAGAGACAGAATCCCAAGCTGTCTCTGCACTGGCAGCCTAGAGCCCAGTGCAGGGCTCAAACCCACGAACTGTGAGATCATGACCTGAGTTGAAATCCAGGGTGGGACGCTTAACTGACTGAGCCACCCAGGCACCCCTGTATGTGGTATCTTTGACCTGAAGTTGGATGAGCTCACCCATCATGGTTTTTAGGCTAAAAGAGGAAGCAGAGCTGACCTGGGAGGTCCCGTTGGGTTCAACTGCCATGCAGTTTTGTGGCTGTGGTTAGGACACATTGCCTCTCTGGCTCAAGTTGCTCTGAACAAGGAGGCACTTGGTATTGAAGCCCTGAGGTTCTTTCTGGCCAGAATATTTACAATTCTGTGTGAGATTCCAGTCTACCCTGAGCCTGTGGAAAGGGGTGGTAGATTTCTGACTCCTCTCTATGTGTCATTCTCTCCATTCTTGTGGAGAAATAGATGGTCATGTGACATCCATGACCATAACAGGTGCCATGAGGCAATATGTCAGAAACTGATCCTTGGCCCCACAGAGAAGTAGAGCTGCACCAGGAACCTTACCCTATGCATCTTTCTCCTCAATTTGTTGCTATCCTACCACTGTGAACTACAATGGCTACATTGGCCACAGAACTATAAACAGATGGCAAGGAAGTGATAGTGTGGCCTGTCATTCTCATCCCTGACTGAGAGGTGTTAGGGTGGGAGGACACCACTGGGACTTCCTCCCTGCTGGTTGGGGAACCACAATCAGCAATTCCAGACAGTAGCTGGAAAGAGGCAGCAAAGACAGTGACTATCGTTTTGAGCTCTTGAAGACCTCATCTCTCATGACTCTATCTTTGAGAATGACTTAACAAGCATGTCTGGGGGCTGCAGCCCTAACAATAGCAGGAAGGAAGTCGGGTCACATCCCAAGCACTAGATGCGCATGTAGCCTCATTCTTAGTTATTTGGAGGTTCAGAGTGTTTCTACCCCTATGGACAGACCACAGAGACCAAAACACTTTTCTCTCCCTTTGGAAGTAGGTAAGAGTAAGGACCAAGAGTTACGACTGAGCCAGAAAAAAAATGGGACAGTGGGATTGATGAACTTGAGGGGTCTCATATAAAATTTGGATAGAGAGCCAGACAACAACAGCAATCAAATTGGCACCAGCATTCACACAGAAGATAGAAGTAGAAAGACAGTTCAGTGTATGTTCTGAGATGATGTGTCAGCTAACTGCTGTGCAGATTATTCTCACCTGTACAGACAGAATCCATCATTTCTTCTATACAACCCTTCTAATTGTACATTTGACATTACCACGAAGTTTCCTGCAATGCTGACAGCCCAGGTTAATGTATAATAATGCTAGGACAGTAACAGCACAATGACCCTGTGAAACATGTACCATTTGAGGAAAAAGCACTAGGATACAGGGAACTTTGTGCAAAGAAAGGCCTTAGGGTCTTCAGGACACAATAGGTCAAGTTCAAGTAAAGAGAGCTTGCTGACCAGCCATCAAACCCAGAATCAATTGACTGGTAACTCAGAACCTGTGTCCTTGGCTAGTCTGAGTTCATAGTCTTTATCTTTGGTCTGGGACATCCCAGACACCTAGGAAGATACTGAACTAAGTATGGCTATAACCCCAGGAAGGTGTAAGAATACCGGTATGAATAAATATCAGTGTAACCATATTAGAGACATAAATGTAAACCCATGTTACCAATATTTGAAAAATACTGTAGTTTAAGAAAAAAAGGGCAGTAAGTGGAAACATCATTGTGATAATTTGTATCTGCTTTGCCTGTTTTTAAAGATTTTAAAGCATTTAAGGAAATCTGTTGTATTAGGTTAAATGTTCAAGATAATTCTATTAATAAATGGGTGACCAATGTATGTATGTCTGCAATAAAATTAGTGTTTAACTTACAAAATTCTGACTTAATTGTCCAAGTAGTATTTAATTGCTTAAGGGATTTTATTATATGGTGTAGGAAGATTGAATTGAGCATGAAAACATACGGAGGACCCTTGCATAGGAAAGATCCCAGCTATGGGAAAAGATTCTAATAGCTAACAGGCAGAGGGAACCCTGATCGTTCTGTTGTGGATTTCTCCAGAGCAGGAGCTGGCACAGTTCCCACCTGGCCATAAGGGGATATACCAGGCTTCAAATAGCGGTGCCCATTGGCAGCTCTTCTTCGACTGTTAATTGTGCTTGGAAGCAGCATTTTCTAGGCTGAGGATATTTTCTTCCTCCTCCTAGCCATTGGGTTGGTCACCACTCACTTCTGTCCTGAAGGTGGAGAGGCATGGAGGGAACTGGTACAGAATTTCAAGAAGGGACACACAATGATGCCTTCTTGGATCCCACAAGGAGGCTGGCAGATGTGACTTGCACACTGCCTGCTGTGCATGAATCATCCCTTGACTGCACCCAGATGGATGGTCAAATAATTGTTTCTGGTGGACCCCAGAGAACCCCTTCCAATGCTTGGTTGGCTCCTCTAGGGTCCCAGAACAGAGCTACTGTACAGGGGCCTGATATATCACTTCACAAGGTATCCCAGAAAGATACCAAACACCAACTCACATGACACAGAGTTCCTGGGTGGATCATCTTTCCCTTTCCATTAAAATATCAGCCCTGTTGTTTGGGTTTTAGAAGGGAGCATCTGCCCCCACATATGTGTGACCAACATTGCTCCTGCATTGTGCCTTCCCGCTTGTTCTTATCAGCATTGCAGAGGACTCTGCCGGGCTCGGTACTCCTTCATCATTGGGAGCCTGGTGCCTGACAGCCTCTGCCAGGTTCTTCAGCTGCATAATTTGGGGCTGGAAAGGGGCTCTTTCACCTTCACCTTCTTTGGTCTGGAGCAAGCAAGCTGCTTTGGCCCCCTATGCTCCCTCTTCCCGTAGTGCTGAGTTTGAAGCCTTGCCCAGGACCTCGCACTGGTGGCGGCTTGGGGGAATATATGGTTTATGTTGTTGTTTGCACAAAAATAGCCACAGAGCTCAGCAACATCCTTCCCCCCATCTCTGCCCCTTCAAAGATTCTCCTCCAAAACATGAAAAAGGCTGCTTATCACGATTTTGCTTGAGAATGGGAAGAGCAGTGAACAGCACCCTAGAAGACATTTCCTGCCTATGCAGAAGAGCCTCTTAGACTCACAGGCTCTTGGCTTTTTCCCCTCTTTAAGTTCTCATTCACTAATGGACTCAGGATCTCTTTTGAAAAGTGCTTGGGAGAATTAACGCTGCCTTGGAAGTCTGGCTCTAACAACCTCACAGAAACAGGGAGGACCTCAGTGACTTGGTAGCCGGAACCCACCTACACAGTTTGCTCTGGTCCAGCTCCTGTTCACAGTCAACTTTTTCTTGTTCCCTTTTTTAATAATATATATTAATATATATAACATAATATATAATATATATATTTTATTTTAACTTAATATGCATATTCTAGAGCATATATTTATTTACATAATATATATTATATATATTTATAAATTTATATATTCATTTTAATTTATGATATATTATATATTATTTATATATATTATTTTAATACATATAATATATTACAAATATATACATTTTAAAAATAATTGCATATTTAAAAAAATTTTTACGTTTATTTATTTTTGACAGAGAGTGTGAGCATGAGCTAGGGAGGGGTAGAGAGAGAGAGGGAGACACAGAATCTGAAGCAAGCTCCAGGCTCTGAGCTGTCAGCACAGAGCCTGACACATGGCTCAAACTCACAAACTGCAAGATCATGACCTGGGCTGAAGTCAGATGCTTAACCGACTGAGCCACCCAGGCACCCCAAATAATTGTATATTTTAAAATCAGCTTCCTGCCTTTAAGTTTGAGCAGTAAGGCCTCGCTATGCTCCCAGAAGCTAGCTGTTTAATCTTGCATGCCCACTTATCCCTTTAAAATGGCATCATTGTCTCCCTGGCTATTTGTCTACTTTTCTCTAATTGTACAATATTTATATCCCTATTAATCTAGGAACATAAACTAAGGGAGAAATGGCTTTCTGTGTGCAATATTTTAAAGTACTGTTAAGTGACTATGAGCCTGTGATATTTTCCATTATTATTATTCTTTTAATTGTGTTCCTTCTTTTGTGTTGTTTTATGCTTCATTTATTTCAGAATTATTAGGCTTTGAGGAAAGCAGATTTTTCCCCCCACTCCCTTTCCTTCCAGGGCAGTTTTAAAATAATTTTTCTACAAACACTTTATCAACATGCCCTCCTCTGCAGCCAGGTCATTTGGAGTTTACCCTTTATCTTGGAGAAGATGTCGCCAGCATTGCTTTGCATTTTAAAAATCTGATTAATTGTCCTCTTTGACTATCTTGATGGATTATTCAGATGCACGTGACCTGATTTTGACTTTGAAATTAAAGATTTTTTTGGAGGTCAGATAAAGTGCCTGCCCTACTGTAAACTCCAGCAGCATGCAAAACCTATTTAGGCAGAAATGGACAAAGCTGATTGCCTTCAAGGAGAGAAGAGTATGTGATGATTAAGTGTGAAGCATGGTGACCAGTCACCCTAGAACCTCCCAGGTGACTGGCCCAGATCCCCTAGGGGCCACCCACACCCTCAACTTACTGCTGGAGATGGGGCTCCCCCTGCCCTGCTCTCCCCACTCACCAACTTCTCCACACTGAAAACGGCTGTCAGGTGCAGAGGAAATAGGGTTTCCCTATAAAATAAGCAAGCCAACTGCAAAGGAGGGCTATGATCAAAAAATTTGCTATTCTTACTGACAAGAGAATGGCCTTCCATTTGCTTGTCTTAAAAATTTGGTAGATGTCATTTCCAAACACCTTGCAACAAAAGAGAACTTGATACACGTAGCTGAAAAATGTAGATGTAAGTGTTCCTTCTCTTCTACGACTCTTACGGGGTCTCTGATGGATACTTGGGAAGAGCCAAACTAGTCCAGCTCTGAATGCATGCAGAGAGGGGGAGGCTGGTGTAGGTAGAGATGGAACAATCCTTGAATCAGAAGACAAGTCTTTCTCCTCTTCCTCTTCCTCCTTCCTTTCTCGTTCACTTCCTCCTACCTTCTTCCTCATACTCTTCCTCCTTCTTTTGCTAGTGTAAGATTTTAACCTCCTCACCCAAAGACTTGGTCTTTGAGCTGTCTCTTCTCCCTGTCCCTATCCTACATCTTTGGGATCAGATGGCATAGGTTGTGCCATATTGGAATTCCATGATAAGGCTTTGAATCACTGGGCATGGAGTCAGACACTTAGGGTTGTATCATGACTCAGTATGTTACTAGAGAAGATAGTTAATATGTAGGTGCTTCAATTTCTCTACCTGGAAAATGGAGACAAACATCTTATATACCTCATAGGACTCTTCATAAGGATTGAATGAGACCTTATAAATGGAGTGACTTTATAGATTATAAAACACTATGGAAAATCAGATTATTATGGAAATAATGATTCTCTCAAAGGTATCATGACTTCCTGCATTCATGGTGGTTTTGTGTCAAGATTACTTGGTCACATAGCCTCTCTATGGCTAAAATTATCCAGAAGATGCAGAACTTGAGGCTCTGAACTGGTGAAGAGTTTGAAAGATTCTTTCCTAACCTTGACCAGGGAACAGGAACATTTTTCTATAAAGAGCCAAACAGTTAATATTTCAGGATCTGTGCCCATACAGTCACTATCACACTACTTATGGGAGAAGCCATAGACAAGGCATAAACACATGAGCATGACTGTGTTCTAATAAAACTTTATGGAGACAGAAATTTGACTTTCATATAATTTTCACATGTCACAAATATTATTATTCTTTTGAATCTTCTAGCCATCTGAAAATGTAAAAACAATTCTTCATTCACAGGCCATATAAAACCAGGCAGCATGTAGGGGTGCCTGGGTGGCTTCAGTGGGTTGAGCATCCCGCTTCAGCTCAGGTCATGATCTTAAAGTTTGTGAGTGTGAGCCCCACGTCAGGCTCTGTGCTGACAGCTCAGAGCCTGGAGCCTGCTTCGCATTCTGTGTGCGTCTCTCTCTCTCTGCTCCTTCCCTGCTCACACGCTGTCTCTCTCTCTCAAAAATAAATAAAGATTAAAAAAATTAAAAAAAAAAAACAAAAAAACAGGCAGCATGTAGGATTTAGTGTGTAGACTTCACTTGCCAACTGCTGCCCTAGACTCATCCCAGGAGCCACTTGCATGGCCAGGTTGACTGTGAGTATCAAACATATCAAAAGGGAGACATGAAGTCATTTAGGCAATGTATAATAGGTCTCTTACTTTTTATGACCCTCTTCTCTGCCTGTTTTATGTCAAAGCATCTTACAGCATGTTAAAGTCTGTTAAAGGACAACCCCGAGGTTCACACTCAAGGCCCTTGCCAAAAGATACAACCTAGACCTCTGCTTGTTAACCCTTATCAAAAAACCCAAAATAGCAGCAACAACAATGGCAACACTATTTATGGGTGGCTGCCTGGAGCACATGTGGCTCATCCATTCCTCTAGGCAGTCTAACTTTCCCTTGAGCAATTCAGACCTGCAAGTGCTTACATTCATGGAAGTTTCTACTGCAGCCCTTTGCAAAATTAACCCTGATTTGCATTTTTGTGATGAGCCCTTGTTTCCCACTGAGGGGCACCATGAGAAACAGCGGATGGGAGTCACATATGTCCAGGGAGAGATTTCTCTCAGAGCTCATCCCAGTATCAGGAAAACGTAGACAGCTCCTTAAAAACTGGTTTTATTTTGCAAACAATGTAATCTCCTCATTTGATTTGGCTTCAAGGAAGCTCATAGTCAAATATACCTCTACTGACTGTAAAATATCTTACAAGCCATCAGCAGCAAAGATTTATTGAAGCGCATAGTATGTACTAAGCACTTGGTATGTGGTGCTTTTTACTTAATCCTCACATAGCCTTTGAGAGGTAGGTAAAATTATTATCCCTATTGTCATGGGCTGAATGATGGCTCCCAGATACCCATGTCCTAATCCCCAGAACATGCAAATGCTGCCTAATGTGGCAAAAGGGAATTTACAGGTGTGATTAAATCTCCTTGAGACAGGAAGATAATGCTAATCCCAGTGTCCTAAAAAGGAGGCAGAGGGAAATCTTGCATAGATGAAAGCAATGTGACAACAAGATGTTGCAGCAAGATGCGACACTGTTGGCTTTGAAGATGGAGGAAGGGGCTATGATCCAAGGAATGCAGCTGTAGAAGCTGGAAAAGACAAAGAAAGAGATCTCCCCTGGAGTTTCCAAAGGAGCGTGGCCCTTGACTAAGTGAAGTTGGCTTCGGACTTCTAACCTCTGGAACACTAAAAGAATATATGTATGTCATTTTGGGCCAAAAAGTGGTAACCATTAGTGCATCCATAGGAAACTCATATACCACTTTGCAATCAAGGACAGGAGGCAGAGAGTATTGCCCAAGGGGTGGAATGAGGTTTCCTGACCCCAGGCCCCCATATTTTATCTTGGACATTGCCTCGTCTGTTGTATGTGTCCTGACCTCTCCTGGATTTATTATTCCCCTCCTGCCCTCCTCCTGATTCTCCCACTACCTCCATCCTCCAATCCTGTGGACTTTTGTAATCCACCTGATGCCATAGTGTGATAGAAGCAGCATATAAATAAATACATCAGTGGACATTTGTGGCATGTGAATGGAGTGAAGTCCCTGGGCTTTTGCTAGCTGTGGAGATTGTCTTATGATTTAACAAAAGAAAGGTCCCCAGCTGCTTCTCTTCCTCCTTCTGCTTTTGTAAAGACTGCCACTCTTTTCTTTACTATAGCATGAACAGTTGGACAGAGCAGGACTTCTGCTTTTTCAGAAAATTGTGCTCATTTCCTAATCAGTATTCAGAGCCCAGTAACTGCTTGTGAGCTTCTTTCTTTCTCCCAAAGGATTTTTGTCTTATTTAGAACAGTGTCCAGCCTAAATGCTCTCCCTCCCACTAAAATTATAAAACAAAACAAGAAGGAAAATAATGAAGCACTAAACTCAGAAAACAGTAGATCCTTTATTTTTGTAGGATGACATCCCCACATCTGTGTGAATGTAGGGATTCTAGAAGCCCTGATATGCACTGAGGATGTCTGGATACCAGGGTTTCATACAGGGTCACAAGACGTGGCCTTTGCTTTATGTTAACAATGTGAACGTCTTGGGGGTGAGGGAGCTGCCCTGTTATGAATCCAGCAGCTAAAGGGAGGAATATTTCCATCCGGGAGGGGTATGTGACCATTCAGTGCCTGATAGCTCAATGGTTCTCAAGAGATGAGGCAGGGCTCGCCTTTGGAGAAGCCCCCAGGGCATTGCTTTCTTTTCTGCTGATCCTAAAGTATACCAAGAATCTTTCCGAAGTTGAGGCTGTTGATATGATACTAGTTTAGACTTTTATCATTTCTTTCCTGGGTTATTGATTCTATAGCCTACACATCCTGGCTGTGGCCTCAAACAGCTTTCAATCTAATATCCATGCTCCAACCCATTCCCCGAGGAAATCTTTCCAAAATGCAATCTCCTCATTGCCGAAGGGATGCAGCTCCACCACATCTCTTGTATTAGGGTTCTCCTGTTTCTCTGGAGAAATATCTATATCTATCTATATCATCTATATTATCTATATCTATATCTATATCATCTATATCTATATCTATAAAATAGAAAAAGAATTATCATAAGGTGTTGACTCACATGATTATGGAGGCTGAGAAGCCCCATGATCTGCCATTTGCAAACAAGAGACCCAGGAAGGCTGGTGGTGTCTGAAGGACTGAGAGAGAGGCAGAAAGCCAGAAGAGCTACATGCAGGAGGTCCAAGTCCCAGCTTACAGTCAGGCTGAGAGAGTGAGTCCTTCCTTCCTCCACCTTTTGTTTCTGTTCAGGCCTTCAACAGACTGGACAATGCCCACTCATGCTGGGGAGGGTGATCTGCTTTTCTCAGGCCACTGATTCTGGTGCTAATCTCCCCTGGACACACTCTCACAGTCATACCCTGAAAGTGTTTAATCAGTTCCCTGGGTGTCCTATGGCCCAGGCAAGGTGACACATGAAATTCACCATCACTCTTGGGCTCTGCCCACATTCCCTACCTCATTTCTCATCCTCTCTTGTGTTCCAGTCCTTCTGCAGTCCCCTGAACTCTGCCTGCTGGCATCTCCCTGCTGTCACACACGTGCCAGAGTTATCCTTCCTATCCCTTACCTCTACCCCACCTGCCTTCACATAGCAGGAGATTAAAGCATACCAGAGTCAGCCAGGCCTGGGATCAACTCATTTTAATTCCACAGATATTGACTTCATGCCTTCTCTGTGCCCCCAAGATGTAATTCTGCCACTATTACCTGTGTGTCCTTGGAAGAGTCACCTGGCATTTCTAACTCTCGCTTACACATCTGTAAAATATTAATGCATAGGAAGAATTTAGCATGGTGCCTGGCACATGTAAACCTTCCAAGGACATAAGGTGTTATAATTGCCATTTTTATCATTCTTTGAGGCTGAGGTCAAGCTTGATGACCCTTTCCCTGGTAGGTTAAGATCCCCAACCTCACCCTTTCCAACTACCATGACCCCCGGTGCATGACGCACGCCTCTATTCTGGCGCTTCCCATTGAGCATTTCCCCTATTGTTTAGTTGTCTGATCTTCCCACTACCCTTTGATGAGAACTGTGTCTCTTTCATTCTTTTTCCCTGAGTGACCAGAGCAAGACTTGTGCCGACATTTGTTGACTCCATTGAGTAACTACCCAGAGGGAGGAGTTATCCCCAGAGGCGGGTGATATGCTTTTTTTTTCTTTTCCTGGTGCATCCACTTCTCTTGCTTTTCTTGGCAATGACTTGAAAGGCTGTGCCAGGCTTGGCTGCAGGCTGCAGGCTGGTCTGGGGGAGGGATCAGCCATGGCAACCTTTTATGGGAGGATGAATTAGAAAAACAAATTCCGAGCAGCCCATTCATCTCAAGGCTCTCTTCTTATCCTGCACCTACAATGCATACATGCCAGCAGAAAGCATCTCATTCCCATGGGAAGAGCAAGAGTAATGAGATCAAGTCCTATAGCATTGAGCCATTCATTGTCTTTTACATTAGAAAAAAAAATGTTTTTGTGTGTTTCAATGTTCAATGTTCCTTCTTTTTAAAAGAGTGAAGTCAAGTTGGACAAATGGTTCTGGAGGCCAGCCTGACCATCCCAGCCTCTCCAAGGAAACTCCTGAGGTGGCAATTGTAGGATCAGCTATCTGCTCAAATGCAACATCTCCACTACTCCCCAGCTTATCATGGGGCCAATTTAAATACTTAAAGGGCATTTTTTTTCTAACTCCTCCAATCAGAACTGCCTTTTGCTTCCTGTCTACCTCCAAAGTGTCATATTTCATACTGGCATACTTTTTCATGAACCTATCCCTCTAATGTTCATTCAAGTTGTGATCCTGAGGTTGAGTTCATTTTTCCCACTCAGGCCCCCTTTGTGGACTGAATTGTTCCCTGCTCCCCACCTGCCAATTCATATGTTGAAATCCTAACCCTTGGTACCTTAGAATGTGATTTTATTTGAAGATGGGGTCTTTAAAGAGGTGATTAAGGTTAAATGAAGTCCTGTGGGTGGGCCCCAATCCAATAGGATTGGTGTCTTTATAAGACAAGAAGGCACAGAGGAAAGACCACGTGAGGACATTGGGAGAAGATGACCATCTGCCAGCCAAGGAGAGAAGCCTCAGGAGAAATTGACCATGTTGACACCTTGACCTGGGACTTCCAGCCAAAGAGCTGTGAGAAAATAAATATCTGTTGTTTAAGACCCAGTCTGTGGTACTCTGCTCCAAAGTGTTGGTTCTGACTCTGACTGCAGCAGCTCCCTGCATTCTATTGATTAGATTGTGTTTTTTGTTAGCAAAGACATATGTCCCATTGGGGTAATAACCATGGCTCATTCTCATTGGTTATGTCTGGCTCTGGACAAAACCCTGGCATTGAGAGATCAGGTAAGTGTTGAATTCATGAGCAACACTGCTCTGGAATGTCATACAAAGGGCAGGAATCTACTCTTTGGGCATATGTGATCTTTTCACTCAATTTGCAAACTAAATAAACTGGAAAGATAGCCCAGGCATACAGTTTGGGGTGGTAGTGACTATTGGAAGCATTTTTTATTTTTTTTATATTAAAAAAATCTTTAATGTGTATTTATTTTTGAGAGAGGGAGGGAGAGAGAGAGAGAGAGAGAGAGAGAAAGTGAGCACAAGTTGGGGAGGGGCAGAGAGAGAGACATACACACAGAATCCAAAGCAGGCTCCAGGCTCTGAGCTAACAGCACAAAGCCCAATGTAGGTCTTGAACCCACCAACTGTGAGATTATGACCTGAACCAAATGGCACACTTAACCAACTGAGCCACCCAGGTGCCCTGAAAACATCTTTTCTTAATTTTGAGCTGATGGGGGTGTCAGGATTTGGTAGACTCCTTAGTCATTTTTGTTGTTTTCTGGCTCTGCAGTATTAATGAACTGCTCCATTTAGACTCAAGGCCTTTTTCATGTCCTTTTCGTGGCTCTCTTTGGGCTGTTTCCTACTCACACCTCCCACCCCTCCTTCCCCCAAGGGCTCTCGAATCACCTTGCAGACCCACTACAAGTGGAGAAAGTGTTTAGCCCCTGGGCCCCTCATCCTTTCCCCACCCCAACTAAGCACTTCAGTGGCCCCTTCCATGGGCCTTCATTTTCCCATAAACACAAACAATGATGTTTTGAAAGACCTTACCACAACTCTGGTAGAACACTTCCAAGTTTCCATCCCGGCAGACCGTGTGTGGGGGCCAGGCTTTGCCGTTGCTGCTGGGAGATATCAGAGTCCAGATAAGGAGGAGGACCACCGTGACACCCTCCATGAGAGACCTTGCGTGTGACCCACAGAAAACTAGCAGTCCCAATGCAAAGGGCCTTCCGGGTCCTCTCTGTCCTCTCACTACAGGGGTGAATGTTCAGTTTCACTTCTCATATTTTATTCTCCCAAGGAACCGCTGTGAGATGCATTTGAATACTGTTCCCCCAGGACCTTTGACACTTGAATGAGCACGGTGAGGATAGCTTGTGTCTAAGGTAGGCTGGATGTTGATGTTCCACTTTCATGGGGAGGAGCCAGCAAGTGATGCATGACCTTATGCCATGGTCCCTCTCCAAACAGCCCCCTTAGAGTCCTGCACCCCCAGGTGGAGTGTGAACTCAGGAAAGCAACACCACAGTACCCCCATGTCTCCATAGGCTCCTATGTGGGCTGTGGACCAGGGACCTGGCGGGGTGCCAGCAGGCATCATTTGGCATTTGGAGGGCTACAGAATAACATTTGGAATCTGGAATGAGGTTTTTGCCCTGTTGGCATTTTCTCCCGTTTGGCTCAAGCCCACTCTCAGGGTTAGGGTTTCAGCGGTGAATTGTGCAGCTGTGAGAACAGAGTTTGTTCCGGGAGCAGCAGATGTGGCCTCTGGAGGTGTGGTGGAGGGAATGGCCCTGAGAGCTGAGCTGTGTTCTATATCTAGGTTTGGCTTCGTGAAAGGGGTGGTGAAGGAGGGGGAAGTGAGGGCCTCCTTTTTAAGATGGTGTGGAGGAAGGTTAATTTCTTTGGTCATTGGAGGGATGATTAATATCACATCCCACTTTCTCTTCAAAGCCAAGAGTCTGTCCCCCTCTTCCACTACCTCTGTTGTTCTGCATCACAACGGCAAAATTTATCAACCCTGGTTCCCTGCCTCCCACCTCAACTTAGTTTAAGAGAACCAGAGTCAGGGCCAAGGCAAGCAGATTGGAGAAGTAAACAGAGTACACTATTTCCCCTGGGAGGAAAAGCATTTCTCTGAGCTCACTAGACAAATTGACTGTTTCTGCTGATAGGTAACTGTAGCTACCTCAAAATTTCTTTTGAAGTAAGTGGAACTTAATTACCAGTGAAAACAAATACATTGACTTAATTGATGGGTATTTAGGATTTCATGGGAGACATCACAAAGTAGCCATTTGGGGAAGGGGGAGGTCTGGGTTGATTTTTTGTTTTGTTTTGTTTTGTTTTGTTTTTTAGGTACTCATCTGTAAATAAGTTTAGAGATGTTGGCTTTCAACAGTGATTACCAAAATGTGGTCCCCAGACAACAGCATCAACTTCAACTGGGAACTTGTTAGAAATGAAAATTCTTTGGGCTATATGCAAGACCAGGTGAATCAGAAACTCTGCAATGGGGGTGGGCACTGTGTTCTAATAAGCCCGCTGGTAGTTCTAGGATGGGAACATGGAGGCTGTCCCTAGGGAACTTTGAGTGCTCTAGAAGGTGTTGAGAGAATTCTGACCAGTGAATGAGGAGAGCAATTGAGGCTAAGCCCTTCCACTCATGCATAGCACTGCATAGCCAACACACCAGTGGAAGGTTCCGGGATGGCAGAGCAGGGAGCAGGTATCCCGACAGAGAGCTATAAGTGGCTGCCAACATGCCATCTGAGGATCCAGCCATAGATTGTGAAGCAAAGGACCTAGTGATGAAAAGAAGCATAATTCAGGAATTGTTCTGACATTTGGAAATGGCAGTGGGGGTTGGACTTGAGTGGGCATCAGCTTCAGGTGTAGGGTTTGTTAATACATAGATTGCCAGGCCCTAAACCCAGAGTTTCTAGGTTGTAGATTCAGGAAACCTGGGGTGGGCCCTGAGAGCCTACATTTCTAACAAGTTCCCAGGTGATTCCATTGCTGCTGGTCTGGGGCCACAGTCCGAGAACCTCTGCTACTCTATAAGATTTGGTCTGTGGCATTCAGTTTTGTTTTGTTTTTAAATCATTTTAGTTTTTCCCAAACATTCTTGTGCTAAATGATAGACATTTTGTATAACACATAGTAGACCCACATAGGAATACAGAGTGAGCCACTTGTTCTACAGAGTTCTGCTTACTGAAAATGAGGATTTGCTTGAAATCATCAGCTATGGCTCATCAAGTTCAAGCAATCCGAAATGTATTGAGGAGTTCTTTAACTAGAAGCTTTATAAAGACAACAAAAGAATTCATTAACAATGTCCTATTTCTGAACTATAAAATAGAATTAGAATCCATTTATGATAGCTATGTAAAATATGCTTTTATAGATGTAAATGGTAACTAAATATACCGTCAGGCTCCCATATTGACTTCCAACACCTTACCAATCTTAGCCAAAGAAGCTGTACTTTTTATTTTGCTTTTTTTTTTTTTTTGTAATCCCCTTCCTCTGCGTTTCAAGCTGCTTTCTTTTCATAGGGGTTTGCATATGGATGGTGCCTTTATTTTCTTGCAGGGTAAGATGTTATTATCAGGATGGCCATCACTGAAAGTGTTCTTTTTTTAATGTTTATTTTTGAAACAGAGAGAGGAAGAGAGAGAGTCCCAAGCAGGCTCCACTCTTTCAGCGCAGAACCTGATGCAAACCATGAGATCATGACCTGAGACAAAATCAACAGATGGATGCTTTCCTGACTGAACCACCCAGGTGGCCCTGGAAGTGTTCTTAAGAAGAAAACTCTTGATGTTTAAGCAGAGATTTTCAGAATAAAAGGTGAGACTCTGAGGACATGGGAATACAATTACCTTGGGAAAGTGATTCAATCTTGGTGTGGGCACTGCACTTCTGCGTACATGGAAGGGGCTTCAGGCCAATTTTATCTACATCTCATGTGCCAGCAGGTGGCAGATAGCCCTAACTCTCCTTTATCACTGAGGGCTGATGATGTGGCACTGTCTCCAATGGCAAATGTGTCTTCATCAACCCTTGTCTTCAACTATGGCCACTCTTCCTTCAATGACCCTCAGATATTTATTCCATTAGCAACAATTTCCTGTTGTATTGCACTGCCACTTTGGTCTGTGTCTGTGTTTCTGCCACACTACAGCTGGATGAGTGAGGTTTGATCTCTTCATGCTTTTGGCTTCCAGATTGAGTGAAAACTAAAAATGACTCCCCAGTGTGTAGAAGTCAGGAAGTCATGCCACTTCCTGTGTTACATCATTTAGCAGCCCCCTGAGCTGCCTGCTGAGGTTTCACTATTTAACTATTTTCATGCCACTGTTATGTAGGCTACATGTGCCAACTACTGAGTTTTTCCATAGTATCTCCCAGACTTTTGGAAGACTCATCCCAGGGAAAATGTGAGATCCAAGAAACCCCTTGGATTTTTATTACCATTACATTATGTGTATGTACCTGATAGAAAAGTATAGAAACAGCCTGCTTTCTACAGAAAACAAGGAAAAATCCAACTATTTGTCTACTTGCTTCAGATTCATTCACTTATTTATTCAGCAAGTATTTATTAAGCACTCTAGCACACCAGATATGGTCTCAAGCACTGGGAATGCAGCAAAGTCCCTATTATCAGTGAGCTTGCTTTCTAGTGGAAGGAGATGACGATCAGCAAATTTGTTTAGTACTATCGTTTAATAAAAGAGATTTTGCTTCTTGAAAAATTGCTTGGGTTTCACGTAGAAAATGGGATTGAGTTTTCTGAAATATTTTCAACTGACTATTACATATGTATACTAAACTTTGTTTTACTCGCCCCAGATAAATGAGGCAGCTTATCAGGTCTTTCCAATAACTGTTTGTTTCAACAGATAAACTGTAGCAGGACTATCTGAAAAAAACCCTAACACTCTTACCCCCCATTTCCTTATTATTGCCTCATGTAGTATCATATTAATATTCATTATCATTATTCTGGGGGGCTTAATATGCAAAGTACTTGGTTTCTAAATGGGTCTGTAAGTTCTATGACAAAATACAAACAGAAATGATTTTTATTTGTCTGAGGAGTCTGTACCTTGGCCTGGGAAGAGGTGGGTTCTCCAGGTCAATCTGATCAATTTCCAATAATGAAAGGGCAACAAATGGCATTTTCTGATTAAGGCAGAATATCATGGTCCAAGATGCAGGTCTAGTCTGAAATCACTGATGCACATCGCCCCAAAATTCTCTATAGCATGGTATCAATGACCAACTTGTCCTCAAATTGAGAATGCTCTCAAGACTTCATTTGACCAAGATTGAAGTGATTTTTAAGAATTTTTTAAATGTTTATTTTTGAGACAATGCGAGAGACAGAGTGCAGGCAGTGGAGGGGCAGACAGAGGGAGACAAAGAATCTGAAGCAGGCTCCAGGCTCTGAGCTGTCAGCCCAGAGCCCAATGCGGGGCTCGAGCTCACAAACCATGACATCATGACCTGAGCCGAAGTCAGACGCTTAACCAACTGAGCCACTCAGGCTCCCCTAAGATTGAAGTGATTTTAATAGACTGAAGGAAAAGCATTAGAGAGGAAACCAGAAGTGGGGTGAAGAATGAAGAGAGTTCTTTTACCTGATTTGCTCCTATCATGAGCAAAGCCCTAGGCTCAGGCTTCAATAGGTACATCCAACTGTGGTTGCTTCCTGAACTTTCTGCTGGCCATTATGGGATTTGCACTCATCACATTCAAGCCAAATTCTTTGAGAGCCCATTTTGATGGACTGGCAGGTGGCAGCTGGAATAAAATAATGTGTCTGTCTTTGCATCAGATCCCTGGAGATTTTCTTGACTTCTTTCTTCTGGCAGTGGTTGTTGAATACACCTAGAATTCTTCTGGAGATGTTATCATGGAGAGCTTTCTAGTCCCTGATGTAGTAAGCTTCCTCAGCAGTAACCTCAACATATAAATAAATAATCACAAATAATGATCTTTGAGATCTTTTTTCTCCTCTGCAATAAAAAAAATAGCCAAGTGGACACCTACTATGGGCCAGATACTCTTCTAAGCACCTCGATATATATTCCCTCACTTATTTCATCCTTATAACAGCTTTATGGGGTAGCTGTATCTCCATGATCCCCCATCTACAATGTGGAAATCCCAAAGTCTTGAAAAAGGAAGACTTTTTTTTGAAACTCTTTTAGTAAAAAAAAGTCTGATCTAAACTGAGAGTTCATAGTCTACTCAGTTTAATAGTCTGTTTAGTCTATTATATAGTCTTAATTTAACCCACCTAGGTTTCATTGCAGAAATATTAATGCGAGTGATTAGTGGGTAATGGGTCTTGCACCAGACCCCGCTGAAAGTGGTTATAAAATATAAAACTTATTATTTTTCTAAAGTCAAGAAATTTGAACAATTTATTTATTTTATTATTAATTTTTGTTGTTGTTGTTTGAGAGACAGAGAGAGAACCAGTGGGGGAGGGGGCAGAGGGAGAGAGAGGGAGAATCTTCAACAGGTTCCATGCTCAGTGCAGAGCCTGACACAGGGCTTGATCCCATGACCCTGGGATCATGACCTGCCCTGAAATCAAGAGTTGGACACTCAACCAACTGAGCCATTCAGGCACCCCAAGAAATTCTGAATTTTAAAATACATCTGTACTGGGGCGCCTGGGTGGCTCAGTTGTTTGAGCATCTAACTCTTGGTTTTGGCTCAGGTCATGATCTCATGATTCATGAGTTCGAGCCCTACATCAGGCTCTGCGGTGACAGTATGGAGACTGCTTGGGATTCTCTCTCTCCCTCTCTTTCTGCCCTTCCCCTGCTCACTCTGTCTTTTTCTCTCTCTCTCAAAATAAATAAACTTAAAAAATTTTAAATACATCTGTACTCAAAGATTTTAGTTTAGAGATTCTGGGCTTGTTCTATCATGGTCCTCGTTCTCTAAAGAAGAAACTGAGGCATAGTTAGTAACAAGTTCAAAATCACAGGTGGTAGGGCCAAGTTGAAAAGCAGACAGTTAGGCTTCAGATCCAAGTTCTTGACTCCTGAGAAAAAGGTGTCTTTATTACGGTGCCTTTATGCTTCCTTATCTTCCCCTCCAGTGATGTCAAAGCAAATGACCCCACTACTTGGAAATTGCTTGTAGACTTTGCTCTTCAGCCAAAGCCAGGCCTATACCACATGGCCAGTGACAAAATGGATGGACCTATGTGGGACATAAATATCTTATTAGAAGAATATCTTCTAATAAGAAATGTGAAGTGACAATAGAAGAACAGGACCTTCAAAGTCCAGAAGAGAGAGGCCATGGAAGGCAGCCAGTAAAATGGCAAGCCCCTAAAGGAGTCTAATGAATGACACGTCTCCTATCTCCACTGGACACTGTTGAAACAAAGGGTCAGACGATTTCATGGCAAGCTGCTTAATATTCAGAAATTGAGGTCTTTTCTATTTCTTTGAAGCCTGGATATGTCAGCTCCAATTGTAAGGTTATTGATGAATAAAGCAAGGGAAAAGGCACTTTGTACTTTTCAGGCAAAACAGTGCTTTCCATGGCTGTGGCCTCTGCTCACCTGGAATTTAATTGTGTTAAAAAGTCATGGCCCTGAGTTGTCACTTTTTGTTCAAAAAGCTGGTCTTTCCTTTGCTCAAGCTTTTGAAGTATAAGATTGGAGACTCCCCATCAGGGAGTCAAAGATGAAGTCACTTAAAAATAGTCTGTCTGTCACCAAGGGCTTTCCATTTGATTGCATGAGAGTCTTTCATCCCATCTGTGTCTGTCTGTCCCTACTGCTGCCACCCTAGACAGGTTCCTCATGGTCTCCCAGGATCCACCCCAGGCCTCTCTGAAATCCACGCTCCAATTGGCACCCAGTCTTCCTGCTGAGATGCAAATCTGTGAAGGACCCCTCCCCACCCTGACCAAGGCCTTTCAGTGGTGCCCCTTGCGTGTGTCCACAAGACCTTGTCTGATTTGGTTTTCCCTACTCCAATCCCTGCCAGCCCTCAGTTCCTATAGCAACCCGGCTCTTTCCTGCCCAGCATCTCCAGCACACGCTATTACTTTGCCCTGGAATTCTGTTATCCCCTTCCTCGTCTTGATGCTTATGTTTCCTTCAGAGCTTAGCTTAATGCTGGCTTCCTGGAGAAAGCTGCTCTGACCCTGGCAAGTCCCCTAAGTAGGCTTATGCAGCCGGTGGACCTCACCTCTTCACAGCACTGCCCATAAGCCATCATTCGATTGAGGTCAGATTCCCTCATAATGTATCAGGAAAGCTTTCTTCCTTCCTCCTTCCTTCACATCCTTCCTTCTATTTTTTTTTTTCTCTGTTTCCCCCTGACTCTAATATGACCAGTGCCTAGCACATAATTGGTACTCAGTAAAATATTTTAGACTTAATGGATGACACAGAGAATGAAGATGACCCAGAAAGCTTGTCTTTTTGGCCTTGGTGACTGGGCTTCTGTATTTCATGGGCCCTTACAAGTAAAGCAAAGGAGCTTTGTCCCTCCTCTGAGAGTCTATGATGCTCAAAGAAGTTAGCAAAGCGTGATGTCATCTTTTTCCAAAAGTATATCACAATTTCCTTTTCTCTCTTTTTGCTTCTCATTCTTAAAGGAATATATTCTAACTGAAGGATTTGGAGATATTTAGAATAACCCTCTGTTGTAGGGAGGTAGGGCAGGGAAGCTAGGGAGAAAGGAAAAATAATCGTCCATAATCTCAATACCCAGAGATAACCCCTACTGAAATTTTGTGAAATCTTCTTTGAGTCCACATGCACACACACACACACACGCACACACACACGGTCATATTGTACAAACCATACATACTGTAACATACTACAGTATTTACACTGGTCATTTAAAATTCTTCTAAGACATAATCCTTAATAACTGTATCATATTCTAATTCATGGTCATATGGATTGACCATGATTTATTTAATCAATTCAAGCTTTAGACATTTAGACTATTAATCACTAAATAATAGGAGATAATGCTATAGTGAATTTCCTTATTGTTATATTTTTGTGGATCCATAATTATTTCCCTAATATAAATTCCTAAAAGTTAAATGCTTGGTGAAAAGAATTACCAAATTTTTAAGGCTTTTGGTACATGCTACCATATTGTTTTCCAGATACTTTGAACAATATAACAGCAGCTAGGAATTATTATTTCAAAATTGTTTCCGTCAGCTGAGTAGATAAATATTGGTTTCTCCTTGTCTTTATTTATATTTCTTTCTTATAGTTCATACAGTTGAGCTATTTTTTTGGTCATTTATATTTCACATTATTATTATTGGTGATTTGTATTTTATTATTTATTTTATTTCATTATGTATTTGTATTTCATTATGTATTATTTTATTATGTATTTCACTTATTATGTATTTTATTTATTGGTAATTTGTATTTCTTCTTCTGTGAATGCCTGCAAATGACTATTGCCTATTTTTCTATCATGATTTCAAATTTAAATAGAAGAAATTGAAAGTGAGAGATGGCCAAATTTAGACCTTCATGAAAATCCAATCAACAAACATTTATCGTCACCTTTTTGCATGGTGCTCTTTATTCTTGGATAAACTGTGTCAGGAGATGGTACCAGTAAAGAAGATCCTGCCATGAGATTTGTTTGAGACTTAAATTTACTCAGAGGATGAGGCAGATTATTAATAAAATATACAGTGCTTATAATACAGAAATACAAATAAAAAGGAGTTTTGATATAAGACATTATATTAGCTCAGATAATTTCTTTATATTTGTACATGATTAACTTAGAAGTCGTGTGGGAAAAGGGGAATTCTCAGCTACCTTGCTTGGCTGCCACTCTTAACAGTGAACATGTGACTCCAGGTCGGCACTCCTGCTTGAAGTATATGGTCTCTCTGGAGAGCCTCTGAATGTTGTGTAAAAATGGAAGAGGTGTGACCAATTCCTTACACTTTGAACAGATTGGAAATACCGTTGCTTAGCAATTACTCTCTCCTAAGTACCCACCGGAAGAGGAAACTATATAAGGGAGGGTTTGCATGATGTGGGTGGAGTCAGATTGACCTTCTCTGCATTCTGGCCCCAGCACTGACCACTATATGACCCTGGCAGATCACAGACTCTCATCTGTCAAAAAAAGCTTTCTGATGCCATGTTTCAGGCTTGGACACAAAACTAGATTAAATATGTATGGAAAGTGCTTGTTATACATTTGGCATTAAAAAACCTGGTAGTCCTCATTAGAGAATAACTCTCTGTGAATTAGGGGTTGGGTTGGGTTATATATGCCAACAAACACAATACTTTTGCAAAAAGAAGCTAATGGAGAAGACTATCAATAAAATACTAATTGGTTCCTAACAGTACTAAGATTAAAAAGATTCAAACTTTTTGGTGAACAAATAGAAATTCTTCTTTTAACTTAAACGTGAATAATTTATTTTCCATTCACTAGTAGAATAAATCTTGCTAATTTTTGGAAAGAATGATTGGAACAGAGCTATACTCATGATACTCATGGTTTTTCCAGGCTCCTTGGTTACTGAGTTTTGTCAAGGAAAACAGATTACACATCCTCCTGTGAACACTGACATAGCAACGTTTATATATTTACTGCTTCTCTCTACCTCTTACTTCCACCTCATGATGGCCATGTAAGTAGACAGTCAGATATTATGTGTCACACTTCTGTATCAAATAAAAGAATTTTGCCATTCACCCTTGAGTCTTTGCTGCCTTGAATGGTGTCTAGCCCATCGTTCATGGTCCTTAGAGTTAGATGGCTGGATAATGATAATAATAAACAAGTAATATTTTTGAGGGTTTCCAAGATGGCAGGCACTTTTGACACGGATTTAAGGTAGTTATAATATCAGTTATGCAGATAAAGAAACTGAAGCTTGGAGCAATGAGGGAATTTGTCCAAGGTTCACGTAATGGCAGAGCCAAAACTCAAATCTAGGGCTAATATCCAAATCCATCTTCTTAACTACAGCACTCTACTGCTCCAGCAAACAGATAAACAAGCTCTATAATAAAGGAATAAATTCACAAAGCTTTTTATGGGTGGGTTTGGGACTAAATATGTTTGGACTACTTGAGCTTTCTTGCCTACCTTTCCTGTGCTCTATTCTGTCTGGTGCTGATGACAGACTGAACTGCCATACCTAGAAATCATTTTTGTTCTGCCTATTCTTTGACTTTTTTAATTTTATGCCTTTTTCTGGCTTAAAACAGTATTTCTTTGGTATTCCATTTTATCTCCTCTGTTGGCTTTTCAGCTATCCCTTCTTTTTTATGCTGTTAGTGGTTGCTTTAGAGGTGTGTCATCCAACAGGCTAGCCATTAGCTCCATTAGCACCTGAAATGTGGCTACAATAACTGAGATGTGCTCATTGTTTAAAATATACACTATGGGGTGCCTGCATGGTTCAGTCAGTTGAGTGTCCAATTCTTGATTTTGGCTCAGGTCATGATCTTGTGGTATGTGGGCTCGAGTTCCACATAAGGCTCTGAGCTGACAGCCATGGAGCCTGCTTGTGATTCTCTTTCCTTTTCTCTCTGCCCCTTCCTCTCTGTCTCTCTGTCTCTCTCAAAAATAAATAAACATTAAAAAATAAAATACACACTAACTTCTCAAAATTAGTATAAGCAAAGGATGTAAAATATCTCACTAATAATTTTTATGCGACTACATGTTGAAATGATAGTATTTTGAAGATATTGACTTAAATAAAATATCAAAATAAACATTCTATTTATCATATGGTTTTAATGTGGCTTCTTGAAAATTTAAAATGACATAGGTGTCTTGTGCTTGTTTGTATTCTGTTTCTATTAGACAGTATGCTGCTCTAGGGATTATAGCATGCATCTGTAAGAAGCTTGCACTAGTACATGTCCATTTAATCCCTTCCATTCTTTATTCTACAATACACATTTAAAATCTACATATGTTATAAACCTCATAATACATTGTCATAATTTTTTGCTTAAACATATATTAAGACCTGTGAAGTTTCAGAGATATCACCCTCCTTGCAAGCTAATAAATTAAACTGTTATTATTTCATGAAAGCTGGCAGAAGACATGAAACTTCTGGGTCAGAGATACAGGGCTTTATTACTCACAGTATAATGAGCAGTATGAAAATCAGCATATTTACATCGATTCCTCCCACTCCCAAGTCTCACATGGGCAGTGTGGTGGGCCGAAATGGATGCAATGTATATAAAGGGTCTGTGATGCAGCCAGGGAACCCATGGTCAAGGGCCTGGAACTTTTGGGACAAGAGGTAAACATTATAAAAAACGTAAAAAACAGAAAACAAAAGCCAGTCTTCCTACTGCTGGTAAATGAGCAGTTCTCCAGTATCCATGGCTATAGTCATGACCTACTTACTGGCTGTTTTGCTTAGCAACATTAGTTATTCCTTATTAGATATTAGATATTAGGTATTATTAGATATTATTAGACAGATAAGCCTTGAAATCTGGTATATGCAGCAGGAACTTTCACAGACTCTCACAGCCTACCACAGATTGCCTCTTCCAATAACAGTCAATTGTCTTTGGAAGAAATGAAGAAATGAGAAAAAAAAATCTTTCCTATTTATCCACATATTTGACATTTTAGTTGTTCTTTCTTTTGTGAAAATCCTACATTCCATCTATTATTATTTCCTTTCAAACTGAAGAACTTTTAGTATTTCCTGAAATGCAGATCTTTTCTGGTAATGAATTCTCTCAGCTTTTATTTATCTGTAAATGTCTTTATTTCATCCTTTTTCTTTTAAGATTTTATTTTTAAGTAATCTCTGCATACAACATGGGCTCAAACCCACAACCCCGAGACCAAGAGTTGTATTCTCTACCAACTGAGCCATCCAGATGCCCCTGTAATGTTTCTTTTACTCTGAATGCACTTAAGGTTTCCTATCTTTGATTCTCAATAATTTGACTTGTTATGGTTTTATCTATGTTTATCCTGGTTGGAGTTCTTTGAGCCTCTTGGAGCTTCAAGTTAGATTACTTAAAATTTGGAAAAAGTTAGGGCATTAGTTCTTTAAATTTGTTTTTTTTCTCTCCTGTTTTTTTGGGACTTTGATCACTTCCATGTTAGACCATTTGGTATTATCACACAGATCAGTGAGGCTCTATTCATTTTTTCCATCGTATTTATCTCTGTTTCAGTTAAGAAAGTTTCTACTTGAAGTTCAAAATCTACTATTTTTTATTTTCAATAATATATTTTTCAGTTCTAAAATTTCCATGTGGCTTCTCAGTTCCATTTCTCAGCTGAGACTACCTTGTTACTCTCATTATGTTAATCTTCTCCTTAAAGTCCTTAATTATATTTATAATAGCTGTTTTTAAGTCCTTCTGAGCTACTTTTAGTATAGGAGTCATTTCTAAGTGTTTCTGTTAACTGATAATGAGTTACATTTTCCTGCTCCTTTACAGTGTTTACTTTCCAATCTATGCTGGGCATTGTAGATACTATATGTTGAGAGTTTGAATTATATTGCCTTCCTTAAAATAATATTGAAGCTGCTAACAAAAAATTATTGAGCAAGTAACCCACTGAAGCTCAGCTTGATCATGTCAAAATCTGATTTTAGGCTTTTTTAGGGTGGGCTTGGGTGGCTAGAGAGGTTCTATCTCTGGTACGTGTCTTCTTTTAGGATTTCAGTTGGATTCCAATAGTATCTCCATGCTGGCAGGTGAAACTCTATTATTTCCCAACACACTGAGACCTCCAGAATCTCTATCAGTTCTCAAGCTCTTCTTAGTTTTTCTTTGTCAGGCTTTGTAAAATTTTGCCCTGTATGTGTACAATAGCATTTGGGCAAAAAGTTAAGAGGACCCCATGAAAATCTAGTTACCTCAGCATCCCCTGATTTCTGCTGTTCTGAGTATTGCTGTCTTGTGCCACAGTTTAGAAAGTACCCCGCTTCCTCCCCAACAGAAAACTAAGGCAATGGGATCATATCTGTGTTTCCCTTGTTTCAAATACCATAGCCTCATGGTGCCTACTGTCCTATTCCTGAAGATAATTGTTTCATATATTTTATCTAGCTTTACAGTTGTTTAGGGAAGTGGGTAAATTTTATGCTTATTATTCCCTCCATGCAAAAAGTCCCTAGAAACTTTGGAAGGTTGGTTTATTTATATCTGAGTCTACCTGACATCCAAGCTGTTGCACTTTCCCCTATATAGTAGTTCCAGGATGGTAGGCTCCATATCTTAGTAAATTTTTAAAAACCAGGGGCCATTATTTGAAAATTCCACAGGTAACATCATACTCAGAGGTGGAAGATAGCTTTTTACTGAAGATGAGGAACAAGACATGGATTCCCACTTTTAAACACTTCTATTCAACCAAGTACCAGAACTTCTAGCTATAGTAATTAGGCTAAATGATAAAAGTCATTTAAATTCAAAAGGTTGGAGTAAAATTATCTCTGTTCCCAGGTGATATTCTTATGTCTATAAAACTCTAAAAATTCCATACAAAAATATCCCCTTCAAATTGATACAGCTAATAAATGAATTCAGCAAAGTTACAGGATACAAATCAACACACAAATATCAGTTGCATTTCTAGACACTAACAGTAAATGATCTGAAAAGTAAATTAAAAATTAATTGCATTTACAGCAGTATAAAAAGAATGAAATACTTAAGAATAAATTTGACCAAGGAAATGAAAGACTTCTATGCTGAAAACTTCATAACATTTTCAAAAGAAATTAAAGAAAATGGAAAGAAATTAAACAAATGGAAAGACATCTTATGTTCATGTATTAAAAGACTTAATATTGCTAAAATGCCAATACAACCCAAAGGGAGTTACAAATTTCATGCAATCCCTATAAAAATCCCAATGACACATTTGGCAGAAATAGGCCCATCCTAAAATTCATATGGAATCTCAAGAGATCTAAATAGCCCAAACAATCTTGAAAAGGAAGAACAAAGCTAAAGGAGTCATATTTTCTGGTTTTAAAATTTACTTTGAAGCTATAGTAATCAAAACAATGTGATATTAGCATAAAGACAGACATATAGACCAATGGAATAGGATAGAGAGCACAGAAATAACAAACACCTCATACATAGTGAATTTTGACAGGAGTGCCCAGATTGGTCATAGGGAAATGGCAGGGTTTTCAACCTGTGGTGCTGGAAAAAAACAGATATCTACATGCAAAAGAATGAAGGTGGACCCTTACCTTACAACCTATAGAAAAATCAAGTCAAAGTGGGTCAAAGACTTAAATGTAAGAACAGAAACTATAAAGCTCTTAGAAGAAAACATGAGGAGAATCTTCATGACATAGGATTTGGCAATGGTTTATTGGATATGCCACCAAAAACATGGGTAAGAAAATTAACATTAGAAAAATAGAATTCATCAAAATTAAAAACATTGTGTATCAAAGTACAATAACAATAGAATGAAAAGACAACACAGAATGGGAGAAAATATTTGCAAATCATATATCTGGTAAGGGATTAATACCTAAAATATATAAAGAACTCCTAAAACTCAACACAAAACAAACACACCAATTTAAACAAGGACAAAGGACTTGAATTGGTGTTTCTCCAAAGAAGATCTATGCTACATGAGAAGATGCTCGTCATCGTTAGTCATTAGGAAAATTTAGGTCAAAACTACAGTGAGATACCACTTCACACATGTTAGGATGACTATTATATATACAAAAAAAAAAGTGGTACAATGGAAAATAACAAGTGTTGGTGAAGATATTCAGAAATTTGGACCCTTATGCATGCTGGTGGGAATGTAACACAATGCAGCTGCTGTGGAAAACAGTTTGGTAATTCTTCAAAAAGTTAAACACAGAGTTACCATATGATCCAGTGAAGCCACTCATAGGTATACAGCCAAGTGAATTGAAGGTAGGGATTGAAACAAATACTTGTACATCAATGTTTATAGCAGCATTATTCACAATAGCGGAAAGGTGGAAGCAACCCACATGTCTATTAACAAAAGAATAGCTAGACAAACAGGCATATACATGGAATAGAATGTGATTCAGCCTTAAAAATGAAGGAAATTCTGACACAAGCTACAACATGGATGAACCTTGAAAACATGCTGAGTGAAATAAGCCAGACACAAAAGGACAAATATATGATTTAACTTATATGGATCTCCTGGATAGGTAAATTCATAGAGACTGAACATAGAACAGAGGTTCCCAGTGGTCTGGGGAGGGAGAAATCGGAACCTACTGTTTAATGGGTACAGAATGTTTGGAGGGCTGAAAAAATCTGGAATAGTGATTATGGTTGCATAACATTGTAAATGTACTTGATGCCACTTAATTGTACACTTAAAGATGTAAATGGTTTTAAAAAACTAGTGTTGATAGCTTTTTATTTTGTGATAAATGACATTAGAAGAAAAGACATTAGAAAATTAGGCACCTGGGTGGCTCAGTCTGTTAAGCATCCGACTTTGGCTCAGGTCATGACCTCACAGTTTGTGGGTTCAAGCCCTGTGTTGGGCTCTGTACTGATAGCTCAGAGCCTAGAGCCTGCTTCAGATTCTGTGTCTCCCTCTCTCTCTGCCCCTCCCCCATTTGCGCTCTCTCTCTCTCAAAAATAAATAAACATTAAAAAAAATTTTTTTAATGTTTATTTATTTTTGAGACAGAGAGAGACAGAGCATGAACAGGGGAGGGGCAGAGAGAGAGGGAGACACAGAATCTGAAACAGGCTCCAGGCTCTGAGCTGTCAGCACAGAGCCCGACGCAGGGCTCGAACTCACGGACCGTGAGTGAGATCATGACCTGAGCTGAAGTCGGACGCTTAACCGACCAAGCCACCCAGGCGCCCCTAAAAAATTTTTTTAAAAAGAAAAAAACCTCAAATTATCTATTCTTGCTATAAATTATTTTTACAGAAAGGACATTTTAATACTAAAAAAGAAAGAAGAAAGAAAGAAAGAAAGAAAGAAAGAAAGAAAGAAAGAAAGAAAGAAAAAAGCACATTCTCAGATTAAAACAAGAGTTCTTTACAATCAAGACACTTGGTGACCTCACACTGACTTGATATTATTCTTATTCTGCTTGGGCCTAGAAAAAAAATGTTTCTTGTACCTCCTCATGCCTGTGGGTAGGTATATCAGCATCATTGCCCATCACCTTCAAAAGGGTTTTTGAGCTGAGTTGACAACACCAGGGTGATTTTATAGTGGCATAGAGCCAGAGTGATCCTGTACAACACCTGAATTCTTTACATTATTCCTGGAATATGTACTATACACATTTTATGCTTAAATGTTTATATGTGATTTTCACAATACTGTAATCAGCTGTGATAGGCAGTGTAGGAAGGATATTCAAGAGGTATATTTCTATACCATTTGTGTGTTTTACGGTGAGCCCCATAGCACTGGTGCAATTTAAAAAGAACATTTGAAAACAGTGTTCAACTAGTCAGTGCAAGTTGAGATTGTTAACTTTCACTTTTAATATCATTTCCTCAACCTGTAAGAATATCTACAGGGGCTTCAAAGTCTGCTTCCTGTTGTAGGAGCGCCAGTTTTGGGTTTCTCTGATTTTGACACTTTCAGTAGCGAGAGGAACTTCTAAAGTGATCATCTCTTTTGATTTTTGTTAAGAGGGGGATGTTTTGCCTCTATAGTGAGTTGTCTTTGGAAGATGAACATAAGATGTTAAAACTGACCTGTCAGGAAATGAATAAGTCAACATGTCTTTGTTAAAACGTAAATTGTGGAAATACATAAATATCTACTCCTCTGTTGAACAGAAGAAATACAACTCTCATGAGCATACCTTAGCATTTGAATTTTCCTCAAGGACGGACTTCAGACAGAGAAAAGGAAGAACTCATACATGGAAGCAACATTCATACTTCATTAGCTTAACCTCAAGTGTGACCATGGCGTGGCCCTTTAGGAAGAAAGGCACAATTAGATACGGAACTACTGAACTTTGGTTGGCTCTGGATCTTACCTCCTAGACTTTCCCTCCCTGGAGACAGAGAGGGCTGTTTGTATTGTGTATTTTTATTTAGAGGGTCAGTTGGAACAAGGAAGAGAAGCTTAAACAAACTGCTCTCTACTGCCTTTTTTTGCACTAGTTTTTATATCTGAGACTAAAGACTCCATTTAATTCAAAGTGGGAACAGATTTTCAAATGTCAGGGACAGCTGTGGAGTGATTCTCTCAAAGTCCCAGGGCTCAAAATACTTGTCAGGCCTGGAGAACAAGGAGAAAGAAACTGTCCTCCAGCTGTTCAAATAGAAATCATAAAAATTGTTGCCTACAAAAGATTCCCTTTAAAGCCAGCCATTCCTCTCCTCCCCACCAACCCTACCAACTCTCCAGTGTAGAGCTTCTTTATGCCTCTTTATTTCCACCCATCCCAGTTTTCATGCTGCACCCTTAGAACCTGTGCTTGACTCTTATCTCTTTCTTTCCTCCTTTGGCTGTGTGGTATGGGGAAAGAGCATGAACTTGGAAAGGACATGTCGCGGCATACACAGGCTGATCTGCCTGCCTTGTGGTGAGTATCTTCACCTCACTGAGCCTCAGTGTCCTCACATGTGTCATGGGGATGATGGCTTTTATTTCCTGTAGTGTTGGTGATTAAATGAAGTAGTCCATGAAAAAGCTTCTGCTGTAAATTGGACATTGAGTAAGTGTGAACAAAAAAACCCCCAAATCAGAAACCCAAGCCTCCCCTCACCCTTTTCGCATCATTTCTCAGCCTCATCCCTCCTTTACTATGCTCACTCCTTAGCCAGGGGCCTGTGTCCCCTCCCACCTGAGATAATGGGATAGCTTCCCACCTGGTGTCCCTGCCTACAGTCTCTTTTTCCAAGCCCTCCTCTGTGTCATGGAGACAAGGAGTTCTGAACCCCACTAGACATTTGTCTTCTTATGCACAGAACCTTTTGTGTGTCCTTTTCTACCCTCAGGATGGTACCAAGTTTATTGGTCTAATATTATTGGCTCTTATAGTTAATTTTCCCAAAGTAGCTCCAACTTTTCCTTTCTCCACTTTCCTGTCTAACCTCCCTATTCATGCCAACCATTTGTCTTCTGTCCCCTTCCATGTAGACCACGTAGGTTCCCACCACCACCCCTTGTCCTTCCCAGTCTTTGACTTCATCTCCTTTTCTCTATTTCAAAGATACTGCTCCATGAACTTGTCTCAACTACCTGGGCTTTGGGTGATGTCTCTCCTCTGATGTCCGTTGCACTATCTCACCATCCCCGTGACATTTACTGAAGAGTGTGCTCTATTTTACATAGTGTCTGTCTCCTCATCTGGACTTAGAGCTCCTTGAGGAACTGTCAAATATAACATTAGACCTTTGAAATCTAGAAGAGTGCTCTTCACAAGACCAATAAATCTGAATTTCTGAAGAACATCAAAATAGGATGTACAGAAAGAAGGTTCCCCTGATCCCCCTGCCCTTAGCCCCCTTTCCATTCATGTATTTCTGTGTTGAATAATTGCTCACATTATTTGAACATGAGCTTTAATATTCATTTATTCTTTAAAATTTTTATTTTATTAAGCATCTACTAAGTGTTAGGCACCATGGTAAGCACTGGAGGTACAATTGTGAAGAAAGCTTTTCCTAAGTCCGTTTGCTTATAGAATCTTGATTTCAACTCACTTCTCAAGCATTTGGGGAAGGGCAGGGGTAAATTCAAGTTTTGTAGAGCCAAAAGCCTTTACCATCTTTGGATCCTCTTGAAGAAGAAGTAATAAAAAATTGCAAATACAAATGCATGTTTAAATTAAAGATTTAAAATGATAAAAGAAATAATATATTATTAAATTTAAAATCATTAAATTAAAATGTTGACAAGTATCACAAACATGGCAAAAATAAAAATAACATTTTAACTAATTAGCTCTCTGACTCTCCTTTAAGTACTTGTTTCTCCTAGAGTTTTTTGGTTTCAGTCTCCTCAGATGGCACTTTTGTAATATTTTCCTATAAAGAGATGAGGAGGATGATTCAGTCTTTCCTTTAGCGTTGTTGGTTGTTTTTTTTTTTTTTTAATTATTGATAGTTTACCAAAGAAAGGATTAGTTTCCAAGTTTGTTTTTTGGCTGATTTTTAGAATTAGTGTCATATTTGGAAAAGCATCTACTGAGTTTTTTCATATAACACTGTAAGATTCAAGGACTTTTCAATGTTTTTAATATACTGATTAATCTCTAAAAATATCTGTGACTTAGCAACACTCATAAACTATTTTGTCACCACTGTTCTCACTCAGTGGCTTCTTATAAGTTTTAGGTTATAGTTGGTCATATCCATGATTTGTGCCAAATCAGTAAGAGTTCATTCTTTTTCCATTTTGCTATGGGACTTATTCCTTTTCCTTAACTGGAATATCAAACAACCCAAAGAGCCCATTCCTTACTTTCACTCACAGTGTATTTCTTTCTCTTAATGAATTACTACTTTGGGTTTAATATAAAGAATTTTTTTTTTTTTTTGCTACAGCTTGCTTCTCAATATTATAAGAATCCTTACTAAATACATTGCTCATTTTTATAACTTTTGTATTTCATTCATTTTTGGTTGGATTTTTCTCTTAACATTTTAATATATAAATTTAATAATGACCAAAATAAATACCCCTTTTCTATATCCAAATTTGGACTTTGGTTTTTCACTTGTTTCATTGATATATTCTAAAACCTCTTGCCACTTTGCAAGTAAAACAGTGTCTTCAAGCTTTATCAAAACATTGTTTTCTTTTCAAAAAGAAAACAAAAGAGACTGATTTGTTTATAATTGTATTTGTCTAATCCTCCAGTATATATCTGTCCAAGAGAGCTTCCATTTTGACTAGGTGCCTGTAAGAATTGAAACCTTCACTCACAGTTTTAAATGTCTGATGATTGGAAACATTTTCCAGAGATTCCATTTCAAACCTTGTTTCTCTCCCATGACTCACATACTTCTATTTGGTGCTGGGGAGACTGCATAAGGCACCATCCTGTAGGCCTGAACCTTCTACTCAGTGCCAGCAGGTCAATAGAGTGGGTGGTGAGAGCATTCTTGATGCAGTTCCTGCTCCAGGGCCATCCATAGTAACTCCACACACGCACATGACTGGAAACCACAAAAATATCCTCCTCGTGGCCAAAAAAAAAAAAAAAATAGATGCTCAATTTAATCTCCCTTTAGCACCATTCCCCAAATGCCTTTGACCCCTTCACATGACCCATCAGGAAAGTAAGTATAATGGAGAGTTGGTCAGAGTGGTTTTAACCAATCCCAGGCTGATAAATTTTACAAATTATTACCTGCAACACACACTGTGGAAGCCCCTTTTAGGTGTTGGAAGGGACCATGAAAGTCCTAGAGGGTCCTAGAGCCCATTTCATTGACTTCATGATAAGTCTATTTGGCAAAGGATAGGTGTTGCCCTCTGCTGACTTCCAGGAACTTGAGTCCTTTACAACAGTGCTTCTCAGATTGAGATCCATGGACCAGAAATATCAGAGTCACCTGGGCCTCTAGGCATGCAAATTCTTGCACTCCACCCTAGGCCTACTGAATTAGAATTGACGTCTTTGGGTGGTTCTGCTGCAGGCTAAAAGCTTGAGAACCATTGCTTTAGAATTATGCTATCTAATATGGCAGCCATATTACCATGGTAGATATGGTAGCCATATCTAATATGGTAGGTATGTGGCTATTAAAATCGGTAAAAATTAAATAGAACTAAAAATTTATAGCACTATTGGACAGTGCTGAAATCAAACATTTCCATCATCACAGAAGCTTCTATTGAACAGTGCTGCTTTAAATTTTACGTCATGTGGGTTTGCTCATATCCTGACTCCCACCCACATAGGGCACAATTGTATATCTCAACTGTAGCATTTACACACTGTATCAACATTATTTATTTATGTGTGTACTTCTCCATCTGTAAAGTGAGTGAGTTCCAGGTCTCTGCATTATTCATCTTTATGTCCACAGAGCCTGGCCTGGAGTCTAGTACATAATGATTGTGAAACAAATGTTTGTATAATAAACAAATAAGTGAAATATACCAAGATAAACTATTCTTCTTGAAGGGTGGAGACATTTTTCTATGTTTCTTCTGTAATTCTAATTTGTGTGTCTATCTTATTTTACATGAGAAAGCTCTAAATTTATTATGAATGCTTTGATTTGGAGAGGACTAAATCTACTTTCATTTGAGAAAAGGCACTGGCCTTAAGTTTACACTTTTACTTGAAGGGTAAATGGGAATGTCCTTTATTTGCTGAGTCTGACTAATTTGGAGACACACTCTTCAGTGAAATAATCTTCTTTTTTTTCCCCCAGAAATCCCAGGCTGTTCTTGAAATAAATAACACAGGATGGGAAAAACATTGATAATACTGCCATTCAGTCAATAACACTAAGATAAGAGCCAAATTATTCCACCTACTTAAATCATTTTTATCTAGCTCACGAAAGGAAGATAATTTAATTTCAGGAGATTGGAAACATTGATTGAGCTGTGAGTCCCTAAGGCATTTATTAGACAAATGAGACCAGTGAAAAAGAAATGTGTTTTTCATCTTTAATTTCCATAAGAGATTTATAGTCAAACTCGGGAGAGTTGATTTTTAAAACATAACATTTCCCCCCACAATTGACATCCACAGGACATTGTAGATGAAGATGTAGCAGAGGAGCTGATGGAAGGTGGCTCTTGGGTTTTATGCTGTATCATCTCCTCTCAAACCTGCAGACTTTGTTCTGAAGCCAAAGGCTACAAAACCAAGGAGCAGCTATCACTCCTATCTATTGCTTTTTGAATTGCACAGACCTTCAACAGATTAATTATAACTATTATTACAGGGCACACCAGCTACACATGATTATTTCTATCTAGGATGAAACAGATGCAAAATTTTTAAAAATTCAGTTCTAATACCCATCTCAATTTGGGCTTAGTGGATATGAGAACAGAGAAGAATTTGTCTCAGTGCACTCAGCCTTTTTCAGATCCTAACTGTAATAAATGAAACAAATGATCTTATAGAATCAGTCACCTCCTTCCTCCCCATGAGGTTGTATTCATGCCAATCTAGCCATTTCTTCACGGAAACCCCAGCCCATCCAGCATTTTTCCAATTCTAGCTATGGTTATTTGTATATATTTGCTTGCACCAAAGGTGAGGCATCCTCATAAGGGTAAGGAAGATTGGCAGTGGGGGAGGGAAGAGAATCCCGTGCAATTCCAGACTGGACCCAGCATGTGCTCTAAAGAGAGGAGGATGCATTGGCTGAGGGGGGGGCACCCCTGGGCATTACTGCTCAGGTGGGTCACTTCAGCCCTGCTCTTTAAAAGAAAGTTTAGGATTTTCTTCTTTTTTTATATGAATATTTTTCTTATTTTAATACATTTTTACTTATAGTATCATATAAGAAAATTAAGAAAATTGGAAAATATCTAAGATATTTAGAATTGGTTTTCTTGTGCTTGGAGTCCTTTGTCAACACCTTCCCTGGTTTTCACTCAGATGTTTCACTGCTGCCAAGTGTGAACAGGGACAGAATAATGAAGTAAGAACCAAGTGTCATGTAGCTCCATTTCTAGGAAGTGAATTCTGACCCCAAAGACAGAGGTCTAGACCCATTCATAGGAGGTGGGAAGGTGTATTGGAAGAATACACATTTTAGGGACAGGTGGACCTGGCTTCAAAGCCCAGCTCTGCCTCTTTAGAAGGTATTAACTGACCTCTCTGAGCCTTAGTTTCACTAGTTATAAATGTTGAAGTAGTGTAATAATAGCTTTTAAAGTTTCTAACTCAAAATATCATGCCCCTACTATCTCATTAAACTAAGTTTCCCCCACTGTTCTCTTTATGCACAAATATATCCCAGTAACCCATAGGTCGTGCTATGCTATTTGGCTATTGGTTCACATCTAATTTGTCTTTCTACCCAATCAGATTTTTTCCAAGTGTGGACATGATTTTGTACACAAACACAATTATAGTGACTCTTCTGACCAACAGGCCCTCAATCTGGTCTCTGGGCATTCCTGCTTAGCCCTTCTTAGGTTTCTAAGGGGGGTGTCAAAGATGGTTGAATCCCTTTTATCTGCTCCTCCTCATTGAAGCACAATTACAAGCTCTGGAAATAATGCAAGAGATATCCAAAGAAAAACTTTGAATGAGAGAAAAAGATGAATTTGTTAGGGATCCCAGGACTGGAGGAACAACATAGAGGCAGGGCATCTTAAGTTCCCCAGCCAACAAAAGAAAGCCATCCAGACTTGGCATTTTCCATCTCTCATCCTACCAATGGAAAGCAGCCCCAGGAAGCTGATTCCTCCCCCACATTAAAGAGGAGCCCCTCTGTCTACATTCAGTGTGCTCAATATCACTAGCCATTGGGTATCCCACAAACAATAAGCAGACAGGCAAAATATTCTTCCTTGACAGAGAATAGAATCTATGAATTTGAGGACAGAACAATAGAATTCACTCAATATGAACAACAGAGAGAAAAATAGCCTGGCATAAATGAATGGAGCATCAGGGAGTATGAGACTCTAAAAAAGATTCAACACTTGTACCATCAGAATCTGAGAAGTCTGAGACAGTGGGCTGGAAGAGGATTTGAAGAAAAAATAGCTGAAAACTTCCCAAACTTGGCAAAGGGCACAAAGGAACAGATCCATGAAGATGAGAAAACCCCAAACAGGATAAGCCAAAAGAAATTCATGTCAACATGCCATAATTAAACCTTTGAAAACTAAAGACAAAGAAAATATCTTGAAAGCACATCAAGCAACACATTATCTGTATGTAACACCAATTCAAATGAGAGTGGACTTCTCTTCAGAGACCTTGGAGGCCAGAAGGAAGTGACATAATATTTTTAAAGTGCTGAAATGAAAAGATGTCAATCACAAATTCTTTATCTGGTAAAAGTATCCTTCAGGAATAAAGAAGAAATAAAGACATTCTGAGACAAAAGAGGACTAAAGGAATGTGTTGTTACTGGACCCACCCCTAAAGACTGGTTGAAGGAAATTCTTCATGTAGAAATGATTTTAAAAAAAATTATGGATCACCAGGAAGGAAGAGGAAACAAAGGAAAAAGTAGAAATATAGGTACATGAAATAGATTATTCTTTTCTTCAGGAGTTTTGCAAATTGTGTAGTAAAGATTTTACCTTACCTAAAGAGAAGTCTGGCCTTTGTACTTGGCCCCTGGAGGTAATCTCTAAGTCTTTGGAATGTCCTACCTGACAAGAGTGCTTTTGTTTATCTGGGACCTTGGGTCAAATCAGACAGTCTATGCTAAACGTGATTTATGGCAGGGGGCCTTGGGAACTTGGTATTAGCTCAACTTCTGCAGGAGCTGGAGACTAAGGTCAGCCATCCAGCTTACATAACCAAGTCTCAATAAAATCTCTGGGCCCTAAAACTCAGATGAGCCTTCCTGATTGACAATACTCTGTGAATATTGACATACATCATTACTAGGGCAAGTTAGAGTTCTCCATGACTTCACTGGGAGATAACAACTGGATCCCACACTCACCTGGACACACCTGGACTCCACCCCAAGTACTTCTTTTCTTGGTTGAATTTAATTTGTATCATTTTGCTTCAATAAACACTAACTGTGAGTATAATAGTCTTTAGTATGTTCTGTGAGTCTTTCTAGCAAAATATCAGGTCTCCCACAGTCTTGGAAGTGCCCAAACTAGCAGTTAGTGTAATAAGGAAATGTGGTCTCAGGAACCGGCAAATCTGGAGTCAGTGTCAGAAGTTGGGGACTCCTGGCTGCACAAATCATAGTAGAGGACTGACACAAAAATTATAACACCATCTTATACTCAAGATAATAATATTTAAAAATGAGGAAGGCAGAGAGGCATAAATAGCGCTCAGGTTTCTACATCTCATTCAAAGTGTTTATACTGCTAGCAATCAACTGCTATAAGCCACATATGTATGACACTCAGAGAAACCACTATAAAAACAAGATAAAGAGATACACTCAAAGACATCAGAAATAAAGATGTAACCCTAACAAGTGTCCATGTAGCCCACAGGAAGAAGGTAAAAGAGAAATAGGAAAACAAGCAAAACAAAAAAGAGAAACAAAGAAAATAAGCAAATAATTAAATGGCAAACTTAAACACTAACATATAAGCATTTACTTTAAGTATATTTTTTTGATAGAGACAGAGCATGAGCAGGGGAGGGGCAGAGAGAGAGGGAGACACAGCATCCAAAGCAGGCTCCAGGCTCTGGCCATCAGCACAGAGCTCGACACAGGGCTCAAACTCACAAACCATAAGATCATGACCTGAGCTGAAGTCGGACACCCAACCGACTGAGCCACCCAGGTGTCCCTGCATTTACTTTAAGTACAAACGGTCTAAATATATCAGTTAAAAGACAGAGATTGGCAGAGTAGATTAAAGAAAAAAAAATAATGACCAATTTATATGTTGATTCCAAGAAACTCACTTCAAATTCAATGACATAAGTTGAAAATAAAAGGATCAGAAAAATATATTTCATTAAAACATTAATATAGAAATCAGGAGTGGCTACATTACTGTTTGATAAAGTGGACTTCAGAGCAAAAAAAATTACCAGAGAAGAAGACATTACAAAATAATCTACCAACAAGACATAATGATAGTAAATATATATGCACCAAAATCAAAGTCTCAAAATACATTAATCAAAACTGATAAAGCTGACAAGAGACATGGAAAATTCATAGTTGCAGACCTCAACATCACCTTCTCAGCAACTGACAGAACTAGTGGACAGAAAATCAGTATGGATATAAAATATCTGGACCACACTATCTAATCTACAGAATCTAGTTGCCATATATAGAACATTCCATCCAACAAATAGAAAATACACATTTTTTAAACTCTCATAGAATATTTACCAAGATATATCATAAAACTGGGCCGTGAAATAAAACTCAGCAAATTTCAAAGAAACTATACAGTTCTCTGACCATAATGGAATCAATCTAGAAATCAATAACATAACGACAGCAGGAAAATCCTTAAAATTGGAAAATGGAAATTAAACAAAATGCTTTTAAATAATCCATAGATCAAAGAAGATGTCTCAAAGGAAAAATTTAAAAACACAGAACTGAATGGAAATGAAAATACAAAATACAAAATACAAAAAAAAAATGTGAAATGCAGTTAAAGCAGTACTGTGAGGGAAATTATAGCACTAAATATTTTCATTAGAAATGAGGAGAGGGGTGCCTGGGTGGCTCAGTCAGTTAAGCGACTGGCTTTGGCTCAGGTCATGATCTCATGGTTTGTGAGTTAGATCTCCATGTCCAGCTCTGTGCTGACAGCTCAGAATCTGGAGCCTGCTTCAGATTCTGTGTCTTCTTCTATCTCTGTCCCTTCCCCACTCACGCTCTGTCTCTCTCTGTCTCTCAAAAAATAACTAAATATTAAAAAAAAAGTTAAAAACAAAGAAAAAAGAGAAAGAAATGAGAAGAGGTCTTGAAACAATAATCTACATCCCTACTATAAAAAAACTAGAAGAATAGCAAGATAAAGCCAAAACAAACAAAGTGTAGAAAATAATAAAAAACAGGTATCAATGAAATGAAAAATAGGAAAATAATAGAGAAAATCTATGAAATAAAAAACTGACTCTTTGGAAAAAATCAATAATATTTAAAAAATCTCTAGCAAGATTGATGAAAATAAAAAGTGTGAAGATATCAATTACCAATATCAAGAATGAAATGGGAGACATCACTACAAATCCTGCAGCCATGGTAAAGATAACAAGGGAATGCTATGAACACTTTGTGCTCATAAATTGAAAACCTTCCATAAATGTCCTTTCCTTGAAAATAACAAACTACCAAAATTCAACTAAGGTAAAACAGCTAATTTGAATATACCTCTCACTTTTAAAGAAATAGAATTTGCTATTAAAAGCATCCTGAAAAAGAAATCCTTAGGCTCAGATGTATTTAGGGTCCTCAAGACCACACCGAGGATAACGAGTGGGACTCATGGGACCCAGCATATTGTACTCATGGTTAAGATTTATTACAGCAAAAGGATACAGAGTAAAATCAACAAAGGGACAAGTACTTGGGGTGAATTCTAAGGAAACCAAGTATAGGCTTCCAAGAGTCACTTCCCAGTGGAGTCAAACAGTTCTTAATTCCTCCAGCAAAGAGTTATGATACCACATGTGAAGTTCACCTGAGCCTAGATGGCCAGGATTTTTTTTTATCAGGGTTGCTCATCTAGGTACACAGTGCCTGTGTGACTGACCATAGTCACTAAAATTCCAGATGCCTGGAAGGAAAGTAGTAGTTTAACACAAACCACACCACACTGTTTAGGGAGTGCTCTTAGCAGTTAGGGAAAGGGGTACATAACTTTGGGAAACTATTTACCACCCAGATTTCCAGACACCAGGCAAGGGTCAACCTTGCAAGCAGGTCTTACAAGGATCACAGCCTTAGGTCTGCAATGTTAACTATTTTCTGCACACTGGAGAATTCCAAAAAACAACTAAAGGAAAATTAAAACCAACTTTACACCATCTCTTCCAGAAAATACAAGAGAAGGGAGCACTTCCTGGTTGATTTTTTGAGGCCAGTATTATCTTGATACCAAAACCAGGGAGATAGTACAAAAGAAAGAAAACTATATAGAACAGTATTTCTCATGAACTTAGATACAAAATCCTCAACAAAATATTAGCAAACTGAATCCAATAATGTATAAAAGTAATTGTATATCAGGACCAAGTGGGATTTATTACAGCTATGCAAAGGCTGGTTCAACATTTGAAAATCAACGAAGTAGTCTATCATACCATAATCAAAAATCATATCATGTCAATTGATGTAGGAAAAAAATAACCCCTTTTATGATAAAACCTTTTAGCAAGATAAAAAATGAAGGTGAATTATAGCAACTTAATAAAGAGCATCTACAAAAAACATATGGCCTGAAACATACTTAATGGTAAAACACTGGATGCTCTCCCTCCAAGATCAGAAATAAGGCAAAGATGTCTGCTCTTACTATGCTTATTCAGCACAGTACTGGGAGTTCTAGCCTCTGGAATTAAGCAAGAAAAAAAGGGGGAGGAGTAAAGATTGAAAAAAAGAAGCTATTTGCAGATGACCTAATTGTCTCTGTAAGAAATCCCAGAGAGTCATGTATAAACTGAACTTAGAAACACAGTATCATTTATAATCGTTTGGAAGAAGATGAAATGCTTAACGATAAGTGTAAAAATTACATATACAGTCTGTAGGCTGAAAAAAATTTTTAAATGTTTTATTTATTTTTGAGAGAGAGAGAGAGAGACTGCAAGTGGAGGAGGGGTAGAGAGAGAGGGAGACAGAATCCGAAGAGGCTCCAGGCTCTGAGCTGTCAGCACAGAGCCTGACACGGGGCTTGAACTCACAAACCATGAGATTATGACCTGAGCTGAAGTCTGACACTTAACTGCTGAGCCACCCAGGTGCCCCTGTAGACTGAAAAATTTTTAAATGCTGATAAAAGGAAGTGAAGAAGTTCATAAACTGGAAGACTCAACATAGCAAAGATGTTAATTCTACCTAAACTGACCTATGGTTTTAAGAGAATATGTATCAAAATCAGCAAGGCAACTCTAAAAAAAATTATTTATTTATTTTGAGAGAGAGAGAGAGAGAGAGGTGGAGGGAATGCATGCATACAGGGAGGGGCAGAGAGAGAGAGAGGGAGAAAGGAGAATCACAAGCAGGCTCTGCACCGACAGCCAAAATCGAGTTAGATGCTTAACCAACTGATACACCCAGAGGTCCTGACAATGTAATTTTTTATAGAAATAAAGAAGTTTACTCTAAAATTTATATGGAAAGGCACAGACCTTAGAAAACTAGGTAAAACAATCCTGACAAAGAATAGAGAGGGGGGGGCGGGAATCAATCTTTCTGATAGTAAGTCCTACTCTCTAGCTATGCTAGTCAAGACTTGTGAGGAATGGGTGGGAGTTAAACATATAGATCAAAGGAAAAGAGTACAGAGCCTGGACAAAGATCCACAGAAATACTCCCAAGTGGTCTTAGAAAAGGTACAATGGCCATTCGATGGAGGAAGGATAGCTTTCCAACAAGTGGTATTGAACAAATGGACATCAATAGTCAGGAATACACACACAGACTGACCTAAATCTGGTACCATAAAAACTAACCAAAATGGATCATGGATTTAAAGGTAAAAATAACCACGGGGCACCAGGTGGCTCAGTTAGTTAAATGTTAGACTTTGGCTCAGACCAAAGTTCAAGCCCTGAGTCAGGCTCTCCACTGTAAGTGCAGAGCCTGCTTCCAGTCCTCTGCCTTCCTCTCCCTCTGCCCCTCCCATGTGCGTTTGTTCACTCTCTCTCAAAAATAAATAAACATTAAAAAAATAAAGGTAAAAAAAGATAAAAACTGTAGAGAAAATTGGATAAAATGTTCAGGATCTAGGGCTAGGCAAATAATTTTTAGGCTTGAGGTCAAAAGCCCAAATCATGAACATATTGATAAATCATGGACATACTGATAAATTGGGCCTTATGGAGCTTAATAACCTTTTGTTATGGAAAATTTTCTATAAAGAGGATGAAAAGACAAACTACAGATGGAGAGAAAATATTTGCAAACAACATATCTGACAAATGATTAGTATCTAGAATATACAAAGAACTCTCAAAACCTGACAGTAAGAAAAAGAACAATCCAATTAGAAAACAGTCCTAGGACATGAAGAGATATTTCACTGAAAAGGATATGCAGAAGATATGCAGTTAAAAAGTAAGAATGTTCAACACCATTAGCTAGCATGCTCTACTAAAAACACTAATGTTCATAGCAGTTTTACTTAACAGCCAAATCTTGGATCAGCCCAGATGTACTTCAACAGGTGAATGGTTAAGCTTCCTGGAGTACTTACAAACTCTGGCTTGGATGAATCTCCAAGGGAATTATTCTGGGTAAAAAAGAAAATCCATCCTGAAAAATCACAAACTGTATTATTCCATTCATATAATATTTTTGAAATGACGAGTTTTTAGAAATAGAGGCAGATTAGTGGTTGTCAGGGGCTTGGAGAGATGTGGGTGTGGTCATAAAAGGGCAACAATAGGGAAACTTGAGGTGGTGGAAATGCTCAGTATCTTGACTGGGGTGGAGGATGGATGAACCTACAGGTGATAAATTGCATGGAATTAAACACATGCTATCCCACTGACATGCACATTCACACACACTCACAGGAGTGCAAGTAAAATTGGAGAAATGTAAATAAGATCAGCGGGTTCTATCAATGTCACTATACTGGTTGTTGTATTATACTGCAGTTTTGAAAAATGTTGTCATGGGGGGGAAACTGAGTAAAACATGCATTAAGTCTCTTAACACACATGAAGTCACAACTGCATGTGAATCTACAATCATCTCAATAAAAATTTCAACTAAAAAAAAAAGAATACATAGACTTCCCTACTAAAATATTGTGTTTGGGTAGCTCTAACAAGATCCCTGTGTCTTCAAAGACAGAGAATTTCCTGTACCCTACACTTCTACAATTAGAGGGCCATTCTGGTGGCTTTCTTGCTTGATACTGCTGGCCAACGTTAAATTCAGGTTTTTTTTCCAAAAGCAAATGAAAGTAAAACAATTGAAGTTCCTCTCCACTTGGCATCTGCACATTATTATTGCTTTCTAAATCTTAATGGAAGAAGAGAATAGCAGTTTGATAAATCATGCCTAATATACCAGAAAACTCCAGGTACCAAGCCCTCTGGCTCTGGCAGATGCTAGTCGGGAACCCCCTAGTGGCTATCTGGCTGGTCTGCAATTTCTCTCAAGGCTCCTGGAAGTGCAGCAACTCCAATATCTGGAGGGCCACATAATGAATAATTTAGAGACTTTTTTTAATGCAGGCCCTACTTGAGTCCAAATTTAATGTAGTAGTGTGGGGCAACCAGGGTGAACCAAGAGGCATGTTTGGCTGGCTTGGCTTAGCTGATGTTGTGAGGCAGGAGCTTGCTCTGTTCTGCATCTGGGTCAGTGGGAGCTGCTGTGGCATGTCAGGGCTGGCACTTTCAGACCCTGGGCTCTAGTATAATTTTCCTCAATCAGGCAACATGTGGAAATTAGAATTGATGAAATTGTGTTGTAGCCTAGGCAAGCGGAGGTATCTAATACCTTCACCAAGCTGCACTGTGGCAATCCATTCAACCTCAGAGAGGAACATCTGAAGAGACAAATTGAAGTTCTTGACCAATACATTTAGTGGACATTGGACAGAGTTTACTGTTACTGGAAAATAATGAAGTGGAAAGGACATGGCAGGGGCAGTAGGGAAACTTTAGGACACGGTGTCAAACAAAAGATTCTGTTCCAGGAAATCACCCAAGTGCCTCTGAAGAGAGCCTTCACCATTCTGTCTATCCATCCATTTTGGTGCATTCATCCCAGGATGCTATTTTGACCATAGGAAGCCAGATGGATCTGGCACAGGATGGAGAGGTGGAGGTGTTGGAAGGCAGCAGATGAGTCACTTAACACTTCCTCAGAAATAGTTAGAAGTGCTCAAATAAAGGACCCCCCCCCCCGAGATGGTGTTTTGAGCAGCTTTGGTAGTAGTGCTGTCTAGTGCTGTGTGTGGGGACCAGTGTCTGGCATTATTATGCTGAATGAATCATAATTAGTGTACTATAAATTTAAAGTTGAGACCAAATAGCCCATGAACTATAATGCAAAAGTCCTCTGGAATTACATTTTTACAAGATTTTAAACAAGCTTCCCACTCCTGCCCTCACCCTCCACACTGCTTAAACAAGGATAAAGTTGCCTTTCTAACCCAGAATTTCATAAAAAGGGAAACACTCAGTAGGAACCAAGTTCTACTAAGTGCAAAGTTCAAAAAAAAAAAGTCTGAAAAAAAAAATCCAAAAAGTGGAAGTCCAAAAATATCTCAAAGAAACGATGGGTAAGACATAATCTCTGTCATCAAAATGTTATAATGTAGTTGGGAAGATGCATCACATACACAAGAAAAGTTAACTAGAAATACAGGGAAGTGGAAATGCTCCACATATGCCATAACCAGCAAACAGGTACACAGGGAGATGAGGTAGGGATCATTCCTTCACAGAAGGCCAGGGAGGGAGGTGGGTTTGTGGAAGGATATAAAGGAGTCATCAGTTAAGAAGAAGAAATAGAGCAGTACAGAGAGTAACCGCTTGAGCAAAGAGGCAAAGGCAGTGATCAGTTAGGAACTGTGGTGTTGGCTGTGTGTGGCAGAAACCCAGCATGTGGCTTAATCTGATTGGAGTATTAATTTTCTTATATAATTAGTCTCAAGGTGGGCAACTCCAGCTCAGCTTGGGTACCTACATTCAGTGCAAGAAAGGGTGTAGTGCAGAGGCGTGTCCCAGTGGAGTCTGCCCCCTTTCATGAAGCTGCTAAGGAAACATCACCCAGAGACCTCTGCATCCTCCCAGAAATGTGTTAATGTGGACTTACCCACCCACACATGCTGGAAGCACTAGCTGTGCACACTATCACCCAGAATAAAACAGAGGCTCTATTGGTAAAGAAGATGCAGAGACTGGATGGTGGGCAGACACAGGTAGAAAAGGGCAAGGCATGTTGCGATGTTAACACTGGAGTGGAGTAAAAGTCTGTACAATGGTTTCTGTGTGGTGCAGTCCATTGTTTTCCAATTCTTCATACATTTCCTTTCATTATGGCAAGAGATTGGCGTGTAACATACGGGGTACATTTTATCGATCAGAAGCTTTGCGTGGTTATTCATTGTCCCTTCTCCTTTTCCAGGTCAGAAGGGGCCCCTCTTGGCTGGAATGTACGTTCAAGTGTTTCCAGTGCACACCTTTACAGTCTCAAGAACTTCGGCCAAAGGCTCTGATTATGTCCTGACTTTGTCAATATGGCCTCAGTTTATTGATGCTTGCACCTCTGTTCCCTGCAATATCTCCCACTTCTTCAAGTACTTCTGGGAGGTGTCAGGAGAATTTTAAGATGAACTTATGAATCCTCCCATGGTTTCCATGTTGCTCTCCCAAGTGACCAGCATGTTTTCACTCATCACTGCCCTTCTAGGTACTGTAGTTTCTCATGCTTTCATGATAGCCAACCAAGGACTCACAGCTGTACTTATGCTCCATTGTGGTTGGGGGGAAGCAGCCCTTTCATTCTTACAGCCTCTTTCAGTCTATATGTCTGGTGATGGATTTATGATGGTAGATTAATAAGTGATTTTTTTAATGTTTATTTATATTGGAAGAGAGAGAGTGTGCATGCCCTCATGAGTAGGGGAGGGGCAGAGAGAGAAAATCTCAAGCAGGCTTTGCACTGTCATTGCAGGGCCTGATGCAGGGCTCGATCTCACAAACTATCAGATCATAACTTGAACAAAAATCAGGAGTCAGATACTTAACCGAGGCACCCAGGCCCCTAGTGATTTTTTATAAATAGCACATATCAAAATTATATAGTAAGTGAAACAATACAAGAGAACATCGTGTCAGGATGAGTTGGGTTATGTTTCAATAACACATTTGCCAAAAATCTCATGGGTTTGAAACAGTAAGAGTTTATTTATCAACTACTCAAACTACTCAACTCAAAGTTGAGGAGGATTCAGAGTTGTGCTCAGTTAATTGTACAGAAACAATTTAACCATCTACCCTGAATCATAACTTCCCTTTAATGACTCAGGTTTTGTTATGAGCTCAATCTTGGTAAACCTGGCTTATTTCCCACTGAGAGTTAGTTTCTCATAAGAAATCCTTTGGTAACTCCTGAATAGAGACCTCAACACTGCAGTGTGTAGTGAAAGGTTAGAGATCATGCTGACATGTCTGGTATACAGATAAGCTAAATCATTTTAAACCAATCTATTCTTTCACTCAATAACTAGTCTTTATTTGGTTCCAGGTGCTGGCCTTTGTAATAAATACACGAAGAAGATCCTAAGATAAGAAAACACGATCATTGACCCCAAAAAGCTAACAGATTGGGGTCCATTTCCTCCCCACCTGCTCTTCTCCATCTATCCCTTGGGTCTAATTTTTCTCCCTGAGATTATACGAAAATACTAGTGTAGAATTTGGAGGCTCCTTATTTGCCCCAAAGCAGACACCCTTCCATTTCCCCAAACCTGAAACCTTGCATTAGTCATATTGCCCCTGTTTCTCTAACTTTCACATCTAATCTTCAAATCCTTCTGAGTGGTTTTTTTTTTTTTTTTGGATTTTTTCTATTCTTTCCAAACCCCAAACCATTAATTCATAATTTCATAGTTGACTCATTGCATTAAATTCTAACAGGTCTTCTCTCCTCAGTCTATAGTGTTTCTCTTTTCCAGATCATTTAATATAAAGCCTCCAAACAATTCTTTTTAATGCTTTACACCACTGGCTTTCAAAGTCCCTCACTAATGTCTCCTTACCCCGTATCATTTTCTTATCCCCTTAGGGGAACGCTCCCTCTGTCCACACTGATCTTCTTGTCTTCTGCACATTCCTTGCTCTTTCCTACACTTCCTCATGTGCCAATATTTTCATCTGGTGTATATTCTTTTCACTTTTCTACTAATCCTTGTCTTTGTTTCCTATGAAGCCCAGCTGGAAATACCATTCTCCATTGATTGATTTCTCCCATCTCCTTATTCCTTGGCCACAGCACAAGCATGCAATTTGAAGTATATTATTGTGCATTTGTTGAGATGCCATTTTATATAAATGTTTAACATTGCTTTCCCATGGTGTTTTTTTCTTTCCTGTGTTGGGGAAATAAATATGTCTCCCATTAATTTTTAGTCTCATGTTATACTTGGTTCAACACACTTAACTCAGCAGGTTTTGAATGAATGTTATTGACTGATTGATTGAAACATTTGACTCAGTCTACAGTCTAACCCCTTTTGTTCTGTTTTCTTAGTGAGTCCTCAGTTAGCTAAAACATCATGGCCCTTCAGTTGTGACTTCAGTTCCTCAAAGGTGAGTTAACTTCACACAGAGAAAAGATCTGTTATGTGCCCACCTGGTGTGCTTCCCTTTTCCAACAATCGCTATAAAGAAAGTCATCTTAGGAAACTTGTGTAAGGGAGTGTATGAGAGTCAGCATAAGTCCACTGCTCCTATTAGATGTATGGTTTAAATACATCTTGTGATGGATTTATGATGATGGATTAGTAAGTGATGTCTATAAATAGCACATTTTAAAATTATATAGTGAGTAAGACAATACAAGAGACAATTCTGGTGTCAGGATAGGTTGGGTTATGTCTCATTAACACATATGCCAAAAATCTCAGAGGTTTAAAACGGTAAGGGTTTACTTTTCAACCACACAACTTCCACTGAATGATGGGTGACTCTTAGAGCAACCATCCTCTACGTCGTGACTCAGTAACTCAAGATGCTGCCACCATCTTGTAATGCTTTTCCCAACAATCACCAAAGCTAAGGAAGAGAGGGCCGGAATGTTAAGCACTGGCTTCTAAGTGCTTTGACTCAGAAGGGACACAAATCAATTCCATTCATAGCCTATTGGCTAACATGTCACATGGCTCTACCTAATAATAAGAATGTGGATATTTGGTGCAAGTAAATATCTCTATCCAGATACAATTTTGCTTCAAAGAACTGACACAGATTTCAAAGTTATCTAATAATCTTGGCTTGGCTGAAGACTAGAACAATATTCTCCATATATCCTTCCAAAATAGTACAGCTGGCCCTTGAGCAATGTGGGGGTAAGGCATGCTGACCCCTTGCATAGTTGAAAACCTGTGTATAACATTTTACTTTTCCCAAATTTAACTACTAATACACTGGTGTTGACCAGAAGCCTTGCCAATAACATAAACAGTCAATAAACACATATGTTGTATGTAATATGTATTACATACTGTAGTCTTTCAATGAAGTAAGCTAAAGAAACTGTTAAGAAAATCATGAGGAGAAAATACATGTACAGTATTGTATTTATTGAAAAATATGCATGTTTATAAGTGGATCAACACAATTCAAACCCATGTTGCTCAAGGATCTACTGTACTTGTAACCACAATTGCTCCTCCAAAGAATAACAAAACTTATGTGGAGTTATGGTAAAGAATACTGGCTAAAGATAATAATTAATTCTTGCTTGGTCAACTTTTTGTTCCCTAAATAAATCATGACACTCAGTGCTGTCAAGCATGGCCTTACTCTGACAGTAATGACATTTTCTTTTCATCATTCTTTGTGTCCACAATAAATGCTCTATGAGAAGTGGGAGTGTTTTTTTTATGGTACAGAGGGTTTTCTTATTTATGAAATTAAAAACTTCTTATTGAATTTTATCTCTTTCAAAGGAATATATATACATATATATCTCTATCTCTATCTATCTATCTATCTATCTATCTACCATCTATATAGCTATCTAGCTATCTATATATCTGGAAGGCTTATCGCCCCATATCCCCCATTCAGATTCCTACTCCCTATTTTAAATGTTCAGTTGTGGCTTTTTTTGAGGATATATTTTCAAACATATAAACAGCCAACTTATACTTCTATTTCTTGATTGTCTCCCCTAGGTTTGAATGTATGCATTAAATTATTATCATTGGAGATGAAGAGTGGGAGCTCAAACTCACCTACTTTTTTCACATGTACTGTCTTGCTTGCCCCTACATCCCAATAAAATCATAAATAGTGCTTAGTAAATTATCAGAATTTGTATTATTATGACCACAGAAACACTGTTTATAACTGAACCAAGTAGTACGGTCTAATATTTCTTTTAATGTCCAACTTTATTTTTTCCCGGAGTTTGTAATTGACTTACTTTTAATTATTTTTGCCCCTCTGGTTTTGTTTCACTATCAATAATTCATTCCCATTCAACCAAAGACTTCCCTTTCATCCCTTCAACAACCTTCACCGGATTCATTTTCTAGAAGAGAACCTACAGAAGATCTCTGTGCCTCATCCTACTATCCTCTCTTTCTTACCTCCAGGGCTGGGAGCTTACAAACTACATTTTTCCAACTCCTTTGCTAGCTGAATTCTACTGAAGTCCGCCAACTGGAGCCATTCACAGAAATTAGAAGGTGTGAAAAGCTAGAAGTCATTATGTTTATGGCAGGCCCTCTCTCAGCAACAGTGTCAGAGATTCCAACTCAGTGACAGCAGAGGATGACTGTTGGCTCCTCCGATACTGCCAACAGTTCCAATACTACTACCAGCAGCTATAGATGAGTAGGTTCCTGTTGGGAGTAGCCAGCAGCTTATGGAGCTGCCCACAACAGCATAGGGTGAGGGGTGTGGGCTACATGCACACTGGCTCCTACAGAGGGTGGTAGCAGCCTTCTGCAGTCCTGGATTTCTGGAAAAACCACTTTCCTCTTTTGCCCTTCCAGTCTTTATAACAATTTGGTAACCTAATTCCCCATATTAAATCTCCTTCATTTTGAAATACCTACAGTTGTTTCTGTTTTCTTCTTTAAAATTTTTTTTAAATTTTTTTTAACGTTTTATTTATTTTTGAGACAGAGAGAGACAGAGCATGAACGGGGGAGGGTCAGAGAGAGAGGAAGACACAGAATCTGAAACAGGCTCCAGGCTCTGAGCTGTCAGCACAGAGCCCGACGCGGGGCTTGAACTCACGGACCGTGAGATCATGACCTGAGCCGAAGTCGGACGCTTAACCGACTGAGCCACCCAGGCGCCCCTAAATTTTTTTTTAATATTTACTTATTTTTGAGCAAGAGAGAGAGCACAAGTGGGGGAGAGGCATAGTGAGCCAGAGAAACAGAATCTGAAGGAGACTCCAGGCTCTGAACTGTCAGCACAGAGCCTGATGTGGGGCTTGAACCCATGAGCTGTGAGATCATGATCTGAGCTGAAGTCGTTCACTTAACCAACTGAGCCACCCAAGTACCCCTCTGTTTTCTTTAGAAGCTGATGGATATAGCCATGACTGTAAGAGCATAAGAGAGCAGGAAATAAAACACACAAGTAACTAGGTTTGTGAGTGTGCTTTGGTAATAAGCCTCTTTAGACCAGTACTATCCAACAGAAATACAGCATAAGACATATTAAAATTTTTTTCTAGCAGACACATTTTTCAAAAATAAAAAGAATCAAATGAAATTAATGATATATTTTATTTAACCCAACATACCCAAAACATTACCACTTCCACATGTAATATTAATGAGATATTTGACATGCCTTTTTTTCTTTCCTATAAATCTTTGAAATCCAGTGGGTTTTTTTTTGCACTTAGAGCACATCTCCAGCAGACTAGCCACACCTGAATCTCAATATCTATGTGTGGGTAAGGCTCCTGTACTAGACTGTGCAATTTCACATCCATAGAGCTGATATGGCACCCTCACCTCCCATCAACCCAAAAACAGTCTGAAATGCAGTGATCTTGTGCCTCAAAACTCCGACCAAGAGGATTCCTCACACTGTGGGTTGCTGAGATCCCTGAACTGTGAGGAATGAGCAAGGACCAGACAGCAGTGCCCAGTGCCCCAGCCCTTTGCTTGGGTTGACGCTTTACTATCACCATCTTGAAATTCTTAACGATTTGTAAACAAGAGACCTCATGTTATCCTTTAGCACCAAGCCCCTCAAATTACATTGCTGTTCTGTCTTTTGGACTGATCTTGCGGTTTTCTTTCTATTTTAAAACAATTTTAATCTTTTGGTCTTTGTGTTTGACTTTCTGGGGGCTTCCCTATTCTAAACTTTCTATTCTAACTCTGCCTTTGAACCTTTCATCATTGCTATCATATACATATTTTTTAATCTCCAAGAAGTCCTTTCAAACCTCTGAATATTCCTTTCTTCGTGGTATCTTCTCTTCAGGTATGTAGTATACACTTATTTCTCATTCTCCTGAGAGTATTATTGGTATTTTCTTGAAGTTTCCTTTTGTTTATTATATTTTCTCTAAGCTCCTCCTTCTTTCTGTTTTGTTTGGGCTCAATATTTTATAGTAGCAGTAAAAGTAGATGCATTTGGTTTGGAAAAGACTAAGGACTTTTATCCCCTGAAGTAAGTGAGAATGACAAGGTAGGAGATGATGCAAACATTTTAAGTGAGAAAGAGGCAACATTGGGGACACTCACGTGAGGCAAACTTCATCTCCGGAAAGAAGAATTTGTCTTGCAAACTGTGAGGTATTGTAAGGGCAAGAGCTGAAGACAGGAAGGAAACATTTGGAATATCTGCAATGCAGGAGTCAACAAACGTTGAAAGCACTGAGTGGTAGTGAGGGCTCCTCTAAAGTCCAATAGGCGCAATTTGCTGCTGGCCCGGTCCCCAGCGTGGTGACCTCCCGTTAGTCTTGGCTCGATGAGGTGCTGGAAAAGAACATGCAGCTCGGGATGTCAGCCAAGATTAGGGTGAGGGGTAAAGAGGGGAGGAACGGGGGAGGGGTCAGAGTGTGAGACAGAAAGGGAGCCGAGGAGGATGAGGCACTGTGGGAGACCCTAGATGGAATCGTGTACCCCAGTTTTTTCAGGGAGTGAGGGGTCTGTTCTTCAAGCCCGAGGGATGATGAGCTGGTTGTGATCAAGAGCATAGGAAAGTGAAACATTTCCCCGGTATGGAATCAGGAGGCATGGCTTCATATCCTGGCTTGGCTGGACATGGGAGAGGTCACGAGCACCCCGCTTCATGGCTGTGAATCCTGGAAGTTGGATTTTAATCTCCATGTCCCCGTCAGTTTCAAATCTTACAGTTCTAGAAGAGATTACAGCCAAGGAGGGAAATTTCAGTTACAACATAGAACACTGGCCCTGTGGAGAGACCCCTTGGCTCATTTACAAGAAAAACTGAAGTATAAAACGCCTGGCGGCACAGGGCCTGCTGCAGAGGCCTCTCCAAGGGACAAATGTGGACCATTACATCACTCTCCCCGTCTCCCCACACAAGGCCCGCACCTGTTGACCACAACCACCAGATGGCGCTGTTGCTCTAAAATCTAGCGGATTCCCGGGCCTGGAGGTCCAGGGAAAACCTGACCTGAATCTAAAACTTCCTAATCACCACATTTGATTCAAAAGCAAAACAGCAGAAAAATGCTGTGCATCACAGCGAGGTCGGAGTATAGCCCCTCTTGGTATTCCGTGGCCCGTAGGCAAGTCATCGTGGTTATTTAAAGTTTGATTTTAGGAAAATGACTTCAAAATGCAAAGACTTTGGGGAGCAGGCGAGCCTGGGCCGGCGTTCCTCCCCGCAGTCCCCGACGTGGAGCTTTCCTGAAGCTGCAGCGGCGTGGCTGGCAGCGCTACGCGGAGGTGGCGAGCTCCGGGGACCCACGCAGCGTCTGTCTGCGCAGTGCCCAGATGGCAGGAGCTGCAGAGGCCTCCAGAAACCTGCGGCACTGTTGCATTTCTCCAACTCTGGACCGCCACCCTCCGTCACCGCCCCAGCTCCTGGTCTGAAGCACATCTGGGGTCCGGCCACCCTGCACCCCGAGGGGCAATGCGCGGTGGCCTCTGGAGCTTGTGGCAAGGGAGGAGGTCCCTGTTGGGAGGCTCAGTCACCCGGGCGGGCCAAATCATACACTCGAGGGGTCCGGGGAGCCGAGGGCGTGCTTCCCGTTGGTATTTTGGAGAATTACCAAGGCTCTTGGCCCCGGGGGCCAAGTCGCCTGCTCGTCCCAGGAGGCTGTGCGCTTCTGGGCAGGTGGGCGTGGCGGCCCTGGAGGCTGCGGCCTGAGCTGGGCCCTCCGGCTCTCAGGAGGCCTGAGCCGGCTCCCGCGGCCCTTGAGCGGCCATCTGCGGGCTCAGGGTTCCCTCCCGGAGTGCGCCCCTCTCTACCTGCGAGCGCAGTGCTCGGCCTCCCCTCTGCGGCGGCGACTGTTTTAATGGCCCTTGCTCCTGCCGGGATCGTGTGCTCCGCCCGGATCTGGGCCGCGGACCTGCAAAGGCTGATGAATTTTTCATGGCGATTCACTCCGCTGTCGATCTGAAGGCAGTCTCCCGGGCAGGAGCCATTAAGGACAGACTGTGCGCGGGCAGCCCCTCCCCCGACCTCACTAATTACTGACCTGGGGGAGGGCCAGTGTTGGTCACACCCGTGCGCTTCTCTGTCCCTTTTGGCCTTGTTTGATTTTCCAAAGAAAGCTGGGGCTGGGGATTCCATGGAATGGGGCGTGGTGCAAGCGGTAAAAGGCTGAGTAGAGGCACCTGTTCAATTTAATCGCTTCAGTGGGGAGCCCCACCTGAGCTCGGCCCAGAAAAGGCACCTGTGGCTGCCCTCTAGGGAGAGATTCCCGAACGGGGGAAATAGGACTTACAAAATAAGGGTGAAACCGTTGAATGAAACGTTGGAGGATATGTACCAAGGGCCTGTTAAGTAGGACTGACCATGAGCAGCACAGGGTCCAGAGGAAGGAGGGGGAGGGAGTAGGAGAGGTTGTGAAGGGAAGGGGAAAGCGCCCAGCACGCGGCCAAGTAAAGAGACAGGACTAGGACTGACTGGGTCCAACTTTGGGTGTGGGGTGGGAGAGAACACCAGTCAGACTACCCGAGGCACAGATGGGCCTTTCATGCCTCTGAAACTGGTATTTTCTTAAAGCCCCGCCTCCCCTGATTATATAACAGTTTGAAAATACAGATAGAGGAAAATCACTACCCAGAGAAAAGCACTGCTTTTTGTTTTGTTTTGTGATGGTGGTGGTGGGGAGGTTTATTCAAGTTTTTTGCCTAGTTGTATGTTTAACAATACATATGTATATAACATACATAGTGTATATTAAAATTTTTACACTTAAGTACTAATAAACCACTTTCTGATTGTATAAAGTAGTACATATCTTTGTAAATTTTTGGAAAATAAGGGACCATATAAAGACAAAATTAAAAATCACCCAGATCCCAAGTACATTATAATTCTTTTGTTGTGATTCCTTAAAATATTTTTTCTGTGCATGTTTAGTTTGGTTGAGACCATATGATATTTCTTAATTTTTAGACATGGTGAATATATGAGCATTACTAGAAGGCTCTGTGAAAAGGGTCTCCTTGAGGTTAGGAGCATCTCAAGGTTTCTGAGTGGTCCACTGAGCACCGCCCCCCCCCCCCCCCCCCACTCCCAGCAAACACTTGAGGTGAGACAACCAGTGAGAGTTTGAGACTCACAACATTCCAAAGTGTCAGGGAAGGTCTTCCTTCGTCACAAATCATCCCAACTTCCCATCCCCCTGTGCTCTGGTTGTGGAGAGGGTTCAAATTTTGAAATCCCTTCTCAACCACCTACTCAGAAAAACTATGTAGACATTGCTTTGTAGCTATCATTCTTTTTGGTGTCTTGCCCAAAATATTAATTTGATTAATTTTAACACCTGTTACAACGAAACAAAAATCCATCTCACATAAGAGTTTTCCTCTGAAACATTAAATGCAAAAGGAGGATGGACCAGCATCCACAGAATTTTGAGGAAAAGGTGTTTGTGAACCAAGAATTTTGCTCTGTGTCAAATTTCTTCCACATTTAAAGCCAACTGAAAGACATTTTTATTAAATAAGAAAATACACCCCCAGGTCCATTTCCTGGGGGAAAAATCTTGAAGGGGATTTCCATTTCTATCTATGAAGGAGTAGTTTGTATCAGAATAACCCTCATGTTGAAGACTGTGAAAGCAGAATAAGATAAATGTAAAATAGTCTGAAAGCATCAAAGAGCAATCAAGTTTGCCAGGATTCAAAGGATCAAGATGCTAGACAAGAGACAAATGCATTGAAGTGAGTGAATCCTTTCTTTACAGTTGTTTTGTCCCCTTGGAGCATTTGCTGATTCAGGTCCTGTCGTGGGTACAGAACCCAGACAGAAAGTGGCAGCTCATAGCTTGCCACAGACAAAAAAAAAAAAGAAAAAAAAATGGAGTTTAGAGTATAAGGTTGCCAGGACTTGATGGGCCATGAACACAGAGTAAAGGGAACCAAAGAGAGTTGAGTCTGCAGGCAATTTCTCTTCAAGGCATTTCCTGATTTCCAAGCTGTGCATGTGAAAAAATGAAAGGCCAAGAAACCAAACAAAAGCAGCTGCTAAGAGGCTTAAAAGCTGAGCAAAGATGCTGGTTTGCTCCTGGGGTTGGGTGGACATAACTTTCAGTTCAGACCACCAAAGAGGAGGAGTCTTGTAAACACTTTGGACAGTCAGTTGAGACCCCAAAGATTAAGCCATGGGAGTAAGGGCAAACAGCCAGCAGGCAGCCTTCACAGAACATCCAACATGGGTTCAAAAGGGCCCAATTCTTGCCAGGATGCAGGCAGATTGCTTTCATGTATTTTATCTTCTGCCACATGCCAAGCAAAGCCTTTCTGGAGAAAGATAGCCTATTGCAGTGCAATAGTGTTTTGGTTCAACCCATATTTACAGCAAGAACTGGGGAGACACAGAGACACTGGCTGGGAGGGTGGAGCAAAGGGGAGCTGCTGCATGGGGAAAGTCACCCTGATTCCCTGGAGGGTCCTAAGATGCTCCTTCATGGCTGAGATGCGGTCTGTGTGGGAGGAAGAGCTGGCTGGCAGCCATTTTAAGGTCTGCTTCAGAGGGCTGGGTGGAGGAAATAAAGGACTCCAACTGTGAGAGTCTGTGCAAGGCAAACTTGCCAGAGGACCCAGGGCTGAGGGGAAGCAGCCAGTTGAGTTGGGAAGAAAGATCCATGTGCTGGGAGTTGTTATTGGAAAAATCCAATGGGAGAATCTTTCAAGCGCCCACGAAAGTGCCTATGAGAGAAAGAAGCAGCCAGCCACACATCCAGCACAAAAATGGCTCTGATGCTGCATGATTCCTTTTCTCTAATCTCTCCCCCTTGGTCCTAATCCAGGGAGATCAAAGACTGAATTTGGCAAACTGTGCAAGAGGAGGATGCCTTGGGTGGGGGTGGAGGAGAAGAGGGACAATACTCAGATCCAGCTTTCCTTCTCAGGTAGCTAGAGGAGACCAGATCTGACATTAAATGAAAGGGTTTTGATAATTGTCAGCGAAGGAGTATTTTAGTTCCTGAATTGCAACTGTGTTTTCAACTTAAAGTGACAGTGGGATCTAAGAGTGAGTGGAGATGTCATGGACACTGGCATGTGTTCATCCAAGGGCCTCCCAGCACCTTGGAAAAGTACCCATAAGTCATTCCTGGAGAACAACTTTCCCCTGCAAGCCCCTCTGAATTCCCATGGTGTAAATATAAGCTCAAAATTAAAATTACAAGCACTCCAGACAGCAAGCCATAGCTAATAAGAATTAGTGGAAGTAAACAACAGATTTAGACCCCAATTACTTTAGCTATTAGATTGCTCAAAGACAGAAAATAAAATATGAAATTTCTGAGGAAATAAAAAAAATGGAATCCCAAAAATGAGTTAAGAGAAAAAAGGCAATCAACAATGACTAGAAAGATTTGAAAAGTAGCAAATAGAACCTAGAAATAAAGAAGAGAATAATTGAAATTAGAGCTCAGTGTGTATTTCTAACATGTTATATACAAACTAAAGGAATTCATTAACTGGAGGAGTGTTTCTGATATACTACCCACACAGAGAAAAGAAAGGAAAAAATATAGAAAAGAGGTATGTAATCATGGAGGATAAAATGAAAAGTTCTAACATATGTCTAATCAAATTTCAAATGATAATAGAGAGGATGGGAGGCAATACTTGAAAATATAGTGTCTAGAAGTTTTCCAGAATGATAAAAGCTATTCTTCCATGAATATAGGAGTAACAGGGTAAATAAAATATGTTTTATTATAGTACTTCATTGATAGATTATAATATAAAACACAAAAGGAAGATCTTAGAAGATCATAAAGGATTTCAGAAAGAAAAGATAAGTCATCTACAAAATACAGAAAATTATTAACATTAGAATTCTCATCAGCAGCAATGGAAGTCAGAGGACAGTAAACTTACAATCAAAATCTCCAAAATGACAGGAATAAATAACTACCTAAAATTCTAATCCCAATAAAACTATGTCTGGTGGTGGCTCAGTCAGTTAAGCATCCTACTCTTGGTCTCAACTCAGGTCATGATCTCATGGTTCGTGAGTTTGAGTCCTGAGTTGGGTTACACACCGACAATGCAGAGCCTGCTTGGGATTCTCTCTCTGTCCATCTCTCTCTGTCCCTCCCCTGCTTGCACTCTCTCTCTCAAAATAAATAAATAAACTTAAAAAAAACTACATCTGAAAATGGGCAAAATAATGTCATTTTATTATACAAACAAGAATAGAGAAAGTTTAGCTTTAAGAAACTCACACTAAATGTCTGAAGCATGCTTTAGAAAGAAGGAAAATGATACCAGAAGAATACCAATAATTAACTGTTTAAAGTAATAATGTTAGTAATGTCTTATTTGTGAGGTTTTAAAAACTGGATAAATTAAAATAATGGAAAACAATAGCATATAACTGGTGAGGGAGGAGATTGAAGTTAAGGTTTTTATATTTCTCAGGAGGAGGTAGAGTTTTTTTCCTCCAACTTTACTGAGATATAAAGACATACAACATTGTGTAAGTTTGAAGTATAAGTGTGATTATTTGATATATGTATATTTTTCAAAATGATAATCACAGTGAAGTTGGTTAACACTTCCATTTCCTCACATAATTATAATTTTTGTGTGTGGGCTGTGAATATTTAGAATTTATTCTCTTAGCAACTCTCAAGTTTATAATACGGTATTATTAGCTATAATTCATACTGTGTATTAGATCCCCAGAACTCATGGATTTTATATAACTGTAAGTTTGTACCCTTCACCAACACTTCCTTTTTTTTTTTTTGCTAGCTCCAGGTGACTACTATTTACTCTGTTTTTATGAGTTTGGATCTTTTTATTTTATTTATTTATTTATTTATTTATTTATTTATTTATTTATTTATTTTTAATGTTTATTTATTTTTGAGACATAGGGAGACAGAACATGACCAGGGGAGGGGCAGAGAGAGAGGGACACACAGAATCTGAAGCAGGCGCCAGGCTCTGAGCTGTCAGCACAGAGCCTGACATGGGGCATGAAGGATCAGGACCTGAGCTGAAGTCAGAGGCTTAACCAACTGAGCCACCCAGGCACCCTGAGTCTGGCTCCTTTTAGAGTCCAAATATAAGTGAAATGATACAGTTTTTTTCTTTTTTCTGACTTATTTCACTTAGCATAATGCTTTTAAGGTCCATCCCATTCAAATGGCAGAATTCTTTTTTTTTTTTTTTTTGTGGATAAAAACAGTCCAATGAATTTATATGTATACATACCAATATCACATTTTCTTTAATCATTTACTCATCCACAACTTAGGTTGTTTCTGTGTCTTGGATGTTATCAATAATCCTGCAATGAAGATGGGTATACGGGTATTTCTTTTTGATAGTCATTTCAATTCTTTTGAATATATACCTAGAAGTGGGATTACTGGATCATATAGTAGTTCTATTTTTAATTTTTGAAGGAATCTCCATACTCTTATCCATAGTGGCTGTACCAATTTACTTCCTACCAACACTGTGCAAAATTGGTTCCCTTCTTTCCACATCTTTACCGATACTTGTCTCTTATATTTTTGATGGGAGCCATGTGAATAGTTGTGAAGTGATATCTCATTGTACTTTTAATGTGCATTTCCTCTATGATTAGTGATGTTGAGTGCCTTTCCATGTACCTGTTGTTCCTTTATATGTCTTTGGAAAATTGTCCATTCAGGTAGGAGGTAGAGATTTGATTAACTTTTGACACTGTAAAGTTTACATGATAAAGTTTAAGGAGTGAGCACTGAAAAATTGAAGATAAAGTTTATAATTTTAAAATTAGCAGAGGGAGTAGATTGACTAAGGAAAAAAACAAAGCTCAATCAATCTAAATATATAAAAGGAGAGAAAAAAAAAAGCATGAGGAATTCAGAATAACCAAAAAGCACAAGGTAGTATGCTTGAAATGGTTGGAATAAGTCCAAATATTTCCATAATTATAATGAATATAAAGGACTAAACTTATCAATTAAAAGGCAGAGCTTAATCAGATTGGGTAGAATCAAAATCCACTTATATGACTTTTGGAAATAATACATCTACAAATTAAGGACATTTAAAGGTTAAAAAGAAAAGAATAAAGCAGACCAAAAAACAAAACAAACAGAAGTCCAAAACTTCATTAATAAGAACAAAACAAAACATCTCAGCGTCCTTTTGTTTATGTCAAACAAAAGACAAATTATTAAGGCTATAGAGGTTAATTACAAAATGTTAAAAGAGTCAATTTGCTAGTAATACATAACAATTCTAAGTATATGGACTAATAAAGTGGATATAAAATACACAAAGCAAAAATCCACACAAGTTCAAGAAGAAATACAAAAATCTTCCGCCAGAGTGAGAGATTTCAAACTACCTCTCTTGTATTTGGTTGGTTAAGAATACATAAAAAAGGATAGAGAAGTTTAGAAAACACAGTTAAGAACTTGATTTAATGAATACATATTGAGTCCTGTATCCAATAACTGGAGAATACATCTTCTCAAGTGTACATGTAGCATTTGCAAAAATTGACATTTAATAGTCCTTAAAGCAAGTCTAGAAAAACTTCAAAGAAGAACTATCAGAGAGACATAAAACAGATTTATAATAAAAATATTAAATACTAAAACCTGAGGATGAAGCTAAAAGAATAATTTGAGGACATTTCAAGTGATTATACAAGAATTATTGATAAGTGTTTGCTTATTGCCATTTTGTTCATTGTTTTCTGTCTTTTTTGGGTGTGTGTATGTGTGTAGTTTCTCTCCATTCCTTTCTTCTCTTTCTCTCTTCTCTGTGGTTTGATGACTTTCACTAGTTTATGTTTAGATTCCTTTCTCATTTTCTTTTGTGTATTTACTATAATTCTTTGCTTTGTGGTTCCTGTGAGGTTTACATGTATCATCCTATGTTTATAACAGACTATTTTAAGCTTATAGCAACTTATATTTGAACGAATTCTAAAACTTAACATTTTAACACCCTGCCAAATGTTATGTTTTTATGTCACTTTTTATATCATTTTATTTTATGTATCCCTTAACTAATTATTATAGTTATAGTTAATTTTAGTACTTTTTTCTTTTAACCTTCTTAGTAGCCTCATAAGTGATTAATCACTATCTTTACTATATATTTACCTTTTCCAGTAAGACTTTTACCTTCATATGTTTTCATGTTATTAATTAGTGCCATTTCTTTTCAGCTTAAACAAGTCTTTAATATTCCCTTTAATATTTCCTGTGTGGCTGACTTATTTTCTTGATCTCTCCTGCAAATCTGAATGATGGTCTTTCTGGGTATGCTTGGTTGGAAATTTTTTTTTCCTTGCAGCACTTTGAATATGTCATGGCACTCCCTTCTGGCCTGTAAAATTTCTGTTGAGAAATATGCTGATATCCTATAGGATTTCCCTTGTATAGAACCAATTTCTTTTCCTGTGGGTGATTTTAGGATTATCTTTTAATCTTTAATTTTTGACATTTTAATTATAATGTGTCTTGGTGTGGCTTTCTTTTGGTTCATCTTCTTTTAGGAATTCATTCTTGGCGAGGATGTCTGTTTCCTTCTCTAGGTTAGAGAAGTTTTCAGCCATTACTTTTTTTTCAAATAAGTTTTCTTTCCCTTTCTCTCTCTCTTCTTCTGGGACACCTTTAACACAAATGTTATTCCACTTGATATTATCCTGGAGGTCTCTTAAGTTATTGTCATTTTTTAAAAATTCTTTTTTCTTTTTGTTGTTCTGCCTTGGGGTGAGTTCTATTGTTTTATCTGTCAGCTCACTGCTCCATTCTTCTGCTTCACCCACTCTGCTGCTGAACCCCTCTAGTGTATTTTTCAGTTAAGGTATTGTACTCCTTAGCTCTGTGTCTTCTGGTTGGTATTTTATTATAATTTCTCTCGTTGAAGTTCCCACTGTGTTCATGCATTCTTCCTCTGAGTTTGGGGAGCACCTTTATGACTGTTACTTAGAGTTATTTATCAGGTAGATTACTTATCTTCATATTATTAAGGCCATTTTCTGAGTTTTGTCGTCTTATTTCATCTGGAACATATTTCTCCATTTTCTCATTTTGCTTGATTCTCTCTGTTTGTATGTATTAGGCAAAAAAAGTTACTTCTCTCAGTCTTGAAGGAGTAGACTTAGGTGGGTGATGATTCTTCTCATTTAACCTTGCCCTAGCTCTTGGTTGTCTCTCAATCTTTGTGGTTGTCTAAACTGTTTGATTTATTCTTGATATGCTGCCATTGTTGAGAGTGTGCAAAGACCTGTCAGTGAAGTGACCTGGGGGTGGTGGCCTACCAAGAACTGCCTATCTGATGTGGAATGCCAGCCCCTCTTGGCCACCAGGGCCTGCTTATCAAGCATTGTGTCCTGTGTGGCTTGCTCATGCTAGCTTGCTTTAGCAAGGCAGTGGGAGGTTGTAGAGGACAAAGCATGCTAGCTAGTTTCAGAAAGGCAATGGGAAAATGTCTTGATTTGTGTGTGCTGCTTGATGGCTTCAGTAATGCCACGAGAGAGTAGCAAGTCTGTGTGCCTCTGCTGGCTTCAGGCTGGGAGTGGGAGAAAGCACTACTATAGTGCTTTCCATCTCCAGCCAGGAGGTAGGGGAGCACTACAACTTCCTGCATTCTCTGACATCAACAAGTGCTGGGATCACTACCCCTTACTTTGGAAGGGTTCTGTGACTGAGCTCATCCTCCTGTGCTAGCCTGCTATGTGTAGAGTGCAACAATGGTCTCCACCAGTCCCTCCATCTCCAAGGAGCATTTAATCCACCCTCTACCCCTCCAGCCATTGCTCTCAGATCAGCAAATAAATCTTCTTCAAGTATAATCTGGGTACTATTTCAAGCTAGGTACTTTTCAAACTGTTGGGTCTCAGGGTAGCAAGACAACATTTGAACCCTCCAAGAGGAGTTCTTATAGCACTTTGGGACCCCAGTATCAGCCCCCAAATTGTTGGTTTTCCAGGCCAGTCATTCTGGGGCTCATCTCTCTGATGCATATTCCAGGAGCTAGGGTGCCCAAACCCTCATTCTTCCTGGAGAAGCACTTGTCTGGAGAGATCCCTCCGTATTGTATGTTGCAACACCAGGGGTCGGGTGTTTTAGGAGACCATTTCTCTGCTTCTTCTACTGATCTCAATGTGACCTTTTATCCTTTGCTATGGTTAAAAGTTCATCAACTTTTCAGATCTTTTTTTTTTCAGAAGGAAGTGATCTATATGTAGCTATAGATTTGGTGTGTTTATGGGAGAAGGTGAGTTCAGAATCTTCCTATGCTTTCATCTTGGAGCCCTCCTTCACCCTTCACCCAGGATTCTTAAGATATAAAATAAAACTCAGAAAGAAAGAAGTTGATACATTTAACCACAAAGAGGAAGGGAGAGCCAGATCAAGAAGGGCATTGTAGGCTCTAGAAAAGAACTTGATTATTATACTGAATGTCATGGAAAGAGATTGGAGGATTTTGAGTAGAAGATTATTATAATATGATTTATATTTTTAAAAAATCTCTTTGTCTACCTTATAGATAACATAAAAGGGTTAGCAATGAAGGAAAAATTATAAGGAGTAGTAGTAGTCTAGTCACAAGATCATTGAGCTTGGACAGGGATGGTTATAGAGGAGACAGAAGAGAATGGATTCAGAGTGTATTTTGGAAGAGGAGCTGATAGAGTAGGCATAGGTTATAATTGAATGAACCAAGTCAAAGATAATTCAGAAGATTTTTGGCATGAGTAACTGGGCAGCTATGATGCTATTTACGGAAATGGAGAATTCAAAAGAGGAACTATTTAAGGAGAGAGTGAGAAAAGGTTCAAGAATTCTATTTTGCCTATCAGTCAACCAGTTGGCTTGGTAAAGAAGGCATTTAAGGGCACAAGTATGGACTTTTCTTCTGAGGTCGGGAGTGGAGATACCTGAAGTTGGATAGTTACCAACCTATAGATGGTGATTATAGCCATAAATTAGGAAAGGAAGTTTGGGGTCATGATATGGAGGATCTATATGCCAAAGACATTTTGCTCAACTTTGAGTCCTTCGTGTCTACATTGACATTTAGCACAACTATATGCTCAAAAGCATTTGATGATTAAAAGTTCCTGGGACTGGCTGAACATTAAATAAATGTACTACTTTCTTACAATGTATTAGATAGATAAATGATAGATAGATAGATGATAGATAGATAAAAGAATTTAAAATTTTCTTCCACTGGTTAGTATTAGTAAATATTAAGATGTCTTAGTGTTTGTATTTAGTGATGGAAAACACACCAGACAGAATCAGAAGAATATGTTTTTGTTTTGGTTTGTTTTGGTTTGGTTTGGTTGTTTTCTGTTAACTCTGCCACTACTAAGGTATAGACCTTGGAGTAAGTCAGTTGGTCTTTCTTTTAGGGATTTCTCATCTGTAAGTTTAGGGTCTTAGCCCAAATAACTTCTAAGATTCTATGATTACGACTGAAGTAACATAACAAAAGCTTATTAATAGCAACATTATCATTCCTGTAGAAGGAAATTCCTTTGTTAAAAAAATAATATAATAAGTCACATGGGGTTAGTAGGAGAAAAGGAAATGAAAGAGCTAAGTTTTCTGTGCTAGAAATAACCCATTTTTGGTATAACACTGATGCTGCTGTGAGAGAGGGTTTGGGAAAAGAGGTAGAGGTGAAGAGAATTAGCAAGATGTCGACAAGCAGAAGTTTTGTGTTGGTGAACAGTTCATGACCAGATGACCAAAAGTGGTTTGGAAAAAGGATTATACTCTGCTCAGTTTATGTTGTTTGCATTGCTGTGATCTAAATTTCTTTGATATTTCTCAACCTCTAATAAAATCTGTCATGTCGCAAATTGACATGAGCATGGTTGTACTTGCTTGTTTGGTGAATTTTGTTTGTTTTTGTGAAAATGAAGGAAAGCACCATTTCCACATGTGGATTGATTTGGTACAGAACAGAAGGGCATGTAGGGAATTATGATATGATTCACATTTGCAACTAGTTCTGTAGAAATAAGGGCCTGACAGCCAGGAGTAACCATGAGAATGGAAAGCTCTCCTGGGAAGTCACATAAGTCTTTGGCAGGACATCAGACTGTCCACAAATCTTGATATTGTTCAAGCCAAAGGAATTAAAAGATCAGACAACTCCTGGCTCTCACCAGCTCTCGCAGACTATTCATCAAACTTGTAGATTTTGAAGGAATACTGAGTAAGCAGAACAGTTCTTGACATGATACTTACTTTGCTATAACAAACTAATTTGCATTATTCAAAGCAATTCCTCCTCTATATTTTTTCTGCTTCTGATTGGTATTAATAAAGAGATTTATAAAACCCTCCATCTGGTCATTTATGTTTTTATGTAGCCCTTAATGGGAATTGGTGGAGAAAAATTGCGTGAGTTTAAAACATGTGCTTGTATTTACAAGTAAGTCAAAAATTAAACCAAGATATTTTCCAATACAAAAGAAATAGCAAATGTATTTGTGGTTTTTGTCATCCAAGGTGTTTCTTGTTTGTCTCTGCAGCATAACAAGGAACAACTCAGCTTGAAGAGAAAAAATGCACAGACTGTGACCTCATTTGAAAGGTGTTTGACATTGACTTAAGTTGTTTTAAAATTTCTTCTTGGTAAGTGCACCCACCATCTAATTTCTTTTTCCTCATTACTTTAAAATGAAAAGAAAAAAATTACCCATGATTAATTTCTTATGTTTGAATTTTCCTGAAAACATTTTTGTTTTGAACAAACAGTGACTTGTGTCCACTGATCCAGTGGAACAATAGCACTTGAAAGAGAAGAGTAAAAGCCAGAGACTGTGAGCAAACTCTTACTCCAATGGGCTGACCCTCTGGCCTGGAAGAATTTCATCTCAAGGAATTGGAAGGGTATTGGGGTTAGATCTTTGAAAAACTAGGAGAACAGGACAGTGTCAGAAGACTGGAGAAGGGAAAATGTGGTCTTGGTTTTCTAAAAAGGGGATTAAGGTAGATATTGATGACTGATACCAGGTGAGCTCATCGTATTCCTTTTTTTTAATTTCACTTTTAAGGATGACATTCCATATTTTGACATGTCATGACTTTTTAGCCAAGCTAACATAGCATTGGTGAGTGTAGAGTGTTGAGTCAGAACACCTATTTTGGAATTTTGACTCTGCCACATATTGAATAGGAGACCCTGAGAAATGTAACATCTTTTACTTCAGTTTTCTCTTCTATAAAATGGGGATAATAATATCCTCTTCCTAGGGCTTTTGTGGGGATTACAGAGTTATGAGGAAAATATTTAGCAGTGACTTGTACATTGTAAACACTATACAATTGTTAGTATAGAAAATTCAAAGGTTCTTATTGAGTATTTAGGTATTGCTCCCCTTTTTTTTGTAAACATAACTAATGTTCTGATGAACATTCATTTACAAAAGTCTTGGAAAACATTTCAGGTCATTTCTTTTACATAACTTCTTAGATGCAACAACATTTGGTGACAAGGTATGTACAGTTTTGAGTCTTTTGACTCTTATTTCCAAACTGACCACCAGAAAAGCTTTCCTATCCTTCCTACCAGTGAAACACTAGCTATTTCCATTGGAAAATAAATACATGCATGTGTATATCCCAATTTCCTGAGGGGCAAGAATGTGGAAGTAGTATTTCACTATTGTTTTAATTTGCATTTACTTGCTTAGGCTTCTTTCCTTGATTAATGCTCAAAGCCACTCTTTATAATTCTAGTCCCACTTGCTAACCACTCCTCTTATTTCAGACAGTTATCTTATTTACCTCACTGGTGGATATAGATCACTAATTCTTTCAGCCATTTATCATATGAAATAGTTTCCAGAATAGGCTGCACTATTCTGAATGTATTCCAGTTTATCATTGTCCCTCTTAAATATGGCACCAGAATCGAACTTAATACTCCATGTGAGGTCAGACCAGCTGTTATGTGTGCCAAGGAATATGATGGTTCAATTATAATGTGTTTTTCTTTTGAGAATCCATTAGCGTTTAGTTCCCTTTGAGTTTCTATTGAATCTTGAAGTGGATTTAGGGCAGAGTAGTTTTTTTACTAAAGGACTATTTTTAAAGATTGTGTTTTAAATGGCTTTTTTTCCCTCCTACCTGTTATATGATGTTCTAAGACCACATGGTGTAACTATCCTCTTTTGGGTTCTGAATTCTATATCTCCATTAGTGTGGCACTGGGTTTGAGCTATTTTAGTAGCCATCTTACACTTTGCATCCTATAGAGTGGATAGTTAATGGATTCTTTCTATATAGAATGATTGAGGCACATATAAGAAGAATAGAGGTTGCTGGATCTGATTCTGAGAGATTTAGCCCAGCAATAGACAACCTTGGAAAGGGGGAGAGAGGATTTATTAGAGTTTCTGTGATTACTCTTTTGGTTCATCAAAGAGGCATGGTTATTACCACTGCTGTTTCAAAATTCATACACATCGTAGAAATTGATGTCCTATACTCATTCATTTTATTACCTGCAAACCTTAAGAAAGCCTGTGGTGAACAGGTGAAGGTTTTGTGAAAAGGTAGCATTGCATGTTAATGTGTAAAATCAACTTAAAAATTACATAAAGTTTATTCCATTCATTTAAAGTCTGAGTGCTATTAGGGGCTTTGAGGAAGCCTTAGGGAATGAGCTAGCCTGACAGAATCAAGCACTTGATTGAATATAATTGTTGGAACTCTTACATTTGGAGTGTTATTGTTACTGTAATTGCAATTGTTATTGATGGGATATGCAAAATATCAGACCTAGAGGGCAATGATAGGAAGGTAAGAATGGTGAGCAGAGCGAAAATTTATTTACCAAGCTGGGTATCTAAGTTGATTCTGAGCACTAAGATTTTAAGAGCTGTCTGTTGAAACAGAGATGAAGAACACATGGAGGAGATGGGTAGAGTGCTGAGTCCAGTGGGCTCTGCTATAAAGGGAAGAGAGAGGCATATGAAGATAATGAAAAGCAAATTCACTTGGGTAAGGTTTTCCACTGGTGGTCAACCAGTGCCAATTTCCTATGACCATGCTGTCTTCTATCTCAAAGCTGTTGAGCCATCTTGTAATTTTGTGATTTTATGAGATGATATCTGGCAGGTGTGAATCTGAAGTGAGCTAAGTCAAAAAGTCTAGGATGGGAGAAGTAAGAGGGATGGATATTGTAATGGAAAAATGTGATCTTATTTAGCCACAGGATCAAATCTACCAAGTGATGTTTAGTTGGGTTGCTCATATATTATACCAAGAGGAATTCTTTTATAATGTGACATAATTATGATTTCATGAATTGAAAACCTCAATCAATTCTTCAGTGAAAAATTCTGATCAAAATGGTTATTTGTAAATGTGAATAAAAATAACCTGATGCATTGAATTAAAAGGAATTATAATTTTCACTTTAAGAAGAGAAACAATTTTAATTTTCATTAAATGCTACACTAGCCATGTATTTGCCTAGAACTTTCATGACATTGATAAGCTCTTAGATCCACTTACTACACTTCCTATTTTTCTGATTGATGCTGATATTTTGTACTCTGGTATGGACAAATGTCTTACCCATAAAACTCAATTATTTTATTTAACAATTAAAAATGTCATTTTGTTTGTGGAGTTTGGGCTTTGAGATATTAGCTTTCCTTCCAGTGACTCCATGGAGTCCAAGAAAGCGTGGAGTCCAAGAAAGTCCAAGAAAGTCCAAGAAAGTCCAAGAAATCACATCATTACAGTGATTTACCTTAAATTTTGCAAGTTCATGGACCCAAAGTATGCTATCAAGAACTAAATAAGGGATGGTAGAGAAAACATAAAGAAAATCTAGTATAATTGCCACAGCCATTGAGATTCACACTCTCTAGGGAGAAACTTCTGTAACACATTGTGCTTTTCTAAGGCAGATCTGCTAGGAGATGCATGTCCTGGTGTTGGGGTTTGCCAGAGCATTCTTTTAAAAAGAGCTAGCTTCCCTGCTGAGCAGCAGTGTTAATTTTTCATGGACTTACACTGCAATGAGGAGCATGAAAAGGAGAGAGAGGTTTAAGAAAATAGTGTTGAAACAAAATAAAAGAAGTCTTGCCCTGGTTTGAGATATAACATGGAGACTGTTTTTGAAAGTTTATTCACCAGCAAAGACAGAAGTTAAATAGGGAACATTTTTAATGCAATTAACTCTTCGGTGCAAATTTGCTGGGGGAAAAGGAAGGAAGACTGTGCCAAGCCTAGCCCAGTTAGTGTCAGACTGGAAGTTGCTTGCAAATGGTAAAGATCACATTTTTACTCTGGCAGGAGAGTCTGTCTGATAAAGAATTGCTTTGACCAAAGAAAGAGGAACATGCCACAGTTGGAGTAAAATCACTGGCCATCTGGACCTCATTCTCCCTCTGCTAAATGAAAGAATGATAAGTTTTTCTCCTGTTATAAAGTTACCCAAATCTACATCAAAAAGTTTTAGCACCTAGAATTTTTAAAATTTTCAATCTGGATTTGAGCTGCTGTTTTTAATAGAAGCTATACTAATATCCGCCCCCCTTCACTTCCTGTCTCTTTGTATTGATCGTTAAGTAATAAAGCTACATTTTTTTTCTGTGCTTCTTAATATTTACATGCCTATAGTCAACATTTTGGCACCAATAGTTACTCAGTCTTCCAGACATTATTTAATGTCAGTTAGCTACTGCTTGACTTACAAATATGTTAAAGCCAAAACCACGTTGGTTCTTTTTGCCATTTGGTTTTTCTTTTATTTCACTTTTGGACCTCAGTTATATGAAGCTGATTTAATCCTACTCCTCAGTTCATAAGTGAATGCCACTGGTCATGGTATTGAGGGCTGTGGTAGAGGATTTCTAAAATGGTTCTGTGATCTCTACCTCCTGGTGTTCATTCCTTTGTGTATGCAGCACCTTCCTCTTGAGTGTGGGCTGGACCTAGTGACTTGTTCCTTATAAAAAGAATATGACAAAAGTGAGACCAGGGCTTCCATCTTGGACACCCTTTCTCCCACTCACTTGTTCACTCTGAGGGAATCAAGCTGCTATGTTCGGAGCTGCTTTATGGAAAGACTTAGATGGCAAGGTGCTGAAGGAGACTTCTGTCCAACAACCAGTGAAGAACTAAGGCCTTCAGTCCACCAGCCCAAAGGAAGTAAAGCCTGCTAATAATCACATGAGTGTGCTTGAAAGTAGATCCTTCCCCCTTAAACATGCACTGTAATATCTCAAACATTTTTCCTTGAATATATGTGAATTATTGGCAAACTTACAATGCTTATGTTTGCATTCTTTATATACATAAATGGCATTGTGATATATATCCCATTCCAAGTTTTACTTTTCTTACTTATTATTTACTTTCTTACATTTACTTTTATATCTTTGAGATCTGTGCAAATTTCTTATGTAAATATAGTCTACTACTACTGATTATTACATAATATTTTATTGTAGACATTTTTTTTAACGTTTATTTATTTTTGAGACAGAGAGAGACAGAGCATGAACAGGGGAGGGGCAGAGAGAGAGGGAGACACAGAATCGGAAGCAGGCTCCAGGCTCTGAGCCATCAGCCCAGAGCCCGACGCGGGGCTCGAACTCATGGACTGTGAGATCGTGACCTGAGCTGAAGTCGGACGCTTAACTGACTGAGCCACCCAGGCGCCCCTATTGTAGACATTTTAAAAGTCTATTTCCAAGTGGTGGACACTTAGGACACCCCAAGTTCTTTCTAACACAAAATAATATTGCAATGGGCATTATCTTACCTATCTTCTTGTGCATGTGCCTATTCATATCCAAGAGTTCAGATTAGTGGGCCAATACATGGATAATTAAGGGTGCTTTTAGCATCCCTACTTAACAGTGACTGAAATAGTAATGACCTAAATTGTTTCATATAACATGAGTTCTAGAGGAAACATTAGCAGCTCGATGATGTCATCAAGGATCCAGATGTGTTCCATTCTCTACCATTCCTCTATAAGTCAGTGTTATTTTCTCCAATGGTCATAGCTGGTTGTAGCAGCCCTGGGCATCCCATGGCATGGGATGATCACATGATCACATAATCACAGCTATAAGGGTAATGAGGAGCATAGCTTCTCATATATCTTTTTTATAATAGAGGAAAACTTCTACTACATGTCCTTTAATAGATGTTCCCTTGGAACATAGACTAGCATTTATATATGTTGCAGTGGAGACTGGGAAAACAAGTGTCTGGAATTTTGGGCACCCAGAGTGGAAAGTGTGACGGTTAATTTTAGATGTCAATCTGACCAGGCCACAAGGTGCCCAGATATTTGGTTAAACATGATTCTGGGTATGTCTATGAGGCTGTTTCTGGGCAAGATTAACATTTGAATCAGTAGGCTAGTAAAGTACAGTGTATAGCCATTGTGGGTGGACCTAACCCAATCCATTGGAGGCCTTCATGGAACAAAAGGTGGGTCAGGGAGAATTTGCTCTCTCTGCCTGTTTTTGAGTTGAAATATTGGTCTTTTGCATTCAGTCTGGAACTTCGACAACAGCTATCTGGATCTCAGGCCTTCAGATTCAGACTGGAACTATACCACTGCCTCATCTGTGTCTCCAGTTTGTAGACAGGAGACTGAGACTTCTCAGCCTCCTTAATCACATGGGTCAATTTCTTATAATAAATCTTTTTCTCTTTATATATGTGCTTATCCTATTGATTTTGTTTTTCTGAGTATTCAGACTAATACGAGAGGTATTCTCTGCCAACAGAAAAAGAGTAGAGGAGGCTGTGTGGCAATTTCTACTACACAATATACATTCTATTTACATTTACTAAAACTGAGCAAATGCTACATCAAATACTAGCATTGGTCAGCTGTTGTCAAAATGATGTCGTGAAACAAACTGCCCCCAAATTAAATGGCCTAAAATAGCAATAATTTATTATCACTTATACGTCTGTGAGTTAGCTAGGAGTTCAACTAAAGTGGATCTAGGCTTTACACTGGGTTCAGGTCTGTTCCAGGTGTCTCTCATCCTCCTTGAACTGGTGGACTTAGCTAGGGCATATTCTTCTCATGCCAATGGCAGAAGCACAAGGGATCAAGCCCAACCACTGAGCACATTTCAAGCTTGTGCTCAAGTCATTTTTGTTTGCATACTATTGGTCAAAACAAGTTATATGACCAATCTTAGAGCTCAGGAGCACAGAAGTGCTTAGGGAAGCCTGATCTAAGGCCAAATTGAGTCACATGGCCAAGTCCAATGGGGAGAAGAAATATATCTTCTCTATGGAAGTGATAGAGAGGTAGTGAATGCATTTACACAATAATCTAATATACCATAACCAATATTCTCTCATGTGAATGAGTTTCCTATATACCAACATCATCACTAATACATTTACCAACATTCATACCTGGCCAACAGGATGATTATAAAGTTATTTCAATATATAGATCTCTGATTATTTGTAAATGAAGTTGAGTACTTCTTTATATATTTATTAATTTCTTGGGTTTCTTTCTTCTGTGAATTACCAATTCATATCCATTGTGCATTTTAAAATAGTTTGCTATATTGTTTTATTAATTTGTAGGAGTTCCTTCTGTCCTATTGATATTAACCCTAATACATTTTAGATGCTGCATATCTTCTCTACATTGAATAGAAACCTTCAATTTTGTTGTAGTTCACTTTTTTTCACCTTATGTTTTTGGAGTGTAAAAACTTTTTCCACACATCTTAATGTCACAATTTTAAAAAATATTTTTTACACTTCAATTCTTTCTTTCTTCTTTCTTTCTTTCTTTCTTTCTTTCTTTCTTTCTACTTTTAATTTCAGGAATAAAATTTAGTGATTCATCACTTACATATAACATCCAGTACTCATCTCACAAGTGTTCTCTTTAATCTCCCTCACCACTTTAGCCATACCCCCACCCAACATCCTGCTAGGAACCCTCAGTTTGTTGTCTGTATTTAAGGGTTTCTTATTTGTCTCCCTCTCTGTTTCTATCTTATTTTTGCTTTCCTTACCTTATGTTCAGCTGTTTTGGATCTTAAGTTCCATATATGAGTGAAATAAAATGATATTTATCTTTCTCTGACTGACTTATTTGCTTAACATAATACAGTCTTGTTCCACCCACATCGTTGCAAATGGCAAGATTTCATTCTTTTCGGCCACTGAGTAATATTCCATTATATATATATTACATATATATATATACATATATATATATATATATGTATATATATATACATACCACATCTTCACATCTTCTTGGTCCATTCATCAGTTGATGGACTTTTGGGCTTTTTCCATACTTTGGCTATTGTTGATAGTGCTGCTAAGGTGCATGTGCCCCTTTGAATTAGCACTCATGTATCCTTTGGATAAATACCTAGTAGTGCAATTGCTGAGTCATAGGGCAGTTCTATTTTTAACTTTTTGAGGAACCTCCATACTGTTTTCCAGAATGGCTGCACCAGTTTTCATTCCCACCAGCAGTGCAAAAGTGCTCCTCTTTCTCTACATCCTTGCCAACATCTGTTGTTTCCTGAGTTGTTAATTTTAGGCATTCTCACAGGTGTGAGGTGGTATCTCATTGTGATTTTGATTTGTACTTCCCTGATGAGGAATGACATTGAGCATCTTTTCATGTGTCTGTTAGCCATCTGGATGTCTTCTTTGGAAAAGTGTCTATTCATGTCTTGTTCCCATTTCTTCACTGGATTATTTGTTTTTTGGGTGTTGAGTTTGCTAAGTTCTTTATAGATTTTGGATACTAACCCTTTATCTGATTTGTCATTTGCAAATATCTTCTCTCATTCTGTTGGTTGCCTGTTGGTTTTGCTGTTTGTTTCCTTTGCTCCGTAGAAACTGTTTATCTTAATGAGGTCCCAATAGTTCAGTTTTGCTTTTATTTCCCTTGCCTCTGGAGACATGTCAAGTAAGAAGTTGCTGCAGCTGAGGTCAAAGAGGTTGTTGCCTGTTTTCTCCTCTAGGATTTTGATGGCTTCCTGTTTTACATTTAGGTCTTTCATCCATTTTGAGTTTATTTTTGTGTATGGTGTAAGAAAGTGGTCGAGATTCATTCTTCTGCATGTCACTGTCCAGTTTTCCCAGCACCATTTGCTAAAGGGACTGACTTTTTTCCATTTGATTTTCTTTCCTGCTTTGTCAAAGATTAGTTGGCCATACATTTGTAGGTCCATTTCTGGGTTCTCTATTCTGTTCCATTGATCTATGTGTCTATTTTTATGTCAGTACCATACTCTCTTGATGATTATAGCTTTGTAATACAGATTGAAGCATGGACCTTTTCTGGACTACTTTGGCTATTCGGGGCCTTTGTGGTTCCATAAAAATTTTAGAATTGTTTGTTCTAGCTCTGTGAAGAATGCTCATGTTATTTTGATAGGGATTGCATTGAATATGTAGATTGATTTGGATAGTATCAACTTAAAAATATTTTTAATTTGCTTTACAGTTTTAATTTTTGTAACTAGGTTTTAATCAGTTTGGTTGTATTTTTGTATGTCATTAGGTTTACATGTTTATTCATGCTGTGAGCCAGTTTTCCTAATATCAGCTACTAAAAAATTCCATCTTTTCTCCACAGATTTATAACATTATCTTTACCATAGAATAAATTCCTATATTTACTTGGATTTGTTTCTGGGCTTTCTATTCCATTCCATTAATCTCTTTGTCTTTTCTGATGCTAATACTACCTTTTTTTCTTTTGTCTTTTTAATTACTTCATCTTTGAAGTATCTTTATTTCTGATGGGGCAATTTTCCTTACTTTGTTCTTCTAGGCACCTTTTTGAGGTGCAGGTCATACAAAATCTTACTGGAATTTTGATTGGAATCGCATTTACTTTCTAGATCAATTTAGGAAGAATTGTTCTTTTAAAGCAAACTCTTTGAGAAGAGACAAAGAAATCTTTGTTGAAAGTGCATAAAGAGTGAGTGGTTTCTGAAGTCAACATATTGGAGTAAACTTCTTTGGGATAAATTAGATACTCTTTCCTACTTGTCTGGAATAAGCCTGGGATCTCTCTTTGATTTATATTATCACGATAGGAGCAAAACACATAAGAGGACATGTGTGTATTTTGGAATTCAACTAGTTGTAAGTGACAATCATTTCTTAACTGTAACACTTACCCTCTGTTCTTTATAGTATTGATTGTAAGTGCTAGTACTTATCCTATTCAGTGATTTGTTTAGTTCTTTAAGGGGTAACACCACTTGTAGCTTTGGATTTAAGTTTCAGGGAGCTATTTATACCTCCTCAAACTTGCCCACTATTGCATTTGTTCAGCTAGGTTAGCTAATTATCATACTGTGTTAATGAGACCAAGCTCATTAGAACCGTCTCTGAGTCTTTCAGCCTCCTCCTAACCCTGGCCAACAGTCTTGCAAATGTATGCTATTGAAAACAAGAGAAACCTAAAGAGGATGCTTGAGAAAGTTCAAACCTTTCACCACTCCTGGAAAACACCTCCAAAGTCGCAAGCTTTCTAATAGCCTAATTTTCATATATAAAGGGCAGACCTGATCATTATTTGTAGCTCATTTAGTGTAGTTAATGAGGAGTAACCTAATGAAGAGGCTAAAAAAATATAGCACAAGGAGAGTTTTGAATTGGCTTAATCATCTTTGTCCAGTGAAAGTCGATTCATCTTTTAACCCTCCAAAAGGGAGTCCAAAAGGGTGACTCATTTGAATATTTAGCAACATATTAAAGACAGTTTGGATTCAGTATTATACTTTTGAAAAAACAGTTTAATGAGTGCATTTCTAACATATAACTCACTGAGAGGATAAACATGCCTTTTCAGTGTGCTATTTAAGAAAGAAATGTATTAAATGAGCCCAGAATTGTTAAACTTAGCTCTGTAAATGTTCAGCAATTTTCTACTTTTCCGTTGCTTTGTCTGCTTCTCTCCCTTTTCTTTCCAACCTCAGCTGGGTTCTTTTTAAAGTTACTGTCTTCTAAATCGTGTAATTTTAAGTAACAAGACAGCTAGGTGACATATTGCAGTATCGGAATTGTTGAGTCAGGTCTCCTTCATAATTTCACAACTGTTAAAATCCCCACATTGGAAAATATGACTAATTCCTTCTAATTCTCAAAAGTCTTCTCCAGGGAAAAATCACATTTTGTGCTACTCAAATGTCATAAATACAGCTCCTTCATGGCTCCTAACTTAGCTTGTTGTCAGCTAACCTAATAGTAAGTTGATGTTCATAACCAATTGCATTAAAAGCTCTCCTCGTAATTGTGTTTAAGAAATGAATAGGGCAGAAACCACCGTACAGAGCCAAGGTTGAATTTTTATCTAAAAAAAAATGTTTTGTGTACTGTTCAAACAATGGGTTCATGCTTTTGAAAGTGCTTATATTTACTTAATTTTTAATGCTTATTTATATTTGAGAGAGAGAAAGAGAGAGAGAGAGAGAGAGAGAGAGAGAGAGAGAGAGACAGTGTGCGAGCCAGGGAGGGGCAGAGAGAGACAGAGACAGAGTCTGAAGTAGGAGCTCCAGGCTCTGAGCTGATCAGCACAGAGCCTGATGTGGGACTCGAACTCACAAGCGGTGAGATCATGACTTGACCCGAAGTCAGGCGCTTAACTGAGCCACTCAGCACTGAGCACTCTGAAGGTGATGTTAAAATTCCTCATGGATGTTGGCCAAGTTCTTGCCTTGCAGGGACCTATAATTTCTGGGTAACTTAGAATGTATTCCCTGAATTACTGAGAGAGAAGAGATCTTGGAGATGTTTACGTTCATGGGTGGCCACTACATCTCTTTTGGCAAAATAACCAGAGCCACAGGCCCAGGTGAAATTATTGTTATAATTGTTTATAAATATTTGCAACAGTTGATATTTCTCAGTGTTTAATATGTGTTCCTTCCAAACTGTCCCATCCTTGCAACAACCCTGTGAGGCAGACATTGTTTATTACATTCCCCATTTGACAGATAAGGCATCAGGGGTGCAGGATAATGAAATGACCTCATTCTGTATATGAGGAAACTGAGTCTCTCAAATTGTGGTCTTTGCTCCCTGTGACTGATGATGTCAATGTTTTGCTCAGATCACCTCTACTCTCTTTGGTGGCATTTTTGTGTGCCCATTGGTTTTGGGTGCTTTCCTTTTCTACAGCCTCAGGGCACCAGAAACAAGAAATTCTGGGGGGACTTTATGCCCCTTATCCAGTGGATGATGGCTACAGAAGTATGAAAACCCCAGACTCCTGTCTCTTCTTCCTCCCAACACAGGGAAGCATCACTGATGGCCGTGTTTTCTTCCAGGCCAGGGACAGAGCCTGCACGGGTTTTAGTGGCAGTATATACTCATGTGTTCAGTGCACCACAGACCACACCTTACTCACCTTTCACTCCTGAGCTCCCTGCAGACTCGGGCTGAGACTCCTGCGGGACTCAGCCTGCATCTGCCTTCTGGCTTGGCCTCTTTCCTTCACTGTCCTGCTCCTCCATGCCTCTGCTGGCTTCCCCTAAGAGCTTTTTCTCAAGAAGTCATTTGCTCATGAATCCTCATCTCAAGATCTGTTTCTGGGGAGCCCAACCTAAGACGCCTGCTCTCCTTTCCTGTGGTTCCACAGGACAGACTTCTCTTGAAGCATGAAAGTGAGGTTTAATATGCTCAAGCTTTAAAGTCTTAGAGCTTAAAAAAAGGAAGACAACTAAACCTACAACTTTAAGTATTTTTTAATATTTACTTTTTGAGAGAGAGAGAGATACAGACAGACAGAGCACTAGCAGGGGAGGGGCAGAGAGAGAGGGAGACACAGAATCCAAAGCAGGCTCCAGGCTCTGAGCTGTCAGCACAGAGCCCGACGCAGGGCTCAAACTCACAAACCACAAGATCATGACCTGAGCTGAAGTCGGACGCTTAACCCACTGAGTCATCCAGGTGCCCCTAAACCTACATCTTTACATGCTTTTTCTGCAGTGTGCACCTTATCTGGGGATACCTGAGGGTTTTGTTTAACCTTCCACTCCCTCATTCCAGGGAATAGCCATGTACCTTATGGTTTCCATGAATTGTTCTGAGAAGAAAAGCCAGATTGTTTTTTATTCTTAGGGCACCTTTTCCTTTAATCCAGTCAACTCATTCTTAACGCTCTGTACTCAAAAACACTCCACCTTTTTAGTTCTGATATTTCTATCTGATGTAAAAGGCCCATCTACCATTTAAAGCAGGATAAAACCTGTTGTAAAATGGAGTTTCCCCAAAAAGAAATACAATTTATCCTGGGGCAAGAGACGATTAGCACTAAGTATTTGGAGAAAAGGTCTCAGCTCCTGAAAATCTGGGGATATGGAGGTTGGGGACAGACAGGTGGGTCTCGGGGAAAGTGTGCATGTTTGTGTCCGTGTGTAGTCAAGGGAGCATGTGACTCCAGAATTGTATCCTTATGAGCTCAAGTCAGCGTGGCATGGAGTGGAGAGAGAGAGAAAGACAATCTATTATCTTCTTCCTCCTAACACAGGGAAGCAGCACTGATGGCCATGTTTTCTTCACAGCCAGGGACAGGGCCTGCATGGGTCTTAGTGGCAGTATGTATTCATGTGTTCAGTGAACCACAGATCCTAGAGGTGAGGGTATTGTGCAATGAGAGCAAATACTCTGCGTTTCAAGAGCGACTCCAGAGAACGTAATTCTTCTCAGCACACTTCTGTGGATGCTGAGAGCGTATACATTTTGTTTTGGAGTTAGAACAAGTTGGGGTTCCTCATTCTCTCTGTAACCTTCCCGTTGCTCTCTACTGTTATGTTGGGTCTCCAATTTCTTTGATATCTTAGAATGTGCTTAGCTTCCTAAAACCTCCAATCTGATGAAACATGGCGGTGCTTTCCCTGAGGACCCTGGGATGCTTCCTCTGATGCTGAACCTAGGGACACAGCCTTATTGTCAGGACTAAACTTCTAGTGGTTACACATGATCTGGTTGTTGATCCCACTGAAGTCTTTGTTGCCCTCATGAGGCCCCAAGAGGTTCACATGTCTTATTCCCTGAATTCCTCCTTTTCATGGCCCAGCAGTTCTTTCCATGCCTTGGAGAAGCTTGGTTATTCTTTTCTAGTTCAACCCTGATTCTATACCTGGTCCAGGCAATGTGCCCTGCTTTTCCTGAGTCCTTAGCTCTCATCTGATCCATTCTCTCTTTTCCAGTGATGAAGTGAAAACAGAAGAAAAAACTTGAAGGTGGCTATTTCAGAGACCAACCTCTGACCTGTACTATGTGGGTGGCTTGGAACACACTTCAAACTCTTTGAGTCTGTTTTTCTTCTCTAATTTGTTTTAAGAATTAAATGTGTTAATGTATCTGAAAACACTTTATAAAGTTTAAAGTAGTTATTATACAAATAGAAGGCATTATTACGTGTCACTATACATAGCTCAGATTCAACAGCCCCACCATGTCTAAATTTTAGGATTCTGTGAGTGATAGATCTATTCACACCTTCAAAAAACAAAAAACCAAAAAAAAAAAAAAACCAACTACTCATTTTTATCTGTGCCATACCAAGAAACATATCTATTTATTTCTTCATAAGTCTATGAACTCATTTATGAACATATACAAACACAATCTCTTAAAAATACTTTGTCATTATAGAAGTGTGTTAATTATTGGCTTCGATTGCAGAAGTTTGGAAAATGAGACAAGAGAAAGAAATGCAATCAAATCATTACAGTAAAGGCCACATCCTGTCACATCTCAAGGCATATTCATGCAGGAAAAGAAGGGTGGTACAGGGTTGTGAAGGAATCAAAGTGGTTCCAGGGAGCATTCAGCAATTGATCTGGATATGAAGCAATGCACTTTTTCACATTTTGAACAATTTAGGAACCCACTGCTTGTTTAGAGTAGGAAAAAGCAAGTGATCTTATGCTTTCAACTGCAGAGAGGCTCATGCATAATATGGCCCTCTAAGTTATATTTGTTGCATGCATGAATGTTTTGTCAATTTGGTCTCTCAAAACCCTGGGTCTGACTGGAAGAATAAATTGTTTCCAGAAACTGAAGAGCAGATGTTCCCACATTAAGAACCATTATTCTCAGAGTGTCTTGAAATGCCTTGAAATAAGAATTCATGTGAGGAAAGACAGGAATGGAGAATCTTCTAGAATGCAGCCTGGGGAGACTCCTGAGGATAGAAGTCATTGAACATGACTTGTTCTTACTGTTGGTGCCTATGCTATAAGGAAACTTGGCAGGGGAGTCTGAGGAAACAGCTGAGCAGAAGGAGTATGTGTGCATGTGTGTGTGTGTGTGTGTGTGTGTGTGTATGTGTGTGTGTAGTGGGGAAAGGAAGAACTACACTGTGCTAAATGTTTTATATGATTTTATTCTTCTCCTACCAACCCCATGAGGTAGGTATTACTATCCTTTTTTTTATTCATTTAAAAAATTGTGATAAATACATGTAGCATAGAATGTACCACCTTAACCATATTTAAGTGTACAGTTCAGTGACATTAATTATATTCACATTGCTGTGCAACCATTAGCACCATCCATCTCCAGAACCCTTTCCATATTGCAAAACTGACTTTCTGTAAACATTCAACAACTCCCCATTCTCCTCTCCCTCCAGCCCCTGGAAATCACCCTTCTACTTTCTGTCTCTGTGAAGTTGTTGACTCTAAGGGCCTCCTACAAGTAGAATCATACATGTTTGTCTTTTTGTGACTGGCTTGTTTCACTTAGCATGACATCATCCAGGTTCATCATGTTGCCATGTGCAAAAGGATTTCCTTCTTTGTTAAGGCTGAATGACGTTCCACTGTCCCTTTTTGTAGTGGAAGAAGCAGATAGTGAAGTTCAGATACTTCCCTGAGGAAAGTTAGCAGAGTAACCATAATTTGAACCCAGCATGGTTGGCTCCAAAATCTGTACTTTTTCTACCATGTTCAACTGTCTCCTCAGAGGATTCACCCAGTGTATGGCTAGGAATCCCTCACATCTTCTAGAATCTCCTCCTATCTCCTGCCCCCCCCCCCCCACCATATCTTATGGCATGAAGGAAATTACTCTTGGGAAGGTATATGAAATAAACTCAGGAGTTACTCCACAGAGAACACTGATCTACTTGATATGTTAGTCAACAGTTCTATGCTATGCCTTTTTTTTATTTAAAAAAATTTAATCTTTATTTTTGAGAGAGAGAGACAGAGACAGAGTGTGAGTGGGGAGGAACAGAGAGAGGGAGACACAGAATCCAAAGCAGGCTTCAGGCTCTGAGCTGTCAGCACAGAGCCCGACACGGGGCTTGAACTCACAAACTGTGAGATCATGATCTGAGCTGAAGTCAGACGCTTAACTGACTGAGTCACCCAGGCGCCCCTATGCCTTTTTAAAAAATAAAGTTTATTTATTTTGAGAGAGAGTGCTAGTGAGAGAGGAGAGAGTGAATCCCAAGCAGACTTCACACCATCAGCGCAGAGCTTGATGGGGGGCTTGAACTCATGAACTGTGAGACCATGACTTGAGCTGAGATCAAGAGTTAGACACTTAACCAACTGAGCCACCCAGGTGCCCCCACTAAGCCTTTTTAAAGGTACACTTGTAATTTCATGTCCAGGTCTCTCCCCAGTATATATTTGAGGGAGGGAGGGGCTGAGGATGATGGAGTTCTATGGGTGAAACATATGTATTGAACAAAGCTGAGCGAAAACCAGTAGAGGTATCCACAGTATATTGCTAGGTGAAAAAACTAAGTTGTTAAGTGCTGTGTGTAGTATGATTCTATTTTAGAACAACAGAGAAGCAAAATGCATATACATGGGCCAGTACATGTGTGTGTGGGTTGGTGTGTATGTAAAGGGCTTGTGATAACAATCTAATATGACTACTGGGTGTTTAGGACAGAGTGACTCTCAAAAATATGTGGTGGATGCAGGAATACGACCTCACATTAGGCCAGGAGAAACTGCCAAAGCTCCATTTTCAAGAAGGCTCCTAGAATGCCTGGGACTAACTGTGCACTTCATTGGTGGAGTAATCTCAAACTCTCTATGGTGGCCTACGAGTATCTGCATGATATATCTCCACATGCAGTGTTTATCAGCATCTTTCAAAATATTTCACCAGCCCACGCACGTGCCTCCTCTCCTTAAGGTCCAACCAGGTTGGTATTTTCTCAGATCCCCAAATAGGTCAAGGTCTTTCCTGTCTCAGGTCCTTGGCATGTGTTGTTTCCTCTGGTGCAGTTACCCCATTCTATCTGAATAGCTCCTTTTAACCACTGGATTTCAGCTTTCATGTCACTTTTTCAAAGAGGTCTTCCTTGAGCACCATGTTAGAATAAGTGTTCCTCCTTGCTGATAACTCTACGTCAGCCCTTTGGTTTCTTTCACAGATCTTCTAAAACATGCAATTATTTTATATATTCATCTTGTTTCTATTTTTGCTGTCTCCTTCCCTGGATAGAAGATTGTCCAGGAGCGAGGGCCGTCTTGCCCATCATTATACTCTTAGTGCTCCATACATAGTAAGCTCTCAATATGTGTTTGTTGCATGACTGCACTCAGTGCCAGATGAGCAAGTGTGTGGCTCAACAAAGAAACAATCATCAATCCTGACCACGGAAGCTGTTCCATAAGAGTTTGTTAAATTTTTAAAAAGGAGATCTGAGAGCAGTGTGGAAGAAGAAGAGGCAAATGAAGGAATGAGGCTGGTCTTCTACTTGTGGTGAGAATTCCACAGAATTGATAACTTGTGTTGAGGTCAAAGGGAATACCACAGGACCCATGAGCCATCTGGGACCTGGAGGTGGGCAGGTGGGGGAGGGTGATATAGGAAGCCCCTGGAATCTTGGTATGGGCCAGAAAAAGCTGTGGGTCCAAAGGAGGCCACTTATGGAGACCAAGAGCTGTAGTCTCTTGGAAATTGACTTGCCAGGAGACTTTTCCCCCATTGCCTCCAGTATGTGGCAACAAGAGGTGTTTCTGGTTGGGTACAGGCAGAGCTGGCTACAGTGTAGGGAGCAGTGGATAGAGCCAGTGGCCATCAGAGACCAGGCCAGCAGTCAGGGTGAGGTGCTGTGAAACATGAGAATCACATAGTACAGACTCAGGAGGGGTGGCCTTGGGCCAGGGGCTCACTGGGAAAGTGCCCAAACCTTTTGCACCTAACACTCAAAAGTTGAATCTGTGCTGTCTTCTCTGAGAGATAAGGTGGGAAACTGCAGCCACAAATCCAATCCTAAAAATGAAAAAGCTGGAGGGACGCCTGGGTGGCTCAGTCAGTTAAATATCTGACCTCGGCTCAAGTCACGATTGTTGTGGTTTGTGGGTTTGAGCCCTGTGTCAGGCTCTGTTCTGACAGCTAAGAGCCTGGAGCCTGCTTTGGAGTCTGTGTCTCCCTCTCTTTCCGCCCCTCCCCTGTTCACATGCTCTCTCTCTCTCTCTCTCTCTCTCTCTCTCTCTCTCTCTCTCAAAAATAAATAAACATTAAAAAATCAAAAAAATAAACTTAATTTAAAAAACCCCAAAAGCTAGACTGGGATAGAGAAGCTATAGAGGCTTGAGATCTACCAACATTTGTTGATAATCTGGGAACATGAGATTTCTCAGGGCTCTAGGGGAAGAAAAGCAGTAAGCAGCTCTACCTGAACCCAAAACCCAACATCTATGAGAAAGAGAGCAACCAGAGACGGGGAGATGGGCTTATATCCCCAAGCCCTACTACATGGTGTAGGTACTCTGGGTTTCCTGTCCCTTGCCATGATTTGGTGAGCCCTTTTGAGCTTCTAAACCCTCTCTGTGAAGTGGGTGGGATTACTAGTTCCCATTTAGGGATAAGGAGACAGATTCAGAGGGGATGGAGAGCTGAGACTAGATCTTCCCACTTGCTGCCCAAATTACAAATTATTCACTCTGCATCTTCCAAGGTTTTTAAAAGAAGAGTGCTGGGAGCTAGAAAAGAAATCCATTTAGGTGTGTGCCTGAATGTTGGCTCTCCACTTTGTGGGTTTTGATGTTTGGTTTTGTTGCTGGATATAAGAGAAAAGAATTGCTTCCTGGGCTGGTCTGTGATGTGAATGTTTTTCTATTATTCCCTGGGAAATGTACACCCTGCCCCCCAGGGTTTGAAGTGGGTGTGAAGGAAAAGGGAGCCCCCCTCCTCTGGCGCACATGATTGGAGAATCTAAGGCTCTGACTTGGATGCTGTGTGTTCTCTTTAAGTAATGTGGGGACCCCAGCATCCCTCCAAGGAAGGCTCATGGCACCAGATTTTGCACTTGTCTAGAGCTTAAACACTGAAGGACTCAGATTCAGGGAGGTGGCACTCTGGTAAAACTGATAAGATCAATTTCGCATAAGTAAAGTGTAGCATCATCCCAGGCTGTGAAGTTTCTTAGTCATTTTTGATCCAAAATTCTTCTGCTAAAGACACCCATTTTATGTGAAGTTCTTATGTGATGTGATATTACAAATAAATATCACAGTGAAAACAAATGACAATTTTAGAACATTAGTTTTTTCCAATCAGCAAGCCTTCACCCCCTTTCTTACAGGCCTTGCCAGGAACATTCCTGCAACTCTTGAAAATCACTTGGTATTTCTTACAGAGCCTGGATGGAATGCCCTAAGGCAGTGATTTCCTGAAGAGGGGGTCCCAAGGAAGCTGTCCCAAATGGCTGGTAAGATTGTGGAAAATAAGCTTCCTGAGTGCTACTTCCTGAGCTTCTAATTGAGTTGGTCTGGTTGGATTAAGTCATCTGTACGACTAAAGAGTCACCCCCCAAGGTGATTCACCCAGATCTGGAAGCCAGGGATCTAGGAAAGGCAGAGAGAGGGCTCTGCAGAAGCATTGACTGTACACACTGCCTCCAAGGCAACACCTCCTGCAAGGCCAGCCCCATTCTTCTATGTCTGCTGTAGAAAATCCTCTCTAGTCAGCAAGCAGTGTTCTCCCATCCAGCTGAGTCCCTATTAGTGGAATAAAACGTACTACTTAAAACAAAAGATCACTTGCAGAAGCCCAACTGAAGGGAATTCAATTAATGTGAAAGAATGTTCACATAACTCACCACCCATTCTACTTGAGCAGCTTTCAGACCTGTCATCTGGAGCGGGAAGAGCTTCTGTCAGCCAGATAGAAACTGGGTCACAGAGTGTATGAAATCCGAGGCTTTTCCCCAGCACCTCTTAGCTCAGATGTCTGGGGAGCGGGGAAATAGCTCCAGCACACCAACTGTTGGTATTCAGCAGAGCTCATTAAGCCTCCAGAAGACCACACACCATCTTGGATGAGCTATCTACACCCTCATAGGCTTACCAGATTCACAGACACACTGGTTAGAAGCGCAGTGTTGTGGCTGAACCTGTCCTCTTCTGTTTTCTCCTGGCCCATCTTCTCACTGGGTGATCACATAGATGGAATCTCTGGCCTTCATGTCTCTCAAGAGTCCCACATCTGAATTTCTCATCACCTGCTGGACACTCCTCGATAATGTGTTAGAACACATTATCTGCCACCCCAAACAGCTCTTCCCTCTCGACTTGCTCTGCCCCCCTACTCTTTCTTCCCAGGCTCCTTTCCTCCCCAACTTGCCTTCCACCGCCCCCCCCCCCCAATTTCATCACTGGCTACCGAGGCTTCTCCAAATCCTCCTTCTGTCCTCTCATTGCCATTGCCATGGTTGGTCAGAATCCTAGCTTTCTCCTTCATTACATTTTATGCTTAACTACTGACATGATCACTGGCTGTCACTGTCCCAAGCCTGTCCCTGTCCTTTCTCACACTGCTGCCGTGTCATTCTTAGTAAAGCTTCACTTTCTGTGTCGCTCATTCCCCTGTTCAATTTCCCCCTCTTCTCCTACCCATACTGTATGTATGCAGCAGCTAACAGCACACACACCCTGTAATTCCCCACCTCTAGGCCGTGGGAAGTGCTGTCTTTCTTTTAGACTCTCTTTCTTCCAATCTTTGCCTGCAGAAATCCACCAAGTGTCACTGAGCTTTCTGGATGTCCTTTCTTTATCTGGATAAGAAACTGCTGTCTCTTTGGTTAAATACAACAAACAGAATTAAGGGGGAAATTTGATGAACTGTTTCCAGAGTTGCACACTAACCCACAGACCTACTCACGTAACATACGCACAAATGCGCACGGCAATGCCGGTTTTCAAATCCACACTTGTCTCTGATTGCTGGGATGAGGTGGCAGAGATGTAGCAATGATCTGTTAGCTGGCACCGACAACAAGAACATGTGAAATAGATCATAGGGTAGAGGAAGGGGGTGGCAAAGCAAACATTTCCAGATTTAATCCTGGGTTTGTTGCCTTAACAACTTGATGTAGATTTCAAAGAGATGGCCTTTTTTAATAATCCTTTTGGAAGCCAGAGTTGTCATAACAATAGCACTGAAAATAGCCAGCCCTCTGACAATTGGCCTTTATCACTGATTTTTGTCTTCAACAGAGGCCTATAGACCTAATGCTGGGAAACAGAACAGATAATTTGTGCCAAATGCAAAGGGCTTGTGTCCCCGTGTTTGTGATGGCTAATTCCAAGCCCCAGACGTGGAGACTGATGAATGTTGTTCCCACTTCCTCAATCTGTTCCATCAGCAGCTTTCATGATGAGGCAACGTCTTAGATGCATTTTAACATTTATGTAACATGCTCAACCAAAGGGCTAAACTATATGAAAACTATTTTTATTTTCTTAAAAGGAAATGTGGGGTCTTATGTTCCTCAGCCACTGGCCCATGGCCTAGACTAGTGTGATTAACTTAGTATCCTGCTTGCCTGTGACTCTCTTCCAGCTGTAGCATCCCCTCCTGGGCTTTTCTCTCTCTTTTCTTTGCTCCCATGTCTTCAGCGAGGAATTTACATAGTCACAAGAGCGCAAGTCTGATTTGTTTGCAATATGCTGCTCTAGATTATGAATGCTCCCTGATCTACATGTTTCTCTTTCTTCTGACCTGCTCATTACACACTCTTAGTTCATTTGGGCTGTTATAGCAAAGTACCACAGACTGAGTGGCTTATAAACACAGAAATGTATTGCTCACAGCTCTGGAGGCTGGAAGTCTGAGATCAGGGTGCTGGCAGGTTTGGGTGAGAGCCCTCTTTTGGGCTGCAGACGTCTCATTGTGTCCTTACATGGCAGAAGGGCAAGGAATCTCTCTGGAGCCTTTTTTTTTTTTTAACAAGAGCATTAGTCTTGTTTATGAGGGCTCCACCCTCATGACCTAATCACCTCCCGAAGACCCCACCGCCTACTATTACATCACATTGGAGGTTAGAACATCAACATATGAATTCCAGGGGTACACAAATGTTCAGACCATAGCATGCTCAATCAAGGCAGAACAAGTATTTTTTTGACTGGGGTGTCTACAGGGTGCATTCAACTGCATAGCATGCCCAAGCAGATCACTTTCTCTGCAAAAGCAAGCCTCTTCTGTAGGATATCACCCAGGGAAAGAGTGATGTAATATTTTCTGCCCTGCCCCAGCATTCAGTCAATGTTGACTTAGGTCACATTTCACTGCTGTTAAGTCACATGGCTGGTGTGTGGAAAACCTTTTGTACAGCTTGACCACCTTCAAGTAGTTCAAGTCCTTCCAACCAGAAGTGGAAGGGATTGAAGGAAGAAGCATTGGATAATGTGTTCCACTGGGCTTCGGGCAGTGCACCGTGTGAGGAGGATGGTGTCAGACCCATTAGCTGTCTCCTTAAAAGTGTCAGCAAAGCTCAGGTTCCTGCATCCTCCCACCTGTGGTCTCTGACATTCATGTGGGCTATGAATATAGAGAGAGAAACTTGTGCATTAAGAAGTGCTCATGAATCTTCTCTGTTTCTCAGATTCCCCTTGGGAGCCATTGTGGGTCATTTCATATTTTTAATGCGAGTTTTAAGATTCCTGGGGAAGAAAAAAAGAAATGGTTTTCTGGTTCCTTCCCACTGGGATACCTTACAAAGAAATAGTGGGGCTGAAAAATGCAGAGTGGGACATAAATTCCAGAACACCCCAGAATGCGTTGAGTTCAGAGTCAGTGCTGGAAAAATTTATCTAAATCATAATTCCTCCAAAAGGGGAAAGCACCCCAATCATACAAAAAACACCAATAAAATCCAAATTTTTGCACACCTTCAAATTTATAGTTCTTAAATGATTTTCTTAGATGCTGCCACATGATGTATATCATCAATATTTCTAGTTTCCAGATGGGAAGTGGGAAATGGTATGCTAATGAATTATAGGTTTGATTCAGAGTAAAAAAAAAAGATGCTTTTCAGTCAGTTCTGTTTTGTTTTATTTTAAATCCAATTATTGTCCTGCTCTGTCACAAAATTTAACATTTGTCATCATTTTATAGGTTTGGTTTTGCAAGGCTGGTGCTCAGGAGGCTACTGATTTCCCTCTAACTACCTTGCCTACAATTAGGATATGTGAGCAACAAGTGGCTGATAGTGCCTTATGGTTCAGCAAAAAATGTTGTTAACAAAGAGAAAACTGGAGTGTTTTCAGTTAGATTTTGCTTCTACGTTACCATTTCCCCCACAAAGTAGCTTATCACAAAAATTGCAACATGATAACCTCAACTAGTCACCATGCTGTAAAATGGTGATTTTTCTTTCTAGAATAACATAATAAAGAACACAAACTTCCTAGCTGGAATTCATTCTTAGTGTCCTAGCCTTGGTTTCCCACTTTGTGCTACCACTTTATTGAGGGGTAAACAATCTTAGAGAACAAGAGTGAGGAGTAGAGGCAGGGGCAAGAAAGAAGGGAGGGTCAGTAGAAGAGGACTCAGTGAGCTGGCCACAGCTATGTGTGGCTGGTTGCTCCATCTTATGTGGCTATCCTCTAAGAAGCCATATAACTATGTTGCAGGAGAACCCATCTAGAAAGAGAAGGAGGGATTGTCTACCTGCCCCTGTACCACACTTGTCCAAGGTGAGCCTCATGGGGGTTAATCTGCATTTCTGGATTATGCATGTTGTCTTCATATCTTTGGCCAGTGTGTTCCCTGATAAACCTTGTCTATCTTACTGACTCTTGGGCTATTGCCAGTGGCCTAGGCAGATAGCCTGCTACTTGGAAAATGAAGGCCTGTCAGATTAAAGACACCCTTCTTTGGGGTCATGAACTATGGAAACCAAGCCCAGCTGCTTGTCAAGAGGTCTAGGTCACTTGTGCAAAAGTCTTCATGATCCACATACCTCATAGTGCAGCTGCCTCAGAAAGGGATTATTACTTGGTGGCTCCTAAGTAATGATCAGGATTAAAGGGATGAGGGTTAATTAGGTCTACAGGAATATTTGGGATTCCACTCTGACTATTCATAGGCATGATCCTACTTTCTTTCCTCTAACAGCAATTCCAGGCTGGACTGGTTGGTGCACCAAGCCAAAAGGGGCCTAGGAATTAAATTTATTTCTGGTTCAGCCACTTGGATTCTCTAGTGGGATTTCCATGATCCTAGATCATAAGGATAATGACCATTTGGTTGAGTACACTGCTCACTGACTCCCTGTACAATGGCCCATGTGGGGGACATAATAGATCTTTGTAAGTTTTATGAAACATCCTTATGCTTTTTGCACCTGACCATTCTGGATGAAAAGTATGGAGGTATGGGTGCAAGCAGGGAACAAGTGTATAAAAGATGAAGTTATACCTACTGGGATAGGAAATGTCAAGTTCATTATTGTAGAGGGAGAACAACTTTGACACGTGGGTAGGGAATATCTTTGATTCCAGGGTGTATAGTAGATTGAGGACATTAATGACCTCTGTCTTTCAGAATCACCTTAGGGTCTTTCGCATTGGTGTGGTTCTACTAAATAATTGGAAGCACCTTAAATTTAACTGACCACTGGGTCTGACTTCCCTCACCAGAGAACCCTGACCTCTGTTGGATCACCCTTCCCTTTGATATTACCAAGAAGTCTTTTGAAAACAGCAGGGAATGAATTTATCTCCTAAGCCTCTCCATAAAACACCTGTGAACCCCAGTTCACAAAGATTCCATGGAGTGGATAGAAGCCACTTGGTTGGTGATATGTACAAATGAGACAGGTTATACTGTCTCCCCTTAGGCTGTGCCTCTAAAACCAAAGACTGGACTCAGTGATTCAAACTAAGCTGAGCACTTTAAAGCCAAACAGCCAACCAGAAGACCATCTCAGAGACACTGTCAACTTGTATACCTGACTGATATGGGCCCCACTTTGGGGCCTCAACAATTATAAGCAGCATATTTCTTCTGGGGGGCACCATGTACCTTCCTGGGACTGTATTTCTTGTGTGGAAGACAAGCATTAACTCTCTCCTCAAAACACAATGACCTCCGCTTTAGAGATGGTTTTCCTTTTGTCATTAAACTATTGGGTGTATACTTAGGAGTGGAATTGCTCAATCGTATGGTAACTCTATATTTAACTGTCTGAGGTACTGCCAAGCTGCTTGGGGTATTGTATTTTCCAAAGTGGCTGTGATACCTTACATTCCCACCAGCAATGTATGAGGGTTCCTCACCAACTCTTGGGATTGTTATTGATCTGTCTCTTTTATTCTGCCTCCATAGCGAGTGTCAAGTGGTATTTCATTGCGGGTTTTTTTAATGTTTATTTATTTATTTTTGGCAGGGGGGGGGGGAAGAAGAGAGAGGGGGAGAGAGAGAATGACCAGGGGAGGGGCAGAGAAAGAAGGAGAGAGAAAATCCCAAGTAGGCTCTGTGCTGTCAGCGTAGAGCCCTACTCAGGATTCAATCTCACAAACCGTGAGATCATGACCTTAGCCGAAATGAAGAGTCAGGCACTTAACCAGCTGAGCCACCCAGGTGCCCTTCATTGTGATATTGATGTGCATTCCCCCCCATGGCTCATGATGCTGAGCATCTTTTCATGTGCTTACTGGCCATTTGTGTATCTTCTTTGGAGAAACATTTGTTTAGATCTTCTGCACATTTTTAAATTGTGTCATTATCTTTAATTGGGTCATTGATTATTGAGTTGTTTTATATACACATAATATATATGTGTATATACATAATTTGTTTTATATGTTTGTTATATACATACACTTATATAACATACATTGGATATAAGCCCCTTATCAGATATATAATCTGAAAAATATTTTCTCCCATTATGTGGACTATCTTCACTTTCTTGATGGATTTCCTTTGAGGCACCAAGCTTCTCCTTTTGATGATGTCCAGGTTATCTATTTTTTTCTTTTATTGTTTGTGATTTTGCTGTCATATTTACTTTTTGGAGTTTTAATATGCATTTCCCTAACTAACAATAGTGAGTATCTTGTACACGTGCTTATTTGCCATTTACATTTCTCTGGTGAAATCATTGTTTATTTGTTTTCACTAAGGTTTTCTTTTCTTATTTTTGAGTTGTAAGAATTCTTTCTGTGTGTTGGATACAGTGCTTTATCAATGCGTTTTGCAAATATTTATTCCATGTTGGTGGCTTGTCTTTTAATATTCTTCACAGTGCATTTTGAAAAGCAACAGGGTTTACATTGATGTACTCAAAATTATAACTTTAAAAAAATATGATTCATACTTGTGCTATCTTATCTAAGAAACTTTTGACCAGCTAAGCTCATAAATATTATCTTCTAGAATTTTTATGTTTTAAGTTTAACATTTAGGCCTGTGACCTACTCTACAATTTTTATGTAGGATGCAAGGTATGGAGCAGGCTTCTTTTTTTTTTTTTTTTCTGCATGTGGCTATCCTATTCTAGCACCATGTGTTGAAAAGACTATCCTTTCTCCATTGAAATGCCTTTCTGTCTATCCTTGTTTTGTTTTTGTTTTTGTTTTTTTTTTATAGCAATTTGACTATGATGTTTTTTAGAGTGGTTTTCTTCATGTTTTTTCTGCTTGGGGTTTATTGAGCTTTTTGGGTCTGTGGAAATTTATTGAGTTCTTATCAATTTTGGAAAATTTTAGGCCATTAGTCCCTCTTCCCCCCATTTCCTACTGGGATATCAGTTACATATATATTAGACTGGTTAATATAGGCCCACATCTCACAGAAGCTCTGTTGTCTCTATTATTATTATTATTACTATTATTATTTCAGTATTTTTTCTTCCTGTGTACATTATTGATAGTTTCTATTGTTAGAGCCTAAAGTTCACTAGTATTTTCTTCTTCTATGTCCAATCGGCTCTTATTTCCATCTAGTGTATTTATTATCACTAGAAGTTCAATTTGGGTATCTTTAATTTTTCTCCTTATCATGCTCATGCTTTCTTTGCCTCCTTGGGCATATGGAATAATTTTTTTTTTTTTTTTGAGAGAGAGATAGGGAGAGAGAGAGCATACACAAGCAAGTGGGGAATGGGCAGAGGGAGAAAGAGAATCTCAAGCAGGCTCCATGCCCCACACAGAACCTGATGGAGGGATCAATCTCACAATCGTGAGATCATGACCTGAGTGGAAGAGTCAGACAAGGGTCCAATGCTTAACGAACTGAGCCACACAGGTGCCCCTGGAATACATTTATAGTAGGTATTTTAATGTCCTTCTCTACGAATTCTATAATCCTCATCATTTCTGGGTCTGTTTCTATTGATTGATTTTTCTTCTGATTATGGCCCATATTTTCCTGCCTCTTTGAAAGCCTAATGCTTTGTATTGGATGCTGGACATTTAAAATTTTGGTTTTTGGTGCTTGTGTTTTTTGTTTTTTGTTTTTTTTTTTTGTGGAGGAGGGGCAATTATTCTTTTAAGTATAGTAAAACCTTGGATTGTGAGTAACTTTTTTTTTTTTTGGATTGTGAGTAACTTATTTTGCAAGTCTTCTGCAAGATAAGCAAACATTTCTGATAAATTTCAACTTGATAAATGAGTGATGTCTTGTAATACGAGCAGTACATGACACCGAAAATAACATGATCACAACTGAGCCAATAGTTCTTGAAATTTGCTTGGATATACGAGTGCTTTGGATTATAAGCATGTTTCTGGAATGAATTATGCTCGCAAAAAGGATTTACTGTGCTTTTGTTGTTGTTCTGGGGTATAGTTCATTTACTTGGAAACTGCTTGATTCTTGAAAGGTTTGCTTTCAAGTTTTGTGGAGCATGTGTTATGGACTGAATGTGTCCCCTCCAGATTCATACAGTGAAGCTTTATCCCCTGATAAAATAGTACTTAGAGGTGGAGGCCTTGAGTTATAAGTAGGTTTAGATGAGGTCATGCAGGTGGGGACCCTATGGTGGGATTAGTGTCCTTATCAGAAGAAGGAATACCAGAGTGCTCTCTTTTTCTCCACATACGAGTGAGAAGGAAGCCATCAGCAAGTCAGGAAGAGAACTCTCACCAGCAATTGACTGTTGGCATCTTGGTCTTGGATTTTCCAGCCTCCAGAACTGTGAGAAATAAATGTCTGTTAGTTAAGCCACTGATTCTTTTTTTTTTTTGTTTTTTTTTTGTTGTTGGTTTTTTTTTTTTTCTGTAGCAGCCTAAGCTAAGACAGCAGGTCCAGAATGGCCTTTCCACTTTGCTGCACTACTGAGGCAATTCCCTGTTGAGGACTCTACTCAACATTCTGTATCTCCAGAGGTCTTTTTCTTTAACAAACAATTTCTGTCTCTGTGGATTGTTCCTTTTCAGTGTTTCATATCTAGTATGGTAGCTCCTTCCCATGCGTGCACCCATCAATACTTGGTTAAGCACTTAAGATGAATTTTCCAAAGATGTCTTAAGTTTTCTGTTCAGTTCTCTTTCTTCTAGTACCCTGTTCTGAGAAGTTTAGCAACTCTGACCTAACCAAATATTAAACTTAGTCCTTGACTCAAGAAGACCACTGGGCTCTGCCTGAGTTCCCCCTCCTTGGTGCACTGTGGCTTGCAAACTCCAAGTATCAAGGTGAACAGTCACCTCATTTGCATCCCTTCTCTCAGAGATCACTGTCCTGGGATATCTGTTACCCAATGACTGAAGACTATTGTTTTGTATATTTTGTCCAACTTTTTAGTTGTTTAAGGTGTAAGGGTAAATCAGGTTTCTGTTAACCTACTATGACCAGAAGTAAAGGTTTGCATCTCAGCCTGAAGGGAGTGCTGAGGTAAGCTGCTGGTTTCTATGTACTGTGGGAGCTAGACATTGGAGAAGCTATAATTGCTACAAGAATCTGGGTGCTGGCTAATCTGCTTACATTGTAAGATCTGGGCACTGGGGAAGCCGTGTATGCTACAGGCGCTGGGTCCTAGGGAAACCTTGCACATTGCAGGAAATGTGGCAAGTAAGCACACAGAGCCAGGAAGCTAAATCTTTTCTTCTTATAATGTCTCTCCAGTGCCCTCTACTGACAAAACTTAGTATCACGCCATCTAGCAGAGAAATACTATTTACGGGGCCCATATCCATTTTCCCAGAGCAGGTAATGAAGTATGAATTTAGAGCCAAGAGGCAATAGATTGATAGCTGGAATATACATTGTTGAGGATTGCTGCCTACTGGTATTTCAAAATTATGTGACCATCTGGTAAGTTCAGATCTATAACATCAGTTAAATGCTGCTCATGAAAAATTTTGAGCTTGAGTTTTAGATGACTAAGATTTATTTAGTTCTAAGAAGAGGATAGTGGCTTCATCTATTCCTAGCAAAGAACAAAAAACTCTAAAATAGCATGCTATATTCATCTCCATTTTTCCTTATTATTTTGTAGAAGAGAAAAAGAGAGGAAGGGAACTGATGTTATTGAGCCATTTCTGTGTGCCAGGTGCTTTGCATATGTAATTATTTGGAACTCCCAAAACCACCCTATGAAGAAGGTTGATCATGTACCATTTTACAGATGAACAAATAAAACTGAGGTAATTTGCATGGACAAGAATATCCTGGGAAGGTTGTTAACAATGAAGATGATGTGACAAGCCCCACAGTTTCTAGTTTAATACATTAGGGATGAGGTTTAGGAATGCACATTTTAAACAGGCACCTAAGGGATTCTGGTGCATGTGGCCATGGGCCACATCATCTGAATCACGTATTTAAATGACTTGTTCAAGTTCACAGGGTTTAGGTGCATGCTTCATATTGAACAGAGGACTATTAGTCTCTAACCACGTCCATCCTTTTACCATATCAGACTGTGGATTAGTAGTGAGAATGGAGCAATTATTGGGTGTCCACTGGCTAATTTCAGGGCCACCCTAGAATTATGTATAAAGGAAGTAAACAGTTAATGGACAAAGAACTGTTGAAAAACAAGCGCAGAGCTTACAGGCTTATGTTTCAGAAACAATATCTTATTGGAAAAACACTGGTTTACTCTTGTGATCATGAAGTAGTTCCTTCCTTCAATCTCAGCTCCTTCATGGACTCTCAGAATGACCTTGGAAAAATCAGTTAATAATCAGTAAAAGGTCTCCTTCTTGGTCTAGGGAGTCGATGGCACTTGATTATAAATTACAATATTGTGAAATAATGTGACAATTATATAGTGGGAATATTCAATAATAAACATTTCCAAGATTATCAGTTGTCAAAGAAATTTTATGTCTTTCAAAGCTAATTGTCTAATGTTACTCAGTAATGTTTATTTTATTAAGTGCTTCCAAATAAGATAATTTTAGATGTTTTCTTGTTGGGTGATGCATCATGCAGTATCTGGGATGAAGAAATGGAACTAAGTTGTGTTTTGGGTTGGGCAAGAACACCTAACTAATTTTAGAGCGTTTGGAGGTCAATGCATTATTAAATAGATGCATTCCACATGTGAGTGACTCATTTAGTCTTGGTTCTGCCCTTGTTGTGCAAATGTGACATTCAGAGACTTGTTTAAGTTATTGAGTATCTTTTTCTGCAAAAATAGAAACAGAGCATCTAAAGCAAAGCAAGGTTTTGTGTCAATCAAATAAATGGGCCTGTAGATTCTGAATAAAACTTTGTATTACGATTCTGACATCCCTGGCACATAAAGATTGATTTTTGTTTACTTCATTCAATAAAGAATTCTACTGAAAAAGACCATGCATAGTCTTTTCATGGGTAGAAAAACTCAACTTCATAAAGTTTCTCTCAAAGTAATCCATAAATGTTATGTAACTCCAACACTCTTTTAACCAGATAAACTGATTGTAAGCATCATGTGAAAAAAAATAAATCAGAATGGTCAGGAGCATTTAAAAAGAGAAAGAGGAAGAGCTATCTCTATGAGATATCAAAACATATTCTAAAGCTGCAAAAAGTAAAACAATGTGATATTAGTATGTGGCTAGAAAAATAGCTAGAAAATAAATCAAAATAAGAAGTCCAGAAACATACCCAACTACATATAGTAATTTAGTAAATAATATAGGTAGAATTTTAATATAGTAGCTGAAAATAGGGACTATGGAAGTAATGGTTTCAGATCACCTTAAAAATAATCTAGGAAAAAATTGGATTCTCATCTTACCTATTGAATATACAGAAATCTACAGACTGATTAAAAAGGGGAATTAGAAGAATTAGAAAAATATATGAGATTTAAAAAATTTAAGTAAGGAAACCATTCTTTTTTTTTTAAAGTTTTTTTTTCAATGTTTATTTATTTTTGGGACAGAGAGAGACAGAGCATGAATGGGGGAGGGGCAAAGAGAGAGGGAGACTCAGAATCGGAAACAGGCTCCAGGCTCTGAGCCATCAGCCCAGAGCCTGACACGGGGCTTGAACTCAGAGACCGCGAGATCGTGACCTGGCTGAAGTCGGACGCTTAACCGACTGTGCCACCCAGGCGCCCCAGGAAACCATTCTTAAGAATGAATAAAGTCATCAAAGAAAAGACTGATATATTCAAGTCAGTAAGAAAAACCAACAACCCAATAGGAAAATGTATAAAATATATGAAAGAACAATTCATAACAAAGGAAATACCACCAAACAAAGTGATGTTCAACTTTGTGTATGATAAGGAAAATAGTAATTAAAACTCTAATGACACATCATTTTTTGTGTTACCTACTACATAGCAATACATGTTGCATTGGCTGGAAACTAGAAACTGGGCTCTCTCATAGCATTGCTGGTGGGAATGTAATTTGGTACAGTCTCTATGGAGTACAATTTAACAATACCTTTAAAAATATAAAATGCTAATATCCTTTGACCTTTTATGTATTTATCTCAGATGTACTCACACATGTGAAATGACTTGCATATAAGGCTATCCACCAGAGTGGAAACAACTTACAATCCTGCTAATAGACAACAAGTATGGTGTATCCATATTATGGAATACTATGCATCCATTAAAAGGAACGGGACAGTTCTTTATACATTGCATATGTGAAATACATTGTTGGGTTTTTTTCAGAAATAGAAGAGATTTATTAATTATTGTTTCAATTTTTATTGACATATAGTCACTTTTGTACACATGTGCGATATTATCAATGGTTGGTGAGTATAAATGTGTGATTACTTCCACTTGCTGCAATAGAGGCAACTTTGATTTTAATTTATTGAGAACTCTGCCAACACAATTCTGTCCTCTTCAATTTCAAGTCCACAATTCTGTTCATTTATTAACCACTTACTGAATATCTATAACGTACCAGGAACTGAAAAATAAATATCAAGTCAACAAGATATAGTCCCTGGCCTTATGAAGCTCACAGTCTTTAAATAGATTTCCAAATAAAAAAAATTTTTTTTTGAACAAGAATTCCAGCGTTTGAACAGGAAAATCAATGTTTCAATACAGTGCCAAGCTTAGAATTAACAAAGGTTTGCTCAGGTGCTTCCTGACATTAAAGGTACATAGTCTGTGTTGCATCATAACTTAAAATTCTTTTGGCAGCTCAGAAGATCTCTGGCCTATTATCCTACTGTATAGTCAGTCACAACACTTCAGGTTACTGCTGGAAGGTGTTATTAACATATTAGTTTATATCTTTTGCCTGCAGGGTGATTTTTTTTAATTTAATTTTTTAAAATTTACATCCAAATTAGTTAGCGTATGGTGCAACAATGATTTCAGGAGTAGATTCCTTAATGCTTCTTACCCATTTAGCCCATCCCCCCTCCCACAACCCCTCCAGTAACCCTCAGTTTGTTCTCCATATTTATGAGTCTCTTCTGTTTTGTCCCCCTCCCTGTTTTTATATTGTTTTTGTTTCCCTTCCCTTATAGTCATCTGTTTTGTCTCTTAAAGTCCTCATATGAGTGAAGTCATATGATTTTTGTCTTTCTCTGACTGACTAATTTCACTTAGCATAATACCCTCCATCCAGTTCCATCCATGTAGTTGCAAATGGCAAGATTTCATTTTTTTTTGATTGCTGAGTAATACTCCATTGTATATATATATACCACATCTTCTTTATCCATTCATCTATCGATGGACATTTGGGCTCTTTTCATACTTTGGCTATTGTTGATAGTGCTGCTATAAACATGGGGGTGCATGTGTCCCTTTAAAACAGCACACCTGTATCCCTTGGATAAATGCCTAGTAGTGCAATTCTGGGCCATAGGGTAGTTCTATTTTTAGTTTTTTGAGGACCCTCCATACTGTTTTCCAGAGTGGCTGCACCAGCTTGCATTCCCAACATTGTTGGTTTTTAAAAACATGCATAACAATGAATATAGCATGTTGCTATTTGGTAAACACAATGTGTGCATGTATATGTACATGCATGCATGTGTATGTGCCTATGTGTAAATGTACAGTATATGTGTATGTGTATATACAGGCTAACACATAAAATATGTCTGGAAGATACATAAAAAGTTGGTTACATTGGTTGCTTCAAAGAAGGTAAACCATTACTGTATATAGAGATTGAATCATTTTGGGGTAATCGACTTTTTCCCACTTAATAAATCACAGTCATTTCATGCCCTTAAATTATAGACTGTACCATGATCAACTTTAGAGGTGTATGGGGTCTTGCCATGTAGTTAAACTATACTTAATTAATTTACTCCCCAGTTTTTGCTACTATAAAAATGTTACAATGTAAGCTTTTAATGTATACACACTTTTCCCATTTTTTTTGCTGAAGGAGAGAGTTCTGAGTGGAATAGCTGGACCCCTTATAGATTTTCTGAATTAACTTGGAAACAAAAACTGAAATTGGGGTCCCATTCTAGATGTCATGGATAAAAATGGTCTCCTGACTTTTCCAAATACTTCTACTTACTTTTTTTTAGTAGTTTGTGCACCTGCCTTCAAACGTCCATACTTTCATCATGGGAGTTTTCTTACCTTGCCTCTATCTCTGCACTGTCACTTCTACTATTTTGCTTCATATAACATTTACCTTCTGGGGGAAAAAATAACAACAGTTACTTTGGAGTTTTATTATAATTTTTCTTTTTAAACGGATTTCCATTTGTTGTGTCTGATTTTTCTTAGTGGAGACGGCAGAGGTCTGCTTAGAGCAGCTTAACGAAGCCATCTGTGTGTACGGAAAAGCAGAGACAATTAAAACCTGTTGACAACTTTGGGCAAAGCTGTGGGCTTCATGTTCTGTAATTTATGTGAAAAGCTGAAGAACAATCAGTTCAAGCTGGTTCTTCAAAGAGGCACAGCCTGTAACATGCTCTTGGCAGTTCAGCATCTTTGCACCATAGCAAAGGGTATCTGAGTCCAATGAATTCTGAGATGTGCAATAGGGCCTCATGAACAGGGCCCGTGAAAACAAACACACATGTTGCCATGAAGAGAAAATGGAAGCTGCTGATGGTTTTTTTTTTTTCCAAGTTTTTCATGGAACTCTGTTTCTCTGACTAACAGACAAGCATATGCATAGTGCTTCCTTCCTACTGCTTAGTGTGTTTTTACATCAGAACTATGAAAAGCCCATTCTGATATGTCTTGTGGGGCATGTGATCAGGGCTAAGAACACAAAAGGTGGCAAGGTGGCTTGTGGAAGGCAGTGGTATGTAGAAAGTCCATGTTTAACTCTCAGCTCTGTTCCCTCCCAGCTGGACATCTTGGGCAACTCTGTTTCCTTCTTTTTAAAGAGGAGAAAATAATACCTGGCTGTAGGATATATGATGTTTGGAGGTAATATGTATAATGTTGCTTTATATTTCCATCTTTCCTTTCTTATCACCCTGTTGCGTGGTTCCCACCCCCATTCTGCCACTGAAATTGTACTGGCCCGGTAACCAGTTCCACCTCTGTTACTAAATCACTGTCTTTGTCTTGGGTGTTTCTCAGGAACATTGACCAAGCCCACCTTTCTGACACATTCCCTCCCTTCTGCTTCCAAGAATCTCACTAGACTGCTTCCTTCTCCCTCTGTGGGCACTTTTCAGGCTCTGTTGTCTTCATCTCTTAGTCTCCCATATTCTGTTCTCAAGTTGGTGGTACTCAGTTTCTGTTCTGTATCTCCGTGTTCTTGTGCACACTTTTGCTGCAGAGTCCCATTCATATCTATGACATCAGCTGGCATCCATCTATTGGAGTCTCCACTGCATAATTTAGGTTCAAACAACATATTCCAGGTGCTCTCCAGATGGCCATGCTTGAGGGCCATAGGGTGGTGCAGGAAATGCAGAGGTCACCTCCTTCCCCATGCCCTATTTCCTTAGTCCACCCTCAGCTCCCTTCCCCTTTATGGTTCCAGGAGTCTCAGAGAACTGGCAGGACCCTGAGAGGGAAGAGTCTAGTCCAGCCTGGTCCTATTTTGCTTCTGTGGGCTTGGTGAATGTTGTGTGCTGCACAGAGGCTAGATTTAGTGAGTTTTATAAGTGTGAACAGCAGATCAAATCCTCACCTCCCCAGTGACCACTAGTGATTGGGTAGAGTTTTGCCTGATGAAAGTGACACTTTGAGAGTGGGTTTCTCATATCCCAGGGCTCCTATCAAGGACGGGTTCTCCTGCCCAAACTGGGCAAAGCCTCCAAGATTAAAAATCATTCCATTTTCTTGTCTAGCTACTTCCTCAAGGCACCAAGGTCAAAGCAATGGGAGATGATTTGGTGTTAGTCACTTAATGTCATAAAATTACATCTAATGCTCAGAACAGCTAGACACTGAAGCATCTTTGATGACACAAGGCCACACAGAACACAAATATACAGTGGCATTTGAGTCTTCCTTTTAGGGGAGACAAGTCTATTCAGGAATGTGGTGGCAAGTGAACCTTCATTGGAAGATGAGGCTACATGGAGGGAAGTGTTGCCTGTGCTAGGGAAGCTGAGCCTGTTCTAGGAAAGAGGGCAGGTTGGCTCCAAATCATGATGCCAGCAGCTGCTACCATGGGTGCTGCTGGGAGCCCTCTTCCAGCAGATCTTGAAGTGAAAGCAATTCCTAGGCTGCTCCTATGAGATCTGGGTTGGGATAGGCTTCCAGTTCATTAGTCCCCTTTGTAGTAGTCATTAACATCATTTACCTAAAATTTCAAGCTTTCCACCTCCCAGGTATAGGATACAATTGCACTTTCTGGCCCTCTTCTGATTTAGTGGGACCACGAAACTAGTTATGACAAGTGACTTGTGAGCAGATGTAATGTGGACCACTTTTAGGCAAGAGCATATTATGGCTTGTCCTAGATCCTCCATAGCTCTGTTTTCTCTCTGGTGGACAGCAGCAAGGTTGGAAATATGGTTGCTCTATCATTATGGGTACTTGAGAGACCACAATGACCAGAACACTGTTGATATATAATGGACACATAGAAAAAGTGAGATATGGAAACTTTGCTGGCAGAAGCCACTTGTATTGTTCATGTTATTTGTTACCACTGCAGAACCTAGCTTATCCTGACCAATACATACTCTTTCCCACTCAAGCACATACTCTCTTGAATGGCATAAGTAACTTTTAAAACACATTTCAAACACAAGGGGCTTCTCATACCCATCTAGTAAGACAGTGAGGTCCATGCCTATCTAACTAAAGAGGGAACCAACCCTTAAGATGGTTTTCACCAAACAAGGAAGATCTACATTAAGATTATTTCTGTTTGTCCAAGGACATGAAGTTGCTAACATAGATCCTTAGCTTAGATCTTTTCTCAATAAAGAAAAGAAAAATCTCTGGTGGGAAATGCTGTTAGGGTATCTTTCTACCTTGCTTCAACCCAGATCTCTCTTGGGCTTCAGACACATCTTAACTACTAGTTATTTTCACTTGGATATCTCACTGGAATCTCAAACTCAACTTGCAAAGGTAAACTCATTACTTTTACCCTAAAATATGTTTCCTTTACTGTGTTCTCTGGCTTCCTTTGCCCTCACACTAAATCTTTTGCCCAAACCTATGGTTTCCACCTCCTTGTGTCCCCACCACTTTACCCTGTACTGGCCACTTTTCTTTCTTTCTTTGGTCAATATAAGCCTTCTCATGGGTCTCCTTGTCCCAAGCCTCTCCTCTGTTCTATGCATGCTTTATATTGAAGCCAGAGTGGTATTTCTCCAAGGCAAACCTGATCAAAATATGCCCTTGTTGAATGTCATTATATAGTTCCTTATTGCTCGTAGAAGAAAGATAAAGTTATAAATGTTGTCTTCAAATCTCTGATTTGGTTTCTGCTTCCCTCCCTGGTTGCACTTTGACTCATACTCCACATTCACCCACCCTGAATGTAATGGAAAGTTGCATACTTTAGAAAACTCTCTTGGCCTTGTTCCCTCCAGCTGGAACACCCTTCGCCTCCTGTTTCTTGCTAACAATCCTACTCATTTATCTGTCCTTAGCTTAGATCTTACTTCCTCAGGGAAACCTTCTTTAAGCTACTGAGGCAGGAATAAGTGGCCTCTTGTGGACAACTTTTATACCTATTCTCATGCTTATTGCTCTATAGCTCTGTCATAATTGCCTATTCCTGCATATTGTTCCTCACTGAAATAACAGGTAACAATATAAATAGCAAATATTTACATGTATGTTACTTAAACCTCACAATAATCCCCTGAGATAAATAATATTCCCATTTCAAACAAGGACACCAAGGAATAGAGAATTAAGCTAAGTGGTTTAAAGTCAGTCAGCTGGTTAATGGTGATGTAGGACTTGAGCCTAAGTTACATCCAATCTCTTTAGGCTTAACTGTCTTATACAACATCAGTGTTTACAGGGATCAATCTTACTGTTCGTTGTTGTATTCCCAGTGTTTGGCACTTGACAGGTACAAGGTAAACTTAGCTGAATAAATGAATAAAAGAAACAATGGAAAGGTGCCTGGCAAATGATAAGTTCATAGGAAAAATTAGCTATTATTTTTTACAAACTTTTTGCACAGCAAAGCAGAAAAAAGGGGAAGAAAAATCAAATAGTATTGGTTTGGTTTCTCAATCGAGTATGGGAAACATATCAAGGACACAGGAAACAGTGTTGGCACTACTTTTGAAATGGTGAGGCAGTTTTCCATAGAGCACCCTTGCTGAGCTCAGGCGCTGTTCCTGATAGTTCAGGTTTCACTCTACCTTGAGAAACTGCTGTGTCACAAAAGAACCTTCCCAGCGTTCACACCATTGACATCCACCTATATTTCCTTCAGGGCAACAGACCATAAACAAAAGTTTCCCTTTGAAATAAAAGAAAATCAGTGTTTATGGGAAAAGAAACTGTTTTCAGTAAGTTCAATACCAACTTGCATGGAGCTAATGTTTAACTATAAGAAAACTATAATTTTTAAGTTGGAATTTGTGTAGGGCAGGTGATGCTGGTGGGGTTTTTGATATCTTTGAGTACACATCATGGTTAAAATGTTGTAGGGTGAGTTTTAAAATTATTGAGGTCTTCAGCCAAGTAACACATGCATGTGTAAAATAAAATCGTATGAAGAATTATAACAAAGAGTTATAGTCTCCTGCCACTCTGTCATCACCCCAATCCCACTGTGCAGGGGCAACCTTTTACCTGTTTCTTTCTTTTTTTTTTTTCTGGTGCACAAATGCCATATTTTCAAATGCTATGCTTATTACTGCCATGTTTCTTCATGCACCTATGACTTGATTTCTTGATTTGTCACACTGAATGTGATGGACAATTGTCAGGTTTCTGTCATCCAATGTCTTATGAATACCTTTTTTTTTCTATTTCTATTCCTCTGTAGATTTCCCACGTTATGGGTCCCACCTCCCCAAGGTGAAAGCCAAAACTCATTCTCCAGCCTCCCCTGCTGGAAAGATGCAAGTCTATGGTAGCGGCTTTACTAACCAGATCCACCCACACTGGGCTATGTCATAGCAGGGAGAAGAAGAAGGAAGCTGCTGTTAGGGGATTCACTTTCTTTGCTGAGTGTGACAGCAGGGCTTCAGGCTCATGGGGACAACAGTGGAAGAACATCTGCCATCCAAGCCTGAGTGGCATTGGGAGGGGCTGTGGAGTCTGTGCCAGAAGTTGAGTGGAGATGAGGAGATTTCCTGAGAGCGGCCCCATGCAAAACCGCTCACCACAGAGCTGTTTTAGGAGCTAATATTTGCTTTTCCTTCTCTGTGGGTTTAATTCTAGGACCCCTGTGCCCCCTCCCGCAGCGTAGCTGGGCTCCGCATTATGTGAAACTGTGTAACCAGTTCCATGAGCCTCTAGGGGACTCTGATTCCAATACCCTATAAGGACTTTATTTTCTGTTTAAACTAGTCGTGCCGACTTCTGTTTGCAGTAAAGAACTAACTGGTCCTTTTGACTAAGATACTGACCGCTGCCGTAGGAGAGGAGGGTTTATTGTATTGTTATGACACTCTACTTTTTTTTCTCCCTTCTTTTCAAATTTAGGTGAGTATATTTTACCTTTATAACAGTAAATATTAATAATAATTCTCCACTTATTATTCCATAAAGTTCTCTTTTTTCCAGCTTTATTAAAATATAATTGACATATAACATTGTGTAAGTCTCAGGTATACATGTTGATTTGACACACTTATATACTTCAAAGTGATCACCACTATAGAGTTAGCTAGCACATCTATTACACCACATAATTATATTGTCTTAGCGACTTTGAAATATATAATACAGTATTGTTAACTTTAATCACCATGCTGTACATTAAATCCCCAGAACTTATTCATATTATAAGTGGAAATTTGTACCCTTTGACCAACATCCCTTTCATTTCCCAACCCCAGCCCCTGGTAAGCACCCCTCTGTGCCCAGAAACTCTGTCTTTAGATTCGACATTCCTGGGGCCATCTCCCACTCCCCTTCCCTCCATCTCCCACTCCCCTTCCACTTCCCATGTGCCGGCAGCTGGAGCTGTACTTTCACTTTGTCAAAGTTGAGAACATTTCTATTCTATTCTACAATGATAATTAAATCTTCTGTGCTTTTTCTCTCTGTGGACTCCGAAACTGGAAAACTAATAAGCAGCATTGACATTGTTAAGACTGTATAAATGTTGACTTCAGAGATGAGGCATGAGCTAAGGATTACATGTCCTGCTCTACAGGTCTAATGTCATGATTCCTGTGCACTCGAAGCAAAATGTTTCTAGCCTTCAGGTCACATGGATTTTTCTGTTCTTATACTTTATTAGTTACTCAAAACTCAAGTCTTATTTTTGTCCCTTCATTTTTGAACCTTGACTTTTTTCTTCATGTTTACCAGGTACTTCTAGTTGGAATTCTTTTTTCTTACTTATAAAAGAATCTTAGGTCCCCACCACAATCTCATATGTATCCAGCCTTTCAATAATGCCAATTACTATTATATAGAATCCTTTTATCTACTCATAGCCCCCCACAATGAGGTCCTTCCAAGAATTTTCTAATCTGGACCTGTTGTCTGGATCTGCTGCACAGCTGTCATCCTGGGGATTCTCTTCAGTGACCTCCTGGATTCAAGGCCAATCCTGTATTCCATGTCTTCTTTTTGGTCTTCTCCTTGGTTTTCCTGGGGTATATACTCAGAAGGCATCCTAAGACAGAAAATACAGTGAGCATAATTTGTTCTGGAAACATGCTGGTAATACAAAGCACTCATATCTCAAAGTGCATTTCAAGAACCATTGGCTCAGTTGCGATCATGTGACATTCAGTATCACATACTACTCGTATTGCAAGGCATTGCTTGTTTCTCAAGTTAAAACTTATTAGAAATGTTTTCTCATCTTGTGGAACAAGTTACTCACAATCCAAGGTTTTACTGTATGGTAACTGTACTGTACTGTAACTGAGTCTTTGTATGTCTTAAAATACTTTTATTTTGTTCTCACCCAATGCTAGTTTGCCTCGGTATAGAATTATGGGTTCAAAATATTTTTTCCCATAGAATTTTGAAAACATTGATTTGTTATCTTCCAAATCTAATGTGACTAATGATGAGAAGTTGGGTGGTTCCTTGAATTTTTCTCTGGAAGTTTTTATGTTTTTTTTTTTCCTTTGTCTTTGGTGTTCAAAAGGATGTGCTAACTGTGTAGCTATTTCCATTCCCCCTGCTCAGTACTCAATGAATTCATCAAATGTGAGGATTTGTCTTTCTTCCATTTGAAGAAATAGCCTATATTTCTTTAAAAAAACGTCTCCCATTCATTGTCTCTATTCTCTTTTTTTGCAATTCCTCTTAGCCAACTGGTGGATTTCTGCATCTGTATTAATCCTTTGTAAATTTTATCTTTATCCTCAAATTTGCTCCTTGTAAACCTAGGAGAGATTTTTGGTTTTATATTTCAGCCCTTGTATTGAATTTCACATTTTAGGTACTATATTTCTAATTTATAGGAATGCTATCTTGTTCTCTAATTGTTCCCTTTTCAATCATACTATTCTTATTTTAGGAATACAATGTCATCTCAAATATCTTTGAAGATATTTATTAAATACTTTAAAAAATCTCTTTCTAGTTCCTGAATTATTTCTATTTCCTTGAGACTTCATTCATTTTGGCCTTTTCATTTCCTTCTGGAAATGAAGTTTTCCTCAGATATCTGCTTATCTTGTTTGTACAGTCATATTTATAAATGAAGGATTTCTTAATGATCACTATCCATTGTTGATTTCTTCTGAATTTGGAATGATATGCTTTTTGAGACAATTGTGATTAGCTCCTGAATGGGAAGGAAGACAAGGAACTAACTCCACGTGAATGCACAGGACCGGCTAACAGGCAGATTTTGCTTAGGATGTATACGTGAAAAACAAGGCTTTAGTTAGACATTCTGTTTCATCTCCTCCCACCAAATGCCAGAACATGGAGAGCTTTACTCTTAGACCAATACTCACACTAAAATACAAATCCTTCTTCAGCCAATTCATTCATTTATTTAAAGAAATTACTACAGTTATTTTTCCTCTCACTTCTGGATGTAAAAACCTGGTTCCCTTTGGTCTATCCATGTGTATGGGATGGGATGAGGTGACCACTCACCCTACACCTAGACATTCACTGGCATTCTGCCAGGATAACTGGCAGCCTCTTCCCCTGAAATTCCCCTCATACTCACATTTGGACTTTGGCTTCCTCTGCTCTGTCTCATCCATCAACATATTGCCATCTGCTTTCATATTCAAGAAATCTGTTGAAGTCTTTCATCTACAATCGACCTTCATTCCCAGTCTCTTCATTGCTACAGCTTTATCTCTTCTTGCACTCTGACACTGTCATTTTAGTGGAATCTCTGGCAAAGAGAGTAGACAGTCATGTGCTCAATCAGCCATCTTGCATCATACACTTCCCCACCCCTTGGTGGTGTTTTTTTAAAATGAACTTCTTTGTTGAAAGTCTGCTCATCCCTTATCTATATTTCTACTGCTTAACAGGTTATTTCTGGAAATAACAATAAGATCATGTTAGAAAGAAGAAAGCAAGTAAGCAAGCAAGAAGAAAGTTTATAAAAGGAAACAAATAAATGAAAGAAATTTAGATAGGAAGAAGCAATACAAACCCTCTTTTAAACCATTTGCGATAAGGAGTTAAAAACAGCCTACATTATTAATCTCATTGAAGGATCTTTGTCTCACTGACCAATTTACCATGCACCACAGAGATTATTAGGTGAACAACTTACCAGAGAAACTTGGTTCTTCATACATGAGGTGAATGTTCTTGCCGGCAGGGTTTCCAGCACACAGAAAACACATGCTCCAGAGAGTCTGTAGGAGAATACAGATAGACCAATCCCATTCATGTATCTACTTGATTACAAGACTGCAGAACACTGATATGGCAAGTGTAAGGCTCAGTTTTAAAAAGTGTACCTTTGACTTTACTTAATTCCTTTCCATGTACTTAATTCGGATCTAAAACTCTATTGCAATTAGGATAGTAGAAATGTAATCTCATTTGTTACTGTAGTCTTCTATCTTACTAGGGCTACAACAGAATCATGGCGCCCAGAATATGGAAAGAAGCCAGTCTACCCATCTCATGAATGCTGCTGTCTTCATTGCCCTGGAAGTCCAATAGACCTTTGTTGTGGTTGCTGGTCCAGAAAATAAATTGAACACTTAAGGTATGGTCTCCCTCTGAGGTCTAGTTATCTCTTGGAGGCTTTGCCTTGGACTGATATGAGGCCTCCCCTTCTCCAGAGACCTGAAGACCTTTTACCTCTCTCTAGAACACTCTCTATTGTGATGTGTTGGTGTAATTTCCTTCATTTTGGGGGGCTTTAGGAAATACAAAACCTAAGCCAGTAGACCATTTCTGTCTTCTGTCCTTCCTTGAGGCAATGAATCCAGAAGAGATCTGTTTGAATATGAATAGGGATACTGAATGAGAGCAGGAAATACAAGGGGGAAAGAGGGAAAATATCACATGGAAAAAATAAGTGTTTCAAAAATATCATCATGCTTTAGTACGTACATTCAAACATGAAAGTATACTTGGTGGGTTATGTGGGGGAATACAGAAGGCATCCAGCCCAGAATGGGTTTGGAAGGTTAGGGCAGGGGCAGGGATGTGAGACAACTAGGGAAGATATTTTTGAAGACAGCTCCACAGAAATTACAACAGAATCTCTTGAAGAATTCGGGTATGAGATGAAAATAGCCTCCAGTTACAGTGGGTTGTTCGTTAGCCATGCTCGCACTCACAGGACTTTGTTAAAGGCCTTTTGCCAAAGTTGTGTCACACTACATTCAGGAGGAATCCTGAGCCAATGACTAAGGTTCCTTGAAGCTATGTGAATGTGCAGAGTGGTCAGGCTATGTGAAATTTTCTCTAATCATTATAAGGGAAGAACAGACATTCCTGGAAAACTTGTGGTTCCGAAAAAAAAAAAAAAAAAAGTCCACAGCATTCATGTCATTGCCACAGGACAGCCTTGGGATACTGTCAGCTGATTTCATCCAGTATTCCAAGGAATTTTGAAATTTTAAGAGGGGGCCAGTGTGATCCCCTTTAGATCCTACAGTGATATCTATTCAGTTAAAAACTGTAAAGATTCATTTTGATCAAGGAAAAAACATGGAACGTGTTTATGAACAGTTAACAGAGCAGGTTCTCAAATGAAGGACATGGATCTCTTCTCACACAGACTGGAGCCCCTGCTTGTTTATGGCTCAACTGGCCACCAGTCTTAAGTCCACATGACTTTGTCTTGGCTCCTGGTGGGAACTGACCCAATCTTTCAGTGTGCTGAACCCAACTTTTTATGAGAGAGAATCTAATCTGATTGACCAGTGTTGAGTTGCGTCCACCATTGCCTATAGAGCTGCTTCCCAGGAGATTAGTTTATTGGCAAAAACACAGTGGTCAGGTCATATCCCCTAGCCAAAGCTCAGATGTGGGCATAATATTTTTAAGAGCATGAAGGCAGCAAGGCAATGACTAACCTCTTCAATACTCTCTTCATCCATAGCTAGTCCCTTGATGTTGCTCATGTAGCAAGACATAAGCAATTATATCTTATTTTAGTGCACCCTGCTTTTGATTTAGAAACATTCAATATTTTCAATTTCTAAGTCCATATGTGGTCCCATATTCACTGATGGGATGAATAGAAGGTTGTCTTAAAGGATTATTTTAGAAAGTTCTACAAGGTTTTCAATAACTAAGAAACCCCTTGATGATATCATTCCTCCAGTAAATTAAAGGGTGGGTGGTCACACACATGTCTGCTTCAAAATTAAATCAAGGGCTATTATTCATCAGAAGCCTATTTAATTTCTACTTGAACCTCTTTTATCAAAGGCTATAATTACTGAATAATTTTATTGCCTAGTGGAGAAAGGCATTCCAGAGCCTCATGGCTCACCAAAATGAATGTGGTTTCTATAAAGTCTAGCAGTCCTCGACTCCTACTTCTATATGCCAAGACATGTTAATAAACACAGGCCACCATTTTCTCTGTGCTATTTTTGCTGCTACCATCTTTGCGTTTTCAGCACAAGAGCTGTTCTTAGCCAGAAAATGCCAGATGGCACTAAGGAATCATTCGTACTATTCCAGAGCAATGTCATTTGCAGAAGAGAGCCAATAGCTAATTGACAAAGATACCCTTGCTGTTTTTAAAGAAGTAAAGATGTCCTACTTCTTTTTTTTTTAATTTTTTATAAAGTTTATTTATTTATTTTGAGAGAGAGAGAGAGAGGTAGAGGGTAGAAAGACAGAGAGAGAGAGAGAGAGAGAGAGAGAGAGAGAGAGAGAAAGTGAGCACCGGAAGGCAGAGAAATAGGGAGAGAGAAAACCCCAAATAGGCTCTGCCTACTGGTGCAGAGCCTGATGCAGGGCTTGAAGTGAGAAACCACGAGATCATGCCCTGAGCTGAAATCAGGAGTCAGGCACTTAGCCAACTGAGCCACCCCAGTGGTCCCAAGATGTCCTACTTCTATCGCTAAGACTTTTCTTTTGCAATTGGCTTGAGTCTCAACCTCTCCTTGGAACTTCTCTAGGCATAATCCTCCCTCAATTTTGTCTTCAGATGCTGCTATGTCTTCTCCCTCAAATGATTTTCTCTTCAGTTCTCCAGCTTTAGCTACATCCCCATCTCCCTCCAAGTGACCTCAGCATTCCTTCACCTGCATTCTTTGATAATTGTCATTTGTTATTTGGAATTTTTAGCTACCTTTTTATAAAAAAGTATGTCTACTTCTTACCTTCGCAACCAGCTGATGAAATCTTTCTAGAAGACAACTAAATATGTTGCTTCTTTCTTTCTCTGCTGGGGACTCCATTGTGACTTTTGCTTAATAGGTACCTAATTAATATTTGTTGATTGAGAGACTGTTACTCTGAGGTTTGCTGTATCCAGATCAGAAAGTTCAGAGTCCTCTATAGTATATGATGAAGTCAGGAATTAAATAGTAAAGTTTAGCTAAAATCACAGAGTAGATTTCCCCAGAAAATTGTTTTACTTAATCATTCAACCAAGCCATAGAAAACAATGGCCAGGAAATCAGTCTTTACATTTCATTCCAAAGTTTACTTGTGAGTGTGGCTCAAGTCCAGGGACTTTCAGTTGTCTGTGGATGGTTTGGCTACAATAGAATCACACATGAAATTTGCTGCAGTACAATCATGTCCACCTTTCTGAATCAGAATATTATAGTGGTATCTGGAAATTTCACAAACACCAGAGGTGATACTGATGATAGTTTGCAAAATACTGTTCTAGAATAGTAGTTCTCAAAATGTGGACCCCAGAGTAGCAGCATCACCATCACCCAGGAGCTTGTTAGAAATATAAATCCAGGGGTCCCAACTGCTAATCAGAAACTCTGGGGGCCCAGACGGGGTGCCTGGGTGGCTCAGTCAGTTAAGCAGCTGACTTTGGCTCAAGTCATGATCTCGTGGTCCATGAGTTCGAGCCCCATGTCGAGCTCTGTGCTGACAGCTTGGAGCCTGGAGCCTGGAGCCTGCTTCTGTTTCTGTGTGTCCTTCTCTCACTGCCTCTGCCCCATTCGCCCTCTGTCTCTCTCTGCCTTTCAAAAATGAATAAATGTTAAAAAAAATATTTAAAACAAAAAAGAAACTCTGGGTGCCCAGAAATTGTACCATGTTCTCGATGATTCTGAAACACACTAAAGTGTGAGAATCAGTGTTATGGGACGTCTTATGGTTATAATAATGTACTATTTCTAGGGAACCTATCTGGATAAAATTTGGTTTGGTTGTTTAAAGTTAAAAAAATATTTTTTAATATTTATTTTTGAGAGAGAGAGAGAGAGAGAGGGAGAGAGAGAGACAGAGCACACGTGGGGGAGGGGCAGAGAGAGAGGGAGACACAGAATCCCAAATAGGCTCCAAGCTCTGAGCTGTCAGCACAGAGCCCAATGCAGGGCTCGAACTCATGAGCCATGAGATCATGACCTGAGCCAAAGTCGGATGCTCAATTGACAAAGCCACCCAGGTGCCCCTTGGTCTGATTGTTTAAAATATGTGACACTATTGGCAATTTGCCATTTGTTTATTTAACAATTTTTTACTTAGTGTCTCCTATGTGTCAGGTATTATGCTGGAAATAAAAAGATGAATAAGACATAGTCTCTGTCCCAAAGAGTTCTTAGACTCTAAATAAATATGCATATATAAACAAATAATTGTGATTCAGTGTGACTGAAGACTAATTTTGTAAATGATTACTTTGGTGGTACAAAAGATTAATTCTGTTATGAGGGATGTGGTTCAGGGAAGACTTCTGAATTCTGAACCAGTTCTGAACACTGAAGGATATACAGATTTCTATACATGGAAATCAGATGGCTATCAAAACATCCACCTAAGACTTTATGCGAGGAACTTGTGGATTTGCAGCAAGACCATAACTGAATTTGAAGTGTATTTACCCAGCCAGAAGTATGACCATGGCCAGCCTCCCCTAAGAGCAAGTACAACTAAAGCAGAAGTCCAGAAAAAGGAAGTCACACAAGACTGAGCTCTAGCATGAACTCATCCACTGGACAAAGATGGGTTCACTAATGCTACATTTTTCTTACATGATACCTCTTAGAAGCACTGAGCAAAGGAGGAGAGAAAACCTGGAATTATTCTTCTCATATTATTTCCTTCTGGGAATCACCATAAGTTTTTTTTTTCTTTTTTCCCTCTGATGAATACATATGGGACCAAGCAAACAAGCCCCTTTCACCAAAAGCTAGGAGTTTGTAGTCAGATGAAGGCAGGGAGCATTTAAGATGGAGCAAATAGCATTTGCAAAGGTCCTGGGGTCTAAAATAACATGGAAAGTTCATAGAAGCATGGCATGGAATTTGGTTGTTTGGTTTTTCTTTTCAGTTAGGATCAGGAGACTAAATTTATTTTTCCAGTTAAAAAAAATTTTAATGTTTATTTATTGAGAGAGAGAGAGAGAGAGAGAGAGAACGAGTAGGGGAAGGGCAGAGAGAAAGGGAGACACAGAATCTGAAGCAGGCTTAGCACTGTCAGCCCAGAGCCCAATGTCAGTCTTGAGCTCACAAACTACAAGGTCATGACCTGAGCCTAAATCAAGTGTAAGATGCTCAATTGACTGAGCCACCCAGGCACCCCTATTTTTTCCAGTTTTATTGATAAATAATTGACATATATCACTGTACCAGTTTTAGGTATACGGCATGATGGTTTGATTTACATATGTTGTGAAATGATTACCATAATACGTTTGACTAATATCCAATTTTCATAGATACAATAAAAAAAAGAAAGAAGAAAAATTAAAGGAAAAAAATTCTCCTTGTGAGAACTCTTAGGATTTACTTTTTAAACATCTTTCCTGTATATTATATAGCAGTTTTAGTTATAATCATCTGTTGTACATTATACCCTCTACCACTTATAACTGGAAGTTTGTGCCTTTTGATCACCTTCCCCCAATTTCCCCTCCCCCTCCCCTCTGCTTCTGGTAACCACAAATCTGATCACTTTTTCTATGATTTGGTGTTTTTTTGTTTTAGATTCCACATATAAGTGAATTCATACAGTATTTGACTCTCTCCATCTGACTTATTTCATTTAGCATAATATCCTTCAAGATCCATCCATGTTGTTGCAAATGGCAGGATTTCCTTTTCTTTAAGGGCTGAATAATATTCATCTATTATATACATATGTAAGTATACATACATATACCACATCTTCATTATCCATTCATCCACACTTATGTCATTTCCACATCTGGGCTAATGTAAACAATGCTGCTATGAACACGGAGACGCAGATATCTTTTGGGGTTAGTGTCTTCACCTCCTTTGGATATATTCCCCACAGTGGAATTGCTGGATCGCTTGGTAGTTTTATTCATAATTTTTTGGAGAAACTCTCATACTGATTTCCATAGTGGCTGCACCAAGTTACAAACCCTAAATTTATTTGAAACATTGGAAACAGAACTTTGTTGGTTTATCATGGAAAGATCTGAGATCACCAGGACTAATAATAGGAGGTTGACGAAATAAATTATAGTAGAGGTGAACCAAAATGCTCGCATATTGTGCAACTTTATTTTCTTTATATTTCACGTTATTTATATTTACATGCTAGTTATATTGAAATCTTATTTCTTTATTTTATTGACATAAGAACTAGAAAGCTATGGGAAAGCATTCCCCAATATTAACAAGGAGCACCTCCGGAATGTGAAATTAGTAACTATTTTCATTTGCTTTGCTGAGAGATTTTTCTTAGTTTTTCAGCTTCTGGCAGTGGCATGTCCTGCTTTTATGAAGCAGAGCTTCTCACTTTTGTGATGAATGGGTGTGGGTGATCTGTCCTTCCATCTTAATTGTCAGTCTGGATGACCATCCTGGCCATCAGTATTGCCAGAAGTTATGATTTGAGGAGGTTCGTTTGCTGAACATAGAACCTGTCACAATCTGTTATTCACCGTTTTACTTGCTTTCTGTAAATTCAGGGTTTTTAAAAAGTTAAATAAATTTAATTCAAAAATTAGATTTCAAAACAAAGTAGATGTAAACAACTCTTTCTAAACCTTTTATTGAATATTTGGGGATTGTTAAAGGAAGCATATTTCCTTCTTGAAGATTCTTTGGTGAGCAAGTGGGTTGGATTCTTTCTTCAGCCTCCTTTTATGGGTCTATTTACTTTTATATTGTTCATGAAAGAGATATTAATGTTTCTTTTCCTTTTTGTTTTGCCCGAAATGAATCTTAAAAGTGAAGTCTCCAGTAGCAAATCCTGAGTTTTTCCCTTCTATGCTGCCTTTGTTCACATTTCACAGAATTAGTTTCCCTTTTTTTCAGAAATCTTGGAGATGAATGCAACTTTTTCCTTATTTGTGAAATGACAACTTTGCATTCTTGCCAGACTAGCCTCTGTCATGCATCGCTGTGCCCACCAGGCACAATTCTAAAGGGCTGAGGGATGAACAGGGTCTTACTTAGGACTCATTTCCTGGTTTAGTGCTCATGGCCATGTCACGCAGGCTTTTCAATCAGGATGGGAACACCCAGCAGCTGGATGTCCATCTGCCAATTCATCAATTTGAGAAGCGAATCTGTTTCCGTCCAAGTCATTGTGTGCAAAGCATGGGGGCTGGTTCTGTGCCCACAGAGACTTCCTCCACAGTTCCTTTTCCAACCTTCCCCACCCTGGTCCATGGTTGGTGACATGGAGTTGTCATTGTTACCATCTTCTCTGGCATATATCATACACATCAGAGTGAACCAGGAACCTAGAAGTGAATGGGATCTCCTGCAGGAGAATGGAGGCAACAAGGTGGGAACAGAGTCCCCACTGACTTGGTAATGGAATTTTGGTGACTGTGAACAGGTTCTTTCACCTGTCTGTCTGCCTCAATGACCTCCTCTGGAAATAGCATATCTGCCCCACTTGATATGGAGGCACTGAGGCTGGGGTGAATCCCTATGGGAAGGTGCTTTGATGTGTGGGCAGGACCACCCAAATACTAGCCTAAAGAAGAGACTGGTTAGCAAGGGCCTTACCTTGACAGTACATGGAAACAGTCTAGACAACTAGAGGGTTGGTCAGCTCAGAAGTCAGACAGCTTCGAGGGTGATCGCCAGACAGGTTCTGGGGTATTGGTAGGAAGTTGAATGAGGAGGTGAAGAAAAGGCACACAAGAAATGCTCTGTGTTCATTCATTTCAGTTTCCTCATAACCTACAAGGTATATGGTCTTATTTCACAGATGAGTTAACTGGGACTCACAGAGACTAAATAACTCAGATAAACAGAGCAATGCAATGGCATGAGTGTTTATTTAGGGGTGTCTGATTTTGAAGCCGTATTTTTTATGTGATATAGATCAGCTGTGTGTGTGTGTGTGTGTGTGTGTGTGTGTGTGTGTGTGTGTTCAGTGCTTGTAGCTAGGCAAAATATTGAATAAGGATTGATATGATAATTGTATCAGAGGTGTAAGTGGAAAGAATTTAAAAGAGGCACTGTTTGTCGATGTGGGGACAGAGCTGAGGGAGTCCGAGGGAGAGGCTGGAAGTCAGGGATTCTCCCCAGCAGAAAGCAGTCTGCAGTCCCAGGCCTGAAGGATCAGCAGATTTCCAGCCTTGCAACGGGGGCTCCAGCAGAAGCTGTAGCTGCCGACAGCGGCCTGGCACAGAGGGTGAGCAGAGGGGAATCAATACCCTGACTGGACCTGTCTGTCCTCCCATCCTCCCATTTCTGGGCAGTATGTCCCCTACCTCACCACAAGCTAGGGCAAGGTGGTCTGGCTGATGATGAAGCCATTGAGGCTGATGCCTGGGTACCCAGGAGAAGAGTAGAGAGTGATAGGGAGAGGCAAATGGAAAACACTAGCACAGTCATGAAACACAAGTGTGGCCAACTTGGAGTCAAATCAGCATTGCAGTGATAAAAGAAATAGTGTGATTTAAGAACAAAAGAAGGGAGACCACAGTGGGCTTCCCTTCAGCAGCAGGGAAAGAGGTGGGCAGTGAAATGGAGAAAAGAATCCTCACTAGGATATACTCACTAGGATATACTGTGAAGTATACGGGGACATTGAAGAGGGATTAAAAATATTCCTGGACAAGGGATCTCATGCTGGGATTCCACACTGGATGGATGGATGATGGAGGCCTGGGGTTGTACCTACACCCTTGCAAAGATTTGGCATAGTATCTTCACAGGGCCCTGCTTCAGAGATATGCAGGTAACATAAACATCCCTGAAGGGCTGGATACCAGTCTCCTGTGGGCTGTAATTAGTCAGTGACTTCTTCTGGAATGAGTGGTTTGGAAATAGAATGCCAGATTTGATTAGCAGGTACGTCAATCTCAATCTGACTGCTCCATATTCTGAACTCTGTGCTTGTTCTACATGAAATGCACTGGTTGCAAAATTTAAAACGGGAAGCATGAAGTGCTGGGTCTTCACTCTGAGACAAGACCACAATGTAAACATGGTGGGACCTTCATGGTTTTGCAGTGCAGCAGATTCTTGTCCAAGCAATTGCGTTTATTGAGTTCCTGCTGTATCAAGTATGGAAAGAACTTTGATGTGTGCACTGGTTTCCTGGAGCTGCTGTCACATATGACTGTAAACTGGGTGACTTCAAACGATGGAAATTTATGCCGTCACAATTGTGGAGGCTAGAAATCTGAGATCAAGATGCCGGCATGGCCAGGATCCTTCCAGTGGTTCCAGGGAAGGCTCCTTCCTTGCCTTCTCCAGCTTCTTGCATTTCCCAATGTTCCTTGTCTTGGGGAAGCCTCTCTCCAATCTTTGCCTCCACCTTCATGTGGCCATGTGTTTTTATATCCTAATCTCCCTCACCTTTCTCTGACAAGAATACCAGTAATCGGATTTGGGGCTCAACCTGAATCTGGGAAGATGTCATTATGAGATCCTTAACTAATTACATCCACAAAGACCGTATTTCAATAAGGACACTGAAAGGGCGGGCCTATGCTGGTCGACTCCATCTTGTTCTGTGTCCTTCATCTTGACCACACCTCCTCCCCTTGAGTAACCCACCCCCCCCCCCACCTGCCTAACAGGACTCGGACCCTTCCCTAGCCAATTGCCTGAGCCCACAGCCATTACCTCACCAGCTGCCACTAGGCCCCAATAAAACCTTTGTCCTTTTGAAACTTGTTCTCTCTCCCTGGTATCTCACCGCTGTGTCGGTGCAGATAGGGGATTGAGCTCAAGCTAGTTCGAATAAAGTCTCTTTTGCTTTTACATCGGACTCGGCTCCCTGGCGGTCTTTGGGGATCACGAATCCTGGGCATAACAGACACATTCTGAGGTTTCAGGCAGACATTAATTTTGTGTGTGTGTCGGGCGGAGGGGGGACACTATCTAACACACTACAACATAATTTAATTTGGGCCTTGCTGTTATGAACTTTGGTGTTATTTTCCCATATATAGTCCTTCTTTTTTCCCATTTTTCTTAGTTGTGTGCAAAGCATTTCGTGTGTGTGTGTGTGTGTGTGTGTGTTTTCATTCGCTTTGGAATAAGTTGAGTGTATACCCACCCCTCTGTCTTTCCTAAATCATCTTATTTCATCACAGAATTTTTATGTTCTTGCTTGTACTTTATTTATTGTAATGAAGAAAAATCTTAATAGCTGTTAATGTTTAGCCTCCAAGCTGATCCACCCCCAAGGACATTTTCAATAGCCCATTTTCACCTAAGGTCTGCAGACAGGTCACAGCATCATTAATTTGGAAATTAGAACCTTTTTCTTGAGTTCAAAATTGTTTCATTTTGTGGCCTATGGATTTCAGCAGCCTGGCTTGGCCTGGAGATATGGGCTCATTCATCAAGTAGGGGGTTTCCTGCAAATTTACACAGTCTCCACCTCTTACCTGCCTCCCAAACAGACACCAGACTTACCACTAAATCTCAAAACATATAGAACATTAAGGGTTTCACTCAAGGCCCTGAAGTAACAATATTAAGAGAATAGCAATTCATACATGTTTAAAATTTTAAATCTATAATATTTCTGCTTAATATTTCATGCCCTTTGGAGAGGTGAAATTCTGGGACCCTTCTCAAACAAGGCAAGCCTGATCACTCCCAGGTTGTTCTGTTGTGAAAAAGAGCTAAGGAAAAACAATAGCCAATAACAGTGGCTTAAAAAATAATGCTGAGTGCTTTTGATATGCTAACAAACAGCCTTAAGCAGATTCTCTTAGTTGCTTCTTTTAACAACCCGGTGAGGTGGCTACAGATTCACAGATGGGGAACCTGGAGGCGTAGAAGGTTAAATGTCTTTGCATATTAATGATTTCTCAGGATGCTTATTTCCACATTTCCCATTTTCTCCTCCTGTCAGTCAGAGTCCCCACAGGAAACAGTGGCTGATTCAACTTTAGATAATTCCAGGAAGGTTTATTTGGAAAATGACTATTTGCTAAGGCGTGGAGAGTAGAGAAGAACCACAAGTGATGGTGTAGATATTCAGGCTTAGTAGCAGCCAAGCTGTCACCACCCAAGGCCCCAGAGACATAGAGCAATTACAGGAGCCTGTAAGGGAAGAGTTGGGAAGAGGGTACCACCTGAGAGGAGCAATGATCTTCAATCAGAGGATAAACCAGGCTGAGGTAACCTTGAAAGGATAATAAATACTTTGACCCTACTCTCCTTTCATGTAAGCTATCAAAGACCTTCAGAAGTCTCTAGGTAGAGGGAGCCTTGGTGGCTCAGTTCAGTGTCCGATTCTTGACTTTGGCTCAGGTCATGATCTCACGGTTCATGGGATCAAGCCTTGCGTTGGGATCTGTGCTGACAGCATGGAGCCTGCTTGGGATTCTCTCTCTCAAAATAAATAAATAAACTTAAAAAATATATATATATATATGTCTCTAGGTAGAGTGACCAAATTGTCCAGATTTTCCCAGGACTTTCTCAGCCTTAACGCAGAATGTCTCCCATCTCAAGAACCCCCCGAGTCCCACTTGTTCATCCTAGCTCTTGGGCTCTGAGCTATGGGTAGGCACTGCCTGGAGTACCCCCACAGAGACATAAGGGCATACAGAAACCTGACTCCACCCATCCATCTGTGGCCTCATTCATCAGCTCAACTAGTGTTTAGTGAGCACCTACTATGTGCCAGATACTGTGCCAGCCTTTGGAGGACTCAGCAGTAAGCAAGATGCTGGTGCCACCTGATAGATAATGAAGGAGACAGAAACAAGGAATATAAATAAACAAGGAAATAAATATATGTTATCTCCACTCCCTCTGCTCCCCTCTACTCTCCTGGAATCCCAAAGACTGAATACCCTTCTGCTTTACCCAGTAATTACAATATTGGACATGGAAGGAAGACAGGAGAGAATTCAGAAGCCTAAACCCACAGAGGATAAACTCTCATAATCTAAATTTTACTTCTTGGGATTCCAGCTCTTTCTTCCCAAAGACTTTATTATAGCCCCTGAATTCTATCCTGCCTTAACGAAATCAGAGTCAGCAGACCAGAAAGCATTTTCAGAAAGCTGTCAATGCAGAGATGAAGGCCCAGAGAGGTTAAGAGCTACCCCAAGGTCTCCTAGGAAACCAGTATTGCTGGACTTTTTTGGGGAAAGTTGACATTTGCCCCTAGTTCTATCATTTCCACCATTTACATTGTTCAAAGACATACAGGGAGCCATGTTGAAGCTCAGAGATCTTCTGATATTTTGTAGTGTCTGTAGAGAAAATATTTATAACTTCATTCTAAAAGGAAAAAAAAAAACAGCCCCATTTTATCTCAAGATTCCTCCTCTTCGTTCAATAACCATGATGGCAATACAACATTATTGAACTTCCTTTGCCTCTGGAATTTAAAAGAACTTAACGGACAGTAATTGCTGGCTTTTTCTTAGACCACAGGAAACCACTTGTCACTATCCATTCACAGCTGCTTTTCAAGAATATTTTCCTTGTCGGCATTAGGAAGAAATAGATGACAAAGCAAAACCAAAAGGCTATTTGTTACATTCCAGTCAGAGACACTAAGCTAAATTTTCCTGGATGGCCAAGTACTTGCTTGTGACATATATTCATGTGTTTGTACGTGGTTTGTCTATATATTTATTTAGCTCTGCATTTATATTTGATTTGTTGGTTTTGCATTACAGATACATTAACCCAGATAAATTATAGGAGTGTCTAGATTCTGAGTGGTTTCTCCATAGAGTAATAATTATGGTAAAGCATAACCCACTGACTGCAGGATTTGGTTATGTTCTCTCTCTCTCTCTTGGTCTCTCTCTCTATATATATACACGTATATGTATATATATGAAGTATATATAATATGTATGTGTATGTATATAATGTACATGTGTATAAATGTAAAGTATATATAATATACACATATATATAAAGTATACATAATATATATGTATGTCATATATATGTATAATATATATAGTCAGTGCTTAGAGAAGAGAAACTTAACCTTCAGGCTGATGGATCTCCCTTGTTTCTGTATATTTTCTGAACACCATTTACTTGATAAAATAATTCAACATAAGGAAAACGTTGACTCTGACAACCCATTCTCAACTTACTGATGGAAAATAGGGACAAGGTGCCAGTCTTGATTTGGAGTTTTCAGCTTCTTGTCAGTTTGTGTCATGGCCTTAAGATCTCTATCTCAAAAAAAAAAATTGGCAAAAATGTCCCTGAATATCATTTTTTTTTAGAAAAAGAAAAATCTCTCATTGAACCTCACAGGGCTTCCTTCTTTTCCCAATGTGCGGTAACACGTTACCTCAGAAGTGGAAGCTTAGCTATAACAACTGTTTCCTTAGTTGTATTAAAGATGTTGTATCCTTCTTGATTTCCAAAGAAAGGTGGAATCGAATGGATTATACAAGAACACTTAATCTAGGTGTTTCCAAAAAATTCCTCTCTTGAAAGACTCACCAGAGACCCCATACCCTAGGGGGAGGGAATCTAAAACTGTGGTGGTCTCCTCTTAGGTGAGGGGGCATGTCCCATTATTCACTTAGTATTCAGTGTCCTATAATCTCTAGAAAGCCAGAAGTTTTGTGTGTCCAAGCCTGTTTTTCTCATAGTGTGCATGATCAGAACTTTCTGGAGTGCTTGTTCGAAGTATAGACCTGAGCTCCTTCCCTAACCTTCTGGACCAGAGTGTCTGGGGGCAGAACCAGGAATATGCATATTTAATAAGTTCTGCACTTGAATGTTATGCTCTTCAATCTTGAGAACCTCTGGTTTAAACAGGCCACCCCAGGTGGGAGAATTCAACATATTTTCGTCATCTGAAGGCTTGACAAGTGGAAAGGATTATCCAGGTTTGCTCCCACTCTTTACCTTTACAACCAAAGGGTAAAGTAGGAGGTGAACAATATGCATGATTGACAGTCTAAATGACATGGGATTAGAGTGTTTTAGGAATAGTTTAACACAGATTTATTGAGTAACTTTTCTATAGCAAGCACTATGCTAGGCAGTGGAGAAATACAGATGAATACAACATCGTGCACATGTACCCAATATTTAGAGCAGCGTTGTCAAAAATGGCTAAATTATGGAAAGAGCCTACATATCCATCAACTGGTGAATGGATGAAGAAGATGTGGTTTATACAAACAATGGAATACTACCGGTGATGAAAAAGAATGAAATCTTTCCATTTGCAACAACATGGATGGAACTAGAATGTATTATGCTAAGCAAAATAAGTCAGTCAGAGAAAGACATATCATGTTATTTTACTCATATGTGGAATTTGAGAAACTCAACAGATAAACATAGGGGAAGGGAAGAAAAATAAGATAAAAACAAAGAAGGAGGCAAATCATAAGAGACTCTTAAATAGAGAACAAACTGAGGGTTGCTGGAGGTGAGGTGGGTGGGGGGGATGAGTTAAATGGGTGATGGACATTAAGGAGGGCACTTGTTGGGATGAGCACTGGGTGTCCTATGTAATAGATGAATTACTGGGTTCTACTCCTGAAGCCAACATCACACTGTATGTTAACTAACTTGAATATAAATTTTAAAAAATGGCCAAAAAAAAAAAAAAAGACATGATGCCCATCTGCAAACAACTTGCAAATAATAGGGAAGGGAAATAATTCCTTCACAACGACGTGGTAAATACAGAGCTGGAGTCCTGTAAAGGACCTGGAGAAGAAAAAGCAGCAGCATCATACTACTTTGCAACTTTCTGATCTGGGTGCAACTGACACAGGGAAACACATAAATCTTTTTGTGTGCAGCTCAATAAATTTTCACACATGCATACATCCATTATAACCACCACCTAGATCAAGATACAGAGCATTTTCAGCATCTCAGAAGGCTCCTTTGGGTGCCCTTACTTCCAGTAACTCTCCTTAAAATGTGACCATTTTTCTGGCTTCTGTCACCATAGAGTACTATTGTCTGGTTTTTCATATAAATCGAATCACTCATGGGTTGTTCTTCTTTAGTCTGGCTTCATTCATTCAACATTCTGCTGTGGCATAATACTACAATTATACTATGTGTGTGTATATATATATATATATATATATACACATAGTGTGTATATATATATATATACACTATATATATATATACACATAGTATATATATATATACACATAGTATAATTGTAGTATATATAAATATATACACATATATATGTATATATATATATATATATATACACACACATACTACGTATATATACTACAATTATACTATATATATACATGTATACATATATATACACACACTAAGTATATATACTACAATTATACTATATATATATATATATATATACACACACACACTACATAGTATAAACTACAATTACACTCCAATTGATTCATCTGACCACAGATGGTCATTTGGATCATTTCTAGTTTGGGGCTATAATGAATAAAGCTGTTATGAACCATCTTGCATGTCTTTTGGTGCCTCACATCTATTGGGTTTACATCCATTAGTGACGTTGCTGGGTCAGAATGTTGCATAAATTCATCTTTAGATAAAACTGCTAACTTTTCCAAAGTAGCTGTGCTATTTTCCAATCCCAGAAGCAGTGTACAAGGGTCTCAGTTGTTCTGTATTCTTGCCAACATTTGGAATTTTCAGTCTTTTTAATCTTGGTCATTTGTGTGCACACACCTGTGTGTTGCCCATGTGCATGGGGCAGTATTTGCTAGTATCTCAATTATGTTTTAATTTGCATTTCTGTCATGAGTCATGATGTTGAGTAACTTTGCACATGCTTATTGGTCATTTGGATATCTTGTTTTGTAAAGTGTTGTTCCAAGTCTTTTGCTCATATTTTAAAATCTGATTACTCCTACTGATTTGTAGGAGTTTTAAACATATTTTAGTCTACAAGTGCTTTGTTGGGTATATCTGTTGCATGTATCCTTTCCCAGCCTAACACTTGCCTTTTGTCTTTTAATAATGTCATCTGAAGTTCTTTATTTTAACAACATCTGATTTATCTACATGAGGTCCTAATCCTTTCCACACACAGTCCCAGCCTCACTGACTTCTTTTCAGCCCCATCCCTGATATCAGGAGCTGCTTTAGTCCTCTTTGTCTGGCTGTTTCCATCTGATAAGAGAGAGGAAGGGTAGTTCTTCATTTTGGATCCCATAAATGTAACTTACTTATAAAGGAGAACAGTGTACACTGTTTCAGTTTGGATTCCTGTTTCCATTAAGCTGTCATCAAGACCTGGGTGACAACTGTAAAAACATGGAGTGAAACTCATCTCTTTCAACACTATACTCAGCTGCCTACAGCCAGACCCAACCCAGTTGTAATCTTCCCCTCTCTCTGCCCCCCTCCCAGTGTCCAGTTGTCCCTGTTGCTGTTTGATTTTGCTGTGACCATTGCTGCTTCTCTTGCAGAGACCCCCCCCCCCCCCCCCACCACCAACTGCCCTCTGGCACTGTTCTACAGCCCTGGAAGTTGGAAGGTACTTTCCCTTCTCATGATTTCAGTGAGCTGAAGGGTGGGGGGCAGACTCTCAGTGACAAGCACTCTTTTGGAAGGATCCCTAACAGGCAGCCCACCTCATTCTTTGGGGTTCGAAGTCTGCCTTGCGACTTCAAAAATGTTTTCTTTTGACCAGAGTAGGAGGCCTCTAAGTTCAACACTCTGGGCCATTCTAAGGAAAATATTTTAGAATAAAAAGATGGTTGTGGTGGTGTGAATACTTTCCTAAAGTGATTTTCCTCTGAACACCTCCTACTTACCCCCATTGCCATGCCAGAGGTTTCCCAGGCTCATGTCATTATTCTGTCTCCAATGTGACTGTGGGTAACAATCAGCCCAGGTGGGAAAGATGTGTCAAAAGCACCAAACAAAACTACTCTTTGACATCTCCATATTCTCATACTGCCAAAGCTGTACCTCTTGGCCACATGTCCTGGACAACCTGGCCCACCTATAAATGAGGACACCAACCTACAATACCTGTTCTAATTGACTATCTTTCTTCAGCACTTCCTGAAGAAATAGGGCCCAGAGTCCTTTCTCTCTTGTCTCTATTTGTAGGAGTGGAATTGTGACAAAGCATTTTTGTTTGAAAGATTAATTTTCTACTGCCAAAGTGGAATGTTTACCCAATGCACCCTGGAGCCGGCAGCCTCGGAGAGCCCTGTGCTCTAAGGACTCATTGTTTTGCTCATTCTCTGGACAATCAAACTGGTGTGTCAGATGTGACAAGAGCACCCAACACCAAGAGAAGGACAGTAATTGCTTTACTGGAGAAAAAAATAAAATGGACTTGTCTTTTGTAGACAGTTTGGCCTCTTGGAAGCTGTGAAACTACAACTTCCGGTTCATTTCCCTGGATAATTGATGTTTTCTTCCTTTGGCATTAAAAAAAATACAAAAAAACAATGTTTTAAAGATAGAATCCTGTATTTCGTTTCCCACTTCATTCTGGGAGCTAATGGCATTGGTTAAGTCTAGGAAATACCCCATCCAAGCATCAAATGCTAGAGAGCAACGGAAGCCCATGTCTGGTGGTTTTTGTTGGCTGCTAGTGGCTCTGACGCTCTCTTAGGAGATGATGTGTAGTGTGTGGGCAGATCTGGACTTCATGGCTTTAAAAAATCTCCTTAACATGGAGGTTCCTGAAGCCCAGGAGATTTTCCATCTGTCTCCTTTGCAGGATTCGTGTTGGGGAGGGGCAAATAACACAGGCATTTTGGATTCCCAGAATCACATTTTGAAAACTCTGTTTAATAAAACATGGATTTAACTCTCCCAGTTAATTTGTGCCTCCTGTTCATTTTTAAGGAAAATAAAATCCTCGGGCTTCTGTTTCCTTGGAACCAAAGTCATAAAGATGTTACTTTCTAAGTATCATATTTTGAAAGAGTCATTGTTCAAGAAGACTTCTTTAAAAATAAAATTTTAAGAAAAATATTCTAACGGTGGTGAATGGAGGCTCAGTCTGGTCCTCAACCATGAATTTGGGGTGGACTCTGAAATTAACTATGGGGTACTCGCAGGCTAGTTTGAAGGGGAAAAATAAGCGAAAAGAAAAAAAATGTTCAGATAGCCTCTTGGTTCTCTTCAGCCGTTTTATGGGGCTCTCATTCTTTCTTAGGTGTAAGTCATTAATCTACCAGTGCTCATAGGCAGATCACCCCTGTGGTTTCAAATGGAAGCTCTCCTTTCAGAAGATAGTCTTTTTATAATTCTTCAAGTTGCACCCTCACTACTGGCTTTATGAGATAGCATATTTGGAAGGATTTTGGCTGGAGAATCATTCCTTCACCACTTTCCATAGAATCCTAAATTTATAAACTTCTCTAACCCAATCAGATCTTTGCTTTTACCCACCCTTATAATTTGAAAATATATAGTTTAGTTTTTTTTCTTCAATGACTTCCAAAATTTTGCCAATTTTGGCATGTCTCAGTTTAACCAGACAAATGAAGTGCTTTTCTTAGAATTGAGCAGACACCCTGATGCAAGTTCTAAAATCTGAAGATCCTGCCTACTCCCTCTGAAACCCAAATGATCAGCCAAGCAAAAGGATCCTCTTTAACCAACAAAGAATCCAAATGCTTTCATCCAGTAAGTGGAAAGCACAGACTGAGACAGCCCTGTTTCATGGGTGAGAAATGAAACTCTTATCCCAAATCACCAGGTTAAACTGTGACTTCCACAATTTAGAAGTCTTGTTTATATCGTTTCCTTAGTAATGAGATGCAGTTTCTGCAAATAGTGCAGAAGGGCCAGGCATTATATGCATTCACTCCATCTCTTTGTGGCCATGAAAAGAATGATCTAATTCTGTACCATAAACCCTATTATCTGTAGCCAGTGTGTCCTGTGGCTCTAAAGGCCCAAAGGGTGGAATGGCTATACTGTTGGTAGTCCTGCAAAAATGCTAGTTTCATACTCTATGCAAATGTAGGCAACGCACTTTACTTCCATTTCTGAGGTTCCAAGGTCTCTGCTGAAGGAGAGCACTGAGTTTCACAACATAGTTGGGCCATCTCCTTTGAAATGTTTTTTCCAATATCTTTCCAGTTTGGGTTTGGTACCTCCTCCAATCCTCCAGTATATGCATATTGAAATTATTGGTTTATGCCTCTTCTAGCTCTGTAAACTGTGATCTTAGTGTCTTTAATGCCTGTAACAGTGTCTAGCACATAAAGGCCCTTCCAAGATATTGTTGAATGAATGAATGCAAGCATGTCAGATGGACATGCTGGTGAAGTTGCCTCTCATCAGCCTTTTGCCCTATGGGATTAAGCCTTTCTTTTCTTGCTGTGGGATATTCAGGCTGCTTGTCCATGATGGTTGGCCCAGATGTGTTCTCTATGAGCATCCTGATATACCTTGAGCAGAGTTATCTGAGAGTCAACTTGGGGAACAGCCATAGCTGAAGGGTCCTTAGCGACTGGCCAGTGTGCTTCTGGTTACCAGCGGCTGACTTTGCATCATCAAATCATGGACAGAATTGCACCTTCACCTGTCCTGGTTTCAGGGACCACGCAGATCTCTGTTCTCTGGGTCATTCAAAGGGTGTAAGTAACCATATGACCAAGGGACAGAAACTTTTCAGTAGCCAGTTCTGGAAGTCAAAATATGAGAATGTTTGCTTTATGCTCAGTAATAAACTTCAGAGGACCCATGGTCCCAGCAGTCTGACTAGGTCAATGCATCCCAGACATTGAGCTCTGTACCCTAACTCAGAGCCACAAAATCATCCTAGTTGCTTTGTGGTTATAAACACAAGTAGAAGTCTTTCTATTTAAGAAATGGAAATAACAGGAGTATACTGCAAAAGTCTGAATATATATGAAAATATTCCTGATTCTCTGAACTGAAGGGTGGTTTGTTTTTTCAATCAACTAGGTTATCATTTCAGCATTTGTCCAGAGAGAAAACTATTTTTTAGGAACATTAATCTAGGTCAATCTAATTTCTTTTTATTTGATCCTCAGCATAATGATCTTTTTTTTTCCCCTCTCTCTGTTGAATTTCCATCACCTATACCTGAAAAGGTAAAGCTTAATCCACAGCCTTGCAAAGTGGAGTCAATGATACTAAGTGTCCAGGTCCCCAGTGGGGTTCCTGAGAAGCAACGTAGGAAAGGGCTTCAAACTGTTCCCTTTAGAGACATGTTCTCTTTAAACCCTTTACTTAATTTCCCTGTACATGCTTTTCTGTGTTTGTTTATGTTGTGTGTTTACTTAGTTCAGACACCTATCCATTTATTCAACAGACATTTGTGTAGCATATACCGATGTCAAACCCGGAATTTAGATTACAAAACAAAACAAATCCATTGTTTAAGAATTTAATAATAAATACCAGTGCATCCAAGAGATAATCCAGTGTGCCCTGCCTTGGGTTTTTGGAGATCTTTGATGTAAGGGCCAGGAACCTCTCCTTCTCTTTGCCCCTAAGTCCTTCCATAAAAATCCTTCTTGCATTACCATTAACATTAGTGTGCATTTTTTATTTTTATGTTATCTTTTCCAGTTAAAAAAAGTAATTTATGCCTATTATGGAAGTTGTAAAATCAAAAAAGGTGGAAAAGAGGAGAAAGGAAAAAACACTCAGTTTTCTAAAAGAGCTGCTAAGAACATTTTGATATAACTCTTCTCTTTTCTGTCATTTAAAAATATAGTCAAGGGCTCTGTCGGTTGAGTGTCCTTACTCTTGATTTCGGGTCAGGTCATGATCCTAGGGGTGTGGGATCAAGCCCTGTGTCAGGATTTGTACTGAGTGTGGAGTGTTCTTGGGATTCTCTCTCTCTGTCTCTGCTAAAACCTCCCCTGCTCACTTGCTCACACACACACTCTCTCTCTCTAAAATAATAAAAAAAAAATAAATCTAGTCAAGAACATACTAAATAGACCACCCTACATCCTAGTTTCTCTTAACATTATAACCATTTTCTCTTGTTATTATGAACTATTCACATTATTTTAATGGAGTCATACTACTTTATTCTATAGGTATAACATTATTTAACTAATCATTTGTTTAAATTTATCTATTTTACTGGCTATTATAAACAATGCTGTCATAAACATCTTGTGGATAGAGGCTTTATATAGCTCAGATTTTTTTTAATGAAACAATTCCCCAAAGTGTAATTATTGTTTCAAATATGTATAGCTATTTTCAGACTATTAGTACATACTGCCAAATTACTTTCCATTTGTCATGGCCCTTTGTCATGGCAATCCTAGGACACTAATACACAGGGTAAACTCAAATGTCTCATCATCCATTAGGGTGTTTACATTTATGTGAAATTAGCATGTCATAGCCAAGCAGAGTTTATATTATTTTAAAGTCACTGAGCTCTACTAGGGTCCCTAAACAGAATGGTAAACAGTCTCAGAGGGATCTTCCTAGGTGACAGGTGACATCACTCATCTGACAGACCTAGGCCACCTGTTGTGTTCCCACTTATCCTTCCTACCCGCCCCCCCCCACCCCCTGCACCCGGCCTCCAACCCTGTCCCCATGAGCTTCTTGATGGATCTCTGTTCCAATCAGCCAGTGGTAACATGGGCTCATTTCCATGTCCACTCTGTTGATAGACTGTAATGATGATTGATTCACATAGCAAATGGCCTAAAGTGGCCCTCACAGCCTTATTATTGCAGATACAATTACCACCAGCCTGAGCTTGCTGCTACAGTGTCTGGTAATGGACTGTAATTTGCCAGTGGGGTTTGTGATTCTTTGTTCCCAGACAGAGATCCATTTCTAAACTGGAGTGTAATTCATAAATATTTTTCTCTCCAGTCATGGGGGAAGGCCAGATCTAATTGCATGTTGAAAGGTAGTTCTATCCAGAGGCCACTGAGGGAGGATGTGGGCTCAGGCCTGGGGCAGAGCTCACTTGATCCAGGCTGTTCATTTTGCAGAAAAGCCTTCTGAGGCCCAGAGAGGTAATGTGACTTATTCAAAGTCACACAGATAGTACTTTATGCTCTCTAACACTACCTCCCTTGCTCTCTGAGTTGGGGAGTCACCAAGAGAAGGGTGGTTCCAGCAGCATTTTGGATTTGAGCGAGCCTGACTTTTGCTTCTTTGAAATAATGGTAGGAATTTTTAAAAATAGTATATTTTTTGTTTCTATTGTATACTAATTTTGGAAGCTTATTGATGAGAATTAAGAAATACAGAACAATTAAAGAAAAAAGAAAAATTCACTATAGTTATTTCACAGAGAGGTGACTACAACATAGTATGTTTTATTCACCTACAATTATATATATGTATAGTTTTTTTATTTTGGACCAAATTGAGATCATATTATATACACAATCTCCCTCCCCCACCTGCCCAATCAATAGAGGGCTCTTATTGAATCTTTAAAAACCACAGATAAGTCTTAAGACTCATCCAGCATCTTGTTCTTTCTGTGGCTGGACAGCTCTTAGATTCTATTTATCAGTCTGCTGAACTGTTCCTTTTTCAGAGACATACTTACTATCCAAAAATTTTCTCTTATCCTTGTTTGTAACTGTTGTGGCCTACTAAATCAAAGCAGCTGAATTTGAGACAAGTTTAATGTCATTTACTTCAAGGATTAACTCATTTTTCTGGACTTGAGATGCTGGATAAGTGATTCCTGGCCTCATCTGAACCCTGCAGATATATTTTTCACCTGGGAAATTTCAGATCTCAACAAGAAACCCTTTCTCCTGAACGATGACATTGATGGGGAAGTGAGCATACAAAAACCTCACCTAGTAACAGAAGCCCATATACAGTTTACATTCTGTGTTTTTCTGTATACTGCAGCTTGGGTACTTTCTCATGTGGTTGAATGTTATGTTATATATCTTCAAAAATATGATTGTATAGTATTAAACAATGCATATTAACAAGTTATTTAAATGTTTTTGCTATTAGACATTTTTCATTTTGTGCAATAATAAATAACTGTTGTATTTTAACTTGTGCATACATATTTAAGATTGCCTCTGATTATTTCTTTATAATAAACACTTAGAAATAGAAGTTGAGTTCAAAAAGTATAAATATATTTTTTTAATGTTAAACAGTACTTACCACTAAATTACATGGCTTCTGATCAGTGTAAACATTAAAAGTTTGACTTACCATCAGAAAGTCCAGGGTTGGGGGCACCTGGGTGGCTCAGTCTGTTAAACATCTGACTCTTGATTTCGACTTAGGTCACGATCTCATGATTGGTGAGATTGAGCCCCTCACAGGGCTCTGTGCTGAAAGCATGGAGCCTGCTTGGTATTCTCCCCCTCTCTCTGTGTCCCTCCCCACTTGTGCTCTCTCTCTCTCTCAAAATAAATAAATAAATAAACATTTAAAAAAATTAAAAAAAGAAGGAAATCCAGGTTTGAATCTCAAGTTTTCCACTTACTAGCTGTATGATCATAGGCAAATTCTTTTGTTTCTTAACCTAATGTGTAAAATAACAATTAGCTATTAGGTTATTATGAGAATTAAGTAAATAAATATTAAAATGTTTAGCACAATGACTAGCAACCTAACAGATTCTCAACAAATATTCATTGCTGTTATTTTGAATTTTTGCCACACGTAATAAGCCAAGAACCAGAATCTTCTAGGAGAAGACCAAGAATTTTAATTTTCCAAATGCATGGCTATTGATTGGGGGGGGGTAGGTGGTAAAATCCTTGTGTCCACAAGCATATAGGTTCACTCAGTGGAAAACCCCAAAGAAAGCGGGTATCAGTGCTAGTACAAAGAATATGAAAAGGTCCAGTACAAAGGACAGAGTCAGATCAGGCATGTTGATGACGTCAGTCTTCCTATAGAGGATAATTTGGCATGTTACGTTGATGTTAGAGAAGTAGGATTTACCAAACATAACAGCCAGCTGTAGATGAGTGTGGCTTCAGTCTCCTGCTAAGGGAGGAAGAGGGGGAATGATTGTGTATGGAGTCAAGGAAAAAAAGCTGTGATTCTAGATCCTTCCCTAAATCCTCAGGTTACCAAAGGCTACAAAGGAGGCTGGGCTGAGGAAACTGGTAAATTCAAACACACACAAGCTTTGAGTCAACAAACTGGGGGAGGAGGGTAAATCCAAGCTCTGACGCTTACTAGATATTTGACCTTGGACAAGTCACTTCACAGTGACCTCCCTGAGTCTATTTCCTACTCTGTGAAAGGATGCTAATGCAAGCTACCTAACCAGGTTTTTATTAGGCCCAAAGAAAATGAATATAAGACAGAAAGTAACCATGATTACTATTATCATGTAATACTGCAAATCTAACTTACCTTAGTCTTATTATCTCTGTTCATAAAAGTGGGAAAAAATAGTTGTGTTTAGGTTGCAATATTGTCATGAGGTTATTGAAAAAAATATATGTGAAAAGATTGAGTAATCTCTGCAGCAGTATGAAAAAAAAATCAGGTTTGGGAGGGAGAAACCTCACCTTTGAGCATAGGGAAATGAGGGCAGTGGATCTTCAAGCCCTGTGGGCCTGGAGTGTGGAGTTTCCTCCTCTGCCTCAGCCAATGCCAAATGTCTTCATTTTGTGTAGCACTTGCTCAAGCATTGTTCTCCAGGCATTGCCTACGGAGTGCCAAGATCATTCAGATGTTTAGTGTTACAAAATCACGCACATCAGGATTTATGCACGTCCCACGGAGCCAGTTTAAGATAATCAATGTTTGTTTCCCAACAAGTGCTGAGACTCCCATGGTCTGCTTCCAAGGTGGAGGCCTGATTATAGTAGTCAGTGAGCACCTTGCAGAAAGGAGGAGAGTGGGCAATGCTTCCGTGTATAAGCTATGAACTTTGAACACCAGGCCAGCCTCCACCTGGCATCTTGCTGGTTACAGATCCATCTGGGAGGATTTGAAGTGTCAGGAAGAAGCAGTGTTTTTACATCCAGTGTGCTGCCCACCCAGCCACCTGCAATGACACAATCCCATCTCTCCGAAGGGTGCCCTGTGCAGCCATCATTAAGTACATATGAGACTGTGACCAGGGCAGAGGTGGGAGCAGATGATGTATGCAAAGTCAAATGCTATTAATGAAATGATTCTGAGCTGTTTAAGTTAAACATGAAAAGCTTATGAAACTAGGGCATTAGGCATGATTACTGACAGAAAGATCTGCCCTTTTTCTTGTGCACTTGCTTTACATTTATTTTATGTGTAATGCTTATACCAAGCCCAAATGTATTCAACTCATTATTATTTATAGTAAAAGTTAATAAAGCCTGCAGGCATTTAGACTTTTCATATGAGACCCACTATTAAAAAGAAAACTCAATGGCAACAAAAGACGATTTTGCCAAAGTTATTGTTGATTTGGGAGAACACAAGGGGAGATATAAGATGATTATATTTCACAAACTTTTCTTTAATAACCTGATCAGAAAGAGATGTGAGTTGGTTGACTCTCATCCTTGAGAGTCACTTGGCAAATACTTCTTGGGAACTTGCCATGTGTGTATGATTGTTGGTGGCTGGATCCCTCCCAGGAGTGGGGGTACAGGGGAGGGAGTGGATGGCTATGAAAGGTGGTGTGGGGGTATAGTGAACAGAAGGATGTGGTCTCAAAGGGATGATGGAGAAGAAGCTTGGGTTACTGCTTGTGACATGCGTCATTAAATAGGTAGTTGGAGGTGATGTTCCCAGGGGGAGGAAATGCAGAAAGAAGAGCAGCTTCACAGGGGCAGTGGAGGCAGACAGTAAGGGCTTATCTGGCCTGGGTGTCTGGGTTCTTTCCTTGTGAGGCAGGGCATTGAGAGAGGTAGATTAAAAATGGTGTAGATTTTCTCCAAAATTATAGAGCAGGAAATAAGTAGCTAGAGATATTTTATTCTTCAAAAGTGCCAGGGGTCAAACATGGGAGAGAAAGTCTCATTCATTACAGTGAAAAGCAGAGAACAGGAACCAAAGTATAGGATGTGTATCCATTAGCTATTTCATACAACAAACCATCCTAAAACTTCATGGGTTAAAATGACAACCATTTCTTATTTCTCATGAATCTGTGGGTCAGCTGGGCAGCTCCACTATTCAGGACCAGGTGTGGCTGATTCTGGATGGACTCATTCCTGTGACTGTAGTTATGAAGGCAGGTTGGATGGGAGCTAGTTGATCTCAGTGGCTTCACCTGGGATGATTCTGTCTTGCTCCATGTTGTCTCTCATTTTCTAGAAGCTTATTCTCATAGTTGATATGGGGTTTCAAGAGTGAGCAGAAGCATGCAAGATCTCTTGACACTTAGGCTTGTACCTGGCACACTGTCATTTCTGCTACAAAATAAGTCACAAGGCCTGCCCTGATTCAGGGAGTGAGGGAGTAAACTCCATCTCTTGATGGGAGGAGTTACAAAGTCACACTGCAAAGGGTGGGAACACAGGGAGAGGTGGAGAATTGAGGCCGTTTTTGGAAACAGTCAACTCCATATGAAGTCCTGAGACCAGGAAAGCTGAGGAGAGCAGAGATAGAGCAGAGAGAACACTGACACTGATTGTGGCCTCGTACAAGGTCCAGTGTAGTTTTGTGGGCATGGACCTGACCCATTTAAAGGGTTTACAATCAAGTGGACTTTACAATCAAGTGACATAACATGGAGGCAAAGTTGGTACGATCTTAGAGGAACGGCTGGCCTCTTTTTGTCTTCCAAACACTTTTGTTGTAGGGGCACATTGACTTCACCCAAAGCATTGAACCCTGTAAAACTGTGCCTCACTCAAAGACAGGTAAAGCTTCGTTGTGAATTTGTGAAGGAGTTTTGAATCTTTTCTTGAGAGTTGGTTTTGTCAGTAGAGAATAAGAAGGCAGTGGGTATTTGGCAGTAGACATTCACCCCTAAAGGCTCATCCCATCACTGTTTTGCAGGGAAGCTCACTTCCCTTATGTGGGGCCAATAGAAATGTCATTTGCTATTTCGTGTCTGCACACTGAATAGCTGAATGTGAATCAGCAATGTTGTGCAACTTTTAGAAAAACCAAGGAGTGTCTGAGGAAGGGCAAAGAAGTGAAGAACTTCGCAACCCAAGGCAGACTCTCATGATTTCCATATTAGCCAGAAATTATCAACAGAATGTTCTGTTGGCCTCTGGTCATTGCAAAACAGCATCATAGAGATTGCACAGAATCCAGGAAATGAATGGGGGAACGAGGCATGAGAAAAAGGCTCATAAAGAAAGAACCAAGAATTTGAGCAACTAAACTAAAAGAAGAAGGAACTGGAGAGAGATCAGTGTTATGATTTGTGGTATTTAAAGAAAACAGGCATTCATGGTGATAAAATGGGCCCCATCTCCTTTGAGGAAAATAAAAAGGCGAATGAAGCTGTAACACATGATATTAAGGTTGGGTTTAAAGGAAGAATGTACTGAGTGACTTTTCTAAGTACCACTGGATTAGCTCTTAGGATGAAATAGGCTGACTACGGCATCCACGCAGCGTGTCAATATTAATGTTGCTTAGCACGAATATTATTTGTGGAGCTACTGTGTAAATAACCCAATTTCCTCCCACGGTGGGTCTTTACAATGATATAACTACTCTGTAGTGAAGGGCCCAGAGTAGGATTCACTGTCCTCTTGAGTTTCTTTCCAAGTCCTCCAAATGGAGGACCAACATGTTTTTGTGGGTCCCTGAGGTTTCTCAACCATTATGCCTTTGCTAATCACTCTTAGCTTTTAATCTTGAGGATTTCCTCCCCATGTTGAATGCCAGGCAACAAGTGATTTCATTCAGGGTTTCCAGTTGGTCTTTGGGAATTCTTTATTCTTTTGTGAGAACGGGTGGGGGGGGGGAAGGTGGGCATGTAGACATGGCCTCAACAAACAAACAAACAAACAAACAAACAAAAACACATGCAATTCTCTGGAGTTCTCCACTAGAATGTAGCTCAGGTTCTGATGTTAACTCATCTTCTGTGTGATTTTGCTACTCACACACCACTTTCCCAACATGGCCTTAGTCACCTGTGTTAGGAGCACTGTTACTTGGGGCCATAGGCTTGAGGTAGATCTGACCAAGATGCCCTGAGTGACAAGCACTGGAAGCAAAATCTGACACAAGCAAGGAATGTAGGTTGATTTCCTTATTTATAAGACAAGTTGGGGTCCATGCTTGATAGAGTCAGGGTGGGGGGCACACAGACTAGCTAGAATACTAGAAAAGAGCAGTGGCCTGCATGGTGAATGCAGAGCAAATATGTGTCAAGTAGAGATTGTAGCCAAATGAGGGGGAATGTGAGTCTGGGATGAATCAGATCAATAGAGACAAACGAAATCAAATGCCATCTATCAACCTCTGAGCTATGTGGGCAAAAAAGTCTTAATATGAAGAAGGTTGTAAACAAACAGCTTAATGTTGGAAGGCAAGGAGAAGCCCAATGACCTGCAGGCGGGACCTGGATGACGAGATTGCTTGGGTGTCTGAAATGAATGATTCACCAGGGAGTTACAGCTGTTTACAGCTGACCCATGTGTTAAATATTCATCACCTAGAGCTCTCTTGGGTGTGCAGTGAGATTTGTTCCAGTCCCCCCAAGCAAAGCAGCAGCTTTTCTTTTTTATTAGAGGAGAAGGAAAAAATAAGGAAACACATTTTTTCCTCCTCCTAAATTTCCAGGGTGTCTTTTGAGATTATTTATAGGGCTTGAGTTAGTCAAAGCAAACTTCTGTTTCTTTGACATCATCTTTTGCAGAGCGCATGTGTAGGAAGAGGTGGCGGTAAGGGCAAGTTTGAAGTGATTCCCATTGGATGGGCCAAATCTCCTAGAGTTGTATGGTCTCCCTTGACTCCAGCTATCTGCAGGAACCACTTACAGAGGTGGTTGAACCATTCTATACCTAGTTTACTTGTTAGGTTCACAGGCGATGTTATGTTTGTTAATGGATAAGAGATTCAATACTATGATAAGTTGGCCAAAATGAATCATCAGACCTGATGGTTGCCTTTTTGGGTTTATCTGAAAAATACAGAGGAAACAACATTCCACATCCTTGTGCGGGTTGGGTGAAACAGGTGATGGGGATTAAAGTTATTTAGCATGATGAGCGCTGAGAAATGAATAGAATTGCTGAATGTATTATACACCTGAAACTAAAACAACACTATGGTATCAACACTGATCTTTTAAAAAATACTAAAATAAAATGCACAACCAAAGTAATACAAGTCAAGCAGGTTGAAAATAGAATTGAAAGTGTTCTAAGTTACCAAATGGGGAGGTTGTAAAAGTTACTGTGTTAGAGCACAGTAACAAAGGACTCATAATCTAATCAAAAAGACTACATCCCACACCTTAAATATTTGTCACTGATAAGCACTTTCCCTTGAGCTAGGTCAATAGATCCTTTACAATAATTAGGCAGTGATAACATATAAGAACATGAATATTTGAATCTTATACTTTTTTCACATTTCTATGAGATAGATTAGTACCTTTAATAGAGTCTAAAAAAAACTCAACTGATTTGATTGAATTCACGTAGCTGGATAATGATGGGGGTGAAGCTTTTAATGGAGACTTTTTACATTTTAGGCTCATTGTTCTTTATTTTACGTTCTAGCTAAGAAGAAATGTTGAAAGAGGCAAAGTTGGATGTTAAGCCAGAAGTTTTGGGGGACAAAGTTCACAAGAACTAAAGGTATGGTGGACCTAAAAGCAGCTTTTGCTTCTTTTACCAATTTTGCCTTCTACCAAACATTGAACAGGGGGCAGGATCCATGCCTCTGCTGTTCTGGAAGGGGAGGCTTTGGAGGCCTCACTGATTGTATGATTTTATTAAGTGTATTTTTCACTCCAAGCCCTGATCTCATCACTGAAGACAGATTGGGGAGCACGGCAGAGAAAATCCCTGCCCTCACGGAGCTTTGGTTTGGAGATATAAAAGAGGTAAGCATCACTAATCCTTATGGCTTAAATGCTCTGGTTGACAGTGACTTCTTTACCAAATAATGTCAAGACTGAATAGAAAAGTAGTTACAAGTATAGGTTTAAATCTCTGCTTTCCCACTTAATTTTCTCCATAGTAAAATATAACACGATAATAACCAACTTCCTGGGTTTTTTTTAATTTTTTTTAACGTTTATTTATTTTTGAGACAGAGAGAGACAGGGCATGAACAGCACAGAGCCTGACGCGGAGCTTGAACTCACGGACCGTGAGATCATGACCTGAGCCGAAGTCGGACGCTTAACCGACCAAGCCACCCAGGCACCCCCTTCCTGGTTTCTTTTAAAAATTAAAAGAATGTAGGTGATGCATTCTGCACAATGCCTGACGTACAGTCAGGATTTAGGAAATGCCTAGTGCTGTTATTACCATTAATATATGATGCCCAGTGCAGTAGCATTAGGCTTCCCCCAAGGGAAAGTGCAAAGCAATGTGATGAGAAGCCAATGGTGTTGAGTTCCGTGGCTGAATTGTCAATACAAAGACTGGCAGAGAACACATTTCTGGTGTAGATTGTATTGTGCTGCATTAGAGACAGCTAAGTCTGGTCATATCAGCCCATCAGATGTGGCAGAAGAAGCAAAGTGCTCCAGAGTGACCCTGGTGCTGGGTCCATGTAATATTCAGGAAAGCTTTGTTAAGATGCTTATGGCATGTTCAACAATGTGCTGGCTGAATGAACACAGTGCTCTTCCCGCCCACAGTTATACGGCTGTGAAATATCTTCTAACTATTTCTTTTCCTTTAATGTTTATTTACTCATTTTTGAGAGAGGGAGAGAGAGAGAGAGAGAGTGCGTGCGCGCGCGCGCGCACACACACACACACACACACACACACACACACACACACACACGTGCGAGTGGGGGAGGGGCAGAGAGAGAGGGAGACAGAATCCCAAGCAGTCTCCATGCTGTCAGCATACAGCCCGATGCAGGACTGAAACTCAGGAACCATGAGATCATGACCTGAGCAGAAATCAAGAGTCGGAAGCTTAACTGACTGAGCCACCCAGGTTCCCCCTATTTCTTTTAAATAAATGTGCCCTGTTTCCTATAGAGGTAAGACAAGGAGGATTGTCCAGTGAGTTCCTGGAGGTCAGTTGCTGGGCAGTGGGCTCACCAGATTCAAGCACTTCCCATTCTCCAGTGGTAGAGCCTGTGCCCAACTCAGCTTTACATAGGACCATGTCCCCCCTCACCCCATGTAGCAGCCTGAATCCAGTGTCTCATAGTGTCTCCAGGTGCATAAGCTGATGTGCTCAGACAGCTTTGCCTGCAGCTGGAACTTATAGGCAGATGGCCTGTCTGCTTATTCCTCAACCGAGGCTGTTTTTGGCTCTCCTGTCTATAAGAAGGTAGGAAGGCATTGCCCCTCCCCTAGAGCGCAGATGTGGAATATGTCCAGCAGCATCACCTCACCCCAGCACAGTTCTTCCTGGAATGGTGAGAAATGGGAAATTATGGGACAAATGAAAGTCAAAGTGAATATGAAAAAGTATCTATGAGAACTTGTAATAAGAAGCCATTTAAACTCCCCCATGTTCTAAGTTAAGCAGCTTCTGATACCATAGGGTTGAATATGACTTTTGAATAACCGTAGGGATGTAGTAAATTTAGGTAAAAAATGTGAGACTATTCCACTCCTACTTTCCAAGTTAATTGTAGGCTTGGCACTTAAACACTGGTTTAGCCTGTGACCGTGTCTTGTTATCAGGCAGGATTTCTCACTTTTTGTAGTAACTGTTGGCCTCAGATTTGTTTTGTTTTCCCACTTTGGATTATGACCAATATTATTTTTCTCTTTAGATGTTCATTAATCTCAAATTACGTCATGAGTGTATATTTGATTTCCTTAGTATAGAAGCATCCCAAGGCTGAGATCTAGGTCTTATTTTGTATCTTTCAACAGTAGATATTTAACAACTGATTATTCCTTTTTTTAACTCTGCTTTTACAGTTTAGGATAAAATGATTTTCTTTGGATATGTCCAAACTAAATGTTTAGGGCATGGTGAAAAAATAAATGAAGCCAAGAACTATATTTCTTTTTATCCATTCATTTGCAAAGCAAATTTGTTAAGAGTATAAATTATTTTGTGGTTCATAGTATCTCAATATGCTTAAAAAGGCAAGAAAGTCCATATTTTTGGTTGATGTGTCCATGCCTCAACCTCATTGCCTTTCATAAATCAGTTCTTTGGGTTCTAATTTGGAGGAGTTGCTAATGCCTCCTCTGTAATTATTATGATTGGGTTTTCCAAATGTACTCACTCCCCTTCTGCATTTTCATTAGGGACAGATTTAAAGTAGGGACAGACATAGTTATGACTATTGTTTCTCAAGTTTTTGTGAGTGCAAATAGGGGGCAACAAGTTTGATCTCTGGCTAGTATCCATTAGACTTTCAAAGTATGTTTGAAACTCTCAGGTTTTACTTTGGTTAAAAAGACAAGCTCTTCAAATGTTTTCACATGGTAGTCCCTCCAGTTGAAACAGAAAGCCACCACTAAATAAACAAAGAGCTCTAGAAATAGAATTGACCACAAAGCACTTAAACAGCACATGTTTTTAAAGTACTGTTATAAGGTATTAGTGAAACAATCGCCTTATTAAACCTTAGGAAGTCCAAATGACACTTTGGAATCAAATATTAATCTCTGTTTCCCAGAGATTTTTCTCCCCCTTAATTAACTGATTTACCCGAAAACATATTCACGCTTATTTTGATTGTATATTTTTTATATCAACTAGTTTTTAGTATCTGAACTATTGTGTTTATATAGAATCAGCAGCAGCCCAATGAAAATGATGTTACTGTTGAGAAAGTAGGAAGGGAGGAAAGAGAGGGAAGAGACATAGTAAAAGGGAAGGAAGAAGGGCAGTGAGGAGGGAAGGACAAGAGTTAGTAAGAGGGGAGCCTGGGAGACTCAGTAGGTTAAGCGCCCAACTCATGTTTTTAGCTCAGGTCATGATCTCATGGTTCATGGGTTTGAGCTCATGTCTGGCTCTGTGCTGACAGTGCAGAGCCAGCTTGGGATTCTCTCTCTCTCTCTCTCTCTCTCTCTCTCTGCCCTTCCCCTGTTCACACTCTCTCTTTCTCAAAATGAATAAACTCATTATTATTCTCAAAATGAATAAACTCAGTAAGACCAGCTCACTGGTTGGGCTATAAAAGAATACAGAAGAAGGATGGGAGAGAAAGTCTAGTCTGGAGAACCTTTTCTAATCCTGAAGAACAATTATATCAAACTAGTTCTGACGAGTAGCCCAGAGGCCCTTTGTTAGAAAGATGAGCACAGATGGCTTGTGTTTTTGTGAACAGAGGTCACACTTCCTTCCTGAGAAGCCACCAGGCAAATTTTGCAGGCAGTGGTCTCTGTAGCAGATGCTGTCACTGCTCCACCCACACCCCTCTGGTGCCTTTGCCATTTTCTTGCACCATGGCCCCCATATGCTTTCACTCCCGACAACCTGCATGGGTGTCTGAGGACCATTGGTGTTTCTCAGGGTTTGAGGACACTTTCAACTTTGTTTCATTTGCACACTCTGAAAGCTACAGGTGCCTGGCAACTTCCACCCCTCTCCCATCCCACAGGGCAGCCCGTGACTGGTGAATGATGGATGCAGGAGTGCCAATATGCCAGTTCTCTTGCCCCTGGAATCTGAGGTGTGGTCACACTGTCTCTACAGCTCCCCCTGCAGGACTGAGCCAAATTTACCCTCTGTGGGACAACTTCCTTCCCTTCCTTTTTCCTTTTCTCATGCCTTTACTGGTTGCTTTAAATACATTTCCTAATAAACCTTATGAAACCTTATCTTGGAGCCTGCTTGTGGTTTCTTGACCTGAGACAGCACCCAATTACCTAAACGTTCAGATTATTCCAAAGACCATCAAAACAATCTTTCATTGTTTGATCCTCAGAGGTGACCCAGCAGGATGCAAAATTTACTCTATGTGTGGGTCTATACTTACAATTGGATAGGACATTCCCCTTACATACAGCCTCCCTCTGCCCACACTTTCCTCTTCAAGAACTTGGCTTCTTCTGGAACACGCGAGCATCTGTCCTGACACAGATGAACTCCATCCTTGGAGACTCAGCTCTCACAGTCTCCCTCCTCCTCCCAGGCTCTGCCGTGGTTGCTGAAGTTCCATCTGGAAGCCTGACAGGCATTTTTCTCCAGAGCTGGGAGTTATTGCTGGGTGTGTTTGGGAGTTGGCTCAATTTTAACAACCATCCCATCAACCACTGTCTGCCGATGTCACCTTTGCTTGGGTGGGTTGGAAGCCACAAGGAGCAGAAGGCAGACATATTCACTCACAGCCTTGTGGTTTTAATAGATATTTATCACCCAACTCAAGATGAGTGTTAGAAGTAGAGTCAGGGGGTGTGTACTAAAATAGCACCTGGGTTTTTATAATTTTGAGTGAGGCAGCTAAGGCAGTGTTTTCTGGTTCCTTGTGATCCCATAATTGTTCTATGAAGTCACTGGCTCATTATATTAAGTGAATCAGTTCTTCGGAATCTAATTTAAAGGGGGCATATTTTTCTTATTCTGAAGTACTATGAAAAATGTGTCTGAACCTAATCATTTCTTCTCCCACATAGGAAAAGAGGACAGGAAATAAGTCCTCTTTTCAAAGTTAGAAAATTGGAAGTGGTGATGACTGTTTGTCCTGAGGAGGATTGTTCCAATGTGAATCCAGGCTGGGAAAAGCTGTCTGCTGTTTTCCAACACACAGAGTAGACAGATCAGAAATCCAGATGTTTCTGCAATGGATCTCATCAGGAGGCCAATTTGGGGGCATGTAATAGAGATGGTACCAGACTTCCTTTTGAAAAACTGCACAGGGGTCTGGGGAGCTCAGTCAGTGAAGTGTCTGACTCTTGGTTCCAGCTCAGGTCATGATGTCATACTTCATGAGATCAAGCCCCACATCAGGCTCTGCACTGACAGTGTAGAACCTGCTTGGGATTCTCTCTCTCCCTCTCTCTCTGCCCCTCCCCTGCTTGTGCGCTCTCTCTCTCTCTTAAAATAAATCAAAAAAAGAAAAAGAAAAACTCTGTAATGAATATTTGTTGAGCGCATACTATGTATCCAGTAATGTGGGGATGGGTGCTGGTGGTGGTGGGGGGGGGTGGTAAGTTACAGTGACTTTTTTGCCTCCAAGAATGCATTGTATAAATATTATTCTATAGAGTAAAATTATGTTAATTTTGACATCTTTGATCAGAGATTTTTATAGTGACAAGAGAAATCTCCCTCAGATGGAAAACATGAGAGTTTTTATTTAAAATGCCACATACTTGAAAGGAGCTGATTGTTCCAGAGATTCCCAGGTCAGTGGTCAGCAGCTCCCTTCTTATACTAGTCGCAGAAAAATTTCAGCTAACTGATTTTATGGGTGCCGTTGCTCATTGTGTCATTTCTCTATCTCTCACTTCCTGAAAGTTTCTTGTAGGAAAGTCAGTTTCCAAAATAATTGTTTTCACAATAAATTAATGAAAGCAAATATTCCCATCAGGGACTATAAACTGGAATGTGTAACAGTTATTTTTCCCCCAAAGGGTAATTTTTATTAACTAATTATTGTTACTGAAACTATGAAGCATGTTAAAAAATCAAACAGTACAAAAGTATAAAGTAACCTCCCATCACAGACTCCACTTCCTGGATTTGACCTCAGCAATAGTCTGTATATTTAAACATTAAAGTGGAAATGTTATCTGAAGCATTGAGATAGGAGATCCCATAAGAGGGTGAAATGTGTACAAATGAGATGGCCAGATAATAGTTATACTACTCATAAACCTTTTACATTGTATAAAGGGTTAGTTTTTTGAAGTTAAGTAAGGAGGAAAAGATTTTTGGGGAGTGCTGTTGGGTTTTTGTAAGTTTCCCCTTCAAAGTAGGGGTATTTTCACCTTCACCTTAAAATCCAAATGTGGTTTTGTTTTAATTTTTTTTAACGTTTATTTATTTTTGAGACAGAGAGAGACAGAGCATGAACGGGGGAGGGCCAGAGAGAGAGGGAGACACAGAATCTGAAGCAGGCTCCAGGCTCTGAGCTGTCAGCACAGAGCCCGACACGGGGCTGGAAATCACAGAGCAGGAGATCATGACCTGAGCCGAAGTTGGACGCTTAACCGACTGAGCCACCCAGGCGCCCCAAATCCAAATGTGTTTTAAGGAGACCACTTAGAACTTTACGGTACCCCTGAAGTTTGTGGGGTTGCTGGGCCAGTATCTGAGTCCAATAAAAAAAAATCTAAAAAGAGGGAGATTGGATGGCCAGAAGCTCTGAGTAAAGAAGAGATTATTGCCAGTTGGGAATACTATCTCTCCAGAGTTTCAGGGACTAAGGATGGATAAGTGTTTTCCAGAGACTGGATATAGGTCATGAGAGGGAAAACCAATCGGGGTCAACTACAGTCCAGTTGAAGATTCCAGTTCATCAGAAAGACAGCAGACTCTAGAGGCAAAGGAAGGGGCCTCCAAAGACAAGTTGGAGCAGAGATGTGTCTGCTAGTTTTGGTGGAAGTATAGCAGAAATGTCTTCAGGGAAGAAGTGAAGGTGAAGAAGTCTCTGAAGAACCCAGGCAAGTGTACACAGGAGAGAAAATTCAGCTTAATCTTTTGTCAAGAGAGAACACTGCATCTGCTCATTACAGTGTCAATCAAGTAAGAAGATTCTTCGCCTCCCTTTCCTCTGGTCCCCTCCTGGGCTCTAATCCTGGAGGGTCAGGAACTCAGGGAATGGAATAAGGAACCAGACAACCATTACTTCCAAATGATGACTTTAAATCCACAGCAGACCTGAGCTGGGAAAAAGGGAGAATCTCAAATTTAAATAAAGCCGATTTATTGGATGAATATTACATTGTTACTAAACTGAGATTCTTTACTGTGACTTAAAATGACTAGAAATTTTTATTTTGTAAAAGTAACAGAAAGGTCATGACATGCCTAAGTTTTTATCCAGGGTCAAAGGGAAAATGACTAACCTCACCAAGTAGACATCTACAGATAGAGTAGAGCTCAAGGGCCATGTTTGTGTAACATGAGAGTTATAGAAATGCATATATGAAAATCTATATACATATATCTTGAAGTCATACTTCTCAGTACATGTGCTCACAGACTAAGGATTCATTGGCATCTACTCAAGAACAGCAGTGTTTTAATTGACCCTTCTAACAGGAGCAATGAGATGTCAAGGAACAAGGGAATGGACACCGAAATAAATACAAGAGACCTTCTTGAAATTGCATATCACCATATTAATTGTGCTCATTTGCTCAGTCTCCTTATTCAGAGTAATCTTAAAAATCTCAGTAACTTAACCAATAAAAGCTCATTTCCTGTCACATTACTATCTGGTTATGTAGCCATCTGAATGGTCTCCATCATCCCCCTGGCAGAGCTCAGTCACATGGCCCCAACCTAACTGCAAGACGGGCTGGAAAATGCAGACAAGTGCTTGAATATTTGGTGAGCACTCACTGTCTCTGCCATTTAGCATGTATTCACCAGGATTTCTTGAGGAACTACTATATAAATGAGATGCTTTTTGGTAGGGAAAAAAATCACATACTTCAGAATCAGACACATCTGGGCATGAATCCCTACCACCTACTAGGTATTAATAATTAGCAAGTTCTTAGCTCTGTCTTACTTTTCCATAGATAAAGTACCTCCATAGAATTATTGTAAGTAGTAAATAAGATAAGGCTTTAAAGCTCTTGGTACAACAGTGACATGAATAAATGCTGCTTCTCTTCTACCATTTTTGTGCAAGTCACTATGACAGGGTTATGTAAGTTATAAAGATTTCTAAGTAATGATCTCCATCCTCAAAGAGAATACAACTCTGAAGATCTCAGTAGCATGAGTGCACAAATAAAAGATAATATGAGAGAGCTAGGGTTAATTTAAATGAGAGATTCAGTAAGAATTCAAAGAAAAACCCATCACTTCTGCTATATAGGACTTTGTGGGAGAAGTTGTTGAACTTGGTTTTTAAGAATGGGGGGATTTCAAGGTGAGACTGTTGGGTTTGGAAATTCTGTGTGGACAGAATGAGTAAAGGTGCAAAGTCAAAACATTTAAAAGACTATTTGGAGGATCAAAAATAGATCAATTTTGGCTGCAAAGAGGTATTTCAAATAGGGGCTTGATGATAAATAATCTTAAAAAGTAGGCAAGGTGCATAGATGATGGAGGGTCTTGAAAGTTAGCTGAAGGAGTTTGAACTTGATCCTATAGGTAATGGGGAATCATTGAGGAGAGAGGTGATAGTATTGAAGCAGTGCATATAGGAAGAGACACAATGTGATGACAAGTAAATAACAAAGGTCCCCTCTGCCCCACTCTCAAGTACAGCAGGGAGGAGAAACAAGAGAGAAAGAAGCTTAGGGAATGCCTGATCCAACCTTGTTAATTTATAGATGAGAGAATTGAGAAGAAGAAATTCAATGACTAGCCTGAAGTTATTTAATAAAGCAGGCATGGGTACAAGAGGTTCTGGTGTTACCATGTTGATGCTGTGACTTTAGTGACTTCTTTTTAACACACTGTTAACATTCTGACAGTTCAGGGCAATTTGGGATTCTCAGAGTGTCCTCTGTCTTTCCTTGCATAGGGAAACAAGTCTGGATGCCTTTAACATTAGTGAATGAAATTTCTAGCATTCCCAGGAATGATTATATTTTAATCCACTCTGTGTGTTTGTTGACCACCCAGAATATGCCAGGCACCGTACTGGGTGCTATGAATACCACAACGATGACAATGAGACTCCTGCCCTCAAGCATATGGAAAGTGTTAAGTGACAACTCAGAGAAAGCATTTGAAAATTCAGAGAAGCAGCAGAATATTTTAGCTAGGGTTTTTGAATGGGAAACCTAAGGAAAAAAAATGGCCCAAATATCATGTTCACAAAGGAATAAATCTCTAAAACCGGATATTTACACATGATGAAGACCGATAGTGTGGAGCAATCTGATACCCTTCCAATTGCCCTAGTAAGGCTTTATCTACATCACCTATGTGTGCATGTGTGTGTGTGTGGGGGGGGATTGCAGGTATGTATGAAGAATAAGTGTACACACACACACACACTCCTCTCTAATCATAAATTCATTGCAGTGGAAATTTGTTATGTTTTGCCCTGGTTATCCACTATCTAATTATCTCCCTTCTTGACCTTCGACTCAGGGAATATTTAATACAGGATTTCAGGGTTGATTTTTTCCCTTATATCTTGGAAAGTTATTGATGCCCACATCAATAGTCTTCATTTTAAGGTCAGATAACCACGTAGCTATGTCCAGGTGGGGAGGGCATGGGAGAAGTTCAGTTTGGGTTATAGGCTACAGGGAAGTTTACTGCCTTCAGAGAGTCTACAAGTAATAAAACCAACTAAAAACTGGTCTCTTTCTCATTATCCTCATGCTACCTCCATCCTAAAGTCTAAAGTTACAATTGCCTGCTTCCTGTTCCCAATCTTGGACTGCTGGTGGTTAGGGTCAGAGCTCACTGAGTGGCATCAGTTCAGAGGACAACTGCCATTGCCCCCCTCCTTGATGGAAGAGGTGGACTGGAGGAGGAGAGGAACATGGTTTGGGAAGTGTGGTGTTTGGGAGACAGCGTTCTTTCTTTCAACAGTCACCCACTTTGGAGGGTGAAAAAGTCTCTCCAAAGACAAGGGAGCACCCCCCCATCTCTACAGCCACCCCTGCTCCCCTTCCAAGGCTATATACATAACCCACCCACTTTCTGATCTGCCCCGTGTGACTAGAACAGGAAAAAATAACATAACTGGGGAGAGATAGCATGGTGTGGCATTGCCAGGTAAAATGTGGCCACTTCTCTTCTGCAAATGTACCAGTTGCCATGAGGCATGGTGCCTGTAGTCCAGGAGGTATCAACAAAGAGAGATTGGATGGGGGCTGCAATCTTGCCAGTTCTGTTATCATGTGGGGTTGGGAGATGGAGGGTGAGGAAAAGTGGGGAGGTGGGGAAGCAGGGACCAAAAACTCTCTTTCTTCTTTACCCAAGAGAATTCTTTCAATTCTTGTATTTTAGACAAAACCTGTAGTGGTCAGGAGTTGTTTCAAAAACTCACTGTGCAAATTCAAACTCATCTTTCTAATTTACAACTCTAATTAGAACTAGTTAATTGAGACCAGTACCTTGCAGATTAGCAGATATTGGGGTGTTTTCCCTTTGAAGATCCGCCCTTCTCTTGATAGCTCAAGAAGTCCTGGGAATATAAATAGTTGAAAATGAGGCTGTGGTAGGGCAAGTCAGTTTCACACTGGAAAAGCCTGGAATCACATCATCCTCATTACTGCTAGTGCTTCTTGCTGCTGCAACTGTTGGCAACACATTGTACCCAGGTGGGCAGATGCCACTGCTGATGGAGAGCCCAAGTAGATTTCCAAGGAGGGCATTCCTTGTCTCAGTGCCAGGTGGGGCCAGACATGCTTCTCATGTTTGGGTGTCGCAGCTGAGGTTTTAGTATTCCCTAAAGCTGCCACTACTGGAGGTCTGGCTATAGCAGAGTGTGTAGAACTCACTCTGTGAATATCTAGAATCGTAGTCCTTTTTTCTCCCTTGGAATCCGTCTGTTTGCGTCAACCAGTCCTTCTTTCCAGACCCTCAACACCAAGGTATCAGTAACCTAATTCCCTCCACCGTGGGCTCTAATATCCTCTTAGAATCTAAATGCAGCAATAAAGAAATTCCCCTTGCATTCCTTTCCCTAACACTGTATCCTGATCATATCCAGAAGCCACCCTCCACCATTTCAGCAGGAAGAGTGACCTTCTGGTGACTTTCCTGCCAAAGGCAGATAAGGTAGTATATCAGACTGTACTCACTGGAGTAGTAACTGTCAAAAAAATTTTGTTTTGGCCATGACCCACAGTAAAAAACAAAAAACAAACAAACATATTTTATAAAAAATAAGATTTAGGAAATGTTCCAGATTAAAAGACACTAAAGAAACACACAACCCATGAATGCAGCACATGACCTCAGATCTCATTTTGCTACAAACTACATTATTGGAACAATTGTCAAAAACTTAAACACAATCTGTAGATTAGACAATAGTCGATAATAATACCATTTCAATGCAAATCTTGATGTAGGGGTGAATGGGCATTATGTCTGCAATGTTTGAATGGTTCAGAAAAAATATACATATAGATATATAGATATATGACATATAGAGAGAGATAGAGAAAGCAAATGCAGTTAAATGTTAACTTTTGGGGAATCTGGGTAAAGGATAAAGGGTATGTTGGAATTCTTTGACTTTTCCTGCAAATTTTCTTTAAATATGAAATTGTCAAAATAAATATGACAAAAATAGATTTAACATCATAACTCAGTGAATGTACACATATATACATGTCCACATATTTATTCTTTCAATTAATTTTTAGTGAATGCCCGTAATATACCATTTTAGGCAATGAATATCCATCATAATCAAAGTGAACAAAATGTCTTCCAAGAAGCTTACATGTATATATACTCACCCATGGGAATGTATGTGCATGTGTGTATGTGTATGTATACATCTATTTAACATACACACATAAAAAGGAAACAGATGTTTTATTTAAATTTTATTTACTATTAGTGATGGATCATGATTTTTAAATTCTATGTCATTTTTTTAGAGGGAGAGAGAGAGAATCTTAAGCAGGTTTTATGTCCAGCATGGAGCCCAAGTGGGGCTCCATCTCACAACCCTTAGTTCATGACCTAAGCTGAAATCAAGAGTCAGACTCAAGTGACGGAGCCACCCAGATGCCCAAATTCTATGTCATTCTTAAAAATAAAGCCGAGGTAAAAAAAAAAAAAAAAAGAACAACTGATATTATGAGCCAGGAAGGGATCACAATATTCAGTTTACAAAGCACTGGATCAGAGAAATAAAGGCAACAGCCAAAATCCCCTCAAATTTGAAATTTTCATCAACAGCGTCCCACAATACAATTTTGTGAGTCCTACCTAAACCTATCTTCTGATCTCCATTTCTTCCTTTCCAACTGCAAACTTGCCACAGCCTCAGCCATTTCAGACTTATTCAGTCCAAAATTAAACTCTTGATCTTTCTCTTAAGACTGTTCTTCCTCCAGGTTTCCCATTTCAGGAAATAGCACCTCAACCCACCCATTGCTCATCTTAGAAAGACTGAAGTCATCCTTAACACCTCCCTTTTCTTCACTCCCTACAACGATCAGTAACCAAGTCCTGTTGATTCTCTATCCTAAATATATCTCAAATTCATTTTTTTCTTTTTTGTCTGACACTGTTTTAGTCTAAATTCCCCAGCATCTTTAACCTAAATTATTGTAGTAGTTTCCCACTTGGTCTCCATATATCCAGTCTATTCCCATTTCAAGCCTTTATATGACAAAGTGATCTTTAAAATCATAACACAATTATGTTCTGACCTTTATGATCTTCCCAATACTTACTTGTAAGAGAAGCTAACACATCTGTAACAATATATTGATTAAGATTATGTTTAACCATGGAGGACCAAATCCCCACAGCATTTCTATGCTGTGGATTGACAGCATAGAAATTTCTTCTCCATCACATAAGAGAAATAAGAGATAGGCAGACCAGGGCTGACTTGGTATAACTTGGTATCCAAGACTTGGACACCTTCTATCTTGTTCTGGTATTGCAACATGCAGCTTTCTTTAATGGTCAAGATGGCTGCTTAGTCTCCAGTAATTATATCTACCTTCTAGCTAATGAAAGGAGAAAGTGATATAGAAAAATACACTTCCTCCCTTAAGAGACCATTCTGCTTACGTTGTGTCATCCATGAATGTATCACACAACCATGCTTAGCTGTAAAGGAAGTAGGATATAGTCTTTTTTTTTTTTTTTAAGGTGGGCATCTGGTTTTTATTTCTGGGCAATCTTGGTACTTCTCACTACCTCTCACAATTTGTATGGGAAGGGGATGAATAGTAGAGAATGTGGTCACCCTGTGTCCCACTGCAGTGACATGGGAAGAGGTAAAGATACCCAGGTGTGACGAACAGGAAGTGGTAAAGGCAACAAAATCCCTTATGCCTGGGTAGGATTATGGCCAATAGTCCTTTTGGCCTGAGTTCACCTCCTCAAGGGGAGGTCTCCATGGAATAAGCATGATTTCCAACACGGCCAGAAAACCATTCATCCCACCCGTGGGGCAGATGATGAGAGGGGCTGCACTCTTCCCTCCTGAGTAACTCATACTAAAGCAGGGCCAGATAGGCTCACAGAATGTAGTGTGATTGAAAGCAAAGGTGTGACACCTCTCTTTCATGTTATAGAAGGAGACCTGGGTGTAAAGTTTTTTATCCAAGTAGATGATATCTGGTTAAAAATGGGTATTAATAATTGGGCATTCATAATGAAAAGTTTGAAAATGAATATTGGGGAACCACTATTAGTCTCTGGCCTTTAAGGTTCTGTGAGAGTTGGCCCTGGCATAAACTTCAGTCATGATGGACATCTCCCTTCAGTGAGCAAAATTCTCATATCTCCAGATCTTTGCACATGTTGCTACCCTCCTAAAATACTTTTTGGTCTTTTTCCTTGGAAACAACTTCCTGGACTCCAAAGAGAAGGCAATAATTGCTCTATTAACTCCTTAAACATTTCATTCATAGTATTAATTCAGTTACATATTTATTTGTGTAAGCATTTGATTAATATTATTATACTGTAGTATATTGTATACTACTCCAGCATGAGTAGTGAGGTGTATGTGTATAAACAGGTTAAGCCTAACCTGAATCAACAATAATCTCAATAAGCTAACCAATAATCTCATAAAGTAAGCAGATTTAAACTAATCTATCTCAACAATGTAGGGTTGCCTTATGACATAAGGAATAATAGAAATGATAAAATTTGGCATCTTCAAAATATACAATTGGTTGGTTGGAAGTTGGTAGACCCACTGCCCTTGTAGAAATAAGAATTAAAAAAGGGTAATCAAAGAGGCACCTGGGTGGCTCAGTTGTTTCATCGTCCAACTCTTGATTTCAGTTCAGGTCATGATTTTGCAGTTTGTGAGTTCGAGCCGTGCATCAGGCTCTGCACTGACAGTGTGGAGCGTGCTTGGGATTTTCTCCTCCTCCCACCCCCACCCCCGCCTCTCCCCTGCTTGCACTCTCGCTTTCTAAGAATAAATAAATAAATGAACATTAAAAAATATATTTCAAAAAAGGGTAATCCCATTAGTCTATTCCAGTGGTACTTATGGTCGAGAGCCCAGTCAGGCTATGGCACATAGTAGGCATTCATTTTTTGCATGAATAAGTAGGTCAATTACGTTAGCATTCACTGTGGAATTAGCTAATACTTAGAATAAAACTAAAAACCCAGTTGAGAGATAAAAAACATTATTTTTTGCTATATGTTGGAGTAACTTTGTTGTCATGTAGAATGAGGTAAGCATTTGTATTTGTTACAGATTATTAATACCTTTACCATTATATAACTCAAATAAGAAAATTTATCCATTTAAAAGCATGTAATTCATTGGATTTTAGTATATTCACAGAGTTGTGCAACCTCTACCACAACATAATTTGGAACAATGTAATCATTCTGAAATGAAATCCCCATCCCCTAACTCATTTATTCTGTTCCTATAGATTTGCCCATTCTGTATATTTCATATAAATAACCAACTTCTTTCACTTAGCATGACATTTTCAAAGTTTGTTCATGCTGTAGCATGCATCAGTACCTCATTCTTTTTTTACTGCAAATATCATTCCATTGTTTCAAAATACCACATTTTATTTATTCATTCATCAGTTGATGGACATTTGGGTTATTATCACTTGTCGGTAATTGTGAAAAATTCTGTAAGAACATTTGTATACAAGTTCTCATGTGGACATATGTTTTCATTTCTCTTGAGTATTGCACTAGTTTCCTGACATTGCTGAAACAAATTACTACACACTTAGTGGCTTATTATCTTCTAGTTCTGGTGGTCTGAGGTTGGAGAGCAGTCTCACTGGGCTAAAATCAGGTGTTGGTGGGGTTGTTATCCTGGAGAGGCTCTAGGAGAGCCTTTTCCAACTTCCAACCCACATTCCCTGGCTCCTTCCAGTAATGGCATCACACCCACTTCTGTTTCCAGCATCTTGTCTCCTTCTCTCTCTCTTCTGTTACTTCTTTTTCTTTGTTAAATGTTTATTTATTTATTTTGGGAGAGAGAGGATCTCAAGCAGGCTCTACACTGTCAGGACAGAGTCTTCAACAAAGTTTTGTAATTGTCAGGATACAAGTCTCACGTTTCTTTTGTTAAATTTACTCCTAAGTATCTTATTTTTTAAAATATTCTTTAATGTTTACTTATTTTGAGAGAGAGAGAGAGAGAGAGAGTGGAGGAGTAGCAGAGAGAGAGGAAGACACAGAATCTGAAGCAGGCTCTACCCTCTGAACTGTCAGCATAGAGCTGGATGTGGGGCTCGAACCCACGAGCCAGGAGATCATGACCTGAGCTAAAGTAGGTCACTTAATCGACTGAGCCACCCAGGTGCCCCTATCTTATTTTTTGATGCTATTATAACTGGAATTGTTTTCTTAATTTTATTTTTGTATTGTTCTCTATAAATGTAGAGATGTAACTGATTTTTAAATATCAATCTTTTATCCTGTAACTTTTCTGAACTCACTTAATAGTTCTAATTTGTTTTTATTCCTTAGAATTGTCTATATACAATATCACGTCAGTTGCAAACAGAGATTGTTTTACTTTTTCTTTTCCAATATGGAGGCCTTTTATTTGTTTTTCTTACCTAACTGCTCCACTAAAATGTTTAATATAATACTGAATGTATATGGCAAGAGTGGACATTGTTGTTACTGATCTTAGGGGGAAAACCTCTGTCTTTCACCACTAAGTAGGATGTCAGCTGCAGATTTTGTTGTCGATGCCCTTTATCAGGTTAAGGAAGTTTCCTTTTATTCCTACTTTGTTGATTGTTTTTGTCATAAAAGACTGTTAGAGTCTGTAAAATGCCTTTTTGTATCTATTGAGAAGATCATGTGAGTTTTGTTCTTTATTCTATTAATGTAGTGTATTATATTGATAGATTTTCAGATATGAAAGCAACTTTAATTTTTAGTCATAGGGATCTTTGGTTCTTATGACATTTATAATAGCTGATTTAAAATATTTGTTTAGTAAGTTCAACATCTGAAGCTCCTTAGGAAGTTTTTCTGTTATTGCTTCTTTTTCCTTTTATGAGTCTCTGTTCTTTGTGTTTTGTACTAAATTGGGCATTTTATTTAAAAAAATTTTCTTAAACATAACATTTATTTCTTTAAACTTGAGTTTAGTTGACACACAATGTTACATTAGTCAGGTATACAACTTAGTGATTTGACAAGTTTATACATTATGCTATGTTCACCACAAGTAAACCTCCCATCTGTCCCATTACATCGCTATTACAACATTATTGACTATTCCTTATGCTCTGTTTTTTTTAAGTTTATTTATTTATTTTGAGAAAGAGAGAAAGAGATCACAAGCAGGGGAGGGGCAGAGAGAAAGGGGGAAAGAAAATATCAAGCAGGCTTCATACTGTCAGCACAGAGCCTGACAGAGGGGTCAAGCTCACGAACAGTAAGATCAAGACCTGAGCCGAGATCAAGAGTCAGGTGCTTAACTGACCACCCAGCCCCCTGCTCTGTTTTTTATTCCTGTGACTTACCCATCCCATATCTGGAGACCTGTATTTTCCTCTTCCCTTCACCCATTTTTCCCCCTTCTCTCTGGCAACCATCAGTTGCCATGCATCTACAGTTCTAATTCTGCTTTTTGTTTGTTAATTCATTATCTATAAATTCAGTTAATGAGTGGAAATAACATGGTATTTATTTTTCTCAGTCTGACTTATTTCACTTAGCATAATACCCTCTAGGTCCATCCATTTTTTTCTCAAATGGCGCATTCTTATCCTTTTTTATGGTTGTATAATATTCCACAGTTACACAAAACTAGAACACATAATATTAAAATTTGTATGGATTCACAGAAAACCCTGAAGAACCAAAGCAATCCTGAGAAAGAAAAGCAAGGCTGGAGGTATCACAATTCCAGATTTCAAGATATAAAACCTGCAAAGCTGTAGTAATCAAAGCAGTATGATACAGGCACAGAAATAGACACATTGATCAATAGAACAGAATAGAGATCTCAGAAGTAAACTCACGTTTATGTAGTCAACTAATTTATGACAAAGGAGGCAAGAATACACAATAGAGAAAAGACAGTCTTTTCAATAAATGGTGCTGTAAATTAGGCATTTTAGTTAATACAATGTGACATCTCTGAATATCAGATTCCACTCTACTCCCGAGACTTTGTTTTTTGTTGCTATTTTGTTGTCACTACTGTTTGTTTGTTTAGTGACGTTCCTTAAATACCTCTTCAAAGTCTGTATTCCCTGAATAGTCAAATCACTGGAAGACTTTACTTAGTTTAACGGTCATCTACTGAGTGGTGACCTACTAGGTTCACAAAGCCCCTGTTCTTAATGAGATTCAATAGGTTTTGTTTTTTTTTAATAAATTCTCCTTAAATCACTGTAAGCCTTTCATTAATTTCTAGAGTTCTGAAAAACATTGATTTTGATGATTTTTGCAATCATCTTGTTCCTTTTATGGAGGAGCAGATTTATATCAGTCCTCATGCTGCCATTCCAGAATTCCTGCCCTTTCACAAAAATCTCACTAATTTATTAGGACTTGAATCTCTTCACTAATTAGAAATAGAAATTATGAAGCAAAACAAAGAAACAAATTTGATTCAACCTTGGACAACATAGATTATGTCATAATGGTATATAATAAGCCTTAAGGAAGACTCAAGCTGACTATTGAGTAATCTGACTTTTAAAGTACTCTTTCTGTAAAATAAGAATATTTACAATACAGAACTCAGATAGGAGCTCAGAGAATGAAGAGTACATAGACAAAACATTAAAAAAATCTTAGTTATATGTGTATCAGTCCTGATAATTATACAAGCTTTTCAATAGGACTAGAAAATTCTTCCCATTTGTTAGCTAAATATTAAGTACAAAATTCTTCTTTTAAGGTTTATTCATTTATTTTGAGAGAGAGAGAGAGAGAGAGAGAGACAGAGCACATGAAACCAGGGGAAGGGCAGCAAGAGAGAGAGGGAGAGAGAATTCCAAACAGGCACTGTGCTGTCAGCACAGGGCTCCACACAGGGCTCAATCTCAGGAACCATGAGATCATGACCTGAACAGAAGTCAAGAGTCAGACTCTTAACTGACTGAGCCACCCAGGCATCCTAGTACAAAATCCTTCTTTAATTTTTCTGATGCCTAATCTTCAACTGAGAAGCATGTAAAACATTCTATAGTTTATTTTGTCAATATATTATATTTGTTACAGGATATGGAATTTGCTCTTTAAGTTTATAATTAAATTTACCAGTATTGTGTCAATCACTATATACTTTATGTAAGCTCTTCTAGTAATCAGGAAAACCACAGACCCTGGGATCAAATTTTCTACCATACTGCATAAACTAAAATGTGAACTAATAGATTCAAGTTCAAATGCAAGAATAATTCTGGATTTTTAGACAGACAGTAGCTTGTTACTGAAAATTATATACATTGAGTGTATGTGATAAACAGTGAAGTATATTGGCAGAGACATGTTTAAATTCATATAGATTACTACCAGCAATAGGAATAAAAGGTGACTATTAATGTTTCAGACAATGCTACTGGGTACAAAAGAATTTATGGAACATTATAAACTCTTTAAACATTTTGAGAATATAGTTATGTTTTAACTTCTTATACCATGTGTTTTAAATTGGCACTGAAGCCATCTTTTAAATCCTTTTTTTAATGTTTATTATTTGAGAAAGAGACAGAGAGCAAGCAGGGGAGGGGCAGAGAGAGAGGGAGACACAGAATCTGAAGCAGGCTCCAGTCTCTGAGCTGCCAGCACAGAGCCCGATGTGGGGCTCAAACCCAAAGACCACGAGGTCATGACATGAGCTGAAGTCAGCCACCTAACCAACTGAGCCACCCAAGCGCCCCAAAGCCATCTTTTTTTAAAAATTTTTTTTTAACATTTATTCATATTTGAGAGACAGAGCATGAGCGGGGAAGAGGCAGAGAGAGGGAGACAGAATCTGAAGCAGGCTCCAGGCTCTGAGCTGTCAGCACAGAGCCCAACACGGGGCTTGAACTCACGAACTGCGAGATCATGACCTGAGCCGAAGTTGGATGCTCAACCGACTGAGCCACCCAGGTGCCCCCCGAGGCCATCTTTAAAAAACAATTTTATCTTGTTTCTTATGTTCCACGTATGAGTGAGATCATATGATATTTTTCTTTCTCTACAGACTTATTTTGCTTAGCATAATACACTCTAGTTCCATCTAAGTTGTTGCAAATGGCAAGATAGTATTCTTTTTGATTGCCAAGTAATATTCCATTGTGTGTGTGTGTGTGTGTGTGTGTGTGTGTGTGTGTGTGTATACTTCTTTATCCATTCGTCAGTAGATAGACATTTGGGCTTTTTCCATAATTTGGCTAGTGTTGACAGCACTGTTATAAACATTGGGATACATGTGCCCCTTTAAATCAGCATTTTTGTATCCTTTGGATAAATACTTAGTAGTGCAATTGCTGGGTTTTGGGTAGTTCTATTTTTAACTTTTTGAGGAACCTCCATACTGTTTTCCAGAGTGGCTGCACCAGTTTGCATTTTTACCAACAGTGCAAAAATGTTCCTCCTTCTCTGCATCCTCACCAACATCTGTTGTTTTCTGAGTTGTTAATGTTAGCCACTCTGACAGGTGTGAGGTGGTATCTGATTGTGGTTTTGATTTGTATTTCTCTGATGATGAGTGATGTTGAACAACTTTTCATGTGTCTGTTTAACCATCTGGATGTCTTCTTTGGCAAAGTGTCTATTCATGTCTTCTGCCCATTTCTTCACTGTACTATTTGTTTTTTGGGTGTTGAGTTTGATTAAGATCTTTATAGATTTTGCATACCAACCCTTTATCTGATATGTCATTTGCAAATATCTTCTCCCATTCTGTTGGTTGCCTTTTGCTTTTGCTGATTGTTTCCTTTGCTCTGTAGAAACTTTTTATCTTAATGAGGTCCCAATAGTTCATTTTTGCTTTTATTTCCCTTGCCTCTGGAGACATATCTATTAAGAAGTTGCTGAGGCTGAGTTGCTGCCTATGTTCTCCTCTCAGATTTTTGATAGTTTCCTGTCTTACATTTATGTCTTTCATCCATTTTGAATTTATTTTTTTTGTATGGTGTAGGAAAATGGTTAAGTTTTATTCTTCTTCATGTTGCTGTCCAATTTTCCCAGCACCATTTGCTGAAGACACTATCTTTTTTGCATTGGATACTCTTTCCCGTTTTGTTGAAGATTAGTTAGGCATACATTTGTGGGCCCATTTCTGGGTTCTCTATTCTGTTCCATTGATCTATGTGTCTGTTTTTCTGCCAGGACCACACTGTCTTGATGATTACAGCTTTGTAATACAGCTTGAAGTCCAGAATTGTAATGCCTCCAGCTTTGGTTTTCCTTTTCAACATTACTTTGGCTATTTGGGGTCTTTTCTAATTCCACACAATTTTTAGGGTTGTTTGCTCTAGCTCTGTGAAGAATCCTGGTGTTATTTTGATAGGGATTACATTGAATATGTTGATTGCTTTGGATAGTGGCATTTTAACAATATTTGGTCTTCCAGTCCATGAGCATAGAATATTTTTCCATTTCTTTGTGTCTTCTTTAATTTCTTTAATAAGATTTCTATAGATTTCAGCATCCAGATTTTTTACTTCTTTGGTTAGGTTTATTCCTAGGTATCTTATGTTTTTTGGTGTAATTGTAAATGGGATCAATTCCTTGATTTCTATTTCTGCTGCTTCATTATTGGTGCATAGAAATGCAATCGATTTCTGTACGTTGACTTTATATCCTGTGACTTTGCTGAATTCACGTATCAGTTCTAGCAGTTTTTTGGCTGAGTTTCTTGGGTTTTCCATGTAGAATTTTTTTAATTTAAATTCAAGTTAGTTAACATATAGTGCAATAGTGGTTTCAGGAGTAGAATTTAGTGATTCATCACTTACGTATAACATCCAGTGCTCATCCCAACAAGTGTCCTCCTTGATGCCCATTTATCTCACTCATCTCTCCTCCCACCTACCTCCCCTCCAGCAACTCTCAGTTTATTCTCCGTGTTTAAGAGTTTCTTATGGAATTTAAGAAACAAAACAGATGAACATAGGGGAAGGGAAGGGGAAATAAGATAAAAACAGAGAGGGAGGCAAATCATAAGAGATTTAAATACAGAGAACAAACTGAGGGTTGCTGGACGTGAAGTGGGTGGGGGGATGGGTTAAATGGGTGATGGGCACTAAGGAGAGGGTACTTGTTGGGATGAGCACTGGGTGTTCTATGTAAGTGATGAAACACTGGGTTCTACTCCTGAAACCAATACTATACTGTATGTTAACTAACTTGATTTAAATAAATAAATTTAAAAAATAAAAAAATTGATGTCAATTCATCATGGGAAAAAAGTACCTGGTGATTTGACATTTTCTGTATTGTGCCTTTTACCCCCAATACTTGTTTTGATTCAAAACCTTTGTGACGATGTGAAGAAGTTGGTGAAAAAGAGAAGTTGAGTTGCCATGCTCTGAGCCATTCAAGATATACTGATTCTGTGGGAGCTGTGTGGTGTTTCATCCTGACCCCAAACACCCCCTTCTCCAATTGGATCAACGGGAAGCAAAGGTGACTCTGTGACTGCTTTTGGGCAAAGAACACTTTATTGATGCATCAACTATTAGCAACACATCTTTCTTGCAGAGAGTTGAGTCAGAGCAAACTTAAGGTAAATATTCTGACAGTTTTTGTAAGAGAATTTGCAAGTTGTTCCCTCCAGTCTGGCACAAACCCAGATAACTGAACAGAATTTAAGTTTTTCTCTTATGTTTTCAGTTGTATCTGGGTGTTTTTCTTTCTTTAAAAAAAATTGACTCAAAAGTTTCCACTGAGTTCCAATCAATATGTCGTGGAGGGGCCAAGTCATCCTGGCAGAGGGAAGAACTGAGATTGTATTCCTGAGAAATGTGCCAGGTGGTAGAATTTTCTAAGAGAGAGCAGGAGTAAATTCAGAAGCTCCAGAGACCTGGTGGCAGCAAAGATAGATGGTTGCACACGGCCATACTTGGGGCTGTGTGCTGCTCATTGGTGAATACTGGCAGGCTTCTGTGGCTTATCTCCTTGTGTCACTAGTGTGTGACTTGAATAAGCCATTTGGCTACATTTACACCTCCTTTCTCCATCCCCTGGAAGTGAGAGCTATTGTAGTGAAAGATGGTGTAACATTCCTGCAAAAATATATTATTGGATAGCTGAATATGTATTTAGTAAATTAAAACATATAATTTCACTGACATAATATTTTTGAAATTTGTTCTTCTCCTTGCTAATAGTCAATTGGCAATATTATTGATATTGATATTGATATTGATATTGCTTCAAATGTCTCTCAGCTTGTTTGACAAGGAATTAATATTTTTTAATGGAGAACTTAAGAAAAAGCTCTTTTTGGAGAATATTTTTTTAAGTTTATTTATTTTTGAAAGAGAGAAAGAGGCAGAGAGAGAGGGAGACAGAGAATCTCAAGCAGGCACCATGCTGTCAGTACCGGGCCTGATTCAGGGCTCGAGCTCATGTACTGTGAGATCATGACCTGAGCTGCCCAGGTGGCCCTGGAGAATATTTATTTTCTCCATATGCATAAAAGATTTGGAAACATCTGTCAGTTAGAGGAGCTCAGAATGAGAAGGGCTATGAGTGTTAAAATTCATTATTTCATTATGACAAAAATAAAATTTGAGGTATTTGTGTTCTTAATGTGGCTGATATTCATACCTTGATTAATGACACGTTGTCAGCTATAACAGCTACAGCTAGTGTTGATGAGAACAGAAAATTTCTTTGGGACCTTCAGATTAGCCTACATTGGAAGTGTAGCCATGTGTGTGGTTATATGCATATGTTTGTAGGAGTACACACAGTGGGAAGACTGGTTTCAATTGTCCTAAAGAAAATGGGGCACCTGGGTGGCTCAATTGGTTGAGCTTCTGACTTTGGCTCTCATCACGTTCTCACAGTTCATGGGTTCAAGCCCCGCTTCAGGCTCTGTGCTGACAGCTCAGAGCCTGGAACCGGCTTGGGATTCTGTGTCTCCCTCTCTCTCTGTCCCTTCCTGACTTGTGCTCTGTCTCTCTCTCAAAAATAAATAAACATAAAGAAAACACATTGTCAATTGTCCCAAGGAAAAGAAATCTGAGTCCACTTAGGAGAGGGAGCGGTCATGGGGGAGAAAATGAGGCCAATGGCTCTGGATCCATTTCTGGATCTGAAATGAGAGCTTAACCCAGTCTTTCTAGGACCAGTTTGTACCCTGGGAAGTAACTGTGTATTCAAACAAAAAAAGCGGAGTCAGTAAGCTGTGACAATGAGGTGTGAAGCATGCTTGAATGAATTCAGTGCTGAAGGTATGAACTTATCCTCTCTTAAATAGCTATCTGTATAGAAATCTGGACTTATATTGCTACAAAATATGCAAAACTAAGGCATTATGCAGCACTAAGCTTCAAGACCAACACTAGGTAATAGTAATAAAAAGTTATAATGGTGAATTGATGAGATTCTATGTTCCTTTATGCCTGGTATTAGAAAAGGATCAATCCCTACTTTCGGGATGAGTAAATCTGTAGGATCAGTGGGCAGCATATACCATGGAGATGGGTGGCCCTCAAAGGGAAATCACTAGACTTTCTGATTGGAAGGTAGTTGGGGGTTCCAATGATTATTTGGAAATATGAAATACATGTAACCATAGTATCTACCACCTAGATTTTAAGTCAGTAGGTAAAAGACAGCTAAAGAAAAAGACACATTACATATAGGAAAAAAACAATAAGAATTATCACTGACTTCTCATCAGGAGCAAGACAATGGAAGACAATAGAATGACATCTTTTAACAGTTTAAATAAAAATAAAATTGCTAATCTAGAATTTTATATCCAATAACAACATTCTTCAAAAATGAAACCAATTTTAATGACATCTTTAGATGTATGAAAGTTGAGAGAATTTGTCACCAGCTGACCTATACTACAAGAAATGTCAACAAATATTTTTCAGACTCATGTCAGGTAAAGTCAAATGGAAACTCAGATCCTCAAAAAGGAATGAAACACACCAGATATAATAAATATATAAGTAAATATAAAAGTTTTTATTGTTTCTTAATGTCCTTAAAAATTGCCCGTGCAAACAATAGTGACAAATAATGAAGATTAAAGAAGACAGAAAAGGAGAAAAAGAAATGCAGATCAGATGGAGAAACTAGAAAAAAGTATCACGATGATAGACTTAAACCCAGTCATACCAATCATCAACGAAACCCAGGCTAGATTAAAAAGCAAGACGTTACTGCATGCTGTTTATGAGGGATATACTTTAAATGTGAAGACATAAGACAAAATTAAAGGATGAAAAATATTCACCATGAAAATGCTAATCGTAAGAAATCTAAAGTGGTTATATTAGTATCAGAGTAAACAGGCTTCAGCGCAAGAAACATGATCAGATATAAAGAGAGATATTTCATAATAATAAAAAGGCAAATTCTTCAAGAATACATAGCCATCTTTTTTTCAAAAATTTTTTAACATTTATTTATTTTTGAGAGACAGAGCATGAGCAGGGGAGGGGCAGAGGGAGGGAGACACAGAATCCAAAGCAGGCCCCAGGCTCTGAGCTGTCAGCACAGAGCTTGATGTGGGCTCGAACCCATGAACCTTGAGATCATGACCTAAAGTTGGATGCTTAACTGACTGAGCCACCCAGGTGCCCCAAGAAAACATAACAATCTTAAATGCACATACATATAATAAATAGTTTCAAAATACACGAAGGAAGAATTGGGAGAACTGAAGGGTGAAATAGACAAATCTGCCATTATGACTGGAAACTTTAACACTCCTTTCTTGATACTTGATAGAAAAGGATAGAAAAGATAAAGGTTTTTTTTTTAATGTTTATTTGTTTTTGAGAGAGACACAGAATGTGAACAGGGGAGGTGCAGAGAGAGAGACACACACAGAATCTGAAGCAGGCTCCAGGCTCTGAGCTGTCAGCACTGAGCCTGACATGGGGCTCAAACCCACGAACTGTGAGATCATGACCTGTGCTCAAGTCAGCGATTAACTGACTGAGCCACACGGGCACCCTGAAAAGATAAAATTTTGAACAACTTTATCTAGATGATTTACCTAAATTGCTTTTATAGATCAGCAGATGTAACAAGTTCAGAATACATTCTTTTCCAGTGTCCATGGAACATTTGCTAAGACAGGTATATACATCAAGGATAGGCTATAAAACAAGTGTTGATACATTTCAAAGGATTGAAAACAGAGTATATTCTCTGGCCACAACAAAATTATACCACAAATCAATAACAAAAAATTCTAGAAAAATCTCCAAATCATTGGATATTAACCAGGAATTTTTAATAATCCTGAATAAAAGAAAATATCACATTTGAGCCAAATAATAACAAAAAGGCAACTTATTAAAACGTAATATGTAGGAAAACAGTACTTAGAAATAAATTTGTAGTTTTACATGTTTATATTAGAAAAAGAGATGTTTTTAGAAAACAATCTAACCTTCCATTTAAAAATTTAGGGGGAGAAAAGGAAAAAATTAAATTGAAGCAAATAGAAGGAAGAAAATAAAAAGAAAAACACAATAAAACAGAAAATAGACAAACAATAAGAAGGCATTCAGGAAACATAAGCTTGGTTCATAGCAAAGCTCAGTAAAATTGATAATTTCCTTATCAAGAAAAAAAGACAGAGAGAAAGATATAAACTATCAGCATCAGGAATTAAGAGGGGGAAATCACTACTGATGTAATAGGCATTAAAAAGATAATGATATTACAAACAACTTCATGCTAATAAATTATATAATTTAATTAAGTGCACAACGATTTTGTGAGATATAAATTAGTAAGGAATGAACGCATAAAGAAATAGAAAATCTGAATAACGTTGTATCTCATAAGAAAATGAACTTGTAATTAAAAACATTTCTACAACTAAAACTTCAGGCTCAAATTACTTTGCTTGTAAAATTTCTCAAATATTTAAGGAAGAAATAATACCAAACATACAATAAAAAAGTTCCTTCAGCCTAGAAAATGAGCAGTTTTAGTTAGAACAATTCCTAAGTCATTTTATTTTTTCAGGCCATCATAACCCTGACACTAAAACCAGACAAAACTATTACAGTAAAATAAAACTATACCAATACATCTCATGAGCAGAATGCAAAAATCATTTATATAACATTAGCAAATTAAATCTAGCAGCATGCTAAATGGATAATATCTATGAACATCTTTGATTTTCAAATATTAATACTTTAACAATTGAAAATCAAACCATTCAATTAACCATATTAATAGAGTAAAGAAAAAAAGATCATTTTGGTAGATGCAGAAAAAGCATTTGACAAAATACAAAACTCATTAATGATGAAAATTCTCAATTAAAAACAGAATGAAACTTACTCAACTTGATAAAGGATGTCTATAAAAACCTGCAAATAACATCATACTTTATAGTGAAAGATTAAATATGCAACCCTGCCACCAAGATTGAGAATAATGCAAGAATGTCTGTTCTTATCACCATTCAAAAGTGTACTTGGGATCTTAGCCAGGGTAACAAAGCAAGAAAAGACAAAAAAGGCATAGACTGGAAAGGAAAAAGTGAACTGTCTTTATTTATAGACATGTAAATATTCTTTATGCAAAATGTCATAAGGACATAAAGAAATGTAAGGTAAAAAAAATTAATTCAGCAGAGTTATAGGATGCAAGGTCAATACATAAAACTTAATAATGTTTCCATATACTCTCCATGAATAATTGGAAAATACCATTTATTATAGTATAAAAGAACATCATTAAAGGTAAATTTAATAAAAAATATGTGCAAAGCTTATACACTGAAAATATAAAACATTGATGAGAGAAATTATTAAAAACTGAAATAAAAGGAAATATCCATGGAATGGAAGACTCAACATTGTCAAGAAGTCAATTCTTCCCAACATAATGCAAAATTTGAATGCAATACTAATCAGTTTTTGTAGATATTAAAGAATTGATTCTAAAATTTGCAAGAAAAATTCAAAATATTTAGAGTAGTGAAAATAATCTTGAAAAAGAATAAAATTGGAAGTCTTATACTATGTGAATTCACAATTTAACACCCTATATTTACAGTAATTATGACACCATTATATATGTGAAATATATATATCAAATATATTTCATATATATAAAATATCAGTCAGTATGATAGAATCAAGAGTCCAGAATTAGACCCTCATGTATGTGGTCACTTGATCTTTGGCAGATTCACAAAAGTAATTCAAAGAGGAAAAAAGTATTTTCAACAAACGGTGCTACAGCAACAGAAAAAGTGTGGAAATTTCACCCTACACTACACACAAAAATTTATTTTAAGTGTTTCATAGATCTAAATGCAAAAACTCAACTTATAAAGTTTATAGAAGAAAATCCAAGAGAATATCTTTATGACCTTGGGCATTCAAAAATTTCTTGAACAGGATCCAGGAATAACTATCCATAATATAAATGATTGAGATTGAACTCAATGAACTAAAAAAACCTTCTGCTCTTTGAAAGCCATTTGACACTATAAAAAAAAAAGTAAATACATAGACTGGAAAAAAATTCTCAATACACATATCTCACAAAGGACTTATATTTAGAGTAGGCACATATATTTGTATAGATTACGTGTATACATATACATATGTATAAACTATTACAACACAACAATAAGAAAACAATCCAATATAAATGGGCAAAGACTTGAAGAGACATTTAACAAACAAGATTTATCAGTAACCAATAACCATGTTTAAAAATGCTCTCTCTATAGTACTAAATAATCATATAATGGCTAACATGAAAAAGACTAAGAATACTTAATATCCGTGTCCATATGGAACAACTAGAATAATCATACATGACAAAGGGAGTGTAAACTTATATGACCACTTGGGAAAATAGCTTAAAGGTTTCTTGTAAAATTAGAAACAAACAAAACAAAACATAAGTACCCTATCACCCAGATATTATACTTTTGGATATTTGCTCAAAAGAAATGTAATTATGTCTCAAAAAGATTTGCACAAGAACATTCATGCAACTTTGTATATTATAATAGTAAAAAAACTGGAAAAACTAAATATTTATCAATAAAAGAACAAACTCTGGTGTATTTACACAATGGAGTACTCCTCACAGATAAAAGGAATGAATTACTAACTCATGCATAACATTCATGAACCTCAAAAACATTGAGCCAAAAAGCTAAAAACAAAGAATATGTTTCGTGTGATTCCATTTATAAGGAATTTAAATACAGGTAAAGCTAAACTCAGATGAAAAGAATATTATTGCTTGGAATGCAGGGCTTGGTGGTGTTTTAGGAGGTCACAGGGGAACTTTCTAGAGAGAATGGAAAGTTTCTCTCTTGATAGTGGTGTGAGGTACATAGATGCATGCATTTGTTAAAACTAAATAAACTGTATACTTCATATTTCTATGTTTCACTGTGTGTAAATAACATATTATTTAAATATATTTAAATATAATATTTTAATGTGTAAAAATACTAGAAATAAACAGAATTTAAAAATAAATCAAGGAATAGAAAGGCCCAGAAATTGGAAAGAAATAATTGATAAATTTACAAATTTGAGTATATAAAAGTTGTAATTTATGTATGGCAAAAAAGAAGCATAGGTAATGTTAATTAATTAATAATAAACTAGGAAAAAATGTATCTAATAGAGCAAAGAACTGATTAAAATCTAAAGTGCTCTTATAGATCATTAATATGAACAATTATCTACTGGAAAATGAGCAAAAGATAAGAACAGGGAGTTCAAAGAACCAAATATATACAATGTATATATAATATACACACAACATCACACATGAAAAGATGGACCCCACACATAATGAAAGAAATGCAATGTTTTTTTATTTATTTTGAGAGAAGGAGAGATAGTGCACAAGCAGGGGAGGGGCAGAGAGAGAGAGAACCCAAAGCAGGCTCCATGCTGACAGTGCCAGACTCAAACTCTGAATCATGAGATCACGACCTGAGCTGATATCAAGAGTCAGATGCTTAACCAGGTGAGCCACCCAGGCGCCTCGGAATAATTCAAAATTTTAACCAATCAGGTTTGTAGAACGCATAGTATTTGATAACATGCAGTACTGGTTGCACAAGTGCTTTCCTACATTTTTGGTGAAGTATAAATAAGTACAAACTCCCTGAAAGGCAATTTGCCAATTCTCGTGTGTTGGTGTATATCTATAAATGTACATACCTTTGAACTCAGAAATTGGACTTCTAGAACATGTATACAAAGCACAGTATTGTTTGTAATGACAAAAATGATGGAAAAACAATATGGCATTGGCTTAATAAATTATGGTTACATTTAGACATTATTTACATAGTCATGAAGGAGAACAAGGAAACTCTACATGAGGATATGGATGTCTCTAAAAGATAATTTTTGAATTAAAGAACATAAGGGCATATCTGTGTATCTGTGTAAATAAAAACAGATAAATGCAAATATAAATGTAGTATATGTTGAGAATATGTGTGGGAGAATTGATGAGAAACTCTAACAGAAGTTATCTAAAGGGAATGGAACAGTAGTCCTAAGAGACAAGGATGGGAAATGTGCTTACCTTTCATACACAACAAAAAAATGCACCACTATTTGTGCAATATTTATAGCTTTATAGTCTTTGTGTAGAGAGCTGGCATAGAGAAGATGGTAAGAAATGTTGAATAAATAAATGAAGTTTCAAGTTAGCAAGAGGTTTTTCTACACACATTCATTGTCTACTCTAATTTATCTCCACTCTAGGCTTTTTTTATTTCATTCCTTCTACTATCTTTGGGTTTACTATCTTTGCTCTTCTATTCTAGTTCCTTAAGGTGTACAGTTAGATTACTGACTTGACATCTACCTTCTTTTTAAATATAGCTGTTTTGTAGCTATACATGTCCTGCTTGGCACTGCTTTTTGCCGCATCCCTGAGGTTTTGGTGTGTTATGTTTCTGTTTTCATTCATCTCAAGCTATTTCTAGTTTCCCTTGTGATTTCTTCTTTGACCCAGTGGTTGGTTAAAAGTGTGTTGTTAATTTCCAAAGATTTGTAAACTTTCCAGTTTTCCTTCTGTTTCCTTCTGGTTTGCAATTTCATTCCATTCTGGCCATAACAGATACTTTGTATCATTTCACTGATTCTAAACTTCTTAAGACTTACTTTGTGGTTTCGCACATGGCCTGTGGCGGAGAATGCTCCGTGCACTCTTGAGAAGAATGTGTGTTTTGAAGTTGCTGGGTGGAGTGTTCTGTACAAGTCCTCTGGTTCCTTTGGATCTTCTGTCTGACCCTTCAATCCACTACTGAAAGTGGATTGTTGCACATATCAAATCATCATGTTGTCCACTTCAAACTTACACCATTGGGGCACCTGGGTGGCTCAGTTGGTTAAGCGTCCGACTAGGGCTCAGGTCATGATCTCCCGGTTTGTGAGTTGGAGCCCCGCGTCAGGCTCTGTGCTGACAGCTGGGAGCCTGCAGCCTGCTTCCGATTCTGTGTCTCTTTCGCTCTCTGCCCCTCCCCCACTTGTGCTCTGTTTCTCTCTACCAAAAATAAATAAATGTAAAAAATAAATAAATAAATAAACTTACACCATGTTATATGTCAATTATGTCACTGTAAAAACAGAAAAAAAAAGTTCAAGTCTCCAATTATTATTGCAGAACCATTTATTTCCCCATTCAATTCTGTCAATTTTTGCTTCATATTTTAATATCCTATTGTTAGGTGAGGATATATATTTTTTTAAAGTTTATTTATTTTTGACAGAGACAGAGTGCGAGCATGAGCTGGGGAGGGGCAGAGAGGGAGACACAGAATCCGAAGCAGGCTCCAGGCTCCGAGCTGTCAGCACAGAGCCCGACGCGGGGCCGAGCTTACAAACTGTGAGATCATGACCTGAGCGGAAGTCTGCCGCTTAACTGACTGAGCCACCCAGTCACCCCTGGAGAGGATATGTTTATACTTGCTATATCTTCACATGGGTTTGAATCTTTTATCAATATTTGATGTCCTTCTTCATCTCTTATAAACTTTTTTGACCTGAATTCTAATTTGTCTGACAACAAGATAGCCTTCTTGGCTCTCTTTTGGTTGCTATTTGCATGGAATACATTTTTCTATCTTTTTACTTTCAAGCTCTTTGTGTCATTATATCCAAATTTGAGGATTTTTTGTAGACATATGGGGATGGATCATATTTTTTATCCAGCCTAACCATTCTTGTTTTTTTTTTTTTTTTTTAAGTTTTAATTTAAATTCCAGTATAGTTAACATACAGGGTGTATTAGTTTCAGGTGTACAATACAATGACTCAACAATTTCATACATCATCCAGTGCTCATCATGACAGGTGCCCTCTTGCCCCATTCTTGTTTTTAATAGGAGAGGTTAATGCATTTTCATTTAAAGTAATTACTGATAAGAAAGAATTTACATTTGCAATTAAGTTATTTGTTCTGTATGCCTTGCATGTCTGTTTTTCCTTTCTTTTACTACTGCTTTCTTGTGTATTTCTTTTCTTTTTTTCTTTTGTATGTACTTGATTTTTTGTAGTGTACCAGTTTGATTCCCTTCTTCTTTATAATCCTGCATATTTTAGAAACTACCTTCCTAGTGATAACCTTGGAGATTAATTAACATCTTAAACTTATAACAATAATATCAATTTAGAGCAATATCACCTTAGTATGGAGACATTCTATTCCTATACCTCTCCTTTCCTCCCCCTTTAGTTTGTTATTATTACAGGTATATTTTTACCCATTTTTGATGTTTATTTATTTATGTCGAGAGAGTGAGAGCACAAGCAGGGGAGGGGCAGAGAGAGAGGAAGAAAGAGAGAATCCCAAAGCAGGCCCAGTGCTGACAGCTCGATCCCAAGAACCATGAGATCATGACCTGAGCCAAAGTCAAGAATTGGACGCCTAACTGACTGAGACACCCATGCCCCTCACCCATTATATGTCCTTTAACATAGATTCACAATTACTGTATTATGCCTTTGAATTCTAAATCATATAGGGGGAAAAAAAAGAAGAGTTACAAACCAAAAGGACAGTAATACTGAATTTATATTTTCCTATGTAGTTTCTTTCACCCTTGTTCTTTATTTCTTCCTATAACTTTGAGTTATTGTCCAGTGACTTGCCTATAAGTCTAAAGAACTCCCTTTAACATTTCTTGTAGGGAAGATTACTGGTAATATACAAGCTCAGCTTTCATTTTTTGGGAAATGTCCGAGTTTTTCTTTCATTCTCAAAGGATAGTTTTGTCAGATAGAACACTCCTGTTTGGCAGTGGATTTTGTTTTTTTCTTACTTTAAATATGTCAGTCATCCTACTGCCACTGGCCTCCATGGTTTCTAATGAGAAATCAGTTATTAAGTTTATTGAGGGTATAAGACAAGCTGCTTCCCTGTTGCTACTTTAAAAATTTTCTCTTTGTCTTTAGGTTTTGACAATACAACTACGTGTCTCAGCTTGGGGGTATTTGAGCTTCCTATCTGTAGTTCGTTGAGCTTCTCAGATATACGTTTTCATGGGTTTCATCACACTTAGGATGTATTTGGCCATTATTTCTTCAAATGTTTTATTCTGTCCTCCTCTCTCTGGTGTCCTCCTGGTTTCCAACGATGCAGATGTTGGTTTGTTTGCTGGTGTCCAACACGTCCTTCAGGTTGTTTATTTTTCATCCTTTTCTTCTTTTGGCTCCTTGTTCTTAATCATTGCACTACCTATATTCAAATTTTCTGAGGTTTTCTTCTATCTGTTCAAATCTGATGATGAGCTCCTCCAGTGAATTCTATATTTCAGATAACTTTCAACTCCAGAATTTGTGTTTGGTTCCTTTTTATAATTTCAGCCTCTTTATTGATATTCTCATTTTGTTCATACATAATTTTTTAAATTTTATTTATTTATTTTGAGAGAGGGAGAGATAGCAAGTGGGGAGGGACAGAGAGAAAGAATCCCAAACAGGCTTTGAACTGCCAGCACACAGCCCGACTCAGGGCTCTACCTCAGGAACCGTGAGATCATGACCTGAGCCGAAATCAGGAGTTGGACACTTAACTGACTGAGCCATACAGGTGCCCCTCATACACAACTTTTTAAAATTTCCTTTAGTTCTTAGCCCAGAGTGTATTTTAGACAGTTGATTTATCATTTTTGATTAGAAATTTTAATACCTGGGCTTTCTCAGTGATGATTTTTCTCATTTTTCCCCTAAATGAGATATACTTTGACTCACTTGTAATTGTTGTTGTTGTTGTTGTTGTTGACAACTGGAAATTCTGGAATTTATAACGTGGTAACTGGAAATTTGATTCTCTGATATCCTAAGGAGTACTGATTTCTTCCTTTCGAGAGCTGCAGCAGTCTGTTCATGACTTTTCCAGTCCATCTTTTGTGAAATGTGTATTTTTTGTTGTGGGTGGTCCCTGGCATTTCCATTCCATTATCTCTGCTGTCATCTAGTGATGCAACAAAAATTTCCTTAAATATTTGATTCCAAAAAGACAAAAGAAAATAGAAGGGCACTGGATCTGCAGATCTTCTGATAGAGGTCACTGAGGATCACCAGTGCAGTTGGGAGGACTGAAACTAACACAGATGTCTCTGTCAGCCCCTCAGGACACTCCCCCGGGGAACACAGGCAGCCATCCTCATGGCCATGGTGGGGTTGAAGAATAGGGAACAGCGGCTGGTTCATGTATCCCACTCTCTTACCTAAGAATTTTGCATGAAGTTATTTGTACGGGTCTATTTTTATTTTTTTTATTTTTTATTTATTTATTTTTTTTGTACAGGTCTATTTTTAAAGTAGTATAAATGGTATATGTCTATTTATCTATCTAAAATTGCATTTCTTTTTTAAATTTTTTTTAATGATTATTTTTTTTTTGAGAGAGAGAGAGACAGACAGACAGAGTGTGAGCAGGGGAGGGACAGAGAGAGAGGGAGACATAGAATCTGAAGCAGTCTCTAGGGTCTTGAGCTCTCAGCACAGAGCCTGACATGAGGCTTGAACTCACGAACGTGAGATCATGACCTGAGCTGAAGTCGGATGCTTAACCAATTGAACCACCCAGGTGACCCTATAATTTATTTCTTACTTTTTCACCAACCATCATGTTTTTTAAAATTGTAGTAAAATGTACATAACACAAAATATACCGTCTTAACTATTTTTAAGGGTACAGCTCAATGGCATGAAGTATATTCGTTTTTTTAAATGTTTATATTTATTTTTGAGAGAGAGACAGAGTATGAGTGGGAAAGGGGCAGAGAGAGAGAGGGAGACACAGAATCCAAAGCAAGCTCCAGGCTCTGAGATATCAGCGCAGAGCTCAACATGGGGAGTGAAATCACAGACAGCGAGATCATAACCTGAGCCTAAGTCAGATGCTTAATTGACTGAGCCCCCCAGGCGCCCCGACATTAGGTATATTCATATTGTTGGGCTACTACCACCACCATCCATTTACAGAATGTGTCCCACTGTAACTCTGTACTGAAACTCTGGCTCATTTGACTCTAACTCCCCCCTTCCACCCACCCCAAAGCCTCTGGTAACCACCATTCTACTTTCTGTCTGTAAATTTGACTACTCTAGGTACCTCAGCTAAGTAGAGTCATACAGTATTTGTCTTTTTGTGACTGGCCAATTTCATTTAGTATAGTATCTTTCACATTCACCCATGTGTCAGAATTTCCTTTTTGAAGGCTGAATAATATTCCAATGCATGAATATATCACATTTTGTTTATCCATGGATAAGCATCAGTTGATGGACATTTCAGTTGCTTCCATCTCCTGGGTATTGTGAATAATGCTGTTGTGAACATGGATCCACAAACACCTGTTTGAGTCCCTGCTTTCAATTCTTTTGGGTATATATCTCAAAGTGTAATTGCTGGATTATCTGGTAATTCTACACTTGATTGTTTTGAGGAACCACTATACGATTTCCCATAGCAGCTGCATATTTTTACATTCCCACTAACAGTGCAGAAGGATTCCAATTTCTCCACATCCTCACCAACACTTGATATATTTTTTTTAATAGTAGCTACCCTAATAGGTATGCCATCATTTTTTTCAGAGCCAGATATGTTTCTTCCAACTGTCACATTATACCCCATGAATGTGACTATACATTATTTTATCTATATTCTCTCCCAGGGTGGATGCTGAGGTTATATCCACCTCCTCACTGTCATGCATAAAGCCGTGGTAACATCTTCACTCATGTCCTCTTTTGAATCTGTGCAAAACTTGTTTTGGCATATATGCCCAGGAAAGGAATCACTAGATCTCACTGTATTGGAATATGTGTGTTCTTAATTTGACTAAGTCATCGAAGTAAAATCAGATCACTCTCTGGAATGCCTATACCGCTTCATATGCCTGCCAACAACATACGAGGATTCTTCATGTCCACAGTCTTTTACTAAAACTTAGCATTATACAGCTTTCTATCTTATGCAGTCTTACATGTAAGCATTTAATTTGTGTTTTTTTAATTTTTTTTAATGTTTATTTATTTTTGAAAGAGAGAGAGAGACAGAGCACGAGCAGGGGAGGGGCAGAGAGAGAGGGAGACACAGAATCTGTAACAGGCTCTAGGCTCTGAGCTGTCAGCACAGAGCCCAACGCAGGGTTCAAACTGACAAGCCATGAGATCATGACCTGAACCGAAGTCAGATGCCTAACTGACTGAGCCACCCAGGCGCCCCTAATTTGTGTTTTTTTTCTTATTACCAATGATTTTGAGCATTTTTCCTGTGATTATTAGCTTTGTGACTTTTCTGTACTGAAAATTCCTTGTTCATATCTTTTGTTCATTTTAATTTTGAGTTGCTGCAGGTTTTGTTTTGATTTGTTTTGTTTTGTTTAGGGATGGCAGGATAAACTCTGATGCTCTGGATATTAATCATTTTTTTAGGCATGTCTTTAGACGTTACATATTCTGTCATGTGTTTGTTAAGTTTGTCCAAGTGTTTTTCATTAGGCAGTTTTTAATTTTGATGTAATCAAATGATTTTTTAAACCTATGCTTTACATTATTTTATTTTAATTAGCCTTTTCTGACCATTGCAGAAAAATGTTTCTTCAACATTTTACTCTATGAACTCAGAAGTTTTACATTTCCTGATTTTCAACCCTTTGCATCCACCTTTACATGTACTATCTTTAGGAAAAGATTTGTTTTATTTTTCTTCATATAATGGGAGAAAATTTCTTTCCATACATTTTCTTCACTTAGTTTTTCTCTCCATTATCCACTAACCAAGTTATTCTTTCTCTGTTAATTTGTAATGATCTTTTCTTCAAATATTTTGTTCCCATATACACATAGTGCTCTGTTTGTACTCTCTGTTCTATTTCATTGCTCTATTGTGTTTTTTTTCCACCAATGACACAGTTTTTTTAAATCATAATGATATTTTACACTTTAAATTATATGAAGTTGCCAATATTCAATCATTTTTGACCTACAAAGATGGTAATTTCATGTGGTTCCACCCAACAGTATATCTTAATATATGATGGAGAAAAGTCCTTTCTCTTTGATTTTTTTAAAAAAAGCTGTTTATAAGCATTTGTTTTGCTATATAAATTCCATATTAAGTTTAATGAATTTCTTCTATATATAGAATTTTCTTCTATATATGTATGAATTTATATATATATATTTATATATCTTTTTTAAATGTTAATACAGGTTAGATAACATATAGGTGTAATAATGGTTTCAGTGGTAGAATTTAGTGATTCATCACTTACATATAACACCCAGTGCTCATCCCAACAAAGTGCCCTCCCTAATGCCCATTGCCCATCTAGCCCATCCCCACCCAACACCCCTCCAACAACTCTCAATTTGTTCTCTGTATTTAAGAGTCTTTTATGGTTTGCCCCCCTCTCTGTTTTTATGTTATTTTTAATTCATTTCTTTTTAAAATATAGCTAATATTTTAATTGTTTCATTTAATTTTAGATCAATGTAAGGAAAATCAATACTTTTATAATATCAAGACAGATCACTTAAGAACATGGAATGTTTCCATTTGTTCAAATAATTTATGTTCTTTATTAAAGCTTTAAATTCTTCTATACAAATATGTATATTCTGATTTAGTTAATACATGAATCCTTTCTTTTTGTTACTTTGAAAAATATCATTTTAAGTTTAATTTTGAGTCAGTCTCTACTGAAATGGAGAGTTACTATTGATTTTTCTAGGTTGAGAGTCCTTTGAGATATCTTACTGAACTCTCTTATTACTTCTAATTAATTTTCTATGAGAAGTTTGTTGATTCTATTTATTTTTCTAGATAGATAACATTATCTATAAATAATGATATTTTATCTCTTGCTTTCCAATCTTTGAAACTGTTTCCTTTTCTTTCCCTATAACATAACCACTACTGTGTTGAAATAGTGGTGGTAATAGGGAATTCTTATTTGTTTTTAGTCTTGAGAGAACAATTTAGTTTCTTCATGCTTGCAACCTTTAACATATCTCATTCTCTTTGTACATATTACCCCTTCAAAATGACCTCAGAACATTCAACCAACTGTCTGGCCCAAATCCCCTGTCTTCATGGTTTGAAATTCATGTGCATTATTAATTCAACTAGAAGTAGGGTGGGATGTAATTTTTCTTTTTTTTTTTAACATTATGTATTTCCCTAGTCCCTGTGCTAGTCAAAGATGCATCCAGTTTTTTTGTATTTCTATGCAAAATAACCAAAATCCTTCTTTCCCTAAACTTTGACACCTCATGAAAAACTGAAAGGAAAAAAAAATGTGGCTTAGTGAAGGGCCTCTTTATTTCCTAAAAAAGGGGACTCCTCGTTTCTACCTAACCTGTCAAGGGAGGTATCTTAATTTTCTGAGTCGTGTTTTGATCTGCACTAATGCCAACCTCTAACATATGTACGTTTGTGAGATGATTAATAACTTTCTTGGTTCTTTCCCACAGCAACCTCAGTATGTACCTTTCATACAAACCATCCTATCACTGACAATGATGACATTCCACCACTGTTTTAAAATTGTACACTACTCTTTTTTATAAATATTTTTTATAAATGTATTTTAAATGTTTATCAAACAAAAGGTTTGGCTAATTTGAAAAGCAGTTTGACGTGAAATATCTATTCATTATCTAAAAGACAAAATGAAACCTGACTTCCAGTATTAGGCCACTCAGTCATTATTGCTCACAATTAGATAAATCTTCCCCCTTGTTGCTTGTGAAGACAAAATATTTGTATTCTAAAATACTGTCCTGGACGCCTGGGTGACTTAGGTAAGTGTCCGACTCTTGATTTTGGCCCTACATCACTTAAGATTCTCTTTCTCCTTCTCCCTCTGCCCCTCCTGCTCTCTCTCTCTAAAGAAAGAAAACAAAAAAGTACTGTCCTTAAAACTCAAGGCTTGAAACATAACTTTGGTTCTTAGACCTTCCACCCCATTTCATTGTTCTAATATTTTTGTGTAAATAATTGCTATAAAACTTCAAGCCTTAATTAAATGATTGACAAGTTAATATCTGGTTTGTAATGAAATGGAGCCTGATAATTATTCCAATTTTTTAAGGGAATAGGAAATAACAAAGTATAGGAGAAGAGGGGCCTATTGATATAATCCCATTTCGTATTCAGAGAATCCTATAAGATTTATCTCATTTCCCCTTTTCTAGAGGAAGAAAATGTAGATTACTGGGATCACAGGGTAAGTAAGGTCATGAGGTGTTTATGTGGGAGAGCCAGATTTAAAACCCAAATGAGTTTGACTCCAAATTCCTCACTTTTTTTCAGTTCAGCACAGAACCCACAGGTATTTCTTCTCTGAAATTAACAGGGCAGCTCTCTTTCAGAGAGGGAATTTCTGCTTAATTAGTATGTCATGAAAGTTGGACCTAGAAGTGGAAACCCAAGTGTTACTGACTCCCAGTGTGAAAGATGGGGAAGCTCTGTAGTTTCAGCAAACAACAGCAACAACGAAGGTAGGGGTCTTAAAAACTGGTTAGAATGAGAATCAAATGGAACTTAAAAAGTGGTGGCTTTGAATAGGAACATATCTGATTTTGAAAATGAATAAATAATTAATAATCTTCCAAAATAGAAAGCACCAGGACCAAATGGGCTCACCAGTGAATTCTACAAAACATTTAGGAAGAAATTATGCCAATTGTCTACAAGCTATTCCAGAAGCAGAGTGTATACTTCTTAACTCATTTTATGAAGCCAGCATTGTCCTAATACAAAAACCAGACAAAGATATTATAAGAAAAGAAAACTAAAGACCAATGTCTTTGGTGAACATATATGCAAAAATCTGTAACAAAATATTAGCCAATTGAATACAATAATATATAAAAAAAGAACTATATACCACAATCAAGTACGATTTATCTTAGGTATGCGAGATAGTTCAACATTTGAAAGTCAGTTAATATAATCCCATTACATCAACAAACTAAAGAAGAAAAATTACATGATCATAGCCATAGATACAGAAAAAGCATTTGTCAAAATTCAACAGCAATTAATGATAAAAAACTGTTAGCAAACTGGGAATAGAGGGAAACTTCTTCAACTTCATAAAGAATGTCTTTAAAAACACCTACCACTAACATCATACTTAATGGTGAGAAATTAAGATCAAGAACAAGAAAAGAATGTCCCTTCTCTCTATTCCTTTTCAACATAGTACTAGAATTCCTAGCTAATGTAAATAGGTAAGAAAAGAAAATAAAAGGTATTAAGATTGGGAGGAAAGACTTAAAACTGTCTTTGCTCACTGATGATAAAATTGTGTAGAAAACCTGAAATAATTAACAAGAAACCTAGACTGATAAATGATTATGGCAAGGTTTCAGTATATGAAAATTAATTGCTTTCCTATGTACTAGCAATGAACAAGTAGAATTTGAAATAAAAAAATAAATTAATATTTATATTAGCTTCAAAAAAGTGAAATACTTAGGTATGAAGTTTACAAACTATGTACTGGATTTATACAAGGAAAACTATAAAACTCTGATGAAAAAAATAAAAGAATTAAATAAATGAAGAGATATTCTGTAGAAAGACTCCTAACTTGATATATAACTTTGATGCAACCCTAATCAGTATCACAGCAAGTTATTTTTTAGATATTGACAAACTGACTCTCAAGATTTTATAGACAGGCCAAAGACCCAGAATAGCCAACTCAGTACTGAAAGTTCTTTCAACAAATGATGATGAAACTTTGAATATCTATGTGCAGAAAATAAATCTAGACATGGACTTTATACCCTTGACAAAAAAAAATTAAAAATGGATCACTGACCTAAATGTAAAACACAAAACCATAAAACTGCTAGAAAAGAACATAGGAGAAAATTTACACAACCTTAGGAATGGCAATGTCTTTCTAGGTAAAATCCATTAAAGAAAGAATTTGTAAGGTGGATTTCAGTAATTAAAAAAAAATTCTGTTCTGCAAAAGATAATGTCAAGAGAATAAGACAGGCCACTAACTGAAAGAAAATATTTTTAAAGACACTTCTAATAAAGGGCTAGTATCCAAAATGTACAGAGAACACTTAAAACTTAATAAAAAAGTAAACAATCTGATTTAAAAATGGGCAAAAAATCTGAATGGGCATCTCACCAAAAGAGATATACAGATGGCAAATAATCATAAGAGAAGATGTTCAACATGATGTTATTAGGGAATTGCAAATTAAAACAACAAGATACCCTACAAACTTATTAGCATAGCCAAATTCCAAAACACTGGCAATACCAAATGCTGGTAAGGATATGGAGAAACAGGAAAAGTCTTAGTGCTGATGGGAATGCAAAATAGTGCAGTCACTTTGGAAAACAGTTTGGCAGTGTCTTACAAGACTAAATGTGCTCTTACCATACAATTTGAAATCATGCTCCTTGGTCACCTTGGTGGTTTTTTTTATCCAAAGGAATTGAAAATGTAGGCTGCACAAAAACCTACAAACAGATGTGTATAGCAGTTTAATTTATTATTGCTAAAACTTGGAAGTAACAAAGATGTCCTTCAGTAGGTGACTGGATAAATAAACTGTGGCACATGCAGGCAATGGAATAGTACTCACAACAAAAAGAAATGAGCTATCAAACCATGAAAAGATGTGGAAGAAATTTAAATACATATTACTAAGTGAAAGAAGCCAATCTGAAAAGGCTACATATTGTATAATTGCATGCTTCCAACTATATTCTGGAAAAGACAAAACTATGGAGACAGTAAAAAAGATCAGTGGTTGCCAGGGGTTAGTGGGAGGGAGGAATGAATAGGCAAAGCAGAGGAATTTCCAGGCAGTGAACCTATTTTGTATGATACTACAGTGGTGGATACATGTCATTATACATTTGTCAAAACTCATAGAATATACAATATCAAGACTGAATCCTAAGTTAAACTATGTACTTTGGGTGATAATGGTATATGAATATAGCTTTGTCCATTGTAACAAAGGTACTACTGTGGTGCAGAACGTTGATAGTGGGGGAGGTTGTGTATGGGGGTTGGGAGTGAGGAAGAGGCATATGGGAAATCTCTGTACTTCCTGTTCAATTTGTATATGTATCTAAAAATTGCTCTAAAATTGTCTATTTTTTTTAAAGTTTATTTATTTTGAGAGAAAGGGAGTGTGAGTAGGGGAGGGGCAGAGAGAGAGGGAGAGAGAATCCCAAGCAGGCTCCTCGCTAACAGCACATACAGGGCTTGACCCCACCAATCACAAGATCATGACCTTTGCTGAAATCAAGAGTTGGGTGCTCAACCAACTGAGCCACCTAGGTGCCCCCCAAATTGTCTATTTTTTTTAAAAAAAGCTAAATAAAAATCTTTGAAGAAAACTTTTAAAGTAGTAGAAAACTTTAGTGAAAGAAAATTCTTAATAAGCCCTTTTTTGTTGTTTCTTAAGCATGTAATACTGTATCTGTTGTATATTTCAGGCCTCAGGCTGCTCTCTGCCACTGTCTTAACCAGGCATTGACCTTCTGCAATAACATTTATGCAGAAGCTTGTGATCCACGTTCCTTCATCCAATAAGCTTCTGGAATGCTCTTTCTAAGAAATAAATCTGATTTTTACGCAATGAAGTTCCACACTTTGAAATCACACAGAGGAGAGGGGCACCTGGGTGGCTCAGTTTACCATCTGACTTTGACTCAAGGCATGATCTCACAGTTCATGAGTTCGAGCCCCACATCAGGCTGTCTGCTGTCAGCACAGAGCCCGCTTCAGATCCTCTGTCTCCCTCTCTCTCTGCCCCATCCCTGCTCACACTCCCACTCTCAAAAATAAATAAATTAACTTAAAGAAAAAGTATGTGCACCTGCAGAGGAAGGCAAGTGCCTCTACATGTGTGTGTGTGCAGGACTCTGTAGCTAGTGATAGCTGCTACGTAGGAAAATGAGCAAGCAGTTTGCATTCAAGTCAGAATATTTGCCCTGCTTAACAAACTAAGTGAGAATCTGTGTAATGTATGCATACACACACACACACACACACAATCTATTAGAAATGACTTAGGGGCAGCCCCACCACTCAGACTTCCTGTTCTCCCAGAACTACTTTTGTAGACAGAAGACCAGAAGTTCTGGATAGAGGTGCCCAGAAGGACCAAGGCACATCTCTGTCCCTATAGCTCTTCCTTTAAACCGCCTCACCAGGGGGCTCCTCAACCCCATGCACATTCACCATCACACATGGGTGATTGCGCTAGTCGTTTTTTGTTGGTTTTTTTTCCTCTACCATAAAGTGACTTTCTCTCCACCCCCAGCCCATGCTACTTTGTTCTTATTTTCATGGCCTCCTGGCATTACCTCAGTATAAACTAAAATCTCTTCAGATTGGATCCTTGAATAATTCCAGAGAGGAGAGTTGCTTTGTAACTTCTGTTTGCTTACGGATTCTGTACAGTGTTTGCAAATTCTACAATGCTGGAAAGCCTCCAGATCTATTTAAATCCCTTTTCCAATTACCCAGCACCATCAAAGATGTCACTGGCTTGAAGCAAAAATCCGAAAAGATTCTTTTCTTCAGTGTGTGCGTGAAAGTCCAGAATTAAAAAAAAAAATATTGCTTGCAGGATAGCATCAGCTGGACACCAGGATGTGGCAACTCTGGCAATTAGTCTTGTCCTGTTGGCCACTGAAGACAGAGGCTGGTGGAGCCCTCCCTCTGGCAAGTGGTCGGGTTTGCCAGCATGCAGAAGATTTAGAACAAATTGGACAAGAACATTTTAGAGCAGTGCCACTCACATTCAGTTTGGGTGTTCCCAAGGGCCATAGGCAGCTATTGCTGGCAGCAGGTGTTCAGAGCTGTGACTCTCACCTCCTAAAAGTCTCTGAAATGTTGGAAATCTGCATGTCTGATTATTCTGTTACCAGGTTTTTTTCCCCCCTTCCCGAGAAAAGCAGGTGACAAATTGCTAAATATTAGGCCTGGGAGGCTTTGTTACCTCACTTCATAGCCCATGGGCTTTGGGGATTCCCCCTTTGGAGTGGAAATCTTGTGTTGTAGCTGCTCTGAGGCCCAAGGGCCTTTTGGTGCTTCTTAGAGCTGTCTTGGAGGGGGATAAAGTCCCAGAACATTGCCCCTTAGGATAGCCCACTTCCCCACTGACAGAAATGATGAGCCTATGCCCTAATATGAAGTCTTATTAAGGAGGAAATCCAGGCACGCCTGGGTGTCTCAGTTGGTTAGGTGTCCGACTTTGGCTCAGGTCATGATATCATGGTTCATGAGTTTGAGACCTGCATTGGGCTTGCTGCTGTCAGCATAGAGCCTGTTTCAGATCCTCTGTCCTCCTCTCTCTCCCCCTCCCCAGCTTGCACTTTCTCAAAAAGAAATAAAACATTAAAACATTTTTTTTAATAATAAAAAAAGAAGGAAATCCAGTCACAGATGTGATCATCAGGTTTGACAGAGTGTGTTCCTTAATGTCCCTGTCTCCCAGGGTGGGGGATGCTCTTTAAGGACTGTCATAGTCAGCTCAGGCTGCTATAATGTATAAACTCAGGGTGGCTTATAAATGACAGAATTATTTGTCACAGTTCTGGAGGCTGAAAAGTCCGAGATGAGGCACCAGTACCGTTGGGTTCTGGTGAGAGTCCACTTCCTGTTTCAGATGGTGGTCTTCTTTCTCTGTCCTCACATAGAGGAAGGGGCCAGGGAGCTGTCTGTGGTCTAATCATCAGGGTTTCACCCTAATGACCTAAGCACACCCCCAAAGCCTCACCTCCAGATATGATCACACCGAGGTTTAGGATTTCTATATATGAATGGTCGGTGGTGGGGGACACAGACATTCAGTCTACAGTGTGGGGCCTTCCATATACTCTGTCAGCCCTGCACTGGAGCAGAGACACTATCAGCTAGATCTTTGATGAGTCACCAATCCTTTTTCTAGGTATCTCATCTTCAGGGACTTAGGATCTCTTCTTATTAGATTCTCATCCCTTTCCTTTTTTGAAATTGTATGTAGGAAGTCTCCCATGGTCATGAATTAATGCTACGAATCCTTCTAAACCAGCTGGAGGAAATGTCTTGTCCAGGGACCTCGTTGTTTTGGAGGACACTTCTCTAACCCAAGTGTTACTTTCACCCCAACTCTGACACTGTATTGATCAGCTCTTGTGTGCCTTCTGCTCCCCCAACAAAGAATCAGTCTTCATTTCCATGGGGCCCTCCTCTACCCTGGTTTTCTGTGGCTAGGGCGACTGACCTACCTGGTTTGACCAAGACTGTTTTATGGCTGAATTCCTTTTGGTTCTGGGAGGAGGCACACAAGTTACCTGGGACCCAAATAATATTCACAGATAGCTCCCAGGTCCCCTGCCTCTTCATCAATGAGGCTGCATTTCCTGAATGTTTCTTCATGTGCTAAACCAATGGGTCACACTCAGCTCTGCCAGATGTAGGCTTCAGAGGAGGCTGCTCCAAATACCTGATGAGATCCTGTGGTGATAGGGCCGAGAGAGTCCCAAAATGTAGCTAACCCTATTTAGTCCTGTTTCCTGGGTCTCTGGAAAACAAAACCCTATTGCCACGTGCTCACTGGACAGTAGCTGGGTCTTGCTGCCACTATTCTCTTCTAGTCTATAAGCCAAATTAGCCCTAAGATTTCTGAGAGGGAAGGGTTCCAGGTTTGAGAGCCTCAGAAATGCATCCAGAAAGCATGAAAGTGAGCTATATTTTGAAGAATGAGATTTGAAGAATGGAAATGGACTCATGGGGGTCATGTTCTCAAGTGCAGAGCCAGACCATCAGTCCACGAATACAAATATGCTCACACATTTGGCTTACTTTCTCTGCTACTTACAGCCATTCTGGTTCAGGAGACATGAGAGCACCTTAAATGAATTCTGACCCTGACCTTTCTCCCAACAATTATATTTGTCCTGAAACCACCCAAGTGTTTCATGGACTATCCTATTTAAGACTTCCAAGAAAAGAAACAACAGCAGGGACTTTAGTAAACCATTTTAGCAATAAAACATCTTTGCAGTCAGTATATTTTTAATGTTTATTTTTAAGAGAGAGAGAGGGAGGGAGGGGCAGAGAAAGAGGGAGGCACAGAATCTGAAGTGGGATACAGGCTCTAAGCTGTCAGCACAGAGCCCAACGTGGGCTCGAACTCAGGGAGCACGAGATCATGACCTGGGCTGAAGTCAGATGCTTAACTGACTGAGCCACCCAGGCACGCCTAGTATGCTTTTCTCTTATTTTTTCCTGCATTGTTAGTGGTTTTTGCTTCACTGCAAATTATCACTTTTTCCTTTATTAAATTGCAGAAGGACCCATACTGGAGACAGAATTTCCTTAGTGTCTGAGTCACATCCTGGAAATAAGTTGGGAGAATGTCTCTTCTCTTATCTGTGTGAGTGTGAATGTGCAAGGCGAGGGAATGTTAGTGGAAAGGATATAAGAAATCAGTGACAGGGGTGCCTGGGTGGCTCAGTCAGTTGAGCGTCTGACTTTGGCTCAGGTCATGATCTGGCAGTCTGTGAGTTCGAGCCCCGTGTTGGGCTCTGTGCTGACAGCTCGGAGCCTGGAGCCTGCTTGCGATTCTGTGTCTCCCTCTCTCTCTGCCCCGCCCCTGCTCATGCTCTGTCTCTCTCTGTCTCAAAAATAAATAAAAACATTAAAAAAATTTTAAAAAAAAGAAATCAGTGAGGCAGTTGGGGAATACTGAGTAGAATGGCTATGTGTGGCTGTGCACTGATTTGCTCCCAGTAAACAATTGTGTTTACTGTCAAAGGTGTGCATCACATTTTCTATGAGCCCCGCCTCCTTTCTGCATCTCCTTCCTGACTCCTCTTTCTCCCATCCCGTCTCCTATTACTTTATTTTCCTGCCTGCCTCTTTCATCAAAACCTGTGCTCAAAATATTTATTTACACTAAGATGTAAATGATAGACAGCAGGTCTACAGAGAACCTAAGGTTAAGTTGTGGAATATCAATTACGAGCTAATTCCTTAGGAAGGGTTTTTATGGCTTTGGGGATCCTGCAGGATGCAAAACTATGGTGTATATGACTACACCTAAATATTGTGCCAACTTTGACAGAGAGGGATCTAATCAAAAGTGAAAATGGAGGCCAAGAATATATACTTGAATACAACAGCCCAATTAGAAAACTAATGTTCCTGAATTAGGTTAATATTCCCTCCCTTTTCTGTTTGCTGCTCAGCTACAGTTCTGTAAAATTCTGAGTTACTTTTTAAACATTTAATGGATTTGGACTCAGCCAACATATTATGTATTATCTTCCTCCAATAGGTCAATCTGCTAATGTTCCTTGAGAATCTATATACAAAAAGCACTTTGCTGCTTCCTCTGAAGGAGGTAAAATGAACACATGAATACCTTCCTTACAAGGTTCTTTTAATAATTAGAAGTCATCTACGTAAAGTGCTTAGTATTTAGCACAAAATAAGCACTCAATAGATGGTTGTGGGCAGCTGGGTGGCTCAATTGGTTAAGTATCCGACCTCAGCTCAGGTCATGATCTCTTGGTATGTGAGTTCGAGCCCCTTGTCAGGCTCTGTGCTGCAGCTCAGAGCCTGGAGCCTGCTTCAGTTTCTGTGTCTCCCTCTCTCTCTGCCCCTCCCCTGCTCATGCTCTGTCTCTCTCTCTCTCTCAAATAAAACATTAAAAAAAATTTTAAATAGATGATTGCCATTGTTGCTTTGTTATTATTCCAGCTCACATTCTCTCTGCCTGCTTGACTTTGAATAGGTTAATTCACTTCTCTGAGTCTCAGTTTCCTCTTCAGAGAAAGCAGAGATATGTGTAGTACTTATTTTACAAGTCTGTTGTAAATCTTAGGTAACATATAAAGTTGCTTTTAAAACAATGAAACACTAAGCAAACAAGGAATTATCATTCATCTGTTACTTAGAGGGATCCCAAGTGAATGGAGGAAATCAAGTGCTCTTGTCATGTCTTCTACTGCCTGGAACAGGCTTGAGAAGAGGTCTGAGGACATTTATGCTGCTCTGTGCATTGCCCAGGTATAAATCCAGTTCTTTGTTCAATTGGGTATATATGATATTAGAAAGTAAGATTGACATTGGTGTAAATTTTCACCTCCTACTTGCATCATTCATTTGTTCATTCAACCTTTAGAGAGAGAGAGAGAGAGAGAGAGAGAGAGAGAGATGGAGAATCTGTTTTTCTGAACTTCTGATTCTTCTGTGCATTGAACCAAGAGAATTCCTTTTCAGAGCAAGTAGAATGACACATGTGCCAAGAAATGACTAGGTAACAGTTTCTGAAGTGACCCAGACCTCTGATCAAAGACTGTAGTTGCTGCCTTTGAGGGACGATGGAGCTGGACTGCTGGAGATGTCAGAGAAAGCCTCTGCAAGGTTGCTGGAAGAGTTAATGATTTGCTAAGTTCCTAAATCTATGACAGTGGCTATGGAACACTGTGTAGAAAGTGTTATGTAATGAGCCTTTGGGTCACTAATATGCATATGTTTTTATAATCTGTCCAGGGGAATTGAACTCCCTTATTAAAACAAAATGCAGACTCTCCTAAGTTTTAGTCTTCATAGGAGATTGCCAAGGTAAGACAAGGTATTTGGGCCAAGTGCATCTAACCTCTATTCTTCTTAAATTTCATCTGTCCCATGGGATTTCTTTCTTTAATTACTGTGGTCACCATTGTATTGGCTTTCTTTCTAAAACTCTGTTTTAGGAGTAAATGAAGATCACTTTTCTGAATTCTCGAATTTTAAGAACTAGAATTTTCTAAAACACTTCGTTTGCTTAATGTCATAGAAGGCAAAGAGGGAATTAGATAAGGAAAATGTAAAGTACAGAGCACTGGTTTCTGATGGACAAATACATCATCCTTCTTACTAATTTCCTCCAGTCTGAGCACAGAGGTATACATTCTTAACACCAAGGATGAATCCACATTTTGCCCAAGCTCCAGGCATCTCAACTCCTGACATGTCCTCAGCCATGGCTCCTCTGCCATGAGACAAAGACTTTGCTGTCAGCATGTGGCAATGCCTAAGACGTTTTGGCCAATCAAGTTTAGGGATTAGCTGAGTGGTGAAGTCATCAGCCCAATAATATGAACCGTAGACAAAGTCAACAAGGAGATAGCTTTAGATGACTCTCTACCCAGTTCTTATTTCTAATCTGAGGTGCAGACATTTTCTTGGGTGATTGTCAGGTCTAGGATTATATTCATGATGAATGAATGACCTCATATTTCTCACACTTCTATATACAGAATCCTTGTCTCCATCGCAGTTCTTTCTGTTAAAAAAATAAGCTAATTCATTGACAAGCTATCCATGCAAGGATGGTAATAACCACTGTGGTGGCCATCACAATGTACCACTGAGATCTGCTACAGGAACACAAATGACCAACAGCACAGTCACTGCTCTCTGAATCCACCGTCATACTCACTTGAGGCCAGGCTCACTGTGGGCTGCTCTCAGCTAGAATGGGCAGGACAATGGTCCTAAAGCAGGTCCATTCTGGTGAGACGCAGGACTTCTATGGGTGACTCCGATGGATGGAGGCCTCATCATCAGCTGGGCTGAACCTGGGATTGTGCTAAACCTGGGATTGTGCTTCAGTCCAGACCTTCCCTTGCCTAATTTTCCAATCTTCCCTCTTTCTTTCCACACTTGCCAGACCCTGAAAATGGTGCCTAACTTCCCTGAATTTGTCTCCCAATAAACCCCTTGGACATCTAATCCCATCCTGGTATTTGCTTCTCAGCAAACACAAACATAACCAACAACCGAGGAGATGTTTGGTTACAGATTTGAGATGTGTTTGCCAGTGTAACCTGTGTGAATTTGGAGGTTCATATATTTTAGTCCTCCAGACATCTGCTGGCCTCTGGGCTGTCCCAGGTTCTCAGAGCCCTGGGTGAGCTGGTGAAGTCAGGGCTGAGTGAAATCTGGTTTACTCTCCCTGGGTTTTTCCCTGTATTTCCTAGGGCAGCTATAATCACAGGAAGAGGCATTAGCACATAGCTGACTCCAGACTGGGAGCCTGACTCCAGGAATTCAGCCAAGGTGCCTCATCTAGGCCCATCCAGGTTATATTAGCCAAGCCATTTTGTTACTGCTTGGCAGTATAACCAGTCAGAAGCTTCTGACAGTAGCAAAAATAAAAAAATAAAAAAACAAACAAACAAAATACCTTGTTTGAGAAACCTTGAAAAATGTAGGCCTGTGGTCATTGGCACAGTAAAGAATATGCTTCTTGTTTGAGAAAGCAAAATAAAATTCCATCTGTGTCCACAGCTGTGCTGGATACTTAACACACAGATGAAGCATGAGTTTAGAGAACCATCAATGCAGGGATACCAGATAACTATACAGAGTTCCATTTCCCATAAACATATCCAGAATTTTGCAATCAGAATCATTAAAAAGGCTTTACATTTGGTGTATGCGTATTATTTTTTTACTTTGTGTTGTAGCACAGTTTTTATTTTGGAATTATTTATGGAAAGGAACCTTCCAATATTTTCCACACTCAGGGTCTCTCAAGGCCTCCATTGAGTGCACAGGCATGGCCCCTAGACAACCAGTCCCTGTCCATGTTCACGAATGGGTACAATCAGTAGTGTGTTGGTAAATGTTTAATACTGGATCTCTGGGGGAAAAAAAGGCTCTGATTTGTTGCAGGGTTTGCTGTTTTCCTCAGTGTACATTCTCCATGATAGTCAGTTTCAAGTTGCCAATGTGATGTCGCTGAACATGTTGCTGAGAAGAGGTGTGTGATTGGTCCCTACTGAGCACCTGGGAACAGAGTCCAGCACCCCATTGGTTCCAATCTGCCATGTTTTCCTTGCCTTCTAATAGAGAGGGCATCCTGGGTAGGAGACCACTTTTGCAAAATCTCAGAAGCTTCTTGTCCAATTAATGTCACTGTGTTGCACCTAAGGTCCAGGTCTCTTTAGCATTTCTGTAAATAATATGCTGTACTTTCTAGTGTAAAACATCTATGGCCATCACAGGAAAACGGTTACAGTAACTACAAGGAACATAAAGGCAGGGGTGATTCTTGTCTGCCTCAAAATTTCAATCTTGCTCCTCTGCCATTTGACAATGACTTTGCTCATGCATGTGGCAATACCTAAGACGTTTTGGCTAATCAAGTTTAGAGTTTAGCTTAGTGGTGAAGTCATTAGCCCAATAATAAGGTTCTTTCGGAACTGCTTTAAGGGTCTAATAAATGCTATCATTCTTGCTATAGAAAAAAATGTACTAGCACTCAAAAGTATGCCTACAGTTTCACGGAAGTCTGGCTCCCCCACCTCCCCCATATCAGTTCATTCATAAACCTGAAATTTAGAACACCTGCTTTAGGGGCACCTGGGTGGCTCAGTCAGTTAAGCCTCTGACTTTCTATTTTGGCTCAGGCCACGATCTCACAGTTTGTGAGTTTGGATCCCACGTTGGTCTCTGTGCTCACTGCAAAGAGCCTGCTTTGGATCCTCTGTTTCCTTTTTTCTAGCCCTCTCCCACTCATTTGCTCTTTCCCTCTGTCTCCCCCTCTCTCTCAAACATAAATAAATGTTAAAAAAATTCACACACACACACACACACAAACCCACCTACTTTAACTCTACAGAAGCTCTTCTCTCAATACCTAAAAGGTCCCAAATCTAAGGCAATGGAACCCAAGAGAATTTTGTATAAGAAATGCATTGCCCTCTACATGGGAACATTCTTTGCAGGATTTATTCAGACTAAGCATGTTGGATCTCAAAAAGTGGTATTTTTAAACCCTAATATTAGCCTCTGAAGACACACTTTCATGCACAGAGGACCCTGCCTTCCCTCAGGATCCTGTGGAGCTGCTCCAGTAATTAACATGAACCGGGGCAACAGTATTTTTGAGCTGCATCTTTCACAAGGGTTAGTGCCGATTAATGAGCAGAAGTGTGTAGACGTGACAGGGGCAGGGAGAGTAAGTTGAGAGGATCCCGGAGATGAGGTCCTTGGGTGAGAAGGGCTAGAAAGTACAAAGCAGTCTCATTAAAAATGCATGCTGTTGAGCAAGAAACCTTTACATGGCCTCATTTTTACTCCCTCCTAAAAGATTTCCTAATCCAGCAGGCATCTGATGGGTTTATTAGGTCACTTTCCTTTTCTGTACTGGGTGCCCCTTCCATTTCTTTTAAGTTCTGCTGAAATCTTCATCACCCCTGGGTCATGTGCCGGTTCCTGTGTCATCTTTTTATAGAAAGAAACTTCCTAATCTACAGATCAGGCCTCAGAAGAAGGAAAATTAGCTTGAGAAGTTGCTTCAATTTTGCCAGTTTTCTTTAGTGCTGTGGGACAAATTCCATCACCTCTGGGGATCTGTGTGCATGGTTCTTGTTGGTCATTGCTGGTACGTAGTTTTACAAAGATTTTTTTCCTAGGGTAGAGGGTCTGCAGTTTGTGGCCACAGGGCTTTGATCTTTTCTTTTTTAATTTTTTTAACGTTTATTTATTTTTGAGACAGAGAGAGACAGACCATGAATGGGGGAGGGGCAGAGAGAGAGGGAGACTCAGAATCGGAAACAGGCTCCAGGCTCTGAGCTGTCAGCACAGAGCCCGACGCGGGGCTCGAACTCACGGACCGCGAGATCATGACCTGAGCGGAAGTCGGCTGCTTAACCGACTGAGTCACCCAGGTGCCCCAGGGCTTTGATCTTTAAAGTACTTATAAGATGGGGATCCTGGGTGGCTCAGTTGGGTAAGCATCCAACTCTTGATTTCGGCTCAGGTCATGATCTCAAGGTTGGGTTTGTGGGATCCAGCATGGAGCCTACTTGGGATTCTCTTTCTCTCCCTCTCTCTCTGCCCCTCCCCTGCTCATGGTTGCTCTCTCTGTCTCTCTCTCTCAAAATAAATAAACTTAAAAAGATAAAATAAGTTATTTATAAGAGATTCCCAAAGTCTAATATTAAGAAAAGTCTTGCCCACATATATTCAATCAGGACTGAGTGTCTTCTATGTGCTGGCCACTGAACTCGGTGCCAGAGTAGAGTGTTGGGTGAAAACAGACATGAATCCTATCATCAGGATCATAGTGGAGACATCTATTAATAGAAAAATAACACAGAAAAAAGTGAAATCACACTTGAGTTACCTGGCACAGAGGGGAGGTGTGCTTTTAATGTGCAACTGACTACTCCATCATAGAAGGGGTAACGTGTTAACTTACCCAAATATTAAGAACTTTCATACCATTGGTTATAAACATACAGGGAAATGAAAAAAAAATACCAAAACTAGTATCTATTCAGTACACTGTAATTTAAAACATTAGAAACATTGAAATTAAAGCATTTTATTTTTTGTAAAAAAATTTATGAAGAGGGGTCTGAGCAGTGTCTGTGCCAGTGTCTGAGCAGTGTCTGTCTTCTTCTTGCCATAATTTACTCTACAGAGCCAGCATCTTTGCTGGCCTTGGCTGACTGTCATGCTCCTTTCTGAGTTTGGATCAGCCTCCAACATTTTATCCTTTGAACTTTCAATGTTGTGAAAAATCTCTTAGAATTCCTTTAATACGAATTTTTGTTGGTGGTGGCTGTGGTGTCACTGACCTGAGGCGTCTTTATCCTGTTCATCATAACCATTTTCCTAATTTTTGTGTGTAAGTTCACCTTCTTGTTGTCCCTCTGGCTGCATGTCTACAGCCTGTCCAGTGGGGGCAGTGTCCATATTCCCACAATCAGCTATTTCTTCTACAACTCCAAAGACTTAACAATTTGAATTTCACTTCCAGTGTTACCACTTTTTTGTTTATTTGCTATACTTTCATCTTTGTTGGCTTATTCTCTCTTTTGAAGCTTCAGTTTTGTGAAGTGTCATGTGGATTTATCAGTGGCAGACAAGGAGGCTACACAACCACTTGCTTTGCTGTCTGTGCGTGAACTGTTGACAGATGCACAGGGACCAGTTGCCGGCAGGCTCTGAAGGGAGTGACATGGTTGGACCCTGATCATGATGCACATCTGTTATTTATGTAGTGATCTTTGGGCCAAAGAGCAAGTTGCAAGGTTTAAATTTGATGCAATTAGTCACATTTAATACAGTGGTAACTGAAATTCACACATGTTGGAACTGTGCTAAGTGAGGGCAGCTTGTATTTACATATGAGTCAGGAAGAGTCTTTCAGTTTAAAGAGAGCAGAGCAAAATAGAGCAAAGCTCTGAGGAAATGAAACACAGGGCAGTTTAGGTGGGAAGAAGGAAAATTTTGGAATCTGAGGTTCCCATGAGGGGAATGAAACGTTGGAAATGATACCTGATACCTGGTTAGGGGACACAGGAAGTGGGGCCAGCGCTGGCTGCAGGAAGAAAACTCTAAGGGAAAATCTGAGGATGACCAAAATGACTTCTGCTTTAAGGATTTCCTAAGCTGGCCAAACATCCACCAAAGATTACATGGGGGAATATCTAATTGATTTTGTGTTTCTCTCCCTTTCTATATCCTGTACATGATGAGTGTTTTCTCTTACTTTTCAAAAGAAAAAGTATTATAAGAAGATTAGTATTATAAGAAGTATTATAAGAAGATTAGCCTGCTTGAGCGCCCACTGTTATCTACCACATATACATTCACGTGAAGTTTACATGTGAACCCTTCCATTGCAATGCAAGCTTGCCAGGCACCGTCATTCCCATAATGCTGCCAAAAGCTTGGGATCTGCTGCAGGAGAGAGATGGCAAATGAGAGTCAGTGAACAGGTTTGGAAGATGTTAAAAAGGGTTGAGAATACACATGAAAGCCTTTATCCTGTCAATAAAATTATCTTTAACATAATTGTTCACTTTAAAGTGATAGAAAACTTTGGTTTTGTTGTTCTTTTTTTTGACATTGTAAGTGAATCAAGATCTCTTAGCAGCTAATCTAGGTTTGGAAAGAGAGTTTTGCCTGGAGGTTTCTTGGTCTCTAACTGTTCACAACAAATGGTGACACAACATTTTAGCAACAGACTGAAAGCAGTGCCATGAGCAATCGAAATGAATCCAGAGCCAGCAACGTAAATGTATTGAGGACATATAAAAAAAATAAGTGCTTAGATACAATTGAAAGTTGCTAGGCTTTGGACCATGCATGGTATGTATTTCTTGGAAATCACAGTTGCTTCAATATAAAATCACCATCATATTTTGGTATGGAGAAAGTCTCCGTGGGTCTCAGATTAGGATCCTTTATGGGGTAACTGATGAATTTGGAGAAATTTCATCTGCTTTCAGTTAGGTGCAAAGCATGATTTGTAATTTTGTTATTTTGGTTCCCCTAATCTGCAGCTTAATGGTGTCATAAACTCAATAAAATTGGGTATGTTTTTAGACTTGAAATTAAACAGATCCGGTTCTCACTTCTTTCCTAGGCAGGTTTTGGGAATAAACTGAACCATTTTCAGAGTTTTCAGAGTTGAGCTTATTTTCATGGGCTCACTGGCTTTTGGAGTAATTTAAAGATTTTTAACAAGGTATTTCTGCTACTTTGGGATTCCACTGGACTTGTTTTTATTTTTAAGAAAAAGGCAAAATTAAATCATGAAGTTTGAGCCATTCTCATAAACAGAATGAAAAATCACTCCCTTCATGTGGGAAGTGTATATTTTCAGTTATCACTTGGAAATCTTTTCTACTCTGTTCATTTATTTATGGTGGTAAAATTGAGTTCTTTTGTTAAGAAAACATTTCTCACTGTTTGAGAAGTCTGAAACAGAGCAAATCCTTAAAGTAAACAGAAAAGGAGAGCTTGAGCATATTATTTGTGGTTTTTGTTAGAGACCTTATAGTGACTTCAATTTAGAGTCTGTTTCTGAAAAATAACTTAAATGCCACTATAGTGAAAAAAATGACAATATGTTTTTTTACAATCTTTATCTTGCTTAATAGTTATAAGAAAAGAGTGGGTTCATATTATTATTGTTGTTGTTGTTGTTGTTATTATTACCCTCCTACTGATGAGATAAATACTGCAATTTGGGACCTAAAACATTTTTCAATTGGAATCTTCTGCTTCCAGTAATGGAAAGACAATTTGGACAAACCCTCTTGCTCAGAACAAGTGAAAAAGCCACATGAAATAGGAAAAAAAAATCTTTAAAACTTTTGCTGTGAGGGCATTTGCTGATCCAGAGAGAGCAGATGAAAAGCAGAATCCCAGGGCAAGGGAAACACAAGTCTAAGTCCAGACTCCACCCAAGGAGAAAAGTCTGCTATATCCCCACTCAAATGTAAAGCTCAGATACCAACGGTCTTCAGCTTTAGGGTCAAAGCAAACCAGAAGCAAGCCAGCATTGAGTCGCAGCCCATGTTCTCTTCCTCTGGTTGGTCTGGGGAGCTTCAAACTTAAACTTGCATTCAGGCGGTCTCACACAGGGGGCCCCAAACACAGCTGTAGAAAAGAATAAACCTTCAGTCTGAAGGAAGGCACCACCATCAAAGGCCTCAAATTATTTATACAACATTTTTTTTTCTTTTTTCAAATACTATGTTCAAAGATAGGCAGGTACACAAGGATATGAGACACCATGATAAATTGTCAGCAAAAACAGCAGAAAACAGAAAAAGTGATTTCTGAAATTACAATTATCAGGCACAGATCATAAAACAGCTATGCTTAATAAGTTTAAAGAAACAAAAGAGGAATTTAAAACACAGAAGCATCCAAAGGAAACTGTTAAAAGTGGTGTAGCTAATATAAAATATAGAAGAGTATAAATTATAGGTTTAGACTATAAATTTAGACCATAATATACTGCACTCAAGAACTGAAGAATACACACTTTTTTATTGTTTTTTAAAAATTTTTAAACTTTTTATTTGTTTTTGAGAGACAGAGAGTGAGCAGAGGAGTGGCAGAGAGAGGGAGGGAGACACAGGCTCTGAAGCAGGCTCCAGGCTCTGAGCTGTCAGCACAGAGCCTGACACGGGGCTCAAACCCATGGATGGTGAGATCATGACCTGAGCTGAAGTTGGATGCTCAACCGACTGAGCCACTCATGTGCCCTTTTATTAATTATTTTTAATGTTTATTTTAGAGAGACAGAGCCAGAGACAGAGACAGAGCATGAGTGGGGGAGGGGCAGAGAGAGAGGAAGACACAGAATCTGAAGCAGGCTCTAGGCTCTGAGCTGTCAGCACAGAGCCTGACCTGGGGCTTGAACTCACGAACCATGAGATCATGACCTGAGCCAAAGTCAGACGCTTAACCAACTGAGCCCCCCGGGCACCCCAAATACTTTCTCAAAGCACACATAGAAGAGTTACAAAATTTGTTCATATGTATTTGATCATAAAGCAAAATATCAACATATTTTACAAGCACAAGGAATATATTCTAGCAACTAGGTAGAAAGCAGTTTTAAAGAAAGAAAGACTAGAAAAATCTCTACATATTTTAAAGCAAAGATGTATATTTCCATGTAACTAATGAGTCAAATAGGAAATCATAATAGAGGCTTGAAAATGTTTTAAACTGAGTAATAATGAAAATGCTGCCTACTCACATTTATGAGATGCAGTCAAAGACATGATTAGAGGAAAACTTATATCCTCAAGATGAGTATATAAGTTAAAAAAGAAAGGCACAAAACCAATGATTTAAGCATTAGTCTAGGAAACTGGAAAAAGAGTGGCAAGATAAACCAGACCAAACCAAAACAAAGATATTTGATGTAGGATTTTTGCAGATCCCCTTAGCATGTGAAGGGAATTCTATGCTGTTTGTAGTCTACTATAGTATTTTATTATGAATGAATATTGAAATTAACCACTTTTCTGCATCTACTGACATTATTTACATGGACTTTTCCTTTAATCTGTGAATGTGGTTAATCACAGCAACAGACTTCCTTATGTTGAAACAATCTTGAATTCCTGGGGTAAATCCAATTTGGCCATGATTTATCCTTCTTTTAAAAAAAATTGCTAGATTACATTTGCTAATGTTCTGTTTACACTTTCTGCATTAAGTTTATAGATCTTAATGAGTTTTTTCTCTTATTTTACTATCTTTATTGAATTTTGGTATCAAAAATTTGCTAGAATCATAAAATGAATTGGGTAATATGCTTTTTCTCTTATCTAAAGAGTCTCAGAAAATTGCAAATTCTTTCTCTTGAGTATTTTGTAGAACCATCTAGTGAAACAAAATGGCCTTGAGGCATCTTTCTGGGGAGAGTTCAGTTTACTTAAGTTTACTGATGATTATAGTACTATCTATTCCTTTTGTTTCTTCTTGAGTCAGTTTTGATGACAGACATTTTTTGAGGAATTTGTTTATTTCATCTAAATTTTTAAATATATCAACATAAAGTTGATCAATTTCTCCTTTATTAAATATCTGCAGAATATCATATGATATTGATTTTTCATTGTTGATATTATCTCACTTAATCTTCACAATAAACCTATGAGGTAGATCCTATTATCTCCACTCTACGAGTGAGGGAACTGAGACACAGACAGTTTAAGTTGTCTATTAAGGGACAGATCATAGACTTGAATCCATGTAGCCAGGCTTGACTTCCTTGACTCTTAACTAACCATTATGTTCTACTCTCGTCATCAAAGTAATGATGGCAATGACACTTCCAAGACCTGAGAAACAGTTTGGATAATATGGGCTTTATATAATTTTATATTTTTATTACTCTATTGTAATATGTTAACCCCACTAATTGGAACACAATTCTAAAGAGGTCAGTGTTCTAACATCCATCCCTGGTTGTGCAAATTGATTTTTACCAATTCCTTTTGTCCAAGCTTGTAGCACTGAGACAATCTTATCAGGTGAAAAATTCAAGCTTCTGTTTACAAGAGGACTAAATAGAATCCATACCAATTTCTGAAACTGACAAGCAAATGCATTTTTACTGCTAAAACCCTGGATCAAGCCACCATCATTGCTTGCCTGAGCTACTATGGCAATTTACAATTGGTTGTCCTCTGATTATTTTCCATGGAAAAGTCATTATTTTGCTTTAAAAACATTGACTTCCAGGCACCTGGGTGGCTCAGTCGGTTAAACGTTCAACTTCAGCTCAGGTCATGATCTCACAGTTCATGAGTTCGAGCCCTGCGTCAGGCTCTGTGCAGACAGCTCAGAGCCTGGAGCCTGCTTCAAATTCTTTGTCTCCCTCTCTTTCTGCCCCTCCCTTGATTGCACTGTGTGTGTCTCTCTCTCTCAAAAATAAATAAGTAAATATTTTTTTAAAAACCCCACAAACCTTAATGTCATATTCTTAATTATGTTTCCTTTGGGGAGTAATATTTTAAAATTTATAATAATTGTTTCTTCCTTCTTTCCTTCCTCCTTTTCTCTTTCTTTCTTTCTTTCTTTCTTTCTTTCTTTCTTTCTTTCTTTCTTTCTTTCTTTCTTTCCAAGGAAACAGCCTTTCCTCTGGTTTGCTCAAGACACTCAACTCTAAAGATGTCAGGGCTTCTGTAACAATAGCAGGAAACATTGGGACTGAGAGGAACGGAAGAAAGCCAATATGGGTGACATTAATGAGCAAGCTAGCCTGTGGACATCTGGGACTTCATTCCACCAGAGGGCCTCTGGAAGACTATATATAATCTGCTTCAGTTTGTCCCACCCAACGGTGGGCTGAATTGGTCATTTATTTAACCAACCCAAATGACATTAGCTGAGGTCTCCTTTTGAGGAAATTAACTTTCTAGCACTTCAAGCAAGTCCTGAACATGCTTGCTTCCTGAACAGAAGCAAGTCCAAACAAGCTTCTGTGATTAGAGAATGAAGGTCACAGGTGCTTTGGCACAAAATCCTTGGGTAAAGCATCAATACTTGCACTGCTGTGATCAGCTTCTGGCCTATCTTAAGTTTGCTCTAGTAACTAATCCTTGAAGGTGGAACTAATACTTCATGGTGTATTTTCTTTAAACTACAACAAAACAAATGCCAACAGGAGGATTAATGGACAAGCCACAGTCTTCCTGCTACAGTTAGTCCTAAGGGACGTAATGGATACTCATCTCCTTCTTCTACTATCCACTTTAGATTTCCTTCACCCTCATCCAACACATCTATTAGCTTAGTTTGTTTATGCAGTGGGTAACCCAGACATTTACTCTTGAGAGGTTTGAACGTCTGGTTTCTGTGCCTTAGGTATGCCACGTTTGCTACAACTGTCCATTTGTGATTATCACTAGGCACAGAAGCACCAAAAGCCATCTCTGAATTATTGATATACCCTCTCCAACCTCTTTATCTAGCAGTAACCAGAGATCCTGATGATAACCAAAGTTGGTTATTTCCACCAATATAATAATTCCTTTTTTTTCCTGCTTGTACATTGGGAGTAGGAGCCCCAAATGACCAGGTAACAATGATAGCTTTGTATTTAACGGGTTTAGGGGAAGTCTTGCTGTAAACTCTGGGCTCCCTTCCATGAAACCAGAACCTCAAATCAAAATGATTCTAAAAGTATAGGGTTAGAAAGCACACATTTGCCCAAGTGGGTTACTGGAAGTGATTATGTGAGAAGTCACTCCTTCCTAACTGTTGGCTCCTAGGCTCATGTAGTCTAGCTATCATGAGTAATGTATCCTACAAAAAAATGGTTCAAAGCATATACTGTATCCCAAATGACCATGTTCCATGCCGATCCTGTGGAGTGTCTCAGCTGTGCCAACCTCATGCTTTAGCTATGCCTTCAAGAGGCCATTCATCATTCTATCAGTCTGGCAGTTTCTAGGTGAAGTGACATAGTGTAGTAATGATAATCCTACAGTCATGTGCCCACCTACTTTGCTGCATTTGAGTGACTGAGTGGCTGAGCTGCTGATATTGACCCAATGACTCATTCTGCTCATTCCCACAGGTCCTTCTAATATGTTCTTCTCCACAACTCCTTGCCTCTGATCTTTCAAACTTGTACATCTTGATCTCTGTCCAGACCATTAATCAATGTCCAAGGATTCCTGTGAAGCCTTACCTAGTACCACTTCTCTTTGCACACACATGTGATATCCAAGTGTGTGTGTGCTGCCCTGTCCACTGAAAGTATTTCTTCTCTCCACTCTGCACCAGGGCAGCTCCTCAGTAGGGTTCTAGTTTGCAAGTAATCCATGTTTTAGCTCACATAGCTGTGAAGTGAGGAAAAGGCATTTGTGCAATTGAAATATGTAGCTATAGTGTCTAGACATGTTCATCTAACTTGCTTGTGCTTTTCAGACCTGCTTGGGTCCAATTTTCAATGAATGATAGATTACTGCATAGCCTGACCAATCCTATAAATTGTTGGCCCTGGTTAATCCCTGTTCATGATGGGTAGCTTTAGTCATGTGATAATCTCTTGCTGTTCCAAAGTTAGGCATTCAATCTCTATCCAGACTCAACAGTAAGCCACGAGCTGCTTTTTGAATAGTAAATAGTTCTCTGAAACAGATGGCATTACCTTTCTCTAGAACCCTTGTGTTCTGCACTGTGCCTTTACCACTGAGTTTTACATGAGAGTCCACACACCTCTCCCTTCTACCAAAGGTATTTCTCTCTATTAGGTCTGTAGAGCATATGACCCAAGCAGTAGGGAGGCTCACACTGCAGCCTGAACCTGCTGCTATCTCCAAATTTCAAAGATACTTACCAAACATTGTTACTTTTTCTTAGTGGCAGGAAATGCAAAGTGCAATAGCTTGTCCTTTTAACTTAAGGGGATGTCTTGGTATGCTTCAGAACTTACAGCTCCTAGAAACTTTACTAAATTTTTGTAGGGTTTTTTCTATTGCCTTCCAGTAATGCACACATCTTACAAGAGCATAGGAAACACTTGCCATTTCCTGCTACCCAGGCTTGCCTGACTAACATGATGGTAACAATATAGTGGACCAAGACAATTTTCTTTTAAATGTCCAAATCATCAAAAATCACTTGGGCTATGTTATAACAGAGCTCATAAGAAATAAAGATGATTGATGAATGAAATTATTTGTCCAAGGTTACTGTGAACTACCTTTGATCCCTTTTCTTGATAGGCATAGAAAAGAATGCATTTGCCAAATAGGTAATCCATATACCAAGTGCAAGGGGCTATGTTGATCTAGTTCTAAATCTAGCAGAAATGTCACATCCCGAACAATTGTAATTGGGACTATCACTCGGTTAAGTTTATGATATCAGCCCATCAGCTCCATAATGCATCTGGTTTTTGCAAGGGCCATATGGGTGAATTAAATGGGGAAATGATGAGAAGCACTACTTCCACATGCTGTTAAATCTTTGAGGGTAGCACTAATATCAGACAAACTCCTTGGGATGCAGTATCACTTCTGACTTACTATCTCGGTTAAGGAAAAGGAGGCAATTTTAAGGTCTTATGCTTGGCCTTGGCTATTATTATGGCTCTTACTCCACAGGTCAGGAAACCAATATGAATATGAAGGTTCTGTCAGATGCTATGTATGTCCATCCCTATTATGTAATCAGGGACTAAAGAAATGACTATAGGTGGGTCCATAGACCCACTGAACTCACCGTAAGATGGCCTTTAACCAGGACTCTATTAATTTGAATCCATGAATCTCAAGTATAACAAGGTGTTATGGTGGTATTTGTGGTTTCATGGCACCCATGTCAGCTCAGATCTTTATCTGAAGTTGTCAAAAGATCTGGGCATTTCTCTTTCCCCATTTTATATTTATTCTGCTAAACAGCATCAATCCTTTGGGGAAAGGATTAGAACAACAGTGACTGATTCTTAATGCCATGTTGCAGGGTCTTTCTTCAAGGAGACCTCGCTTCCATCAATGCCTTGGTCTGGCACCCTCCTTGTGTACCCCTGGGCTAGTCTGGGCTTTTTGACGTTAGCAGAGGGGGGATCCCAAGAAAGCAAGCAGAATCTCACAGTTGCCCATTCTCTGTCATGTATTATCACATTTTCTTTCTCTACTGAATCATTCCATATGCATACAATTGGCCTACAATATATCCGTCAATAAAAAAGTAAACCCTCCCTTGTCTTATTGCCCCCTCCAGTTTGTACCCCATTCACTGTTCTACTATCTTTCACTGTGAAAGTCTGCTAAATGGATTCTCACTGTTTTTTCTCCACCTCTTCTCTCCTGAGCCCAATTCAAACACACCTTTGTTCCCACCACTCCAATGAAACTGCTCTTGTCCAGATCCCCACCAACTATCAGGTGGCCAAATCTATGGTCATTTCTCCATTCACACTTCCTCATCAGTGCTTGGCCCCTGTCCCCTGGAACTCACCATTCCCTTGTACACAGGGGCCCTTTATTGTAACCGCCTGTGATTCTCTCTCAAAGAAGCAAGCTTGGCTAGCTAGAGGAAGGCTAGAAGTCCCAGAGTATCAATGTCTCTAGGAGCAATCCTCAGCCAATGACAGATGGGAGCTGGTGCATAAATGCCCTATCTTTCCTTCTTTTTGATGGGGTGACTCTGGCACAGGTTCTGTACAGTTTCCCAGAGGCTTCCAGTGGGATTGAGCTCAGTTTTCCGCAGTGAGAACCTTCTCATGAGTAAACCCTGCAAAGACTCTCCTCCCTACCCTGTCTCACTTTCTCACTCCTTTCCTGGTGCTCCTTAGAATCACCTCTTGAATCAGCTGCTTGCAATCAATTCCTTATCTCAAGATCTGCTTCTGGGGGGGGGGCAAATCCAGTAGATTCATGGCAAAAATAGCTGCATTTTTTTCCTTCGCTGTATCTCCTTTGCAACATGACTTTGCAGCTTCTCTCATCAGGAGATAAACACTATTGTCCCTACTCTTTGAATCTGGGCTGATCTTGTGAGTTGTTTTACCCTGTGGAATACATCAGAAGTGCCAGTGTGCCAGTTCTGAACTTAGACCTAAATGATCATTATTACATGCTTTTGCATATATTGGCTTACTGTAATATAAGCCCGAGAAGAGCAAGGGTTGTATCTATCGTATTTAAATGCTTAGTCATATTCCCACTGCTGAGAACTAGGCTGGACACAAAAGTACAGAGGGGCCAGAGTGTACACTCAAGTGAAGAATCAAATCTATACACATACTGTAGGTTCGACCACTTCTTCTAATTGGGAAATTTCACTCTTCAAGTTGGGATCCTAGAAAAAGCAGTTTCAGTGGATTGCTGGAAGGATTTTGCCAACCAACACATCAGGTCACTCCCTTACCCCCATTCAGTTTTACCCCCATCTCAAATTCCACCTGTTTCCTGTTTCAATTCCTAACTCTCCCCACTGTATCCTCAACAAACAGTGCAAATTCTGACACAAGTGAAATGAATTCAGTAATCTGATTGATTGATCTATTGATTGCCTCTGGTTCTTTTTTTTTTTTTTTCTGGTTACTATGTTTATTAGCTTTCTTTAGCAGCAATTCCCTGCCTGCCTTTCAAGGGTAGTGGTACAAAAGGGAGAACCAATCTTTCCTGCAGCTAGCGTGCCTGTGAACTCTCTGTGGGCGTGTGACATTACAAAAATAGAAGTGTGGCAGAGCAGTACTCTCAGTTACTTGGGATTGCAACAGAGGGAGACGTGAAATTTGCTTTTGCAGCTGTTCTTTACAAAATGGCTCCCACTGAATAATGAATTTCTTGCTTTTTATTGAAAAGATTTTTTTCCAACTCATATTAGTTTCCAAATAACAAGGTCAAGTTTGTTGGCCAGTACTTGGTGGCAGGTGAGCAGGTGCCTATCCTTCTTCTGCTGAATGCCTGGTCAATTGTAGGGACTGACATGAGTACAATGTTAGAATCATTGACATTTAGTTCTGAACACCGTTTTGATTTTCAAGTCCAGTATTTTCCAATTTAACTCCTGCTTGAAATGATTCACTGGTGGTTCTGTGGAATTTAGCTTTTGTTTCTGGTGTAGTAATCACTGTTTGCTTTCGGTTCAGGATTCAGCAAAGTGTTGCTTTTTAATTTCAGTAAGGTTCATAGTTCAAGTCTAAATATTAGTATTAAAATTGGTTTGCTTGATTATGTGATAGCCAGAAAGCTAGTAGCCATGTATAAGAAGCGTGGTGTGATGTTTATTACATCCTGGGGATGAATGCTGTTAATTCTTGATTGTGTAGATGTGGATTATAAATGTCATCTGATGTTCCCTTTCCAGACTCTGGGCAGTAAACTATATTAGAAAAAACTCACAGTATTTGAGCTACTGAACATACACAAGGTCTTCTTGCCCAGTATATGTATTTTGGGACATTTATTACAGTTTACAAGTGGCTTGCACATTGTTTGATCTAACCGAAGCAGAAAGGAGGTAGCTTGGTATAGGTAGGGAGTGCAATTGTGGATTCCAGTCTCTTGGACAAGTGATCTTCTATCCTGAGCAAGTTGCAGTTTGCTCATCATTGCATGGAATATAATCCAAATAGAGGCCCTTTATGTTTTTCAGGAGTACTGTGAACCAACGAAGGAACTGTGTCCTATTCAATTTGTAGCCACATTGCTACAAACACTACGTAGTTGTTTAATGAAAATATTTTGAGTGTTAAATGAACGTGAAGATACCTCGAAAACTGTAAAGCTATACATACATCTAAATGGAACTGTATAAGCTGTCTAATTATCTAAGTCCTTTTTTCTCTTCCTCCTCCTCTTCTTCCTTTTTCATGTTATGATATAGAATGAAAAAAGTGTTTTTTCCAGAGAAGATTAAAGGCTTTTGCCCTGATGCCCAGCACTAGAAAAACTCATTATTAACACAATTCACATAGCTGGCTTTCTTAATTGTTTATACATTCACTCATTCATTAACTCACCACACATTCCTGAGCACCTTTAGGGCATATAGTTGGTTTTATGGCTGATGTTGAGGGACCAGGATGTGGCCCACATCTGAGAATAGGTTTGTTTTGCAGACAGATACAGGAGAGCCACTTAACTTTGGCAATGCACCACAGTCTGGCTGTCTAATCACATCAAGAAAAAGTGAAACAGGAGTTCTTTCCCCTGACCCATATGTCCTGCAATAGTAGGAAATCAGGAGAAAGGAGTAAATTTTTCTGTTTCCATGGAAACAGACCTGCTCATAAAGGCAAGAGATTTGCATAGCAACTACCTAGATAGTAGAATATGTTTGTCCTGCAGAATACATGTTGCTACAGAGGGCAAGAGGCACCATCTAGGTGGCTGGACACCAGAGAGAGGAAAAGCATAAATGTTTGGAATTGTTTTGTTCATAAGACACTGGGATGTGATTGAATATTTGCAGAAATGTTGTTGGTTTGATAAGGGGTAAAGAATTTTGATTTTTTAAAAACATAACTCCACAAACAGACACAAATCTACAGATGCTCTCAGAAACACTAACAGTCTTGTGGAGCATGCTGCCCTTGACATCCATAGAACTGGAGAGATGTGCGGGCATGGCTAACAAGAGGATGAAAGGGATGACTTCCTAACGATGAAAATAAAGACAGCAATGAAGCAATAACTGGCAGATATTGGGCACTTCCCAGGTGCCAGAGACTGTACTAATTGCTATCATGCATTGTCTCTTTTCACCCTCAGGACAAATGTGTGAGGCACACAAAGATTATAAGATGAGGAAAATGAGGCCCAGCAAGTTTAATAAAGTTGACTAAGATCATGTAAGTGATGAGAAACAGCCAAGATTTGAGTCCCTGTCTGTTGGACTCCAAAGTCTAGGCATTTAAATATTATGTTATATCCACTTCCTGTGAGGTGTTTACTGTCCAACTATTCCAAAGTGAATCCTTTAAGGTAACATAGCACTTATATGAGTCTTGATTATGCCATTTGTCTGCATCTCCACAGAATCCAATCATGTAATAAAGGAATTTTGTCACAAAGGAGTGTGTGATAGAAACCACTGACAGCTGGGCTTCCTTCCCTGCATCTTATTGTATAGAGGCCATCACCAGGCCAGCATCTACCATCAAGATGTGCAGTTCTACTTTGGGAAGTGGAATCACTGTGGTCATTTTAGGTTGACAGTCTCTTCAGAGAAAGTAGAAAGTGCACATGGCAGAGATGAGTCCAGAATGCCATCCATTCATCTGTTCAGGAAATATTTATTGAGGACCTACTCTGTACTAAAGATCTAGAAGTCAAAGATGTGGCCTCCACCATCATAGAGGGATTCACAGAGGGGAACAGCTCAGAAAACCAGTGCCACCTGTGTGCTTTAATAGAGGCACGCTCAGGGTGCCCTCAGCATGCCCTGGAGGAGCATGGGATTTGGTTTTTAATTAGATTAAAGGAGAGGGAAATACCAGGAAGTACTTTCAAGAGAAGTTAGTGCTCCCATTACATCTTAGGCAATGAGTAGGAATAAGACAGCCAGGATTATTCAAGGGGTAACTGTGGAAGTAGCCAGTAGACAACGGGAGTTTGCCAGTTTCAAGACATTTCAGCCACTTGATGATGAACAGAACTGAAAGGGAGCCAGTGAACAGGTGTGAAGCTTCAGCCCACATGAGTCCTCCTAAGGGCTGAAGCGAGACCCTTGCATTTCAGTAAGATTTTTACTGCTTACAAACTATTTTACACCATCATCGCATTCAATCCTTTTTAAGACAGACATTGCTATCCTCATTTTATAGACAAAGATGTTGTATAATATCCCCAAGTTTTCACAGCTCTGATGAGTGAGTCTGTAGTTCAAACTCTCGCCCCCCTTCCCCCCCCCCCCCACTACAACTCCAGGGACTTTCTCTGTACCTCCCTCCAAGGAGTATAAACTTACCAAGAAGTTCCGGGCTTCTGAAATATGCCCTGAGGACAAGGGATGCTACACTGGATATGGGTGGCTGCTGGGCAGGAAGAGTTGGAATAGATGGGGGTTAGGAGGACAAGCTTGGAGGACCTGGAGAGGAGGCCAGCAGTGGCAGGAACAAGAAGGCAGGGATGGTCCCAACTTCTAAGATGTAAGAGGGTCAGCCAAAAGGTGCTAGTGGTAAGGTTGCAAAGCTTTAAATCAAATGCTAAAATTTGAGTTCATTACCCCTGTTGGCCCACAGGTGCTAAAGACTCCTCCAGATCTTATCAGCTCCCCTCCATTAGCCAGGTTGCATTCTCCTCTTCTGACCAATCAGAAGAAGCCTCAGCTGTAAACAACCAGACTAACTTTGACCCTAGGAATTAGCCTCACCCACGTTTCCCGTAATATAGCTCTCTTCTGCAGTGTCATGATTACCTGTTACTTGTTTTCACTCCTTAAATTCTCCAAGTCCAATACTTGGCATGTTGCAGGAAAGTAAATATTAAAGGAATTACTGAAAAAAGCACAGGGCATGCTGAATTTTACCCCTGGCTAAGCTAGGAACAGAGAAATCCAAGTTCATGTATTGATTCTTCTAAATTTAATAAACATATATTAGCAAATTCTTGGTATTGAAGGCTCAGGAGAGCAAACACATGGTCTCTAACTTCTAGAGAGCATCTGACAGGGGCCCTCGATTAGATGGTCTGTACCAATTGAACAAGTTTGCAAACAACTGGCCTTTGGGTGTTCCAACTGTCCTTAAGTGATGGGAAAATCAAGACATGCTGTCTTTCATGGAAGCAACACACACCAAGAGTAAATAATTTTCTTCTGTCAGTGCAGCCCAACACAAATGCAGTACCACCAACCTGAAAGCCAACCAATCCTTAGAAAAGGGATTCACTGATATAAGGAGTTCACAGCTTACAGTCGGATCCTTTTAAAGGATATCTTCAAAAGGTCCCTCAGAAAACTGACAAAAAAATCTTTAAAAGCCAAACAATGAAAATGTAACTATAGGCTGTATATTTGACAATTTTAGATGAGAAATATCCTCTGAAGTCATTCTGCCAAAGGGGCTGCCCCGCTAAGAGCTGACTAATCCAGAGGACAGTGATGACCGAAAGTAAAGCTAGTCTCTTACTGGAGTCTTCAGAGACCATGGTTCTAAGAAGGAGAGTTATTTCACATCCTCATTTAGAAGAAAACTCAGGCAGAATAGCACACGCAGTCAAGGGCAAATCTTCAGTGGAACCTTGCTCTGTGGGGAGAGGGTGGTAAGGCTGCCAGAGACTCCTCTCTGAGGAAAATGTTGGTGCTTCTCTGGCTTCTTTGTTCTGGGTTCAGCAATACATTTCGAATGTGCTTCTCTCTGGGTTTTGTAATAAGATACTTATTTTCCCCTCTTTGAAGCTGCTGGTGCATCTCTTTTCATTGTGCATTCTCTCTGCAATGAAGTGGGAGCAGCCCTCCCATGACTCCCCTCCTGGGGGCTCTCTTGCCCTGGTGGTACAGAGATATTCCAAGGCAGGGAGCAGCCTCTGCCCTCCCTGGAGCCTCGTGAGCTGCCTCCCCCTCAAATCATCTCCAGCTAGATATTTTATGACGGTGCTGTGAAGAAAATGTTTTACAAAACTCTCAGAGGTGACAAGGAGTGTAAAAGAAGCTGATAAAGAGACTAAGGGGAGATCTGGGTGCTGCCTGTGGGGGTTTGAAGGGCTGCTGTGTGGAAGGGGGAGCAGGGCAGGAATCAAGGATTCCTGCATGGGTAGGTGAAGACAGGGCCGCAGTAGGATCCAGTCCAATGGCCTCATTGGACAATGGAGCTACTGAGTTGAAGTCACTTCCTTAGAAGTGATGGATAGACATGATAGAAAAGCTAAATATCCTTTTAAATAGGTGGCTACCCTACAATGGAATGGGTACCAATGGAAAAAGAACTCCTCTTCATTGCCAGAATATGAACAGGGGCTAAATGTCACTCATAGAAAGTATAATGGTTACTTTGATGTGTCCACTTGACTGGGCCACAGGGTGCTCCGGTATTTGGTTAAACATCATTCTGGGTATGTCTGTAAGGGTGTTTCTGGATGAGATTAACATTTGAATTTGTAGACTAAGTAAAACACATTGCCTCCCAAGTGTGACTGAGCCTCATCCAGTCTGTTGAAGGCCTGAATAGAACAAAAAGACTGGCCTCCCATGGGTAGGAGGAGATTCTTCCTGCCTGACTGCCTTCAAGCTGCTGCATCTGTCTTCTGTCCTAGGACTGTAATCTATGTCCTCGGCTCTCCTGGTCCCAAGACATTTGGATTCAAACTATAGCTGACCTTTGGCTCCCCTAGGTGTCCAGTTCACTGATGGAACTAGCTTGCATTTCTTTATCTCATTTCTTTATTATTAATGAAGAGAAGGTGATAATCAAGAATTTATTCATTAAGTCGATATAAAAATTCATATTTGACCAAAATTAGCTTCTCCCTTGCTGTGATGATGTTAGTTCATAACGTCCTTGGGAGCTTCCTAGGTATATTCTGAAACCAGGTTCAGTACAGGGAGGGCAGGGAGAGACCAAAGAAAGAGGCTGGCCACTCCAGGTTGGCAGGTGGCAGGTTTAATAAGCAAGGGAATTTACATATGAGGCTTGCCTTGGGCAGCTGCAAGATGACTACATCTCTGCACTTGTCTGCCAAATTTTAAAGGTTTTCATAGAAGTCTTAACTGGATTCAGTCACATGTACCATCTAGATGGTCTCAACACTACATTACTATCTCAAGGCTATGTATGTCCTTGGGGTAGTTTCTGGGAATGGTAAAGGCAAGCAGAATGCACATTCTGAGGACAGGAGAGGGGGTGAGGAGACTTGATTGTTAGCATCCAGCTCACAAGTCAACTGGTGGTCATGTTTTCTCTATGACTTCCCCCAATAGATGCTCATACACCTGGCCCATACTTTGGATCTACACAAACCTCATTGATTAGCTTTGATTGGTCCCATTTTGGCTGATAACAAGCTACACTGTATATCTCTTGTTCACAACCCCAAGGACATGCTTATGCAGTATTATTGAGAAGCTGGGTGATTGAATAAATGGTTGAATCAGGACTGAAACAGGGAAATTGAAGGAAAAGCTTGCTTAGAGGGTAAGATGAGGGGTTTGAACTTAGTAATTCTGTGATTGAAGAGACAACGAGATTTCTAATTAGAAATATCCAGTAGGGAATTGGAAATATGGGCCTGGTAAGAAGTGTCAGACTTTTAGGCACCTTCCCCATAGAGAAGTGAAGGTTGAAAGCATATGAATGAATGAAATATCAAAGGGGGAGAGCAGTGAGAGTTGGGCTAGGGCTTAACCATAAGGAACACACACATTTATGGAGAGAAATAATCTTCAACTCATCTCCACACATCATTCTTTGAGTGCTTACTGTGTGCTGAGTGCTATGTTGAATATGAGATTCAGGATTTTAAAAGATTAAACCTCTATTTTAAAAGTTATAACCTCTGATTTCATAGAACTTGTGGTCTACACTTACTGAAAAGATCAGAACATGCCAGGGGTGAAAGACAGCCCCAAAGCCACTCATTTTAACCCTACTATTATAGCTCAGTGTAACACAGCTATAGTCTGATCCCTCTAGGAGGAACAGCGGTCCTTCCTATTCTGGAGAGGCACTAAATCAGAATGTCCTTTGACAGCCCTCACAAATCTGAGGACAGACATGGTGCCTTCACACATTATATCATATGGTGTTCTAACTCCTCACTGTTGGGCTGCTTCCCTCTGAGAGCTCTTCATGTCAATGCCCATCATAAAGTACACACACACCTCAGAAGAGTCCATAAAGCTCTAGCTCTAGTCTAGTCAGCAAGGAAAAGAAGACAACTGTCTGATGCTGAGCACATAGTGTGTGCCAGACACGCACTTGCCTGGATGTTTCCTGGCCATTAAATGAATCATTATCTCATTAATCAATGAAGAGAGTCAGACCGCCTTGTTCTATATCCCAAACTTCTCTTAACATACCCCCAATTTTACTTACATAATTTTCCTAAAGACACTTACAACCTTCGTACATTGCTCTTGACCCACTTCTCCTTTTTACCATCCTCAATCTGGACATTGTTTTGGAAGCCTCAAAGATGAACATTTTGCAATTGGTTCATTGTTCCAATCTGTTGATTTCTTATCTTCATTGTGTAGTCCATCACTCTAGATAACTTTCTCAATTTCACAACATCCAAAAATGTGAATAGCGTATGGTCCTTATCTGACATACTATTAAATTTGAATAGGACTACATCCCTATCTACCCAGTTTTAGAGAGTTCTGAAGGTCAGACTCAGAAAAAAAGCTGTGAATACTGGGGATACATTTTCAAAGAGTAAGGTGGTTAGCCATGCCAAAGGAAGCAGGGAGGTCAACTGTGAGGTTCCTGGGAAGGTCCAAAGAGTAATTGCATGACTGTGGGGGGCACAGATGCCACACTGCAGGGGGTAAAGGCAAGAACAGGTAGAGATGAAGGGGAGGTAACCTTAGTGTACTGAATGAATTCCTTAAATGTGAACCCACCCTATTAACTGACTTCCTGCCACATACATGTATAGGCTTTAGACAGAAGCCAGGTCTTTCAGTGTTTTGAATTCTTTGAAAGAGTTTCTACTAAATTCAAATTCTACTGCCTATTAATAAAGGTGGTGTTATTTTTCATCAGCAATTTTATCCTTCTTACAATTGAACCACTTGGAAGAGTAAGGAATGAGACTGAGGGAGCAAGGCAAACTCAACTATCTTCGTCTTGGGTCATCGTTCCAGAATGGGCTCCATTCTTTGGTAGAAGAAGAGCAAGCATTTTCAGAATCTAATTTCTTGTTTGCTTGCTTGCTACTATGCAGCTTATTCATAGTTTTTATCTATGGAAGAAAAGCAGTGAAACAAAAAACAGGAAATTTCACCACCCTGCAGCAACTGTCAAAATGGTTGTTTTAGCAAGAAACTACATATTTACACTAACCACAATCCCAGTCCTGCTTTTTCGTTTCCTTTGCAGAATGATTGGTCAGAAAAGACAAGATGATACTGAGAATAAGGTCAGACAGGAATTCTTTCCTATTTCTGAGCCTGAAATATCATCCCTTAATAACAATAATGGAAGTAAATAGGTTGATTATTAAAGTAACACTTTTGACCATTTCCTGTATGATAGCCTCTGTATTAATAAATGTACATGTTTCTGACTATTTAAGTTTTCATAACTCCTCAAGGTCCATATGTTTATAATTTTATGAGAAAGTGAGGGATGGCACTAGACAGTGGACACAAGAGTCTCAAATCTTATCATGTTATCTTGTCCATACTTAACACACCCCACTCTCTAAGCATGGAGAACATACCCTCTGCACGTATCCAGCGAATGAAAGAAAAATAAATGAATGAATGTCAAAACAGGGAAGCAGTCAGAGAAGCAGAGCACAGCTTAGAAATAAGTTCTCTTTGGAGCACCAGGGTAGCTCAGTCAGTTAAGAGTCCAACTTTGGTTCAGGTCATGATCTCACAGTTTGTGGGTTCAAGCCCCACATTGGGCTCTGTGCTGACAGCTCAAAGCCTGGAGCCTGCTTCAGATTCTGTGTCTCTCTCTCTCTCTCTCTCTGCCCGTCATCTGCTCACATTCTGTCTCTCTCTCTCTCTCTTAAAAATAAATAAACATTAAAAAAAAGAAAGAAGTTCTCTTCATCACACAAGCAAATTACATCTGTGAAACAATAAATAAAGAAATCAGTCACAAACCTGGCAAGTATATTATTGTGCATCAACATAATAGCAAATAAGACAATAGAACAAATGAAATACATCCTGTAACCAGGGACCTTCTGTGGTTGGATCAAATCCATGTGTGTGGCAGAAGGGCATAGGGAAAAGAAACAGTTACATTTCACAACCAAAGGTCAGAAATAGAATAGTTGAAACAGTGGTTATTTAGGACCAATCTAGTAACACTTCTTGTGAAGTTGGCAATGTTATATGTGTGCTTGTTCAAGGAGGTAGCGCTAACTGCATATGCCTACTGAGTACTTGATACATGGCTAGTGTGACTAAGGAACTGGATTTTAATTTTGTTTTAATTTTAATTAATTTAAATTTAAATTAAACAATGAGGCTAATTACTCCTGTTCTAGACAGTGCAGAGACTGAGAATACAATGATCTTTTCCTAGAATCATGTTGTCCACTAAAAACAAAACAAAACAAAACAAAAAACTTGGTGTATTACATTAGCACCAAATCTGAACTGGAGAGCCATAGGATTTTCTCATTCTGGCTAAGAGGAGTAGAGATGTCTACACTAAAATGCTCAATCGTAAACAAAAAGGTGGAAGAACAATAATTCCAAGTTACTGAACATTACCTGAGACCAAAAAAAAGAAAACCAAAAACAGAAACAAAAACAAAAAAAAAACAAGAAGGGAATTAAGACCCTGACCTGCTTGCTAGAGCAAGGGTCCCAGGCACAGTGGGTGATGACCACCTGGAAATCACTGGGTGCTAGGTATCATTTCGCTGCAGATGATCCTCAGCTGTAAAGAGGTGAACTTGTAAATTCAGATCTTGGCCAACAGGTCAGACTTTGGAATGATAAAAGGAAGGGTCATTCCCACTGGCTTTGAAGTGAAGACTGTCAGAAATGCAGTTTGTGAGAGGAAAAGAAAGAGATCCTGAGAGAAGGAGGATGCCTTCGTTCTACCAAGTCTCCCTGATAGCCCTTTGCTGTTGTATCTGGGTTGCCCTGTGCACCAGCTCCTCTGTTTCTAGCTCTGTTCCCTGCTCTTTCGTCATCCCCTTTCTTCTCTATCCAAGGAATAAAATTGTTTCTCTCTGGCCCAACTCCAAGCTATGTGTGGGACAGAGATGACCGATTTCAAGCAAGCTCATTTCTTCTGGGGGCCCATAGGACAGTAGAGATGACTGTGTTCCCTCTGTGTCAACAACTGCTGTCACAGGGCAGGGCACTGCAATGAGGGAACATCAGCAACCTGAAGGCCTGACATTACTCTGTCAATGACAGATCCAGGAGTAGAGTGGGAAGTTCAGGGGCTGATCTGTGATACACTACCCAAAGGCAATAGAGGTCCAGAGAAAAGAGAGAATTTGTTTTCAGGTAGAATGCATGCATTTTTTCACCAAAATATAGGGCTTGGTAAGCTTGAAATAGAAAGTATCCATTTCTTTGTGGCAGTTTAGTGCAACCTAAAATTGGACAGAGATGGGCCCACAGCTAATCCTAACAAGAAAAGCATTCAGCAGCAAACAGAAAGATAATTCATCCATTAAAAGATGCTAGAGGAATAGTAGAATTGATGATCTTTCCCCAGGGCAAGGGGCCCTTCTGGCTGTCTACTACTTCAGGAAAAGTCAAGTTTGCAAGTGCATGTGATTTCTGATTTTCAAATACAAATTTTAGGGCTTAAGGCATTTTGTCAGAAGCAGCCACAGATGGTGGGCAAAGTATGATTTCTGGGTTCACAGTCCTCTGAGAGATGCTGTGCTACGAGGAACACTGAGAAGGCATCTTTAGTCAAAATGCTTCCCAGGCATGGGCTGACCATCCCTGTCTTCACCTTGATGCTGCCTGAAATGCTACCAGAGGTGGATCCCTTAGGGCCAACTAGAGTTCCTTTGGGAGACCATCGTTCTGTCTTCCTTCTACATGACTCAGAACCCACAGAATCTGGCTGAGTGCAGGGGCATCTGCATTAGGGAGTAAGAGGAGAGGCAATTTGGGAGCACATGGGCCTGGGACCCAAGGATTAGGGGAGACAACAGAACGGGAGGTGAAAGACCTCAGTGACAAATCTTCCTACTCAAAGTTTGCCTCAGGCCAGCCCTACTCTTGAAAATATGACTCTTGGTGAGACCCAAGCTCTGGACTGATACACTGGCTGCTTTTGTAACAGCTCCTCTCCAATGTCATACACGCATCTCGAAATGACCATCAGACCCCAAAACTATACTCGCCCTCCCCCACACCACCCCATCTTCTCCTTTTTCTATTCCCATTTCAGAGAGCGTGGCCCCCACCACTCCATCAACTGGCCTCAGAAACATCAAGATGGCCTTCAACCTTTCCCTTATCCTCACCTCTGCATCAAATTCGTCACCAGATCCTGTTTATTCTCTTGAGTTTACGCACCCCCCCACCCCCGCTCCACTTGCTCCTATTTGAATTTCTATTTCTACTGTCCTAAATCAGATCATCACTACCTCTTGCCTACACTGTGGCAATAGTCACCTTCGGGTTTCCCTGCTGCCAGTACATCCTACACACTGACAAAACTGGGCTAGCTTGGTGAAAAATAATAACTCGGATAATATTTCCCTGCTCACAAACCTCTACTGTCTCCTTATCATATACAAAAGAAAATAAAAACTCCGAAACTGAGATTTTAAGATCTTCCCTGTTACAAGTGGAATTGTATCCCTCCCAAAATTCATATATTGAAGTCCTAACCACAGTACCTCAGCATGTGGACATCTTTAGAGAGAGCCTGTAAAGAGATGATTAGAGCGAAGTCTTTGGGGGTGGGTCTCATCCAATAACACTGGTGTCCTCATAAGAACAGGAGCCCAGGACACACACACAGAGGGAAGACCATGTGAGGACATGGAAAAAACAGCCACCTACAGGCATGGATAGAGCCCATGAAAGAAGCCAACCCTGTTAACACCCTGATCTCCAGCATCCAGAACTGTGAGAAAATATATTGTTGTTGTTTTAGCCACTCAGTATTTGCCATGGAAGCCCTAGAAAACTAAGGTACTCCCCAAATAGTCCCCAAATTTGTGTGTTCTAACTAATCTTCTAGTACCTATCCTCACTGGCTTATTCACCCTAAGACCTAGTCTCACTGGTTCTTACCTGAGTTATGGTCTCTGACCTTCTGTCTTTGCTGTGATGACCACTCTGCATAGACTCCCCTTTTCCCCATGTTTGCCTCTGGATCTACTTCACATCCCATATCCTCCAAAAATATTAATAAAACATTCTAGATGAATGCATTCCTCTTTGCCCTACACTTGTACTGTCTTCCCCAAATCCATTATCCCCTTCATTTCTCCTTAATTTTGTTGGAGAGGTGCATAGGTAAAAAATTCATTTCTTCTCTTCTCATTCAACAGGGGCTTGAATGGTACATTTCTGGCCACTGACATATTAGTGGAGGTTGTTAGGAGAGATTCAAGGAGAACACCCTTAAAATGGGCAGCCACAGTAAAACAACACAAACACACAGCTCTGGGGGCTGGAAGTCTGAGATCAAGGTACCAGCACAGTTGGCTTCTCTGGAGGCTTCTCTCCTTCACTTGCAGATGACACCCTCTTGCTGTGTCCTCACATGGTCTTGTCCCTGTGAACATGCATCCCTGGTGTTTCTTCCCCTTCTTATAAGGACACCAATCATATTGGATCAGGTCCCAACCTAACAGTCTCATTTGAACTTAATCACCATTTCAAAGATTTTATTTCCAAATATGGTTACATTATGAGGTACTAAGGGCTAAGGCTTCTGATGTACTGACTTTGGGAGGTCACACAATTCGGCCTATAACAGCCTTCATAATGTGGTGTACATTGTGTGTGTGTGTGTGTGTGTGTGTGTGCCAGTTAATACAAAAAATGATTAAAACTGAAGGGACATTAAAAAATACCTCATTTCAAACTTCCATTGTATACATGAAGAGATTCAGCAGTGATTTAGTGCCCACATTGGGCCTGGAACCAGTGAATTTCCAGTATACAACATTCCACTACAGATGTAAAAGTGAGGACACTTTTTAAAAGTTTTTTATGTATTTTTTGGGGGGGGAGGGAGAGGGAATCCCAAGCAGTCTCTGTAGTGCTGAACCTGATATGGGGCTCAATCTCACAAACTGCGAGATCATGACCTGAGCTGAAATTGTGCTTAACCAACCAAACCACCCAGGCACCCCAAAGGTGAGAACATTTTAGTTTAAAAGATAGGTCTGGAACATTCCATGGAAACGAGGACACAGTAGATTATCAATCTCCATTCAATGTTTTAAATAGTATTTCCTAAACTATTTTCTAAAGAACATTAGTCTTGCAAATTATTAATTGCCATTTTATGATACAAAGTGTCTATAGTTAAATGAGTTTAGGAAATCAGAGATGGAGAGAGAAAAGAAAAACAGGAAGAAGGAATAAAAAGAAAGAAAAGAAATTTGGCATAAAAAAAGATATATAGATCAATGGGACAGAATAGAGAGCCCAAAATTAAACCCATGTATATATGATCAATTAATTTTCAACAAAGGAACCAAGAATATACAATGAAGAATATACAAAGTACAGTCTCTTCAATAAGTAGTGTTGGGAGAATTAGATATCCAAATGCAAAATATTTAACTAGACCCTATCTTACACCATACACAAAAGTCAACTCAAAATGCATTAAGTACTTGAATATAAGCCATGAGACTGTAAAACTCCTAGGCAAAAACATAGGGGGTGAGCTCCTTGACATTAGTGTTGACAATAATTTTTGGATTTGATACCAAAAGCAAAGGCAACAAAAGCAAAAAATAAATGGGTGGGACCACACCAAACTAAAAATCTTCTTCACAGCAAAGGAAACTATCAGCAATACAAAAAGGAAACCTATAGAATGGGAGAAAATATTTGCAAACCACATATTCAATATGGGGGTTATATCCCAGGTATATAAGGAATTCATATAACTGAATACCAACCCTCCTCACCCCCCAAAACAATAAAAAATAGGCTAAGAACTTGAATAAACATTTTTCCAAAGAAGACATACAAATGGCCAGCAAGTATATGAACAGGTGCTCAACATCACCAATCATCAGAGAAAGGCAAATTGAAACCAAAATGAGGTATCACTTTACACCTGCTGGGATGTTATTATCAATAAGAAATACCAAGTGATGGCAAAGGTGCGGAGAAAAGGGAAACCATGTAAATGGGTGCAGCCTCTGTGAAAAACAGTATGGAGTTTCCTCAAGAAACTAAAAACAGAGCTACCCTATGTTCTAGCAGTCCCATTTCTGGGTACAAATGTAGAGGAAATGAAATCACTATTTCAGAAGATATCCATACCCCATGTTCATCACAGCTTTATTCACAGTAGCCAAGGTATGAAGGACAAAGTAAGCATCAGACAACAGGTGAACAAAGTAAATGTGGTATATATACATAAAATGGAATACTAGCTTTTAAAACAAGGAAATCCTGGGCGTCTGGGTGGCTCAGTCAGTTAAGAACCCGATTCTTGGTTTCAACTCAGCTCATGATCTTGCAGTTCATAGGTTCGAGCCCTGCATTGGGCTCTGCACTGATGGTGTGGGGCCTGCTTGGGATTCTCTCTCTCTCTCCCTCTGCCCTCCCCTGCTCATGCTCTCTCTCTCAAAATAAATAAACTTAAAAAAAAGGAAAATTCTGTTATTTATGGGAAAATGGATGGACCTGATGGGCATTATGGTAAACATGAGCCAGGCAAAGAAAGACCAAAACTATGCAATATTACTTATGTATGGAATCTTAAAAAAAAAGATAAACACATAGAAACAGAGAGTAGAATAGATGGTGATTGCTAGGGGCTAGGGAGAGGGAGAAATAAGGGGAGGCTGGTGAAACAGTACAGACTTTCACTTATAAGATGAATAAAGTCTGAAGATCTGGTGTATAACATGGTGGCTGTGGTTGATAACATTGTATGATACAATTAAAATTTGCCAAGAGAGTAAAATGTAAGTGATTTCCAAAAAAAAGGTAAATACGTGAGGTGATGGCTGTGTTAATTAAAACTTGATGGTGTGAATCCTTGTATAATGTCGACATATACGTGTATCAAATCATCACATAGTACACTTTAAATATATTTCAATTTTATTTGTCAAGTATAACTCAGTAAAGAAAGAAATTAACATAGTGCTCCATAACAGACAACTTAAATATAAAAACTATTTAACAAACGAGAAAGAAAGAAAGAAAGAGAGGAAGGAAGGAAGGGAGGAAGGAAGGAGGAAGGAAGGAAAGAAGGAGGAAGGAAGGAAGGAAGGAAGGAAGGAAGGAAGGAAGGAAGGAAAAGAAAGGGGCAAATAAATGTGTGACTCTTTCTTATTTAACTTGGTTTAAACTACAGAAAAACACATCCCGTGGATCAGATACTCTTTTTAGGGGGTGGCCCCTGCAGTGAAATAGCTGTGTAGGTGGCATTTACACCTGCAATTTCTGTTTTATAAGGGAAATAAATTTGCCTGTTATGTGAGAAACAGTGGAAAATGAGCAGTTCTTTCTGCATGCTGAGATCTCACCTTGAAGTCACGAAGGATAATGGCTAATAAAGCTTTGGAGTGGGAGATACTGCGCCTGCAGCCAGCCCTCTCCTGATGAGCCGAACTGGGAAATATCAGTGCACGATGAAATGTCACTGTACCGATGATGGCTCACTAAGCGTGAGGTCATGAGGCAGGGGCTGCCTACAACGATGAAACACAAATGCAACTTCTTTAGTTTCCTCAGCCCCTCTGCAGGTGATGCTACATATGTAATGTGGCTGTTTTTGGCCATTTAGGGAAGGGAGAGGTGAGAACCACATTTATGCATGCCTCATTGCTTCTGCCTTGAAGGAAGCCATAATCTCAGGTTTATGACTGCCCCAAAGCCATCAGATTGTTTTTTAAAGATCAGAGTTACAAAATCTATTTTCCAAAATGCATTTTCTTGCCCCACTTAGATTGGAATGAATGAAAGTTACAGAGTATAACAAGAATAAATACCATGACATTTTTTTCTCCTGGAATCCTAAAATAAACATACTGACAGAGTTAATATGTGGACATTAATATTTTAAGGTGTGAACCTAAAAAATCTGATTTTTAAGGATTATAAGTAGAAATAGCCTTTTTGTATGAAAGTCATGTATTTCTGGTTTTACATGAAAATGTCTTAGAGAGAACTGAGTTGGTGAAGTGTAAGAGTGAGTTTTGCATATTTTTAAATGAGGTTGTTTCTCCATTCATTCATACAGCAGATGTGTATTGAGAATCTGCTGGGCATTATGGTGTTAGAGGAAAAGGATGACCGGCCATTTCAGCTTCCCTGGGACTGAGCATTTTCCTGGGACATAGGGTTTCTAGTGCTAAAACTGGAATGAGATGGCCACCCTAGTCAGAGTGGAGGCATCAGTGATAGATACAATATGACTGAGTAGTTCCTTAGGAAGAATATTTACTCCATTTGTTTGTAGGAACACAAAATAGGCTGTAATCAAATAATTCTGGAAGTATTCTGACTTCAATTTAAAAGCCTCTTGAATCTGCTGGTAGAGGAGATTAAGGGAGTGCTCTAGAACTATTTGGCTAGGAGTAATAATTTTCAAAACACAATGAGTATAACAGTTTTGGTATGATTGGGAAAAAGCAAAGGGAGGAAGGAAAGAAGGAAAGAAGGAAAGAAGGAAGGAAGGAAGAAAAGTAGGAAAGAAAAAATAAAGAAGAAAACTGTAGTGCCAAGCTTAGGTGGACAGAGTTTATAGGATACAGCCTAGAATTTTACTCCAGAATTTTACTCTCAGGAAAACATCAACACATTCACTACAGTCCTGCAAGGGGTAATTCAGTCTTGTTAACTTACAAAAATCTGTGGTGTGGGTAGAAGCAAAAACCAGTATAGTTGCCACATCTTTAGCTACTCCAGTTTGCAAAAGAGACCAGGTCTCCTCTGTTTTGTTCAGCACTGCCGTCCTGGCATCCAGACTCACACCTGCATTACAGGTGTTCAGTAAATGTCAGTTAAATAAATGAATAAATAAGAATGAATCCCTATGATTATACAATTGATGCTTATTGTGTATTACATGCTTTATGCTTCGCTTCTACACAACTTATGATTTCTTGAAATAACTACTGTTTCTTTGCCCACAGTTAGCAACCTATTTGTACTTATACACATTGAAAAGTGTTGTGTTTTTGTTTTTGTTTTTTTCTGCTGCATCTGACTTTCTTAGAACTATACAGACTTATTGCTTAATCTGAGAGTTTACCTGAAAGCAGATGCAGTCTTTAGAACAATGGTGTATATGGTTTTAGTGTGCTGTCTGTTGTATTTGGGGCTGCAGAGGAGTTGTTCAGTGTCTCTGAGAGGTAAATCTATTTCTGATGCCTGCTCCCCCACAGAAAACGTAGCAGTGTGCAGTATGGCACGGAGCCTGCTCAGGTGGTGGCCGTGTCCTCACATTCAGATTCAGTTTGGGAACCGAAGGGAAACAATAGCACCAGTCTGTGGGGCACAGTTGTGACATTGTGCCTTGGTGTCTCTTCTATGGACTGAGGCCACCCTATGTCAGCCACTGTCAACATTTTGGCCACTCAGTGCTTTCTTACATTCCAGCCCTCTCCCCTAAGGCCATGTCCTTAGGATGTGTTAGGGGGGCCTACAAAAGGATTTCCTAAGGTGGTTTGTTTTAAAGCACTGAGCACCACTCAGATCTATTACACTGGTTATTCTGTTTGCATCTTCCAGACTTTTTCTTCGCTTTTCTCTGCTTGCTTCATGCCCGGCCAGGCTGCCCCTTGCTAACTGTGTCCCTGGCTCCTAGACTGCTGCCTGGCTTTGAGTCAGGTTTAGTGAACAGGAGGCCCCAGTGGGAGATGAAAAAAAAGGAAGGGCAGGGGTCCAGCCCCTGTCCTGCTTTGTCCCCACATCTCTGGAGCTCTTGCCTCCTCATGTCTGTTCCTGACAGATTGCACCTCATTGTGGCCCAGCCCCATCATGGCGCAGGCTCTCACCTGGGCTCGGGTAACACCATCTCCGTCTTCTTCAGCCCCAGGAGCAGAGATGCCATTCTGCTGTCACTGGTCTCCAGGTGCCTAAACACCCTTGTTGGCCTTCTTGACCCTGTTCATGCCCTCATCTTAGTCCCTTCAGCTGAGTCATCTGGGATGAATCCTGTCCACTGAAGAGAGCCTAACAAATATGGCTGCTAAATCAGACTTTCTGGCAGCAGGACCCAGGAACCTGCTTTTGTCCCCTTTGTATTAGTATTATTTTAAATTGTGGTAAAACATAACATAAAATTGACCATTATAACTCTTTTTAAGTGTACAGTTCACTGGCATGAAGCACATTCACACTTTCATGCAACCGTCACCACCACCCTCTGTCTCAGAACCTTTTCTTCCTCCCATACTGTGACTGTGTCCCCACTAAACACTAACTTCTCATTCTCCCTCCTCACCCCAGCACCCACCCTTCTACTTTCTGTCTCTGTGAATTTGACTACCTTGGGTACCTCATGTAAATGGAATCATACAGTATTTGCCTTTTTGTGTCTGGCTTATTTCTTCAGCACAATGCCCTCATGTTGTAGCCTGTGTCAGAATTTTCCTTTTAAGCCAGCATGCTATTCCATTGTCTGTGTTTACCACCTTGGCCTCATCCAGTCATCGGGCAGCAGACACTTGGGAGGCTTCCACATTTTGGCCGTGGTGACTAAAGCTGCCGTGTATACATTAAACCCATATCTGAACCTGCTTTTGAAATAGACTGCCCAGGTAGTTCTTACTCCCTTTCATGTTTAAGAACCATTGCCCTTGGAGACTTGCCTATAAGAGACCTGACACCATTATTTGTGTTCTTTGGCCAAAAGTTTATAAATGTTAAGACGTTACCTTGTCTAGGGCATTTTATTTCTAATTATAGAATGAAACATTAGTCCTCCCGGTTGATTTCAGGCACCAACTACTGAACAGATAGGGAGATATTTTGGTGGTTCAGGGGACTCTCTTCTTGCACAAATTATGTCCCGAAGGCTTATCTAAGGGCAAACACATTTTAAAGTTGCCGATATTTAGAAAGCACTGAGTCAGAAAGGGAACTAGTTGCCCTCTCTGAGCCTTCTTGACATTTGCCGTTACTCAGACTGCTACACAGAACACTTACCCATGGCCTCTCTTTGCCTGTATCACTCACGTTATACACGCAATGCTCTCTAAGGGCATGATCCTTCAGTTAAAATCTATCTCTGTCCCCTAAAATAAGTGTATGATTAGGGGGTATTTCTGTCTGTAGGCTCTTTCGGGACTGTCACATGGGTTTCACACCTTGTCCTTACAATAGCCCTGGAATGGCAGGTAAGACCTTCAGTATCACAGGTAGGGAAACTGACTCAGTGTAAGTAAATTTTATACCACCAGTGAGTATCAGATCCAGATCTCAAACCCAGATCTGATTTTAAAACCCATGTTCTTCCCATTCTTCCATGCTGCTTTCCAAGTTTATGGCAAAACATTCCCCCTTTAGAAAATTCTACAACAATCAGCATTATGTGGGGCATAGTCTAGAACACTAAAATCTATTCAAAGCACCAAAAAACTGCATCTCATAATTTTTTGGCTTTTCAAAATCATTGCTCATTCCATTTGTTAGAGTGTTTTTTTTTCATACAAATATCTGCAACAATTTTGAATTCCCCAAAACCATTCATAGATGATAAATACCATGCTGCAAAAGCATTAAACTTGCACAAAAATACTTTATAGCTTAATACTTGTTTGTTACAAATAAGAATATATACTGAAGTGAAAAACATTTAATTTTTTTTAGTGTTTATTTTTGAGAGAGACAGAGCATGGGGGGGGAGGGGGAGAGGGAGTTTATTTTTGAGAGAAGGAGACAGCACGAGCAGGGGAGGGGCCGAGAGAGAGAGACAGAACCCAAAGCAGGCTCCAAGCTCTGGGCTATCAGCACAGAGCCTGACGTAGGGCTCAAACCCACTAACTGTGAGATCATGACCTGAGCCAAAGTAAGACACTTAGCCAACTGGGCCACCCAGGGACCCCTGAAGTGGAAAAAAAAATTAAATTAGATACCATTTTGTTGCAGGAGGTTTCTTGCAGTCCAATTCCCAAGATGAGTTACCTGCCTACCCTATAAACTCTGCCCAAATTGCCCTGTATTATTATTTGTTTACCTGCCTTTGGTCCTCACAATACCTTAAGCTCTTTGAGGGTGAGGTTTGTGTTTCCCAGAGTCCAGTCCTCCTGCAACAGCTTCCCAGCTGTCTTAGCATGAGAGTGTGAGTGCATGGCTGTGGAGAAAGCAGTGGGATGTGCACAGCAGTGAGGCACAGGAAACCTTGTCTGGAGCAGGGGGGACATGGAAGGGGGCAAAGAAAACCTGGGCATCTAATTTTTTATTGTGTTTGAGTACCTGTGTGTAATGCCAGCTGCGGTGAGCATTTCCAGACAGCATCTGAGAAGTAGTCGATGCTAACACTGAGTATAGATTTAGCTAAATCAGAAGGGGAAAAAATTTGCTATTTATTTATGAGAATTGACCGTCTGAAATCTATGCAATAATACAATATTATATATGTATATATATACACACACACATACATGTGTGTGAATATATAGTTAGATTTTTTATTTTGTTGTAAATTTGGAATCAATTATAGCAGGATACCCTATACATGTTTATTGTCCTTGTTTGCTCTAGGAGCATGCTTGTCTATTTGAGGCTCAGAAAAATAGACTGTACTCAGGGAAATAGATGTGTTCCCGTGATGCTGCAGGGCCCAAGACTGAGGCCATCCAAATCCAGCTGGGGTGTAGAGGGTTGGAGAAGATTGCTGGAGATGTCTGAACTATGTTTTAGAGGATAAAAGAGTATGGCTTGATGAATAAAAGTGGGAAGGGGATTTCAAGCCCAAGGGACCATATCTGAGATCTTTAGTTACTAGAGAGTCATGAGACCTGGCTCTGTAAGTCATAAGTGCTAACCCATTGTGTCGCTTAACAGCCACAACTTATATCCTGAACACATCTCCTAAATAAGTGCCTTGTGTGCCATTTCCACTTATATCACCACATTTGCATTTTCCTTCAAACATCTTTCTTGCCCCTTCTTTTGGAACATTTCCTGTTGATACTCCAATAAGGCCAAAAACTTGGTGGGCATATTTAAAGAAGAGATACATTTTCAATTAAAATATTTTAGATTACTTTAGATATTAAAGGCATGCATCTTCTGATAGGAAGGGTTACTTTAGGGGTTTTTGGCAGAAGGTGGGTAAGAGCTTGGTGAATGGAAAGGGAAGGGCTATATTCTAAGGCCAGAGAAAGGAAAGTCAAGCAAGCTGAGAAAAGAAACCATGGGGGTGGAAACTGACTCCGTTCATCACCCTATAGCCATGTGTTAGGCTGCCTAGGGATGTGTGTGTGTGTAAGAGGATCCAAAGGTATCCTCAAACAGGATACTCTATGACTGTATGTCCTGGGAATAGTGCAACCTCTCCAGGCACAGGAGAGAACAGAAGAGTACAGTGGGGGAGATAAATTTATGAAAGGCTGTTTTGCTTAAATCAGTATGGCCTCAGGGGAAATTGGTTTAGCCCTGTAATAATTTAAGTATGACTGTAGTTCTGGAAATAATTGCCCTAGATTTAATGGACTTTGTTCAGAGGAAATTCACTTTTTCCTTCTTGATAAGATCAGGTAGATAAGTACATAATTCCCATACCATTCCCAAGGACTAGGTTAGGTGGCCAGGGAGTAGTCAGAAGACCTGGTTCTGAAACAGACATTACCTCAGTTGGTAATGTCTGGAGATATTTTTGGTTGCTACAATTTAGGGAGGGGTCGCTATGGGAATCTAGTGGGTAGAGGCCAGCATGCTAATAAACAGCCCTCAGTGCACAGGACAGCCCCCACAGTAAAGAATTCTCCAACTCCAAAGTCCATAGTGCCAAAGTTGAGAAACCTTGTTCAGGAAGGAAAATCTGATACTCAACAGACGAAACAGAACTGCATTCTTCTCTGTAAGTCTGGCTGGGGAAAGTTATGGCAGGTTCCATGCCCTGAGCTATGGAGGATTAGGGATGGTATGTTCATATGCTTTTCCCCCCTTGTAAAGTATACACTTTTAAAGTGAACTATCATTTCTCAATAGATTTCACTTAAGATGCTGAAATAAACTCTAATTGAATGCACCATCTGGAAACATTGAACTGCATGAAGAAAGCAGGGGGATCAATTCACATCATCCTCCACACCCTCACTGGGTAAGTCTAAGTGTGAAATGCCTATTTACTCAAGAGTTATCATGCCGGGCATTTTGAAATGCTTTCTTTATAGAAGCTACATTCAATGTGGCAATACCACTACTCTGTTATACATTGCATTTTAAGGGAAACTGAGGTATTGTTGAGGTCATATCTCAAGGACAGTAGGGGACCTGGGATCATAAATTGGCTCTTGTGGGTTCTGGGTCCAGGTTTTACATTCAACCCATTAGTGCATTTTGCTCATTATGGGGGTTTCTACTATGTGTAGGTGTTCCATAATAAACCTCTTCAAGAGAGGCTGTTACAAATCCTACCTGTAAGATTAAATGAGACAATGTTTAAGAAATTATCTCATGTAAAGTAGATGCCCAGGAAACGTATCCGTTCTCTGAAAGGAGCAAGCTAATGCTGAGTGGCAGCAGTGGGGAGACCTTGAAATTGAATGTCACCTCTAAGCCACTCCTTCTCCTGAGTCCATTTCCTAAATTGAAGCAGATGGTGATTGAAAGTTAAGGAGGTTTGCTCTGTCCCGATCTGAATGTGTTTCATTTGGGGTAAAACAGGGGAGTAATACAAGTGGCATCCAAACTGCCTTGTCTCAATGCTCCAATGATCACAAGAACTAATTGCTGTGCTAACAAGAATGAGAATTTGTTCAGACTTGCTGGATCAATGGACTCATTCAATTTTCTGCATGCACAGCTCAGTTCTGCTCTTGTCCCTTGCTGTGCATTCCAAAGAGGCACCAGTGTGGGGAAACCTCCAGGTGGCTGCAAGCCCTTATTCCACAGCTTCGGATAGCCCTTCAGCAAGGGAGAGACTGCAGGCTGATTTCAGCCACTGCCATCTTTTTCTGTTCCCCTGTAGCCTCCCCTCCCTGTCCTTCTATCTGTCAAGTTTTGTTTTTTTTTTCAAATTCAAAATAGGTATAGTGCAAGTAGAATAATTCCTGAGAGGCTATATAAAAATCAAGTTTTGTTCTTGTTGGACAGCTAAAGGAATCAAGATCTTGGAGGGAGGTTAGAATGTAAGAAAAGAGGGGCACCTGGGTGGCTCAGTCAGTTAAAACAACTGAATCTTGATTTTGGCTCAGGTCATGATCCCAGGGTTGTAGGATTGAGCCCCGCATAGGGCTCTATGCTGGGCATGGAGTCTGCTTGAGATTGTCTCTCTCTTTCTCTCTCTCCCTCCCTCTCTCCCTCTGCCCCTCTCTCCTGCTCGCACTTGTGCTCTCTCTCTCTCTCTCTAAACACACACACACACACACACACACACACACACACACACACACAGAGACAGAGAGAGAGAGAGAGAGAGAGAGAGAGAGAGAGAAACTAGTGTACAATCTAATATCAGAGACATTTTATTTTCCTGTATAGAGATGGACTTCAGTTTGGATGGACCATCCCACTGTTCCACTGGAAGCATTTTCCTAGGCAAGGCTTTTGTTATTGGGTTGATTTAAGGAAGGGCTCTCAGTGTTTCACAGAGTAATGTTGTTTCTTTCTATAGGAGGATGCTTGGCATTGCCTGTCTTTGAAGATAGACTTTTATGGGTTGCTCAAATACTACTATGAACTCAATGTTCCTATATACTCTTACATATAAAATCCATTATATAATCCTATCTTCCAATTAAAATGCTGATATAAGTAAAAGTCCTTAAAGGAGATGATCTGAACAACCTTCCTGGAGTGGCAGGGAGACCAGACTGAATTTAAGCTGTGTTTTCCCTGCACTCATACATACCTAGATGTGTTTGGGACACTTGCAGATTGTGGTAGACAAGAATTTGCTTAAGCAAAAGAGACATTCATCTGGATTCTTTTGGCTGTAAATTTAAGAAATCTATTTTTTTAAGGGGTGGGGGAAAGTGTGATGACTCTTCCAGTTAATGTGAGCTTTGGGCTTGACTGGACCCAAGTGCTCAATATTATCAAGAATTTCCGTCTCTTGACAGGAGGCTCTCTGTTGGCTTTATTCTTTGACACAAGTTAAGGACAAATTGGCTGTTCACACTTCCACCAGCTTCAAGCCTGGTGGAAAGAGATAGGAAAAGAGCTGATTTTTCAACCAGCAATAGAGCAAAATTTTTGAAAATGAATTTCTTTTTTTTAAAGTTTATTTTTGACAGAGAGAGAGCATGAGTGGGGGAGGAGCAGAGGAGGAGGAAAAAAAAATCCCACACAGGCCCCACACTGTCAGAGTGGAGCCAGATGAGAGGCTTGAACCCACAAACCTGTGACATCATGACCTGAGCCATAATCAAGAGTTGGACGCTTAACCAACTGAGCCACCTGGGTGCCCGAAGACTAAATTTCACTGCTGTGGTTCTCACCTCTACCATCTACTCCCCTGAAATGATTCTATTCAAAGTCACCAGACTAGGGCAACTATACATCTCAGTTTGTCTGAGGTGGTCCCTGATCACATCTGCTGTCTGGGAACAAATATTAGTAACACTCTGTTGTAACCATCCTCTAGGAAGGCCCCCAGTTATCCCCTAGGATGGCCTCCAAGTATTCACCCTCCTCTGTGGTCCCATCCCAGATTGAGTAGGGCTGACCTGTGTAATTATTTCAGCATTGCTTTCCTGGATCACTTGCACTGAAGGAAATCAGATTCCTTGTTGTCAGGACACTCGAGTTGCCTATAGGTAAGCCCATGGGGGGAAGTATTGGGGCCTCCAGCAACAGCCAACACTAACTTGCCATGTGGGTGAGCCACCTTGGAAACACATCTGACAGCCCCAATCCAGCCTTCAGATGACTGTGGCTCTGACCTGCCAGAGTACCTGAGTGCTATCTTGTGAGAGATTCTGAGATAGAACTGTGCAGAAAAGCCACTCCCAACTTCTAGACCCACATAAACCATATGAGATAATAAATGTTTGCTTTATATGAAGTCACTAAATTTGGGGGGATAATTTGTTACACAACAGATTACCAATACACATCATCTTTCATCCTTAAAAGTGTCTCTGTTTGAGAAATAAATGTTCATTTGCTCTACCAATGACTTCTATATGGACAACCTTCCTCTTAGATTCTCAGCCAATCTTCAGAATCATTTTGTTCCTTGTGTCACCAGCATTTGCTACAGCTGATCACCCCCTGCTCTTTGATATGCAATCTTGACTGAATCTTTGGGGTACCACACTCACTGGGCTGCTTCTGCTCAGGTGCTTTTGTGCATGCCCATCATTTCTTCAGTTCTGTATGTTGCAGGTCTCCAGGATCTTTCAGAAAAAGTACTCAGACCATTTCTCCTATCTATTAATGCTTAGTACCTATTCAACCTCACTTAGTTCCACTGATTTGTATGATGAAGATGTCCAATTTCAAATCAGCAATTCCAATCTCTGCCTATACTCTAATCTTGCATATTCAGCTGCCTAATCAAAATCTCCACTAGATGCTTAGCACGCATCTATTTTTAAAATGTTTGTTTGTTTGTTTGTTTATTTACTTACTTACTTACTTATTTAAAGAGCATGAGAGGAGGTTCAGAGAGTGAGACAGAGAATCCCAAGCAGGCTCTGTGCTGTCAGCACAGAGCCTGATGCAGGGCTTGAACTCATGAACTGTGAGATCATGACCTGAACTGAAATTAAGAGTCACATGCTTAGCTGACTGAGCCACCCACGCACCCCTGGATGCTTACCAGGCATCTTGAAATCAACATTGTCTGTAACTAAAGTTTTAATCTTACCCCACCAGTCTGCTTCTCCCTTCGACTTCCAATCCCAATCAACTAACATCATTCCTCAAGTTAATCAGGCTAAAAATACCTGGAGTCAGCCTAATTCTCTTTCTCTCCCACCTCACATCCAATATATAGTAAATTTTAAGTCTAACCATGTTCCCCAATCCCACTGCTATTACCCTGATTCAAGTGACCATCATCTTTCACCTGTATTACTTCAAAGCTCCCAAATTTCTCCCTACATCCCCGTTAGGCTCCCTTCAGTCTATTTGCTACACCCCAGCCAGAGTGTGATGATTCTCAAATGCAAGTCACATCATGCCACTTTTCTCCTCAACTCCTCACAAAGGCTTCTTGTATAATTCAGAAGAAAATCCAAATTTCTTCCCAAAGCCTATAAGACTCTGTGTGATCTGATTCGACTACTCCCTGACTTAATTTCCTCCTCATTCCCTCTGCTCCAACTGTGCTCTCTTCCTCAGGGTTGCTTGAAGATATCAGGTGCAATCTTACCTGAAGACCTTTGCACTTGTTGGTCGCTCTACCTGTGATGCTCTTCCTCCAGATATCTACATGGCTCCCTCTTTACTTTATTCTGTCTCAGTTCAAAGATTGCTTTGTCAGAATGGCCCTTGCTGATCACTCTATATAAAAGAATATCCCTACCATTACTCTCTGTCTGGTGACCTTACTTCGTTTTTCTTGTTAGTAGTGGTCACTATCACCTGATGGAATTCTAAGATGTCAGAAACATGGGTGCAGGCAACTTCTACCATGCTAGGAAATGGCACTGCTGGCTTCAGCACCATCAGCTGATGGCAGCCTAGGGATGGTCCTCCACATCTGTGATAGGTGTACTACTATCCATGGAGGAGTTTGATGGCCACCATCAAACTGGGCACTGACAGTGCAGCTGGTTAGGTGTGGCTAATGGTAGTGGTCATCTCCAAGGCAAATAGGATGGGGAGAAGAGAACAGTGGATGTCGTGGGAGTCAACAGAACTAGCACTCAAAAAGCAAGTAAGACAAGTGCCAAGAGAGCCCAGAATTTCCCAGGTCATCAGCTGCTTAGGGTGAGATTCACAGTTATCCTTCTCACAGATGCATCCCCATACCATGACTGGTACATGTTTCTGTCTCAATAGGTATTTATTGAATTAATCAGTGACTCTTCATGAAGAGTCTGGGGGTGGCCAGAATTCCACTGAGAATACAGAGATGGAGACCCAGGAATACTGACATACAATTGTTTAAATTCTACTTTTATTTCCAGATTTCTCTGGTCAGTGGCATACATGTACACTAGGAAAATACTTATAAAATGTCCTTTCTAAGTAAAATCTCTCCCTTTGTGGATCCATGAACTGTGGCATTCCAGACCTGGTGCTATGCTTTCTGGGGCTGCTTTTATGACTCTGAAGCTAGGGGTTCTAGCTAATTTCACTGGTTGCTCTTCACCTTGAAACTTTATTCCTTTCTCTGCTGTTGTCACCCTTGGGTTTCTCTGGAAGTAGAAATAGTACTGGCCCACCTCCTTTCTTTAAATACTATTAAGTCTTCTGGTGTTCGCGGGGCTAGTACTTGACTCATGCTACAGGAAATCTGGAAATTGAAGATATAACTGGATATTTATGTCCTAGCTCTTTCAAATAAATTCTTCCCCTCTTTATCTTATTCCTCCCTTAACTATTTATTATCAACAATGTGCTAAGCACTGTGTGATATATTGGGATTACAGGAATAAAAGATATATCTAGTTTGTTTTAAATTTTTTTGATAAGTTAAAAAATAAAAAGACTAACCCCGATGTTTGAAGAAATACAAATTGTCATTTTAGTTTAGACTCCGAAACATTTCCTTGCTTTTAGCCTGTGTGCCTAAGCCTGGATCTTGTGATATGAGGGAGATAAGAGAATGTGTAGGGAATTAGATCCTTCCAGAGGATGCCATCCAGATGTAAGATCAAAGAGATCATGATTCATTCACCAAGGAGCTGGACTTCTGAAAGCCTATCTAAGTCTTGATGCCTTTGAGGTTTGTTTGTTGCCATTAGGGACTTGGTATGTGTAATTTCATATAAATACTATGCCAGGATTTGAAAATGAACCCCATATTGAGAGATGGAATAACAGTGTCTTACACCACCATCTTTGTGAGGAGAGGTTACAAAAAAACAAAACAAAACAAAACAAAACCCACAGTAGACCAACAACAGCTCACAGGCCAGGCTGCACGTAAGACTGAGCTAAATTCTGCTAATATTTCCAGAATCTATTGCTATTCAAAGCGCTCCTTGGGTCCAACCAGGCTGCCATTCTTTTCTGATTGATTTCCTTCAGCTGTTTCGTTTATTGTTCTTTCCTCTTTATTGGCTGTTGTTTGAGGTAGCCTTTCTGTGCATCCCCATTAAAGTACATTTGTGCCTATATTTTCTGCCCTCAATCACAATTCTTGTGATGATGACCAGGTACCCTTTTCAAAGCTTCCCAACAACTGGGTAATTATTCTCACCATTTCACGTTAGAAGTGGCTAGAGTGAGGGGCACCTGCGTGGCTCAGTCGGTCAAACATCCGACTTCAGCTCAGGTCATGATCTCACAGTTCGTGAGTTTCAGCCCTGCATTGGGCTTTCTGCTGTTAGCACAGAGCCCGCTTCGGATCCCCTGTATCCCTTTCTCTCTCTCTACCCCGCCTTCATTTCTGTGTGTGTTCTCTCTCTCTCAAAAAATAAGTAACATTAAAAAAAAAAGAAGTGGCTGGAGTGACTATTTTCTGAACCAAACTTAGGCTGAGTATCACTAAAATATGATATGCATTTGAAGCCCTAGAATTACACAAGAACATCCAGAGGGTATTGCACTAGGTTTAGTTCCAAAGATAACAGACATGGCAACTATATTCAGGTTTTGCAGACACCAAGAGCGTGGCCTTCACCTTTGGCGTAAGAAGCTTCTTTCTGTGCTGAGAACCTCAGAGGCCGCATACTGGGTCTGCCCACACAATTAGTGTTTTTTCCAAATAATGTATTTACTTCTCGGGCTGGGTGCATCTATTATATTCAGCTCATTACCTTCATTGGTGTAACATAAGTAAAATATGAGTATGGCTGTGATAAGCCTCTCCTTCAATGGATTCTCACTAAGCAGGGTAAAATATCAGAAGACATTTCAGACTATTTTTTTTTCAAATGGTTTAATTAGAGTTGAACAGCAATTACTTAAAGTTGAAGAGTATAAGAATATTTTATGTAATATTCATGGATATTTTTTCCTTTTATAATATTCAGCATGTGATAAGAAAATCAGAGAAAATGTTAATCAAATTTGTGACCATTCAATTAATGTAATCTGCATGTTTAAAGAGTCATTTTATGTAACTTTCCATGCTTTGGCTATTTCCTGAAGTCACCATGGACTCAGTTAATAATACACAATGACTCCAATCTAGCATGTTTTCAATGAATTTATGAACCTACTGCTTATAACATACTTACTCTACTTACAGATGTTTTCTTAAATTGCTGCTCTATTGCCAGATGCATACACAATCCCATCCAAAGAACTAAGAGCAGACGGAGTTTAGGAATCTTGTTTTTGTAAAGCCCCATCACTACGACATTCATAAAAGGTGTGCAGACATATAGAAAAGCCATATATGTTGCCATAAATTGGGTAAGAAAAGAAACTCTTCAGCAACCTGATTTTTTTCACTTGCAAACATAATGTTGATATAAAAAGCTCTATCTTATCCTTTTTAATGGTAGCATAGCTTTCCAACGGGAAGCTCCAGGGAAATTGGGTATGATAGATTCCTTGTAGGTCCACTTTTGGAAAAAGGGTCTTAAATATTTTTTAAAATGTTTATTTATATATTTTGAAAGAGAGCGAGAGTGAGCACACATGAGTGGGGAAGGGGCTGAGAGAAAGGGAGAGAGAGAATCCCAAGCAGGCTCTGCACTGTCAGCACAGAGCCCCATGTGGGGCTTGATCTCATGAACTGAGATCATGACCTGAGCCGAAATCAATGCATGTGTGTGCTATAATTTATTTTGACATACTCCCATTAATTGACATTTGAGTTGTTTCTTCTTTCTTGTTATTTGTAAACAATTATGCAATTACAAATTGGGAAATGTATCTTTGCATACTTGAACAAATATTTCTATAGGATAAATTTCTAGAAATAGAGTCTTTGATTCAAAGGAAACATACATTAAAGCTATGCTAGGTATTGCTAAAAAATTATTCCTTTTCACTGTCTTTCCAACTCTGGGTACTAGCATTTTTAAAAAATGTTTATTTGTTTATCTTGAGAGAGAGAGAGAGAGAGAGCATGCATGAGTGGGGGAGGGGCAGAGAGAGAGAGAATCCTAAGCAGGCTCCACACTGTCAGCGCAGAACCTGATGCAGGGCTCAATCTCACAAACTGTGAGATCATGACCCAAGCCAAAATTCAGAGTCAGACGCTCAACGGACTGAGCCACCCAGGCGCCCCTGGATACTAGCATTTTTAACCTTTGCCAATTTGATGTATCTAAAACCATATTGTGGTTTAATTTTGCATTTATTTGAATAGTAAAGAGGCTGAATATCTTTTCATACATTTATTTATTAGCCATTTTTATTTCATTTGAAACCCACATCCTTCTGAGCTTTTCTTATGATTCCATTGGCTTGTTCTTTTTCTCATTAAGTTATTTTAGTTCCTTATATATCATAGAAGTCTACTTTGTTATATTGTTGCAAGTATTTTCATATTGATCAATTATTGGTTACGATGAAGTATTTATCTATTCTACTCCATTATTAAAGTCACCCTCACTTGACTTTCTGGGAAACTCCTCTAAATTTTTATGAGAAGTTATAATAAACACATTTATTTTTGCATTATGATCCAAAAGGAACAAGAACCATGCCTAAATATAGAGTAAATGAAGAAGTATAAAGAATTTTTTCAATCAAGCCTACAAATGATGTGGAAATGTCTATAAGAATAAAAAACTTGCATTTTTCCAGAAGTTTCTTGAAGCCTAGAAGTTCTCCAAGGTCCAAAGTCTTATACCTGTGATGGGGCATTTCAGGTCCATGAGAGAGGTCACTCTGTCCCTCTGAACATATGCCAGCAGGAGTGTGATGTATCATAGAAGAACCTAGATCATTCAGACATTCTCCCTCATTATTTAGCAATCATGTGACCTGGTCCACCAGAGCCACTGCTTCATCTATAAGGTGCTCATAATTATTCCTGGCTGATAGGGCTACTGTGATATTTAAATTAGGTTCAATACATAAAATACTTATGCAGAGTAGATGATCAGTAAATACTCATGTTCCAACCTCGTAAGTTTTGTTAAAGAAAAATTACACCCCAAATACTCATCTGTGATAGGCACATTTAGAGTGCAAAGATCACCAACAAGTCATGAAATGTAAAGGTTGGGCTTTTTCTTGAAACAATTGCCAAAATTTTTCACACATAAGTACAACAAAATTTACTTGATCTTCTAGAATGAAATTAAACCCATATTCTCTATATGAGTTAATAGCCTCTGTACATCTTAAATATTTAGTGTTAATGTTGGAAATGATGTTTACTTGGGGAAGAAGATGCTGCACGATAAATAGTAGGGTCTACAACCCACATAAGTTAAATAAGAGGCCAGCCATGATCCAGGAAGTGGACCAGGGAACTTGTGGGTATGATAGATTCCTTGTATGTCCACTTTTGCAAGAAGGGTCTTAAATATTTTTTAAAATGTTTTTTTAAATATTCTGAAAGACAGAGAGAGTAAGCACACACGAGCAGGGGAGGGGCAGAGAGAGAGGGAGAGAGAGAATCCCAAGCAGGCTCTGCACTGTCAGCCTACGTGGGGCTTGATCTCACGAACTGTGAGAGCACGACCTGAGCCGAAATCCAAGAATGGGACACTTAACCAACTGAGCCAGCCAGGTACCCCAGGTCTTAAATATTTTTAACCAATAGTCTACTAGAGGAGGAAATGGTATCTGCAAGAAATCATATTCATAGTATGTCTGCTTGGTATCATGTGATGAAGGGGCCACTTTATCTCTGTGGTCTTCCTTCCAAAAAACCACAACCCCTGTCTAATCATGAGAAAAACATTAGAAAAATCCCAATTTAATTCTACAAAATACCTATTCAGTACTCCTCAAACTGCTAAGGTCATCAAAAATAAGGAAAATCTGAGAAACTGTTATAGCACAGAGGAACCTAAGGAGAGATGAAGACAGAAAGCAATATGTTGTAGTGAAATGTAGTCTCTTGGATAAGAGCCTAGAACAGAAATGGGACCTTAGGCAAAAACAAAAGAAATCCAAATAAACTATGAACTTTAGTTAATAATAATACATCAATATTGATTCATTAATTATGACACATGTACTATGCCAATGTAAGATGTTACTAAAAGGGGAAACTAGTTGTGAAGTATATGGAAATTCTCTATATTGCTTTCACAATTTTCTGTATATTTAAAATTGTTCTAAAATAATACATTTATTTTTTTAAAGTTTCCTTAGATTGCCATCCATTCCACTCTTGCTTACTACCCTAAAAAGCAATGAAACTTCCCTAATATGCCTGGGAAAATAGTATGCTTTCCAGAAGGTTAAAGGCCCAACCTTACACGCCGACATTTAATTTTCTCCAAATATGCCTCAGACACTGATCTCTCTCCACCTGGATTGTCCACAGTTTTGGGAACCTATATCAAGGAGAGACACCAATGGATGCTCAATCGATACTTACCAAGTGATAGAGTGATTACTAAGTAACTCTTCATTAAGTGAATTCTAAGTTCCGGTCAACCTAGAGTTCTGCAAGAAGTGAGCCCGTGGACTGGGCTATGGGGACTATACCAATAGTCAGTCTGCAAATGTGCATACAAGCTGGCTCTGCTCTTATTCACATTCACATGTGGCAATCAATCAGCCTGGGACATAGAGCACAAGATTCAACCATGGGAGTTCATCTTTTAACAGTGGACATAGCGGCATCACTCTCCTTGCCTACAGATTTTGTTTGGGTATGACATAGTTTTAAATAACGACCAGCTCAAGGGTACCTGGGTGGCTTAGTCAGCTAGGTGTCTGACTCTTGGTTCCAGCTCAGGTCATGATCTCACAGCTTTGTGAGTTCAAGCCCCACATCAGGCTCTGCGCTGGCAGCACAGAGCCTGCTTGGGATTCTCTCTCTCTCTCTCTCTCTCTCTCTCTCTCTCCCCCTCTCTCTCTCTGTCCCTCCCCCACTCACACTGTCTCTGTCTCTCTCAAAATAAATAAACTTTAAAATAAATAAATAAATAATAAATAAATAAAACCAGATCAGGCAGAAATCACTAATTCACCATTTAAAAGCAAGCAAACAAACAAAAACACACCATCTCTCAGCTAGACAGTGTGCTAAGAATTTGCCACCCTTTTATGTAAATTAATGGACCAAATCATTTATCTGAGTAACTGACTAACATAAATGTGCACCTTCACATGAATGCCTACTCCAAGCCAATTTGGCGTGTTATCCATCTATGCACCCTGGAGTGCTGTAATATTCACAGAGCATGTGGGATATCGAGGAATGTCAGGTTCACATCTTGTGCATGCATGCATGTATGTGTGTGAGCATTGTAGTAAATGGGTATGTGTTGGTGTGTTGGTATGTTGGTTACTAATAACATTGAACTGGAGGAAGGAAGGAGGAGAAATGTCTTATTATTTAGTAGTCTTTCCAAATCAAAATGAAATGGTTGCTTAGTGTTTTCCTTTATGTTGGTAATGAAAATGGTGGAGGTGAAGACTGAATGCTGACTTTTCAGGTCCTGAGGAGGGGAACAGAAGGAGCCCAGCAGGCCTGCCCACTCCTGTTGTTAATTAAAGTATTTTCCCGTCCTCCAGGGTGTAATGCACTCTGGGCACTGAGCCCCAGAGAGACTTGTGCAGTCTAATGATCACACATTCAAATAAACACAGTCGGGGGCCACTGGGGAACAGATCGCTTCCCCCACCTCATTAACAGCTGCAACGTTTTGCAAATGTCTGAAATGCACTGGCTCCAATTCTTATGAATAATAAATATTAGTCAGGCTCCCAATTGCTCAGTGGTTCCAGGTAAGGTGGACCCCTACCTGCTCAGCTGAGACCTACACGTGGTAGGGAGTGACATTTACAGCTCGGAGCTATCTGCATCGCATCTGCTATGATTCTTGCCAAAGCAGATTTCCTCCGACTTATTACACCCCTTTGTCTGAATTGCACTGTAATTCTCATTTGCTGGCACTGTTAACAAGTTTGTCTGGGTATGAAAGGTGGAGAGCTTTATAAAGCTGACTTTGTGTTGTCAGAGGGCATGTCTACAGACACCAAAATCATCTTGAGGCTCTCACAGCCTCAGAAAAAAAAAAAAGACATATTTTAAATATTCAACATCCTTCCAAACTGCTAAACTAAATTGTATATAAGTCTCCCAAATACTTCAAAGTTTAGTTGAAGGAAAGCAAGGGCAATTTTATGTCACAGAGGTGTGTGTGTGTGTGTGTGTGTGTGTGTGTGTGTATACATATATATATACATATAATGTACATATAATGTATATATATACATATATATGTATACACACACACACACACACACACACACACACATATATAAAACAAAAATGTAGGAACTAGATGACAAAAATAATGCGAGGATTTTGATACTTTGGGCTGGTTTTAGAGGATTTCACTTCTTTTTCAGGCAGGATAACACAAATACAACATAGATAAACAAGAATTACAACTTGCATTTTATTGCATATTGCATTTCCCAAAGTGCTATACACATACTATATCACCTAATATCACCTAATCCTCACAACAGTCCATATGAGATAGATGGTTGCTATTTTTATTGTGTAAATGATAAACCTGAGGCTCAGAAAGGTTGACTGACTGGCCCAGATCACACAGCATGTAGCAGAGTTTGTCCTCAAATTCAGATCTTCGGACTCCAAGAATGTTTCCACCCGCAACCTCTTTCCACCCGATAGCGATTTATGTGTGTCAGCTTTTCGCTTCTGAGACAATTGACCCTCTGTCTTTATTTGGTAAAGAAACCTGTGTTATATCTGTGGCATGTAAGGACTTAACTCTTTTGGATATGGATTTGGTTAGTTGTGAAAAAGTCTGGCTGCTCTCAGCTAAGAAGTTTAGGTTAACAAAATATCAAGTTTTGCTGAGTCATTCATGTGCTGGCATCTTGAACTGAATTAATTACTGAGCGTTGGGGTGGTCCTCGGTAACACTACCTCCCTTGGTATATAGAAAGACACATCAGATGCTCTAGATGAAGGAGACAGAGACCAGAGGAAGAGGAGGAGGGGGGTTCCTGTCCTTCTTCCACCTCTCTTCTTTCTCCCCAAACAGGTAAAGTTGGTGAACGTGACCGTGATATCTCATCTTTGTGTAATATTTTGGTGTACAATTTTTGTGTCCAAAAAGCACTTTAATGTGGTTGATATTATTGAAGCCTCACAAAAACCATACCTAGTTAGTAGATATCATCCCAATTTACGGATGTAGCTGGGCCATGGTTTGCACTTGCAAACTTCTTCCTTCCTTCTCCCTTCCCTGCAGATTACCTGACTTGTCCAAGGGCACACAGAGAGCTCCAGGGGAAGGGTGTAAATTCAGCGCTTCCGACTTCCAGTCTCATTTGCTGCTAGCATTACCTTCTCACTCAGGGCTAAGCAGAGACTCCCCAAAATATACTCAACTCCTGAATGCACAAAAACATTCGTTTATAATGCTCACTGGGGCGAAACAGCAACAAAGAATATTGCACTCATCTGTCAGTTGGGATAAGTGGGTTCCATGCATCTGTATTCCCACTGCTTTCCTGGGAGGGTTGCCTGATAAATAGAAGTATCCCCAGTTACATTTGAGTTATTTTTTTTAGTGTAAGTATGTCCCAAGCCATATTTGGGATACATTTACTGTAAATTATTTATTTGTTGTTTATCTGAAGTGTGAATTCACAGGAACTGGCCTTCCTACATTTTAATCTGCTAAATGCACAACCCTATTCCACAGGGGGTCTGGACTCTGCCTGCCCCTGGGCTACTTTGGACATTGGTGTCTATTCTCTTGATATCTTTCAGGACATAGTTGGCATCATTAGGACAATGGCTCTCCTGGGGTCTGCCACGGGCACTATGTGGACGAGGGAATTTATAATCTTTAAAAGCCTTGGCACAGCATGCCATCTGATTCCCACATTGACATTTTTGCTCCGTGAGGCTTCCTCAGGGAGGGAAGGTGATAAGAACTCTGGATCTCCTATTCTTTAGTTTCAAAATTTTTATTCTTACTCATTTCAGAAAGTCCTTAACGGGTGCTGGGTGGCTCTGTCAGTTGAGCATCCAACTTCCGCTCAGGTCATGATCTCAAGGTTCGTGAGTTCGAGCCCCACGTCGGCCCACGGCTGTCAGCCTGTCAGCCTGTCAGCAGACAGCCCGCTTGGATCCTCTTGTCCCCTTCTCTCTGCCCCTTTCCTGCTTGCACTCTCTCAAAAATAAATAATTTTTTTAAAAAAATAAGTCCTTAAGACACTCCCCAAGCAACTGTTATTGCATGAAAAAAAAAAACTTTAACACTTTAATATCTTTTAAAACTTTAATATCTTTGACTACATTCTACATTCAGACAATGACTACATTCAAAAAAATGTTAAGTAAGAAACAGTTTCAATGTAGAATGAACATATGAGTAAATATCTCTAAAAATAAGAATAAAATAAAAGCAAGTATCAACAGCATAAATGCCAGTTACAATTAGTAATAACCAATTAACAGTGGGACTAATGAAGGTCTAGAATTTCACAATGGGTAAATAACCAGACATTTGCACTTAAAATAGATTTTTTTTGTTCTTTGTACCATTCGGTAGCAGGTTCTTAGAAGTACATTTAGACTATTCCTATTTTTATCTGAGGTAAATAAATGTATAGTTTAAATGCAACTTTGTGAAAGCAGACTTTCTCTAACTTCACAAGCTTTAGTGTGAATTGCACCGCAATTAACAATTGTTTGCAGTGTTAACAAAGTCATCACCTAGAACTCTCTTTATACAATGTCTAAGTCTTTGCAAAGCTGAATTTGAATGGTCGGAAGGTGCACATGCACATACCCCCGAATCATTTACAGAGTTTGTAACCTGGAAGAATAGCCATGTAAAAACCCTAATACTATACCAGACTGCTCGAGTAAGTTCCTAAATTCTCCCTTGTGTGTCCTTGTCCAGCGGAGAGCAAGCAGAGCTGGTATAGGGAGGGGCTGGTGGGCTAGAACAGAAATGAAAAGATTCTAGAGTCAGAGGGACTCTTTGAACAAGGATTCATTGCAAGCTAGTTGTGTGACCTTGAATGTGTAAGTTAACCTGCCCAACCTTCAGTTTCCCCATCTGTAAAGTGGGGTAAGAAAAGCAACTGCAGTGCTATTTTGAAGATTAAATGAATTCTCATTTGTAAAGGTCTTGAAAGAGTGTCTTAAGCATAGTAACCAATATGTAAGTGTACATAGGAATTGGTGTGTAGGTGTTTGTTAATTAAATAAAAGATTTATATTTTTTTGTATGGATGCATATATACTGTATGATATGTATAGGTGTGTGTGTATATATATATATATATATATATATATATATTTAAATTTCCTAATGTTTATTTATTTATTTTTGAGAGAGACAGAGAGAGACAGAGAGAGACAGAGAGGTGGAGAGCAAGCAGGGGAAGGGCAGAGAGAAAAAAGACAGAATCCCAAACAGGCTCCATGCTGTCCGCACAGAGCATGATGTGGGGCTCCAACTCACTAACCGTGAGATCATGACCTGAGCTGAAGTCAAGAGTCAGACGCTTAAACAACTATGAGTCACCCAGGCACCCCTAAAATTTTTTTAAATTTTTTTTTAAAGTTTATTTATTTATTTTGAGAAAGAGAGAGAGAGAGCAAGGGAGGGCCAGAGAGAGGGAGAGAGAGAATCCCAAGCAGGCTCCACACTGTCAGTGCAGAGCCTGACACAGGACTTGAACCCATGAACCATGAGATCATGACCTGAGCTGAAACTAAGAGCCAGATGCTCAACTGACCGAGCCACCCAGGTGCACCTATTTAAAAATAATAATAATAATAATGAAACCCAGAACCCAGTGTCACAAGGGACATCCCTACATTCCTATGCATTTTGGCCTCTTGACCACCTGTGAAGAAGCACCTCTCACCACGCGGTAGACACAGCCAAAGATAAGGAAAAACTGCCAGGAGGGCAAAGCACCTACCTAGACATGAAGCCTACATGCCTCACACTAGGGTAGAATGTATGCATTTGCCACAGGCAGGGTGCTGCCAACCTCCTTCACAGGCTTGCAGATCCCCAATAGGTCTCAAGATGTGCCCTAGGTGAACACCTTTGTCTTTCTTTCCAGGCAAATGAGCAGTGTCTGAAGCTTCTGCAAAGGGCCGTGCTCCCCACTCCAGAGGTGAGAGCAGCCCCTCAGTGCAGGAAAGCCCTGAGACTCTGACACTTACCGAGTCTGCAAATCCTTTCATCATTAAAGGGGGATAGATACTCCACCCACGGCTCAGACATCTTTCCAGAAATGTAATTCATGCTGTCTCTTATGAGTGAGAAAGAAGTATTTACAAACTGCTGCTGCTGCTGTTGCTTGGGGTTTACTGTGCAAATGAATAGTGTGTGTGTGTGTGTGTGTGTGTGTGTGTGTGTGTGGTGTGTGGTGTGTGTGTTTGTGTGTGTGTGTGTTTCCTGTGCACATATTTCTGTGATTTGTCATTTGTGTGCATCTGGTCCTTGCCTAACTTAGGTTCTAGTTTTTAAAAGCATCTTTCAGATTCCTCTCAAACATCTGATTGCGTCAAGAGACCATTGCTTCATGTTTAGGGAGCCTCCACTGCATGGATAAGCCAGCTTTAAAGTATTCCTCAGCTAGTCTGCTGTCCTCCTAGCACTGGCTCAGAACAACAGCCAGGGGCTTAGTTAAAAAGCACCAAGGAGTTGTCTCCAAGCAAACAGGACCCACAGCTGCAGTTTCGCTGGGAGATACATAAGTGGTTGCAGTGCTCAGAATCTCCTGCAAAATCTAGGCACCAGAACCAAATACCTGCCTCCCCACCTGAAAGAACCAGCGGTGGGAAGTGCCTTCCCCTGCAACTTGCAGAAGACCCTCTTACCAATGATGGCAGAAAAGGGCCCAAAGATTTGCCTTTCAAATGCTTGGTTAAGTTCCTTAAAGAGAGCCTATGAGGACAGTTTTGAATCTGTCAGCTAATGAGCACTTTCGGCATTGAGATGTCAGCATGGCCTCAGGTTAGGAGCCAGCTCTTGGCCGGTAGGCTATACAGTTACAGGCAGTACTGATGAATCCATACATTTCCCCACATACAGATGGATTCTCAGATGGCTGGCCTTTTTCCCACTTTAAAAAAATAAAAATTTTTAAGATTTTTTTATTTTGAGAGAGAGAGAGAAAGAGGCAGGAAAGTGCAGAGAGAGAATCCTAAACAGGCTCCACACTGTCAGTGCAGAGCAGGATGTGGGGCTCAAACTCAAGAACCGGGACACCATAACCTGAGCTGAGATCAAGAGTCGGATGCTTAACTGACTGAGCTGCCCAGGCACCCCTGCCCACTTTATATAGTCCCCATGCCACTCCCTCCTTCTCTCTTGGCCCCTCTTGAATGTGAGCAGTCTTCAGTGGACTCCTTCTCACTTTCCCCTTCTTTGGGGCAGGTGGGTGGCCATCACCCCATTTGTACACCCAAAACTGCACCTGTTCCCGTGTGAGCACAACTTCCAGAATTTGCTTGTAGGGTTTTCACTGTCTTGTCAGCTACTTGATCGTGCTTCTCTACCAGCAAAACTGCACACTGACAGCGCTTGGAAAATCCCTTGGGTTACAGCCACCTCTGCACCCGTTTTCTTAGGACAGATGGTATTTTGTGACAGCTGCCAGATTTACCAAGACCTTCTGAGTCTAGGAAAAAGATTCAAGTAAAGGCAGAAATCTTACTGGTTGGGGGGTGGAGGGGTGAGGGGTGCTCTTGGGTTTCAATTCTCTTTTCATCTGACTGCAGATTGCCTAGATTTACTGCCTGTTGTCCCTCCCATGCCCAGTACAATCTATACATATGCTCTTAGGGAAAGGTCTTTGAAAAAGTCCAGTAACAGTTTTTATTGAGAGTAATTTTCTTTCATCATGCTTATTGTACATTTCCTCTGTGGCTCCTTGATTTGCTGTTCTCAAGATAGATCCTAGCAGTTTTTGTTTTTGTTTTTGTTTTTTACTTTTGGAAATAAATGGACCACTTCATCTCCATTTTAGCCTTTTTCTGTCCAGGTGGGAAGTATTCTGAAGTATATTCCAGTTTGCAGCCTGTCTATCTAAAGTACTGTATTAGAGGTCATGATCATTTTCACTCAGACTATCTATTCTTCTTGGAGAATCTCTGACTGTAGCCCTATTTGAGAGTTCAGGTGACCATGTGACATTGTCTCTTCTCTCTTAAGCCACCTGTGATTAGACCAGGATGGACACCTGTCCTAAAGCACTTCATGTATGTTGTGGTCAACTTCTGTTCTTTCACAAAAGTATGGGTGGGACCAATCAGATGTAAATGGGAATATCATGGGCACTAACAGTTGATAGTACAAGCTGCACCTGCCACATACTATAGACTTGGGAACTGGGAATGCCATGTGGAGTCATATATGAGGCAGGTAGGTAGAGGAAAAGGAAAGTGGAGGTGAAGGTAATTTGTGCCCCATGAGAAAGCATGATAATGAGGAGCCTCAGGCCTTTTTATTTTCATTGCAGACCACATGAAACCAGAGCATGGTATGGTTTCATTCCCACCCATGAGATCGCTTGTAATAGCCTTAAACTAAGTCTTCCTTTTATATGACCTTGTTCTTTTAACCATCAACTTCCCCAAGAACATGTGCTTTTGGACTAAGACCACTAGTTTCATTCTAGTATCTCTTCTCTTCCTCTTCTTGGGTAACAGAACCCTGATTCTTAGCCAGCCCATTGATACTTGGCATATAGGCTGAATTTCCCATTTTCCCTTAGGGCTAGGAGTGGTCAGGTGATTCTCTATCGGTAAAACAAAGAAATCATTTTATATAACTTCAGTACAAGTATTGCAACCAAGAAGGTAACACGGATGCAATGCTATCATCTAGTCTCATCTATAGACATTCTTATTTTGCAAATTGTCATACTAATGTGCTTTATAACAAAGGAAAATTTTAAATCATGTATTACATTCAGTTGTCTGTCTCTTTGGTCGTCTTCAATCTGGAATAGTTCGTTCCTCAGTCTTTGCTTAATTTTTATGACCTTGGCATTTTTGAAGAATGGGCCAGGTATTTTGCAGAATGTCCTTCAGTTTGGGTTTGGTGTTTCCTCACAAGGAAGTATTGTGCATTTTGGGCAGCAATATCTAAAAAATGATGTTGTGTTCTCAGTGTATTGTATCAAGAGGCACAGGATGTTGATTTATTTCATTATTGGATTTACTTTGATCCCTTGATTAAAGAGGTGTCTTCCAGACTTCTCCTCTATACAGTTACTATTTTTCCACTTTTATCATTTTAGAGCTGCTGCTATCAGGGGCTTGTCTGTGCAGCTGTTCCTTTTTTAATGACCAACAAATAATAAAGAAAGGAACATGCAAAGATAGTTTACTCCGTGAGATCGTTTTGATGAGCTGGTTGAGCAATCATTTAAGGACCTTGGCTACTTTGTTAAATAGTCCTTTTTGATGCTGTGCTGCTGGCAGTAATAAAACAAGCAAGAAGCCAACAGACCTTCACTAAACAACTCTTTATTTTTGCAAAAAGTACTCTGAGCTAACTGTATACTAGGCGAATGCAACATAAATGTGTAGAAATAGAATAGAAGCAATTATGAAAGGATGATTCAATAATCCAAAGGATCAAAATTAATAATATGGACTGTACCCACTTCTTTATTTTACTGGGTCTTTTAACCATCAAAAAGACACTTGATAGGAGTTTGCCTGGATTGCAAGTGGGTGTAGAAATACTCAAGGATTAACACCATGTCCAGTTATGATTTATTGCTTTTTAAATTCTGATTCTGTCGACTTCGAACCTCTTAAGTCTCAAACCCCATTAGGGTGAAAAGAACCTATTAGAATCTAGCACTTGATTCCTAAAAATGGGTAACTCTTGTGATTAAAATGGGCAGAGCTCATGCAAGAAGCAGTGCCCAGAAGGTATTTTTGTTTTTAAATCCTTCATCTAAGTCAGAGCAGAGACAGAAGCAAATGAGAAATATTACTCCATTTATAATCCAGCAAGTCTGACTCCTGTGGTCCAGCATGGGCTAAAATGATGAGATCTATCAGGCAAGTCCACTTAGCAGACCTCTCTGCCAGTATGACATTCCACAGATCTTTTAGAAGTCTGCAGCAGTTTTTAACCTAGCCAGTTATTTGAAGGTGATGAAGAGTTTAAAAAAATCAGTAAATATGAAATTCACAAATTTCACAAGCCTAACTGACACAAATGCAAAAAAAAATGCGTTGTCAGAAATAATAAAGTGACATAATCCAAGTGTAGCAATAACTAGACAAGAAAAGTGATTGTTAAAGTACATTTAGTGTTAGGAAAAGATACATTTTAGGCCATTTTGGCAGTGTATTTATCTACCACAATCCAATATATTTATTTCCGTGGTATGATCTTACAAAACTAATGCAGACTTTGTTTGGGTCAATATATTTAAAAAGATATGCCAGATTGCCCAAAGTGACTTCATTTCTTTATAGTCTCCTCAACATCAGAACCATTTTTTAAATTATCAGATTCATTTCTTGCAATTATTGGATGCAAAATGTGGCTTAAGGAATTAGATACTTTTGTATACTGCTGGTCAAAGTAAGATTTGCCAAAAATATTTTCAGATGACAATTTAGTAATATGAAACAACAGTCTTTTAGATTTTCATATCTACTAATGCTATATTTCTGCTTTTTAAATTTTATTCTAATAAGAAAAAGATTCCCACCATTATTGTTATTATTCAACATTGTTTTGGAGCTTCCAGACAATGCAATAAAATAAGAAAAAATATGAGTTTTAAATACTAGAAAAAAGATACAGAACTTTAGAGGTTTTTTTCCAGATGGTAAGCCAGTATATTTAAAAAATCTAAAATATATGAAGGCAAACTGAAAGAAGATTTGAACTAATGAAAGACTTAGCAAAGTAATCACTTATAAGAACAATGTTTAAAAAATCAGTATATTTTCCATAACAAATGACCAATTGACCATGTAAAGAGAAAGAGTAATTTACTGTAAGAATAAAAACTATGAAATCCTGAGAAATAAACCTAGTAAGAAACCTTTACCAAAAAAGTATAAAGCTTAATGAAGTACAGAAAAAAAATTAACAAATGGAAGGATAGATTATGTTTAAGAGAAGACTCAATATTTTAAAGACAGGTATTTTTCCAAAATCAATATATAAATAATGCAACATCAACTAACATAATGGCAGGATATTTCATGGAAAGTAGTGAGTTGATTTAGAAAATTATCTGAGGAGGTGGTTCAAGGTGAGAATGTAGGAAGATCCTGAACTCACCTCTTTCAATGGACTCACTGAATCTATAGCTACATATGGAAAAATTGCTTCTGAAAAAGGCTTAAAAAGTAGCTGAACAGCTTCTTCACATCAGCAAAAAAGAAAAGGCCACATTAAGGTGGTAGGAGAGGCTGAGGTATGGTCTTGCCATAAGTGCCTCCCCCCCCACCTCCATCTGCATGGCAGCTCACAATTGGGAAGGAACTCACACATTTGGAGCTTCTCTCTGAGAAGCAAAGTGTTTATACCCCACATCAGGCACCTCAACCTTTAAGACCTGCACCTGACAGATGAGCCCCCAAAACATATGGCTTTTAAAATCAATAGGATTCACATCCACAAGATGCAAATGGATTTAGTGAACAGAGAAACTGCTCTTAAAGGTTTGTGTGCACTTATCCACCCTACAACCCAGTGCAGAGACAGCAGTCTATATGAAAGATATTTCTTTGCTAATCTAAAAACATCCACCAGAGGGGAAAGGGTCTGTTGGGATACCCTCTGGGAATGGAGGCACTGATGGGCAACATTTCTGTGCTCTCCCTCTACTTTGTTAAATCTAGTAAGCACCACTTTTTTCTGGTGGATATAATCTTTACCATCCAATTTACAGACACCATTTTTGTACTTTCCTTCTGCCTTGTGTAAGCTGGCAGGTACCACTTTTTTTTCCCTTGGTGACTGTGAAGTGTGTCATCTTCATGCTCTCCCTTTGCCATGCTCCAGAGTGTCAGTATCCTCTCAGAGGGGCACTTTTGCACACATCTGGTGCCCCAGTTTTTGTGGCTGTCACGCAGGGGACATATCTTGATCTCCTAGTTCCAGTGGCCAGAGGGGCTTGTGTTCCTGGGTCCCATGAGATTGTAACAATTCAAGAGAGAGTTCTTGTCAGGCTACAGCCCACAAGGCACTACAAAGACAACAGACTGAAACATACCCTCAGTCTTTCTGTGAAATTAAAAAAAAAAAAAACTATTTACTTGGCCTGGAGCTTTGGCATGAGGGGCAGGCTTCAGGTTTGTCTATGGAGCTGCCCTAGGAATCATAGGCTGGGGAATGCCATCTCTGAGTTCCTCTTATGCCTTATTCCAATTTGCTGGTATCCCCCAGAAAATAAATTATACACTCATCTGGAGCCCTGATTTTTGTAGTGGTTGCCAAGAGGATACCTCTAGGTGGCCTGGTCTGGAGGCTGGTAGGGTTTACAATTACTGTCCCACAAGATAGTATATATTTACATACTTTAAAAGTGGCAGCCTGAGGGTCTGGCTTCTTTTCAGCCTAAAACTAAGTGCTGACTGAAATTTCCCCCCCACCCCACTTTGGGACACTGACAGGTTTTGACAAGCACTCAGAACTGGAAGTTATTGAAAATATGATCAGCTGTTTGGACAATCACAAAGTTTTGAGAGACTAAAAACTGAGGCAAAGTTGAATAATAAAGTTTATCTTCTACCCAAGGCCACTCCTTCAAGACTGGGAGAGGTGGCTATTTTATCCAATACATAGAAACAAACACAGAGAGCCAAGCAAAATGAGGAAACAGAGGAATATGTTCCAAACAAAAGGACAAAATAAAACTTCAGAAAAAAAATACTTAATGAAACAGAGGTAAGTAATTTATCTAACAAAGAGTTTAAGAAAATAAAATTGCTCACCAAACTTGGAAGAAGAATGGATGAGAAAAGTATGAACTTCAACAAAGAGGTAGTAAATATAATAAAAAATCAAATAGAAGTCACAGAGCTATAAAATGTAACTAAACTGGAAAATTTCTTGGGGGTTCCAAAAGCACACTAGATGAAGCAGAAGAAAGGGTCGGTGATTTCAAAGACAAAGCAGTGGAACTCACCCAATCAGAACAGCAAAAAAGAAAAAAAAAGGTATTTTAAAAAGTGAAGATAGCTTAAAGATTTATAGGACAACATGAAGAATACTAACACATTACAAGGGTCCCAGAAGAGGAGAGAGAGATAAAGGAAGAAAACTTATTTGAAGAATAATGGTTAAAACCTTCCCTAACCTCAGGAAGGAAACTGACATCCAGATTCGGGAAGCCCAGAGAATTCCAAATAAGATGAAGCTACACAGATCCACGCATAGACACATTATAATTGAGGTGTCAAAAGTTGAAGACAAAGAGAGAATCTTAAAAGGAGCAAGAGAAAAACAACTTATTACGTACAAGGGAACCCTAATAAGACTATCAGCAGGTTTTTCACCAGGAACTTTGCAAGCCAGAAGAGGAAGCATGATATATTCTGTGCTGAAAGGAAAAAAAATAATGTCCAGCAAGGAATACTCTACAAAGCAAAGTTAACATTCAGAATTGAAGGAGAGAGAAAAAGCCTTCCAGCCAAAGAAGAACAAATAATCCTCAAAGTTAGTAGAAGGAGGAAGAAATAAAGATCAGAGTGGAAATAAATGAAATAAAGGCTGAAAAGACAATAGAAAAGTTCAATGCAACTAAGACCTAGTTCTTTGAAAACACAAATAAAATTGACAAATCTTTTGCTAGACTCACGAAGAAAAAAAGAGAGGTCTCAAATAAATAAAACAGAAATGAAAAAAGAGACATTACAATAGATACTCCAGAAATACAAAGGATCATAAGAGACTACTATAAACAATTATACACCAATGCATTTGACAACCTAGAAGAAATGGGTAATTTTCTAGAAACATAGAACCTTCCAAGACTGAGTCATAAAAATAAAAAATCGGAATAGTAATAATACTGCCAAGGAGATTGAATTGTTAATCTAAAACCTCCCAAAAAACAAAAGTCCACAACTGAATGGCTTCACTGGTGAATTCTACCAAACATTCAAAGAATTAATAGCAATCTTTCTCAAGCTCTTCCACCCTATGTTTATTGCAGCATTATTTAGAATAACCAAGATATGGAAGCAGCTCAACTGTCCATTGATAGATGAGTGAATAAAGAAAATGTGGTATGCATGTGTATACATATACACATACATACACACAATGGGATATTATTCAACCATAAAAAAAGAATGAAATCTTGCCATTTGCAACATGGATGGAGCTACAGACTGTAATGTTAAGTGAAAACATCAGTGAGTGAAAGACAAATACCATATAATTTAACTCCTGTGTGGAATTTAAGAAGCAAAACAATTAAGCAAAGGGGAAAAAAGAGAGGGAGAGAGAGAGAGAAACCAAGAAACAGACTTTTAACTATAAAGAGCAAACTGATGGTTACCAGAAGAGAGGGGGATGGTGGGATGGGTTAAATAGGTAAAGCAGATTAAGAGTATAGTTATCATGATGAGCACTGAATAATGTATAGAATGATTGAATCACAATGTTGTCCACCTGAAACTAATATAACACTGTATGTTATCTATACTGAAATTTTAAAGACAATAATGAATCAGAGCACCTGGGTGGCTCAGTTGATTAAGTCCAACTTCGGCTCAGGTCACAATCTCACAGTTCATGGTTTTGAGCCCCCTGTTAGGCTCTGTGCTGACACCTCAGAGCCTGGAGTCTGCTTGGGATTCTGTATCTCCTGCTCTCTCTTCCCCTCCCCCACTCGTGCTTTGTCTTTCTCTGTCTCTCAAAAATAAAGAAATGTTTAAAAAAACTCGTAAAAAATAATAATGAATAAATAAATACATAAATAGGATGAGATTTTGCTAATTGTGACAACCTGGATGGACCTAGTTAGTGAAATAACAAATACCATATGATTTCACTTATACGTGGAACCTAAAAAAAAAACAAAAGAATAAACAAACAAAAAGCAGAAAGATACCCCAAATTATAGGGAACAAACTGATATTGCCAGAGGACAGGAGTGAGGAAATGGGCAAAATGGGTGAAGAGAAGTGGAAGATACAGGCTTCCAGTTATGGAATGAATAAGTCATGAGGATAAAAGACACAGCATAGGGAATATAGTCAATGGTGTTGTAATAGCGTTGTATGGTGACAGATGGTAGCTACACTTGTGGTGAGCGTAACGTTATGTGTAGACTTGTTGAATCACTATGTTGTATGCCTGAAACTAATGTAATGTAACATTGTATATCAACTGTACTCCAATTAAAAAATGCATTACTGAAAAACTGAAAAAAGAAAAAAAAACGTTTCCAAAATACAGAAGCAAAGAGAAAGATTTCAGACTTATTTTATGAGGCCAGAATGACCCTGAAACCAAAGCCAGACAAAGACACCACAAGAAAAAAATATATATAATATCCCTGATGACCAGAGATACAAAAATCTTCCACAAAATATTGGCAAACTGTATTCAACAATACAAAGGATCATATACCATGATCAAGTGGGATTTACTCCAAGGATGTGAGGATAGTTCAACATATGCAAACTAATCAATGTGATACACCGCAATAATAAAATGAGGGATAAAAATTATGTTATCATCTCAATAGACAGAGAAAAATCACTTGACAAAATTCAACATCCATTTATAATAAAAAAAAAATCTCTCAACAAAGTGGGTATACAGGGAACGTACATCAACATAATAATGACCTTGTATGACAAGTCCTCAGCTAACATATTTCAACAGTGAAAAGCTGAGAGCTTTTCCTCTAAGGTCAGGAACAAGACAAAGATGTCCACTCTCACTACTGTTATTGAACATAGTATTGGAAGTCCCAGCCAGAACCATTAGGCAAGAAAAAGAAATTAAAAGCATCTGAATTGCAAAGAAAGACGTAATACTGTCACTTTTGGCACATGACATGATATTTTGTATAGAAAAACCCTGAAGACTCAACCAAAAAAATCTGTTAAAACTAATAAACGAATTAAATAAAATAGGGTATAAGATAAATTTACAAAAATCTGTTGCATTTTACATACTAATAACTATCAGAAAGAAAAATTAAGAAATCAATCTCATTCATGATTGCATCAAAAAGAATACCCAGGAATAAATTTAAGGAGATAAAAAATCTGTACATTGAAAACTCGAAGACATTGATGAAAGAAAATGAAGAAAGCACAAACAAATGCGAAGATAGTTCATGCTGACAGTTTGGAAGAATTAATAGATAAAGTGTCCAATTTACAGATTCAATATAATCTCTATCACATTTTCAATGGCATTTTTCAGAGAAATAGGACACACACACACTCCTAAAATGTGTATAAAACCACAAAAGTCCCAGAATAGCCAAAGCAATCTTGAGAAAAGTACACTGGAGACATCACACTCCTTTATTTCAAAAAATATTACAAATCTTTAGTAATCAAAACTATATTTTATTGATATAAAAACAGACACATGGATCAACAGAACAAAATGAAGAGCCCAGAAATAAACTCATACATATACGGCCAATTAATTTATGACAAAGGAGGCAAGAAAATGCTACAGGGACAGGACAATACATGGTGTTGGGAAAATGAGAGACAACCACATGCAAAAGAATGAAACTAGATTACTGTTTGCACTTACACAAAAATTAACTCAAAGTGAAGGCTTGAATGTAAGACCTGAAACCATAAAAATCCTAGAAGAAAACAGGCAGTAAGCATCTTGATATGGGTCTTAGCAATATTTTATATCTGACTCCGAATGCAAAGGCAATAAAAGTAAAAATAAACAAGTAGGACTATATCCACCTAATAACCTCTGTACAGGAAAAGAAACCATCAACAAAATGAAAAGGCAACCTACTGAATGGGAGAAAATATTTACTAATCATATATCTGATGAGGGGTTAATAGCCAAAATATATAAAGAACTCATACAACTCAACAGCAAAATCATCATCATCATCATCATCTAATTAAAAATGGTCAGAGGATCTGAATAGACATTTTCCAAAGAAGACATACAGATGACCAGCAGGCAAATGAAAAGATGCTTACCATCATTAATCATCAGGGAAATGCAAATCAAGACCACAGTGAGATGTCACCCCCCACTTGTTAGAGTGGTTATCTTCAAAAAGACAAGATGGGGCGCCTGGGTGGCACAGTCGGTTGAGCGTCCGACTTCAGCCAGGTCACGATCTCACGGTCCCTGAGTTCGAGCCCCGCGTCGGGCTCTGGGCTGATGGCTCAGAGCCTGGAGCCTGTTTCTGATTCTGTGTCTCCCTCTCTCTCTGCCCCTCCCCCATTCATGCTCTGTCTCTCTCTGTCCCAAAAAAATAAATAAACGTTGAAAAAAAAATTCAAAAAGACAAGAAATAACAAGTGTTGGCAACAATGTGGAGAAAAAGAACACTTATGCACTGTTGGTGGAAATGTAAATTGGTTCAGCCACTATGGAACACTGTATGAAAGTTCCTCAAAAAATTAAAAACAAAACTACCATATGATCCAGCAACTTCATTTCCAGGTATTTATCCAAAGAAAATGGAACGCTACAGTTGATGCTTGAACAACACAGGTTTGAACTGTGTGCATCCAGTTATACACAATACACTATTACAAATGTATTTTCTCTTCTTTATGATTTTAGCTTACTTCATTATAAAAATACAGTGTATAATACTTATAAAAACATGTATTAAGCAACTGTGTTATCAGTGAGGCTTCTGGTCAACAGTAGGCTATTATTAGTTAATGTGGGGGGAGTCAAAGGTTATACATGGGTTTTCAACTGTGCAGGAGGTCAGCATCCCTAACCCCTGTATTATTCAAAGATCAACAGTAATTTGAAAAGTTATATACACCCCCTATTCATTGCAGCATTATTTAAAATAGCCAGATATGAATGTAACCTAAGTCTCCATTGATGCATGGATGGATAAGGTATTTGGAATAAGAGAATAAAATCTTGCAATTTTGCAAAAACATGAATGGAACTTGAAGGCATTATGCTAACTGAAATAGGTCAAACAGAGGAAGATAAATACCATATGATCTCATATGTGCAATCTAGAAAAACAAAATAAGCAAAAAAATTAAAAAAAAAACCAAGCTTATAACAAATTTGTGGTTGCTGGGGCAGGGGGTAAAATGGGAAAAAGGAATCAAAAGGTACAAACTTCCAGTTATAAAATAAGTCATGGGATGTAATGCACAGCATGATGACTATAGTTAAAAGTATTGTGTATTCAAATTTGCTAAGGGAATAAATTCTAAAAGTTCTTATCACAAGAAAATTAGCATCAGGGTATGTGCATCAAACTAGGTTATGAAAGAAAGCAAAACTATATGCAGAAATGTTTTCTTTAATTTGTATTTAAAATATTATATTCCTTATAAAAACAAAAAATATAAGACCCAATTTTTAGGTTATAAAAATTACATACAAGGGGCACCTGGGTGGCTCAGTCAGTTGAGCACCAGACTTTGGCTCAGGTCATGAACTCATGGCTTGTGAGTTCTAGCCCCACGTCAGGCTCTGGGCTGACAGCTAGAAGCCTGGAGCCTGCTTCGGTTTCTGTGTCTCCCTCTCTCTCTGCCCCTCCCCCTGCGCACTGTCTCTCTTTCTCTCTCAAAAATAAGTTAAAACAACATTAAATATTTTTAAAAAATTTTTTTAACGTTTATTTATTTTTGAGACAGAGAGAGACAGAGCATGAACGGGGGAGGGGCAGAGAGAGAAGAAGACACAGAATCGGAAGCAGGCTCCAGGCTCTGAGCCATCAGCCCAGAGCCCGACGCGGGGCTCTAACTCACAGACCGTGAGATCGTGACCTGAGCCGAAGTCGGAGGCTTAACCAACTGAGCCACCCAGGCGCCCCTTAAATTTTTTTTTAATTACATATAGTAATTATTTAAAAACATTGAAAATGTGAATAAAAATCAGCTAGATGCTAAAAAAATCATCTCCAAAAGTAAATGAACAGGAATTGCTATAATAATTTTAAAAGAGAAGAACAATGAGAACTGCTCATATGGCATGAGACAATGTTAATAGATCTGTGGAAAAGTAAAATAGAACTTTGGATAGAAGCACAGCCACATGTCTATCTGGAAATTTGGTCTCTGAGAGCAGACATACAGTCACTGTAAATCAACAGAGAAAGAAGAAAAATTCAACAAATTGTGTTGGGACACTGGCTCTATACTTAATGGAAAAAAAACCAAACAATTTCTATCCCCCACCAAAGCCAAAGTAAATTTCAGATGCAAAGTCCTAAATATTAAAAGCAAAATTATAAATTAATAGAGAATTATTTTGTAACTGAAATGGAGAATGTCTTTAAGGCAAAACACAAAAGATTTATAGATATGAACCCATAAAATTAATATCTCCTCTATTAAAAAGACACTTAAAAGTTAAATGACAAATTATTACTAGATGAATGTAAATAACAGTTAAGGAATTAATAACTATAATAAATACAGACTTACAGTGACTAGTAAATAAAATACAAACAACCAATAATAGATGGACAAATGATATAACATATAATTCACAGAAGAAATATTATAGTTTAATTAAATACATTAAAATTTGCTTAGTTTCACTGATGTTGAGAAATTAAAACAATTAGATTTACTTTTATCAAAACAGATATGATTAAAAATCTATTTGAGTTTGATGGTATGTTCTGATGAAACTATAGAGAGACCAGTATTCTCATACAATGCTATTGGAACATAAGTCAGTGTGGTTATTTTCATGGCCATTTTGGAAATAATTTATTAAAGTGAGAAATATTCATTCTCCATGATCCTTCATTTTCTCTTTTCAGTATCTGTTTCAGAAAAAATTGTTTTGTGAGGCAATTTTAAGCACACAACAGAGCACCTAGCCCATAATGGGCACTAAAAAATGTTGATTGTTTAGGAGGATTTATTTCACTTTTAGACACATAAATGTGAAAATGAAAATGAAATGAATGCAGAAAATGAAACATATTTTTCTCTATTACTGAGCTAATGAGGCTTCAGTTCTTACGAATGGAAGAAAACAATAGTCAATTCAAATTGAGCTTTTCAAAATAAATTCAGCTTATTTTTGGTGAGCACTCAGTGGATTTACATTTTTTTTCTCTTTCTCTTCACCTTTCTTTCTCCCCATAGATGGAACTTATTCATCATCTGGGAATCAATTACCTGACCTGCAGTCATGAACGTATAACATAAGCTTCTGGGAGATGTAGGATTCCTACAGGTCTTTGGTAATTGGCAGCATCTACTGCAGCTACATCCCATAGGACATAATTTCTAGGCAATAGTGATGGCATGGCATCTCTACATGGCTATTCTCCCTTCCATTTTCCCCTGTATGGTTGATGTGGGTTTTTACCTTAAAAAGTATTATAACACTTAGAAACCAAATTAAAATGGGGCCCAGATAAAGGGAAAATGGTATAGAAGCTTAGGCCAGCTGGTTTGGGGAAGAATGGCTTGTTTTCCACCACTTTTGTGTTTTGTGTTTTTGTATCCTTCTTTCTCCACAGAAGGAAAGATAAGATCCAGAAGGCAAACCTAAGGTGTAGTTTCAAGGAGATGGAACAAAGAACAGGCTATTTGGTTGGCTTCCAGTCTATGTCTTAGGATGACGGGGTAAACATAGTGTTTGAGGCTTACCTATTTTTTTAGCTTAGTTTCCCAGGATAGAAAATCAAATAGGAACTTGAGACCCAAGCCTCAGGTATGCCAAGTATGTGTTTTCATGGATTATTCTTGGTATGATGACTAAGACTCTGGAAATTTCCATCCTATCGCTGCACAGAGACATGAAAAACAACAGGCTCTCACAGTCTCATTGCTATGATCTGAAGATTCCTTGTTTAGTCAGATGTTGAAGCAAATCTCTGCTTTGGACCTCTGTTTCAGGTCTGGAGATAGAGGGTCTTGACTATATGATCTATAAAATTGTCTTTAGTTCTAAATACTGCACATCCAGCTTTTAAATGAAATGACATAATGGTTAGATAAGAACACTTTAGGTAATCTGTCAGGTTCAGTGGTTTAAATTTTATAATTTCTGGAGTAGTCATTCCTAGAGGTATAAATTCCTTTCCATGGAGATTCTGAATTCTTCCTTGCATTGATGAGCAGAAACTTCTCTATAAAGAAGACAAACTACTTGATTTTCAGCAAAATTAAACCTGGGTTTAATTATGATTCTTGAAGACTATATGACAGCCAAAAAAAAGCTTTTATAAAAGTGACTTGTGAGACATCTGGGGAAGATAGCAGAGGAGGAAGACCCTAAGCTCACCTCGTTCCACAGATACAACTAGATAACACCCACATCAGTGTAAATAACTCAGAAAATGACCCAAAGATTGACAGAAAAAACTCTCCACAGCTAAATGTACAGAAGAGGTGAGGTCAAAGAGGGTAGGAAAAGCAGAGACACAGTTGGGAGCTAAGTGGACCAGTGGAATTGCCCACAGAGGGAGGGATGGCACAGGCACAGAAGGGGGAGAAAAATAGGCTCTCACACCAGAGAGCCCACACAGGGCATCCACCCAGGAGAGGCAAATCCCCATATTTGACTTTGAAAACTGAAAGGGCTGAATTTCATGAGTTCTTACAATCAGTGGAGCTTCACACTTGGAACTTTAAAAAATCAGCAGGCTTGGCTCTGGGAGAGCTAGGAGGGTAAGAGGAAACCTAATCCTCCCCTTATAGAGACAACACAACAAACAGCCCTACAGATATACAGCATAGAAGCAACAGTTTTAAAAATGCCTGGGGTATATGGGAGGGAGATTTGTTTACTAATCTTAGAGCATGTGCTGGAGGGGCAGGGATGTTAGGAGTCTTCTCCATGAACAAGGAGTTGGTGGACACCATTTTCCTCTCCTACCTCTAACATAAACACGTGGACACCTACATAAATCAGCTCAGTGCCAACACTTGCTACTTAACTTACTAATAGCATGCCCTGTCCCCACATTCTCCTGTGGACCTGCCCCCTCCAGCCAGGCCTCTGTTCCATGTCCCTTCCCACAGCAGATCCACCAAGCCTTATTAGTACTGCTGCCCCACAGCCATCTGCTTCTGCAGATCTTCCCCCTCTAACCTGCCCTGCCTGGTTCCCACTGTCTGCAGGTCTCCTCCTGCAGTGGACCAGCAAAAACGTTGCTAAGGCCACATGCCCTGCCCTAGCCAACACAATCTTGGCTGAACCCTATCTAAAGCAATGCCATGAGCCTGGTGGTGTGTAAGCAGCCCCAGTAGGGGCCAGCACCACTCCAAAGTCCCTGCCCATGGAGAGGGAAAAATAATCACACACAACAATCAGATTAAGACTCTAACAGTGGGCTGAAGGTAGACAAGTAGTTTGACTTCAGGTCCCACCCACCAACAAAAGTTTTTCAGGGCAGAACATTGTTTGGTGTTACTGCATCTCTGGCAAATGCCTGGTCTGACTCATCTCAAGCCCAGGGTGACCCTAGACTGGACCACTAACAACACAGGGAGTAAACCTTGCCCATAACACACAAAATAAATTATTGCAGATGACTGGACTGAAGGCAAACATGGCTCAGCCACAATAGTAGGGTGCACACAGCATACATAGGAGATACCCCAGAAGGGTCAGGTTCTAATGAACAAGGGATGTTGCACTGCAAGGCACTACTAGACTTCTTCTTTATAAAGCCAGTATTTTCAAAAGCAGGAGATAGCTGGTTTTCCTAACACATAGAAACAGACACAGAGTATTAGGCAAAATAATGGGACAGAGGAATATGTCCCAAATAAAGGAACAGGACAAAACCATGGCAAGTCACCTCCTGGAAATGGAGATAAACCTTATAGAAAATTTAAAGTAATGGTCCTAAAGATATACATTCAACTTGAGGAAAAAAGTGGAGGATCTCAGTGAGACCCTTAACAAAGAGATGGAAAACATAAAAAAGAACAACCAGAGATGAAGAGCTCAATAACTGAAATTAGAAATACACCAGAGTGAATAAAAATAATAGACTAGAGAAAGTGGAAGAGCAGATTGGTGACCTGGAGGACAGAGTAATGCAAAATAATCAACTTGAACAGAAGACAGAAAAATAATTAAAAAAAATAGACTTAGGGAACACAGCAACATTATGATAACATTCACATTATAACATTCACATGATAACATTCACTTTGTAGGGATACCTGTACAAAAGAGAAAAGGGGGCAGAAAATTTATTTGAATAAATAATAGTTGAAAACTTCCTGAGTCTGGGGAAGGAAACAGAAATCCAGATCCAGGAGGCACAGAGAGCACCCAAAAAAACCAACCCAAGGAAGCCCACACCAAGACACATAGTAACTAAAATGGCCAAGGGTAGTGATGAAGAGAAATTTTTTTAAAGCAGCAAGAATAAATGAAAACAGTTACACCAAGGGAAACCCCATAAAGCTATCAGCTGATTTTTAAGCAGAAACTTTGCAGGCCAGAAGAGAATGGCATGATATATTCAAAGTACTGAAAGAAAAAACCAGCAGCCAAGAATACTCTACTAGCAAGGTTATTGGTCAGAATAGAAAGATAGATAAAGTCTTTCCCAAACAAAAGTTAAAGGAATTTGTTCACTACATCAGTCTTATAAGAGATTTTAAAGGGGACTCTTTGAGTGGGAAGTAAAGACCATAAGTGACAGTAAGAAAAGTAGAAAGTGTAAAAGCAGTAAACTAAGTAGATCTATAAAATTAGTCCAGGGATTCATAAAATAAAAGGAAGCATGAAACCACATACTTAAAACATGGTGGGGGAGAAGATTATAGAATGGGTTCAAACTTAAATGACCATCAATTTAAACTAGACTGCTACATACAGAAGATATTATATACAGGGGTGCCTGGGTGGCTCAGTCAGTTAAGTGTCTCACTCAGTTTCGGCTTAAGTCATGATCTCACAGCTCATGAGATCAAACTCACATTGGGCTCTGTACTGACAGTGCAGAGCCTGCTTGGGATTCTCTCTCTCTGTCTCTCTCTCTGTCTCTCTCTCTCTCTCTCTCTCTCTCTCTCTCTTTCTCCCCCCCCCCCACCCCCTGTCCTTTGCACACACACTCTCAAAATAAATAAATAAACATTAAAAAAAGATGTTATATACAAACCTAATGGTAATCACAAATCAAAAGCCAGCAACAGATACGTAAAAAATAAATAGAAGGGAATCCATGTTTATCGCTATGGAAAGTAGAAAGGAACAGAGAAGAACTAGAAAAACAACCATAAAACAAGTAACAATGGCAATAAATATGTATCTATCAATAATTATTGTGAATATAAATTGACTAAATGCTCCAATCAGAAGACATAGGGTGATGGAATGGATAAAAAAGTGGGACCCATCTATATGCTGCTGACAAGAGACTCATTTCATGTCTAAAGACACAGGCAGATTGAAAGTGAAGGGATGGAATACCATTTATCGTGGAAATGGAAGTAAAAGAGAGCCAGGGTAGCAATACTTATATCAGACGTAATAGGCTTTAAAAGTGACATGAAACAAAGAAGGATACTATATAATCATAAAGGGAACAATCCAACAAGAAAACATAACAATTGTAAATATTTATGCACCCAACATAAGGAGGGAAGAATAGGGTAGAAGTAGGGAGATAATAAAAATTAGAGCCAAAATAAACAAAATAAATAAAATAGAAACTTAAAAAAACAACAATAGAACATATCAATGAAACCAGGAGCTGGTTCTTTGAAAAATCAACAAAACTGGTAAACCTTTAGCCAGACTCATCAAGAGAGAGAGAGAAGACTCAAACAAAATCAGAAATGAGAGAGGAGACATAATAACCAACACTACAGAAAGAAATACAAAGAATTATAAAGGAACAATATGAATACTTGTAACAAATTGGACAATATAGAAGAAATGGATAAATACTTAGAAACATATAACCTCTCAAAACCGAATCAGGAAAAAACAGAGATTAATTACCAGCAATGGAATTGAATCAGTAATCAAAAAGCTCCCAAAAAACAAAAGTCCAGGATGAGATGGTTTCACAGACAACTTCTACCAAACCTATTCTTCTTACAATATTCCAAAAAAATAGAAGAGGAAATAAAGCTTCCAAATTCATTCCATGAGGCAGCATTACCGTGATACCAAAACCAGATAAAGACATCATGTAAAAAGAGAACTACAGGCTAATATCTCTGATGAATATGGATGCAAAATTCCTCAACAAAATATTAGCAAACCAAATCCAGCAATACATTTTAAAATTTCATTCACCATGATCAACTGGGATTTATTCCTAGGATGCAAGTGTGGTTCAATATTTGCAAATCAACCAATGTGATGCATCATATCAATAAGAGAAAGGATAAAAACCATATGATCATTTCAATAGATTCAGAAAAAGCATATGACAAAGTAGAACATCCATTTATGATAAAACCCTTAGTAAAGTAGGCTTAGAGGGAACATACTGTAACATAATAAAGGACATATATGAAAAACCCACAGCTAACATCCTACTCATGATGAAAAACTGAGAGCTTCTCCCTTAAGGTCAGGAAAAAGACAAATCCACTCCCATCACTTTTATTCAACATAGTACTGGAAGTCCTAGCCAAAGCAACCAGACAACAAGAAGAAATAAAAGGCACCCAAATTGGTAAAGAAGAAATGAAACTGTCACTATTTGCAGATGACATGATACTATATAGGAAGCCTGAAAACCCCCCACTAAAAAGCTACTAAAACTGATAAATGAATTCTGAAAAGCCGCAGGATATGAAATTAATATACAGATATACATTTCATTTCTATACACTAATAATGAAGTAGCAGAAAGAGAAATTAAGAAAACAATCTCATTTACAATTGCACCAAATAATAAATAGTAATAAAATAATAAAATACCTAGGAATAAACTCAACCACAGAAGTGAAAGACCTGTATTCTGAAAACTATAAAACATTTATAAAAGAAATTGAAAATGACACAAATAAAAAGATATATCATGCTCATGGATTGGAAAGACAAATATTGTTAAAATATCTACAATACCCAAACTGAACTAAAGATTTAATGCAATCCCTATCAAAATATCAATAGCATTTTTTCACAGAATTAGAACAAACAATACTAAAATTTGTATGAAACCAGAGAAGACCCTGAATAGTCAAAGCTATATTGAAAAAGAAGAACAAAACTGGATGTATCACAATCCAAGATTTCAAGGCATACAACAAAACTGTAGTAATCAAAATAGTATGGTATTGGCACAAAAATAGACACATAGATCAATAGAACAGAATAGAGGACCTAGAAATAAACCCACACTTGTATGGTCAATTACTATTCAAGAAAGGAGGCAAGAATATGCCATGGGGAAAAGACAGTCTCTTCAACAAATGATGATGGGGAAACTGGACAGCTACATCCAAAAGAATACAGCTGGACCACTTTCTTAAACCATGCACAAAAACAAATTCAAAATGGATTAAGGACCTAAATGTGAGACTTGAAACCATAAAAATGCTAGAAGAGGCAGTAATTTCTCTAACATTGACCATAGCAACATTTTTCTAGCTGTCTTCTGAGACAAAGGAAACAGAAGCAAAAATAAAATATTGGGACCACCTCAAAATAAAAAGCTTCTGGAGTGTCTGGGTAACTCAATTGGGTAAGCTTCCAGCTCCTGATTTCCACTCAGGTCATGATCTCACGGGCTTATGAGTTTCAGCCCCACGTTGGGCTCTGCGCTGGCAGTGTGGATCTTGTTTGGGATTCTTTCTCTCCCTATCTCTCTGCCCTTCCCCTCCTTGTGGTCTCTCTCTCTCTCTTTCAACAAAAATTTTTTAAAGATAAAAATAAAAAGCTTCTGCCCAGCAAAGGAAACAACCAAGGAAACTAAAAGACCTACTGAATGGGAGAAGATATTTACAAATGACATATCTGATAATGATTTAATATCCAAAATATATAAAGAACTTATATGACTCAACACCCCAAAATCAAATAATCCAATTAAAAATGGGCAGAAGACATGAACAAACATTTCTCCAAAGAGAAATGTGTCTGTATGGCCAACAGACACATGAAAAGATGTTCAACATCACTCATCATCAGAGAAATGCAAATCAAAACCACAATGAACTATCACTTCACACCTGTCAGAATGGCTAAAATCAAAAACACAAGAAACAGCAAGTGTTGATGAAGATGTGAAGGAAAAGGAACCCTTGTGCACTGTTGGTGGGAATGCGGAACTGGTGCATCCACTGTGGAAAACAGTAGGGAGATATCTCAAAAATTAAAAATATAATCTTTATCAAATTAATTAATTAACTAATTGAATTAATTGATTAAATTAAAAAAGAATTTCCATAGGATCCAATAATTCCATTACTGGGTATTTAACCAAAGACTATGAAAAACACCAGTTTGAAAAGATATGTATTAACCCCTATGTTTATTTCAGCATTACTTACAATAGACAAAATATGGAAGCAATTCAAGAGTCTATTGATAGATGAATGGATAAAGATGTGGTATACATATACAACAGAATATTACTCAGCCATAGAAAAAAGAATGAAATCTTGACCATTTGCAACAACATGGTTGGATCTAGAGAGTGTGATGTTAAGTGAAATACTGCAGTCAGAGAAAGACAAATACCATATGATTTCACTCATATGTGGAATTTAAGAAACAAACGAACAAAAGAAAAAGAAGACAAACCAAAAAAACAGACTCATATAGAGAATAAACAGATGGTTAACAGAGGGGAAGTGGGTAGGGGGATGGGTGAAATAGGTGAAGGAGATTAAGAATATACTTATCTTTTTTTAATGTTTATTTTTGAGAGAGAGAGAGCGCAAGTGGGGGAGGGATGGAGAGAGAGGGACACAGAATCTGAAGCAGGCTCCAGTCTCTGAGCTGTCAGCACAGAACCCATGAACCCATGAACTGTGAGATCATGACCTGCGCCAAAGTCGGACGCTTAACCGACTGAGCCACCCAGGCGCCCCAAAAGTACACTTATCTTGATGTGTACTGAGTAATGTATAGAATTGTTGAATCATTATATTGTACACCTGAAACTAATTTAATACTGTATGTTAACTATACTGGAATTGTGAGCAGATCTCATCTAATATAACTTTATTGCTTATTGAAATCCTACAGCTGGAGACAACAAGGTCATACCTTCTGATTATGTTCAGCTATGTCTGAGGACAACTGTATTGCAGTTGTGAGCATATTACTCTGATCTTTAAAATATGTTACTCCATACTTTCAAGTACTAACAAAAACTTTAGAACTGTATCTCAAAACGGTCCTTTCTCTTGCAAAAGTTTTTCATCCTCAAATCTCCTAGCAGTGAAATCATCTGAGAAACAAGGAGGAGTTGGTCATGTTTAAACTGGTCTGCAGCTAACCCAGAACATAGATTTCTTTTTTCTGTTAACTGCTTCCTGATAGTGTTCCACCCTGTGTTATGGAGACCAATTATATTAAAGGCTTCTTAATATAGTTTCATTAACCAGAGACTTTTCTTGAAGGTCAAATTTGATCCAGCCCAGAAGTACAAGTCCTGAAGCACAATTTCATCTAAGAAATCTCCCAAATGTTGACCTGGTTATAGAACTCAAATATCTATCCAATGATTGTCAGACCTATAGAGACATATACTTTAATAATCTTAACAAATTTATCAACTGCCTTAGTTTTAGAAAACACAAGAGCTATCAGAAGCTATTATTAATCATCATCATCATCATCATCATCATTATTGGAAACCTTTACAAACTGAGGACCTCTTTGTAAATTTCTATTCAGGACCCTCTATTTAGTTAGCTTTAGGATATGATAAAATTCTTTCAGTATATGAATTCCAAAAAAGTGACTGATTGATAGCAATTTCTTCACATGCTTCAAAGAAGCCACAAAAAAAAAAAAAGGTTTAGGAATTACACTTCTCGTAATGGATGAGGAGTTTATGTAGATCAATTCTTCCTCAGGTAAGAAAAACAAAATGCAAAATATGAACAATCTGAGATCCCTGCAGAGGGACTAAAGCAGAAACTGTAGGGGAGTCCATGCTTGGAAAAATGATATGGCAGGAAGTGGGTTTCTTGTTTTTCTCACCTAAGTACAGGTCCCAGTCAGTGACCTAGAAGGCAGCTAGAATTAAGATAGGAAGGAAGCAGCCATTTTATGATTGAGAAATCAGAAGACCAGAGTTTTGGTTTTACCCTAGCCACCAGAAAGTGAAGGGAGAAATCTTGGAAAGGAAAGAGCCATAGTGGGAAGCTACAAATTCTATAAATAAAATCTGCCCACATCTTCAGCATGCATGCAAAGGTTAGATCCCAAGAAGCCCATAAAAAACTGGAATAACTAGAGATTTCAGCCATTTCCCACTGAAAGGGAGACAGAATTTGGACTTTGAGTTCAGTTAAGTTAACTGACTGCCAAGACAAACAAACAACAAAGCAACGCTGTGTGGAGGAACACAACACAATTGATGGTCTCTACAATACATTATTCATATAATATCCAGGATGTAATCAAGGATTACTACACACATAAAGAAACAAGCAAAGATGATCTATGCTCTAAAGAAAAGGAATTAATGGAGACTAATTTTGAAATGACTCAGATATGGAAATTACTAGACAAGAAGTTTAAAGTAGTTATTATAACCGTGTTCAAAAACATAAAAGAAAGTACGGTCATATCAAATGAACATATAAGATATCTCAACAGAGAAAAGAAACTATTAAAAAAAACCTAATGGAAAACTTGTTAAATAAATTTTCTGAAGTAATAAATTCACAGATGGATTTAACAATGAATTGGAGATGACATTAAGAAAGAGATCAACAGAAACAGATTAATAGAAATTAATCCAATCTGAAGAGTGGAGAGAAAACAGATTAGGGGGGAGAAATTAACAGAGCCTAAATGATAAAATATCCAAAGTCTTAACATGCATGTAATTGAAATCTCTGAAGGAAAGGAAAGAATGAGTCATAAAAAAAATATTTGAGGAAAAAGAGACTAAATTTCCTAAATTTGGTTTAATAAGCCCCACAAAATATGTAAGTATGTTCCATACTGGAAATTATATTCAGTTGCTTCCTAAAAGAACTAAAAAGTGGATTGAAACACTAACTTGTCAGGTTAGACTTCTTTGAAAAAAGGATATTATTCTTAATGCCAGATGACATTTTATTTGGGTAGCATAAAAAACAGGCAAGGTATGTACAGTCTTGCAAGATACATGATTTGGTGCAATAAATAAAATTTAAACCAGATATAAGTAAACAATTAGAGACACCTAAAACCAGAATCGTAACAACAATAACAATGACAATAACAATAGCAAACTAGTACTATAGAACCATGATGGTCTTTCTGGATATATCATATTTTATTAGGTTAAATTTCAAATTATCGCTGAAGAACTACAGGAATGAAGTCAACTGAGAGAATGTGATTTGTTAGTGAACTTCTATCATATCTAAAGTAGACTCGGAATTTGAGAGATATAAGGGAATTTTAAAGGTCATTGCAGTCAACAAAGTTAGTGAGGATGTTGAGGCCAGTGCAGGTCTTGAAGACATAAATCTCAATTTTACTTCTTGGTTATGTTACCCTGGGAGAGTTAGTTAATTTTTTCTCATTTAGAAAACAGATTTTTAAGGACACTGCATGAAGGATTTTAGCACCTACCAGTATTTGGCCCATTGTCCACAAAGTTAGCACCCATCCCTAGTGATTTTTACCAAGGCCACATAACTAGTTGGGTACTGATCTTAGACTCTACCATTCAGTGCTCTTCCTGGCCACATTCCCCACTCTTAAAAGATTCCTTCATTTCTTTATCCTTAGGGTCTAGGAACATAGTGTATTCAGAAGGCTCAAATGAGACATTACCCCTTTTTCTTTGGAATCCAGAAGTGGTTCCTCAAAGAAACTACTACTTAACCTGAGACTACGTTATAATTATCACACTTACATAATTATGATATTTATCATAGTATCAACTCTAATTATCTGGAAAGACAATTGTAAGGCATTTACATGAGAGTTACATCAAAATATAGTGAAAAGAACACTAGAGATCTTCTAATGTTACTACTTACTAACTGTGTGATCCAGTCAGATTCCTTCACCTTTTTTAGCCCTAGGTTTTCTCATCTGAAAAATGTGGATATGAGTCCTTGGCTCATCTATTTTACAGAGTTCTTGTGAAAGACAAATGAAATAATACATGGAAAGGGGTTCTGGAGATGATGAAGTGATATGTAAATGTGATTTCATGTTGCTCATTTATGAAAATTTTTGAAAAGTTAACAGCACAAATCAAAGACTGATTATTGTTCAAACCAAATTTGTTTACAGTGTGCTTCTTTCATGTCGGCACTCTTAGCATCTTTGGTTTATGTATGATAAATCATAAATGTGGCACCAGATGTTCCTTGGTCCCTGAGTTCTGGGAAGCATGTCAGAAAATGTCAGGGGTGACCACTGAGAAGCATTCAGAGTGCCTTAGTCGAGCTGTTGGTATCTAAGACTCACAGCAAAGAAGGCAGATGGTTTACCTATTTAGGGCTTGATTTATAATCCAAATGATGTTTAATCCAATGTGCTTATTTGTAAAAGTCTCTATTATGGTACAAGGCTTTCCAAATGAGTATAAAAATCCTTCAAGGATAATTATCTAAACACACATCTACAAAAATAACATGGTTTTTAATTCAATTAATACTTGTTATATTCTTTCCTCTGTCTTGTAAAGTGTGGTGGACTGTAGAACAAGCTCATCTTCTCAATCATCTGCCAAGTAGACTACGGTCTATGCTACCATATTTTCCTAAGTGATCTAAATTCCAAAGAAGAAGCAAAAGTTAAAAGCTAGGAACGGACATGTGACAATGTGTCCATCATTACTAAAAAAATGAAAAGATTTCTTTCAATTCGTGAAAAAACTCATCTGCATAACTCCAAATTGTCTCATAACAGAAAAGGCAAAATTCCAAACTGACCTTTATTGTCTTCAAGCTTTATTTTAAGTTATACGACCTCTCCATTTAACCATCTCCAAGTGAAATTCAAATTGGCCACCCTCCTTTCTTGAGCCACATAGAATAAGGCATGTACTTACTCTTTCCTCCATTAGGGCTGAAGGGTATTTGTGAGAAGGCTGGAAAAGGCACAAGCACAGTCTGAAGACATGGCATAGATTCTCATGGTTATGCTACACGAGTTCATATGTTAATTTGTCTTATTTTCATAAAAATGTGATTAAATATATATGTCTCCCTATACCCATAAGTGGAAGAACCATAATTGACTGCTCTCTCTGCATTTGGTGGACAGATCAGGAATGTGTCATCAAACTTTCTGGAGTCACAGACTCTTTATCCAGAAAAAAAAATGCACAAATATACAAAATTTTTCATTCCATTGATGAATGGAATGCTATCCGCAAGATAGCAATTGATCTCAGAGTCAGAAACCCAAAAGAGTGAGGAAGGCAATATCTTTGCTTCATTTTTAAAAAAGATCCATTATGTTCTCCTCTTACCCTGTACATGCTGTGTGCATGAAAGATCAATTTCCCATTAGTGTCTGACAGATGGGTGCATGATCAAGACCAGTGGGTCCCAAACACATTCAATAAGGATATCATTTTCCATATTCCTCAACATGTGAGAAAAAATGAGCACAACCAGAAGGTGTACCTTTTGTAGGGTAGAATTTTTATTCTTTCTCATCTTCTCTTTCCTTCTTTTTCCTTTGGGGAAGAACAAGATGTTCTTAATTAACAAAATAACACCTGAAGCTATTCCATAGGAAGTTACCAATATTGGCTAAAAGAGATGGTTTTGATGTGGTTTTTATTTATTTTTTCTGCAGATGCTCCCCTCTAAGGAATCTGAAAGACCTCAGGCCTCCTCCCTCAAAGCGTAGTAAGGACATGGCTTTGGAGCCAAGAGCAATGCTCAGAACTTTGGGAACCTGGTGAGACTCACCTAGGGTGGACCTGGACCCTGGGAAAAGTAAGCAAAGGAGGGGAAGCAGTAAGGAGTGTTTGGGGAAGTGAGGTGAGGGATAAGGGGAAGCAACATCAGAGAGAGGGGGGGAGCCCCCAATTAGTTCTTTATGAGATGAGTAGCAGCTTGAAAGGAATAGCTAGAAAAAAATGCTGTACACCATTATAGAAACTCTCTATATATGTGATTATCATATAGAGAAGAGAGTTTCCTTTCTGGTAATGAAATGAACTAGCACACTGTCCCAAACATGGCTTTGTTGGTGAGAAGATGGCAATCTATTTCTTGAGGAAGACCCACTGTTATTTGGGTAGTATGAATGCTTTCTTCACTGGGAAAGACTTCCTATTAAAGCAAAATCATCTGAATTAAATGGTGCAAACAGTTTGCAAACTTGTAGTGGACCTGAACTAGAAAACATCTAAAGTAGCTGAGGTCAAAAACAGGGACTTGTTTGGTCCTAGGCACTCAGACGACACAGGCTTTGGTGCAGACATGGCCAAAGCCAAGAACCACACCACACACCACTGATCATGAAAATGGCACAGAAACAGCATCAAGAAACCCCAATCACAAAGACAGGAATCTGTTAAGGGGGTGGACCCCAAGTTCTTGAGGGATACACACTTTGCCAAGAAGCACAAGAAGGGCCTGAAGAAGAGGCAGACCAACAACACCAAAGCCACGAGTGCATGTGCCAAGGATATAGAAGCCTTTGTCAATCCCAATGGGGTTAAGTCCAAGATCCCAAAAGGCAGCAGCCACCAGCTCAATCAACTTGCTTACATTGCTCACCCCAAGCTCAGGAAACCTGCTTGTACCCACATTGCCAAGGGTCTCAGGCTCTGTCAGCCAAAGGCCAAGAGCAAGGCTCAAACTAAAGCCCAGGCTGTAGCTCAGGCTCTGTCCACCAAAGGCCAAAGGCAAGGTTCAAGCTAAAGCCCACGCTGCAGCTGCCACTCCAGCCCTGGCTCCTAAAGGTTTCCAGGTTCCCACAAGGGCTCCAGTCCAGAGGTCTCTGTTAGTTGATGTGAGGACAGATGGACTGCAGTGACCCTTGGGCTTCTTTCTGCATGAGGCTGGTGCCCTCCTGTGCTATTTGTACAAATAAACCTGAAGCAGAAAATAAATAAATAAATAAATAAATAAATAAATAAATAAATAAATAATAAATAAATAAGAACTTAGGCTCTGAAATCAGGCAAGTTGATTGAAATCCTATGAGTGCTCCTGGGCAAGTAACTTAATTTTTCACTTTATTTGATTAGTGGGAATAATCATGGTGGCATGGCATCTGATTGGGATGTGAACATCTAAAAGAAACAATTGCTTTGTGTGTTTTGGCAAGTAGTAAGCACCCAACAAATGTAAGCTGCCAATATTATCTTTTCTTATTCATTCATGACACATGTATTAATTGCCTACTCCCTTGCTAACTTGTAAGGACACAAAGATGAATGAAATGTAGTTTCTCTGCATAACAACCTCACAGCTTAGGTTCTTTCCACTGCTGAGATTCTAGACCAACTGGACACTGCTGGTGAGTCATTCTTAATACTTCCTCCACAGCGTGCTGCATGAGTACAGAGGAAAGACTAGCATGAATGAATATTTCAAGTACAATGAAATGAAAATTTCAAATGTCTGTCAGTAGGAACCAGAGAGCACCAATTCCAACTGGCTAGCTCCAGTAGGAAATGTGTTGGCTCATGTAACTTTAAGTGCAGAGTAGGGTCAACTTCAGTGCTAACTTTATCCTAGGTTCTGGGTCCATTTTTCCCGGAAGTCCTTTGACTCAGCTTTTCTCAAAATATTGGCGTCACTTCTAGAGTAATAGGGAGATCAGATTTGACATTCTGCACCCAACCAGATCCAGAGAAAGAGAGCAGAAGTTTTCTCAGGAAAACAAGTATAAACTTTCCCAGAACTCTTGATTTTAATGTTCCCAACTTGAGTCACATGCCCATTTCCGAACTGATCACCAGCAAAGGACTCTGATTACTCCTAGATCTGGGGACCTCATAGAAAGGATCCCAGAGGTGAAAGCAATGGTGCTTCCAATAGGTGTAAGGAGAAAATGACAAGAGCTTAGAATTCCTAATGGGAAAAACAGCTGCACATAGCCATAGTAAATGTCAGATGTTGAAAAGCATTTAGAGTTAATCTATTTAAATTCCTCAGCCTATTGAAAAGGAACTAAGACAAAATAAACTGAATCGTCCAAGGTTGCACAGACAAAGGTGGCCCAACTGTGACTCTAACTTAGGCATTATTATTTCAAATTTACAGTGCTTTTAACATCAGCCTATTTTTTTCCCACCTTAACTAATAAAAACAAAAACAAAGCAGCAATTCTGATTCTTTTCCCATTGCTTAGGGATTGCAACAGCTGGTGGAAACCATAACTTGGACTGAGGAGAAAAGTAAGTGTAGCTTATGTGTTATAACTTGTTTACAATACCTTTTAGTTTCTTTTGAGAATATAGATTATCTTTCAACAGTCTTGTCTTATGTAGTTATTTTTCCCTTTATCAATAAAATCTTAAAAGGACATCCACTGTCCTGAAAAAGAACTATAGTACCTGTGGAGGAAAGCTGTATTAATTTGTGATGACTACTGTTTTGTATCATAAACTTTTGTATCCTATTGAACCAATTTTATGCTGGCTGGATTCTTAGAGTTTCATTACTTTGTTGTGCAGAATTTTAAGAATGTTAGAAACAAGTTTCTTAATTTTAAGCTTTTGTTGAGTGTATTATTTCATTGTATTTGGGATGGATCCCAGGGTAACTTATTCTAGTGGTTGACTTCACATACTAAAGGCTTTATCCTTTAATTATTCTAAAAATAGCCACATACAATTCGGTGGACTCTTTAAAATCCCTATCTCTGAAACAGTCTGGGGAGAGGAATCAATGCATGCAGGGAGCCTCACTGGTATTCTGTTTTAGGCCAGCCACTGAATCTTTAATGTAAATCTTTAACCCTAAATCCTTATTGTAAAAAATCAGTCACTGGACCAGCAGACCAAATGACTGGCCTGTGACCATCAGGCTTCTTCCATCTTATAAAATATTCAAGTGGGATTTTAGTGTTACCACTATAAAGACATATGCAAAACTTATAATATTTTTTGGATACACAGTCCCATTGACTCTGTCTCAAATTCCACTAAGAAGGTTCTTGTTTTCATAGGGACAAAAAAAGCCAGTGTTTTAATACAGTATCTAGCTTGTGCATATTTAAATCATAGAACCTAAAAATTCCTTTCTTATCCTTTTAGTTCCTTCCAATGAACATTGTACCATTTCTAAATATTTGATGAAGGCAATAAAGTGGATTAGCCCTTCACACTTCAGTGACTTGTGGATTTACTCCCAGTTGGAAACATTTCTGTCCTAGGAATATCAAAATCAGTGACCTTTTATATGTCAACTTGTTTCTCCATCTGTCCCACAATGTAGATGTGAGAAATTGGGTTGATGCTATTGAACCATGCTTTCTTCCTTTTAGATGTCAATGTGATGATTCCTATATATTGAGCTTTTTTGGCAAGTTTTCATACGTGCTGCTTGCCTTCATTCAAGTAAAGATGCTGCCCAAGTGAGGAGTATAAGGATAAACTCTAAGATTTGTGATTCACTCCTAGCTCTTCTTTTCAGTGCATGTTCTCATAGTATCTTCTTTTTTTTAATTTTTAAAAATGTTTTTATTTATTTTTGAGACAGAGAGAGACAGAGCATGAGCAGGGGAGGGGCAGGCACAGAATCAGAAGTGGGCTCCAGGCTCCGAGCTGTCAGCACAGAGCCTGATGCGGGGCTCGAATTCAGAGTGTGAGATCATGACCTGAGCTGAAGTCGGACGCTCAACCAACTGAGCCACCCAGGCACCCCTCATAGTATCTTCTAATATTCTAGTTCTTTTGTGATATCAAATGAAATTATCTATTTTTTTTCCTAGCAAGGTAATTAATTCAAGTACAGTGTTATGCCTGGAAAAAAGAATGTTATAGGAAAATGTGTTTTAATTTTCTGAATTGTCGGCTTTTTCATGTGGGGTGTTGGACCATGTAGCCTATCTTAACCATAGTCTATGAAATACTGCTGTATATTTGTCAATAACCAAACTAGAGACTAAAGGGAGCAGATACATTCCTAATAATTTCTAAGATCATACACTTATTTAAATTAAAGGGGATTTGGACCAAGTAGGTCATTAACTCAAGACTTTGTTAGTAAGTCTTTTGTTAATTATTAATTATTTGTTAACTATTCTTTTAAGTTCATTTACTTATTTTGAGAGAGAGAGAGTGAGAGTGTGCACATGCATGCATGAGTAGGGAGAGGGTGCAGAGAAAGAGGGAGAGAGAGAATTCCAAGCAGGCTCCACCCTCAGCACAAAGCCTGACGCTGGGCTCCATCTCACAGCCAAGAGATCGTGACCTGAGCTGATATGAAGAGTCAGTCACTCAACCAACTGAGCCACCCAAGCACCCCATGATTTTATGTAATTATTTTTGAGCCTTGTATTTTTGGGTGGGTAGATGGGAAGAATGACTATCAGCCTATCAGTCTGTTTTCTGCATATTTTCCTTCCTGAACTTAACCCTGACTGTGGTACATATTACAGGTTACTTTTTGTCATATATGCTTCAAAAGACTGATGGCTCTGTACACTGTGCACCTTGAACATACACAATATTATATGTCAATTATAGCTCAATGAACCTGGAAAGGAAGAAAAAGACCGATGGTTTACTGTTTGGATTTGAAACTCTAGTTTTGAAAATTAGGTATCTCTGGATCCCAGCCTGGCTGTGTACCTCTTTCCTTTCTATCTAGTACTTGGTTTTTGGTTTCTGATCTGGATCATTCCCTTAGCCCCCATACCTCATACCCAGTTCAAAAGTAACCCTCCCAGATTATAACTCCTGATCCTAATGAGGCATTCCAGTGTCTAAAAGTCAACATGCAGACAGAAATTGTGTTCACCCATCTTGCCTTCCTTCCCTTGATTATAAACCCCTTTGCCGCCTGAGCATGTCTGGTCCCAACAATGGAATCTACTATAATCCAAAGCAAATGTTGATCAAAATTTACCAGAGGCACCGACTTGTAGCCCAAACATCAGACCAGCTCACCAGTGTGTTTTATTTGGTCAGAAGCATGTTTCAGGAAAAGGTGAGTGTGTTCAGGCCAGGCATGGATTCTCAGGTTTTGAGTATGAGTTCCTGCCTCTCCAGTAGTCTTAAATCACACTGCATTTATATAATTTGCTCGTCCCTGAAGGTATTTGAAATTGAGATTGTGAAGCCTGGCTTTTACCATCCAAATATTTTATGTTAATCCTGTTCTATTTTTTTGTTTGATTGTTCTTTTTTTTCTTTTTTAAGAAAACTCATTATTTCTAACCTGAAGCTTTCCTGATATGATGATGTCATCACTGCTTCCACACTTGACATGACGTTATTTTATTCTTGGTGATTATATGAAGACAAACATCAGTGGCTGGATATAATGACCTCTCTTTTATCTTGTGTATATAAGCAGTTCTAACTCATTAAAGACTGTGAGCATGGTGGCTTACAGTCTGCAACTCCAAGAAGTAAGCTTTTGGGTCAATTTAGAATGATAAAATATAGAGAAGTCGTGTGTGGCATAAATGTTCTTCCCATCCTTTAAAGAACAATACAACATTATTCTTTGCTCTTTGATTATTTTAGTGTATGTATCAATTAGAATTGGGTTTGGTTGCCAGGGTTTAGAAAACAATAACAAAAATAACAGTACTTTAAACTGGACACCTGTTTATTTTACTCTCACCTAAGGGTCTGACAAGGTGGTCCAGGACTAGGAGCCATGAGAGCTCAGGCTTTTTCTAATTTGCTGCTTCTTTCACTATCCTTAAGGCTTCTGCCTTATTCATGAGGCTGCTTTAGCTCCAGCCATAGTGTTCACATTCCAGCCAACAAGAAGGAAATTAGAATAACAGAGGATGCACTCCACCTTTAAGGACTCACACCAGACATTTTATACACATTTCCATTTATTTCCCATGGTCCAGGGTTCCATCACCTGGCCATAAGTAGCTTCAAGAGAAGTTGAGAAAAAAAAATACACATGCCCAAACATACTCAGCATGTCTGAAGTCAAAACTGAAAAAGTCCTACTTTCCAGGTGTATTGTTTATTTTAATAATATCTGTGTTTATTGTAAATGATAAATCTTTGCTATGGACTTTTCAAATGCTAAAATATTTTACATTGAGTGTTTATGGCCATTTTAGCTTCCTGAATTAATTTAATTTGTGATGGATTTACCTGTTGAATTTTTCCATTAGTAATGAATTTAAGTGCAGCAAATAGCAATTCAGAGAAAAAGTGAAAAGATGGCCAACACATGGGCTTCACTTAGAAAATTTAATTAAGTGCTCACAGATCACTAGAGATCCTGGGACCACATTAAGAGAGTTTCAGAGAGCAAATGAAAATGGGATAAAGAAACAGGGTTAAGCCACCTGCAGAGCAGAGAGATGGCTAAGAGATTATGGACCATCATCAAGAAGCTGGTCAAGAAACCTGAAGGAAGGACATCTCTGCTGGAAGATATGAATTGGTAGGCCAACTCTGAGGCCAAAGCAGCAGCAGGCAGATGGTGAGAGCAGAGGGTATTCCCGCAAAAGCTCAGCATGATGTCTAGGAACTGCTGCTGTGGAGCCTTTTTAAGTGCTTGCCAAGAAAAGAGATGACCTTGCTCAGTTGCTTGGGACCTGCAGGCCTTGTAGGATGTTAGCTTTGGCAAGAAAGGATACCAGGCTGAGTTTCCATTTCCCTCCATCAGCAGAGGAACCCGGGCCTGCGGCCACGTGCCTCTAACAAGAATCCACAGCACTCCCCTCTGTCTGGAGACTTGGAAGCTCCTGCAGAAAGCGCTCAATTGTCCTTTCACATGAGGTCCAGGGGAAAGCTGTGACCTTTAGTCCTTGATGCCTCCCCAGAAGCCTTGGCATCTCTGCAGTGATATAGGTCATAGCTTTCACCCAGTGAGCAGCAATGCAGCCCAAAGTTTGGGCTTTACTCAGGGGACCAGCATCTTCTCCCCCAGAAGTTTACTCATTATCTAGCTGAGGGGTTATAGAATACTTAGAACACAGAAGGGGCTCCTCAGTGCTCAGGAAGAAAGAAAAAGAAAGAAAAGGGGGACTCATAAGTCACCAGTGAAGTGGACTGAGGCTACAAGCCCACATTCCCAAAAGATGAATGGAAAAAAAAATGAAGGGATGGATAACATCAGGAAAACCCACAAAACCCTAAAGTATCCAACTTGAGAGACTGAATATACAAACAGACAATGGCCAGACCATATATAAAAATAGAGTTCTGACCCGTGACCAGCAGCAACCTACCCAGAAGACCAATGTCCTATGTGCAGAACAGGCATATTTTGAAGATACTGCAGGTTTGGTTTCGTAGCACCGCAATAAAACAAATGTGGCAATAAAGCAAGTAAAATTCATTCTGTGGTTGCCCAGTGCATAGATAAGTTAGGTTACACTATGGTCTATTAAGTGTTCAATAGTGTTATGTCTAAATATATATATATATATATATATATATATATATATATATATATATACACATATATACATACTTTAATTAAAAATACTTTAAAATAAACTAAACTAAAAAATAAACATCATTTCAGCTTTCAGTGAGTCATCATCTTTTTGCTGGTGGAGCGTCTTGTCTCCATGTTGAAGGCTGCTGACGGATCAGGGTGGTGGGTGCTGAAGGGGGAGTGGCACATACAACTTCTGAAATAACACAGCAATGAAGTTTGCCATTCTGACCCTTTCTTTCATGAGCAATTTCTCTGTAGCAGGTGACACTATTTGATAGCATTTTACCCACAGTAGAACTCCTTTTAAAATTGGAGTCAGTCCTCTCAAACCTGCCACTGCTTTATCAACCAAGTTATGTAATATTCTAAATCCTCTGTTGTCATTTCAACAATCTTCACAGCATTGTCACCAGGAGAAGCTTCCATCTCAGGGAACCACTTTCTTTGCTCATCTGTAACAAGCAGCTCCTCATCTGTTCAAGTCTGATCACGAGATGGCAGCAGTTCAGTCACATCCTCAGGCTCCACTTCTAATTCTAGTTCTCTGGCTGTTTCCACCCCATCTGCAGTTACTTCCCCCACTGAAGGAAGTCCTGAACCCCTCAAAGTCATCCACGAGGGTGGGAATCAACTTCTTCCAAACTCCTGCTCATGTTGATATTTTGACCTCTTCCCATGAGTCACCAATGTTCTGAATGTCATCTAGAAGAGTGAATCCTTTCTAGAAAGTTTTCAATTGACTTTGCCCAGTTCCATTAGAGCAATCACTCTCTATGGCAGTTCTAGCCTTACAAGATGTATTTCTTAAATAATAAGACTTGAAAGTTGAAATTACTCCCTGATCCATGGGCTAGAGAATGGATGCTGTGCTAGCAGGCACGGAAACAACATTCATCTCATCGTCCGTCTCCATCAGAGCTCTTGGGTGACCAGGAGCATTGTCAATAAGCAGTAATATTTTGAAAAGAATTTTTTTTTCTGAGCAGTAAGTCTCAACAGTGGGCTTAAAATATTCAGTAAACCATGATGTAAATAGATGTGTTATCATCTAGGTTTTGTTGTTTTCATTTATAGAGCACCCACAGAGTAGATTTAGTATAATTCTTAAGGGCCCTAGAATTTCTGGAATGATCAATGGCCACTGCTTCAACTTAAAGTCACCAGCTGCATTAGCTGCTAACAGGAGAGTCAGCTGGTCCTTTGAAGCTTTGAAGGCAGGTGTTGACTTCTCTCCAGCTATGTAAGTCTTAGATGGCATCTTTTTCCAATAGAAGGCTGTCTTGTCTACACTGAAAATCTGTTGTTTTGTGCAGTCACCTTCATTAATGACCTTAGTTACATCTTCTGAATAATTTGCTGCAGCTTCTACATCAGCACCTGCTGCTTTGCCTTGCACTTTGATGTTATGAAGATGGCTTCCTTCCTTAAACCTCATGAACCAACCTCTGCTAGCTTCAAACTTTTCTTCTGCAGCTTTCTAACCTCTCTCAGCCTTCATAAAATTGAAGAGAGTCAGGGCCTTGCTCTGGATTAGGCTCTGGATAATGATGTTGTGGCTGGTTTGATCTTCTATCCAGACCCCTAAAATTTTCTCTATATCAGCAATAGGACTGTTTTACTTTCTTATTATTCATGTATTCATTGGAGTAGCCCTTCTAATTTCCTTCAAAACCTTACCTTTGCATTCACAACTTGGCTAACTGTTTCACGCAAGAAGCCTAAACTTTTTCCTGTCTCGGCATTTGAGACAGGTGTCCCTCACTAAGTTTCATTATTTCCAGCTTTTGCCTTCAAGTGAGAGATGTGACTTTTCCTTATACTTGAACACTCAGGGGCCACTGTAGGGTTATTAATTGTCCTAATTTCAATATTGTTGTGTCTCGGGAAATAGGGAGGCACAATGAGAACAGCAGTTGGTGGAGCAGTCCAAACACACATTCATAAATTAAATGTCTTATATGGGGTGCGGTTCATGGTGCCCTCAAATAATCACAACAGCAACATCAAAGATCACTGTTCACAGATCATCATAACAAATATAGTCATAGTGAAAGAGTTTGAACTATTGTGAGAATTACCAAAATATGACCCAGAGTCATAAGGTGAACAAACGCCATTGGAAGAATAGTGCCCAAAGATTCTTCGATGCAGGATTGCCACATACCTTCAATTTGTAAAAAATCAAATACTTGCCAAGCACAATAGAATGAGGCCTGCCTCCAGCCAATCCAGAAAGACAGCCTTCTGTAAGTTGGGCTTGCAGGAAACCTGATTGCCATCTTGAGTAACATCCCAGAACACGAAACAACGGCTTTAACAATCAGCCCCAAATGGTCAGGACCTAATTAATGACAGCTTCTCTCATTTTTGTCCCTACCCCCAACTTAGGACTAACAAAAGGGAATCAACTATGTATCCCTAACAAATCACACACAATGCCTTATGTTGTTAGCCTGTCTACAGCTTCCCTAAGCCAACAGCCTCCAATCAGGGCACACTTGCTAACTTCCCTTTATTCCACTAGAAAGCTATCCCCTTCCTTTGCTTGCCTTTGAGTCTCTCCTTGACTGACTCCCTCATTATAGCAACATCAGTATAAGTGGCATTTTCTTGTTCTTATTTGTTAATCTTTGTTTATTTTCACAGAACTATTGTTAAATAACAAAAATTCAACCAACTTAATTTTAAAGATCTAGTTGACCTTATTAATCAGTGTATGAATCAGACAGCATCCTACCTAGCAAGTAAAGGGGAGTTCCAAAGGTCTACAGAAAAGAAAGTGTTGTTAAAGGCAGAGAAGGAGTGGAAAAAGGGAAATTATTAGCAAATAATCCACTGTTTTAGGCAAGGTCATCCTCTTAGGGGAAATGTAAGGGATCTATCAGTAAATTTCCTGTACTGACCAGGAATCTCCTATGTTGACTGGTCTTTGGTTCCATTTCGGAAGGGCTGTAACTGCAGTTAACTCAGGTAGCAAGTCTTAGTTTACTGACTTGGGCCCTTAACCTATGTGATGCCATTTTGGGTTTGTGAATTTCTTTTTAAACCGCCCCCCCCACGCCCCCGCCCTTGGATCAGGCTCAGCTTAACTGAGAGACATGATCAACATTTAAGGCATTAGAGCTTCTCTCAGCTACACTCAGTGGTTTTGCAGCTCTTGATGCTCCTTTGTGTACTAGTCACAGGTCATGCTTAATTTCTGTGATAATCACAGGTTACAACTTCAGGTTCACATGGTTTGACTTGGTCTATTTTCTTTTTCTTTGATGTTCTGTATAAGGAAGATCATTTACTCGATGGTTAGTGGCTGCAAAATGCATTTAAAGCTTTTGAGAGACTATAATGCACCAGGGAGATTATTGTGATTGCTATAAATAGGATAATTCCCAATGTTTGGCATGCACTTTGAAGCCATGGTCCCCAACACCCAAACCAATCAAATCACTTAAGTCAAAGAAAGACTCTACTGAAGGAGTCACCCTTTTAAGCCAAGTGGCTTGCTTGGTGATCTTCCGTAATTGAGTTTTAACTTCCCCAGAAGTGTTAATCCAGGTATAGCAGGTGGTTTTGGCCAGAGCAGACACCTCTTTGCTCAACTAAAAAATAATCAAGGGCTTTCTTATTATCAAAAACTATTTTGGCCATAATGACTAAGGATCTTTGTTGGGCAGCTATTGCTTTAGCAGCAGATTGTGCAATAATTTCAAGAATTAAGGAGAAGCTCTTGATCAAAGCCTCATTTATTCCTAACCAGGGAACTAGGGACATACCAAAAGGAGTGAATCCTAAATCATGAAACCTCCTGGTAGGTTATTTGTAACTCAGTGATGTAAACTTAGGGGAGTTGACTCATGAGATGTCTTAGTTTCTTATGAAAAGTTAGAGGCACACTTAGATTTTCTCCTAGCATGAAATAAAAGATTGCTCTAAATTCTAGAGGTTACCCTCCTTGGCTATAGCCTGGGAAACACAAATGAAGGTATTATCTTTCCAGGCCAATGCCAGAGGAAAGGAAAGGAAAAGGGGAAAGGTTTCATGTTTAAAGTACGAAGTCTTAATTTGTTACCTTGGGTGGAAGTAGTCTACTCTAACATCAGCTGCTTCTCTTCTCGTCAATTTGATTCAGAGGTTTCCAGTGTCAATACAGGACCAAATTTCTTTAGCTGTGTGATATGTACCCAAGGCTCAATGTCTTCTAGTTTTGCAACAGTGTTAGACATCAAGAGTACTTGGTAATGTCCTTTTCATCTGGCCTCTAGGGTTGTCTTCCTCTGATGACATTTCCAGAATACTCAATCAGGCTTTACACTGTGAGTACCAGGATCCTTTGAACTGGAGATCTGGGGAGTCTTCTTTAACCTGTTGATGACATGCTTGAGCATAAGACAGTAGAAACTTACAGTAGCTGGTTAGATTAGCACCAGACAACAAGGAATCAGCAGAAGTTTATATGTTGATAGAATTCCAAGATGTCTGCAAGGTTTTTGTTAAGGCTGGTGTGATTGAGTGGGTGCTCTGTTCACCAAAGGTTATAGAAGGTATATTCCAAGTAGGAAATACATTTTCTAACAGTTTTTTTTTCTTTTGTGAGGGCATGATTACTGTGGCAGGAAAAGGCTTTAACCCATCAGAAAAACATATAAACAATAACAAAAATATATTGATAACCTATGCTAACTGGCAGTTGAATGAAATCCAGCTGCAAGAGTTCAAAGGGCCCAAAAGGAGGAAGTCTGAAGCCTCTGGGGACCAAAAAAAAAAAAAGACTTTTCAGGGATTATGGACCTGACAGGTTAGACATTGATGGTACACTGTTTTTGCGATTTTATGAAAGTCTCCTCACCAATGTTAATTATAATCTGAGTCATCTTAAATGTACCATGGTAGGTGAAGGAAGGTAAAAATTTTTAAATAGGATTTTCCAGGGAGCTGTGAAGAACCAAGTAGCCATCCTGGGCTTCCCATAGCCTGGACTATTCATTAAATTTACAATCATTATTTACCCATCTTAATTTCTCTGATTCAGGAGCAGACTGTTGCCATGTTACAAGGACATAGGATGGCAAAAGTCTGGCAAGGAGGGGCCATTTTTTGTAGAAGCAGAATAGACTTTATCCACATGTGCCATATTCTTATTATACAACATAAAGAAAACATAGTATTACTTTTTATTTCAAAATGCTTTCCATGTAATTTAACATATCAAATAAGCCTAATTAGTTTAATTAACAAATCCTTTGGAATATTCCAGGTCAAAAAGACTTAACCAGACCCAAAATCCACCCATCCAAAAAAAGAAAAAAAAAATGGAAACGTTTGTCTTTCTCTTTTTTTTTTTAATGTTTATTTATTTTTGAGAGAGAGACACAGATCGTGAGCGGGGGAGGGACAGAGATAGAGGGGGACACAGATTCTGAAATGGGCTCCAAGCTCTAAGCAATCAGCACAGAGCCCAAGAAGGGGCTTGAACTCACAAGTTGTGAGATCATGACCTGAGCCAAAGTAAGCTCAACAGACTGAGCCACCAGGGCACCCCCCCCCTTTGTCTTTCTATTAGAGAAAACATCAAATTCTAATTTTGTACTAGCTTACTTTTGATATTAAAACTTACTCATTTCAATCTTAGTCAGTCCTGATCAGGCATAAAGTTTCTTTCCAAAGATTCCTTTGAGCAAACCTTCTACAACTTTCTTTCTCTCTTTTTCTTTGTTCCTCCCTCCCTCTTTCTTCCTCCCTCTCTCTTTCCCTCTCTTCCTCCTTCCCTCCCTCCCTCTCTCCCTCCCTCCTTCCTTCCTTCCTTCTTCCTCCTTCTTTCTCTTCTTTCTTTCTTTCTTTCTTTCTTTCTTTCTTTCTTTCTTTCTTCCTTTCTTCAGATTTTGTCCTGACTTCTCCCTCTTTAAATAACCAGCCCCACTTTAGGACAAAATCACTTTTTCCTTCAAAGAATGTATTTCCATTTCTCACACTATTTCTTACCAAAACACACATCTTACATTCCTTGCATACAGAGTTGTTTCCCTTATTATTTCCAATAGTCTTAATTATATTTACTAGAATTCTTAACTACTAGAAACCTTAATTTCTACTAAAAAGTAATAAGTAAGCAGTTATGAACTGTCTATTACACCAACATTCTTTCAAATGGCAAATTTATGAATACATTTCAAAAGCTCTAGAAACTATAAAGTATAATCTTTTAATAAAGCACAAAATGTGTTTGTTAACAGATGCAAATTTATCTTCACTTACTCCATAATAAGAAAGAGAAAAGTAGATAAATCCATGTTCAGTAATTAATGTTTCAGTATTTTATCTTATTTGGAAATGATCTTGATATTTAATAGATTTAATTTAATTTATCATTTAACCTAACTCAGCAAAACTGTAAGGTTTTAAGTTACCAAATAGATTTGGAAGACTGTTTAACATTTACCTAAACATTTTAATTTTATACACACCTATTTATTTTACTTGCTCTTAACAGTTATGCTTAAATGACCCAATAAAACCAATATTGCACTGTATGTTAATTAAATAAAATTTAAATAAAAACTAACTAACTAAATAAAAACTTTATGAGACATCAAAGTCAGTTATTCTCTCACACTATTAAAACAAAAAACATTTTATAACAGAGATCATATCAACTTATTTGACTTTAGTAAACCCAGGTGGAACAGAAGTTTGAACTTCAATGCTGATAATTCTAAAGATGGGTCTATTTAAATTAAACCATCAGCTAAATATTTTCCCAGATCACATGAACTTGAAAAACATTTGAGTTAGTTTCTATCATTTTGAGTTTTAGAATGCTCACTCCTAGGGTTCCTGGGTGGCTCAGTTGGTTAAGTGTCCTACTTTGGCTCAGGTCATGATGTCACGGTTCATGGTTTCAAGCCACACGTTGGGCTCTGTGTTGACAGCTCAGCGGCTGTTGCTGCCACCAAAGCTGTTAAATAACAAAAAATCAACCAAGTGAATTTCAAAGATCTATTTGGCCCTATTAATCGATTCATGAGTCTGGCACCATATCCAGCAAGTAGAGGGGAGCACCAAAGGGCTACAGGAAAGGAAAGGTTTTTACAAGTAGAGAAGGAGTGGAAAAAAAGAAATTATTAACAAAGAATCCATTGTTGTAGGCAAAGCCACCCTCCTAAGGGGAAGGAAAAGGTCTATCAGTAAATTTCCTATGCTGACCAGAAAATTCCCATATTTACTGGTTAAATGTTCCAATTTGGGTTGGGGGAGTGTGTTGAAACTGCAGTTGGGTTACGTATTAAGTCTTGGTTTACAGACTTGGGCCCTTAACCTAAATGATGCCTTTTGGGATTTGTGGTCTTTTTAACACTGCGTACCTTGAAAAACTAATCTCATCAACTCTCTGTGCAAGCTCCCCATTAAATAATCACTTTTATTATCATTAAATATCATCTTTACTTTCCTGTCCCAGACAGCCTTCCCCTCTTCTCCACCCATCCATGTTATGCCCTTTCTTCAAAACTGCCACCTCCAAACTCCTTCCTCAGGCTACTGGCAACTGACCAGTCTGATGCCTTTGGTCCACATTGTTCTCATCACCTTCTGAAGGCACTTGGCATTGTCTCTCTCTAATGTGCATTTGAGAACTTGGAAAATTTGATTCTGCATTATGGGTTGTCTTATTATCTAATGTGAATATGTTTGAATGTCTTCCCACAAAACCCTGCAAATTCATTGAGGAGTCTATCACAGCAATGCTATTCAAAGGAGAGTCCACAGACCACATCAGCATCCCTTGGCACTTTTTAGAAATGCAAATGAATGGGAGCCTACCCCAGAATGAATGGGAGACCCATGCCATCAGAAGCTCTCCAGGTGATTCTCCTTGCGCACACCAGCATTTGAGAAGCACTGCCCTACAGTGCCCTATGGCACTGTTCTTAGGTCATAGGAAGTGTTCAATGAATGCTTGCAGAATTGAATTGATTGCTTCCCTTTGAATGAACCAAAGCTTCTAATGGAAGCACTGCCTTCTGCCTTCAAGGACTGAACAAATGCAGCTGAACAATACTTCTTTGCCCTGAGAACACAGGGTAAAACAGACATTAAAAGGCAGCTCCTCCCCACACATTCAGCTTTCACACACTTGAGAGACTTCAAGGAGCAGGTTTTTATGGTCTGTGATGAGTGAGTTAAATACTAGCAAATTCAGACCTAACAGTCGTTCAGAAGCTGTCTAGTAGATGGGAAGATTTGCAGAAGAAAGGAGGCTAATGACCATGGAGAGTGCGGTGTCTAACCAGGGCCCGGATCAAAAGCCAGACACTCCAGTGAATGAAGTCTAGGTAGTTTCGAGCTGTTAGCACACAAGACAGGGGATATCTCCAACACAAATCCAAGATACCCTCGCCATGGGGAGCAGTCAGGAAACCGGGAAAAGTGCCATCAGGGCAAAACTGCCAAAAATGAAATGTTAATGCAAAATCTAGGCTTTGTAAAAAGTTGAAAACGATTGGGGAAGTCAAGGATAAGGGATTAAGTTTCAGGGGAGTCTTGCATGCATTCCACCAGGGTGTGTAGCTACAATCACTGTTGGAAGAAAATCAGCTGCAGTAGGCAGATCCTGTATATCTCTGGTAACTTCCCTTTAGGGAAGTAGGGCCAGATGACCACTTTTTTTCTTCTTATTTTTTTAAATGCTTATTTTATTTTTCAGAGAGAGAGAGAGAGACAGAACATGAGCAGGGAAGGGGCAGAGAGAGAGGGAGACACAGAATCCGAAGCAGGCTCCAGGCTCTGAGCTGTCAGTCCAGAGCCCAACGTGGGGCTTGAACCCATGAACCACGAGATCATGACCTGAGCCAAAGTCGAACACTTAACTGTTTGACCCACGCAGGCACCCCATCTTCTTATTTTCTGAAAAGCATTTGCAGTTTGGTAGAAAGAGAACATCTGAAGTTAGAGAAAGATATTGGAGTTCTGGCCTTGCATGTAGACCCTTGGTAACCAGCAACTCTCCAGGCCTCTCTTCTCATTTTTATAGGACTGTGTTTTCTAAAAGAGCCCTGAGGTCCTTTGCTAATGGGGGCCACAAAGAAGGTCCAGGCTGTGAGAGCCACTAGCTGGCTGCACTAAAGGATCCAGAGACAATTTAATACAAAATCAGGCTCCTGCTCTTAAGGGGAGTGAAGACGCCCCCTCGGGCCCAACTGGCCTCACATCATACATCACTAACCACATGAGTGTGTTTTCTACCAAGAACAGACTTCCTTTGAAATAGGCCTTGCTTTTACTGCACAGATTTCTTACTCTTCTTAAAAATCAAACTGAAATTAGAAAATAGAGTCTGAGGTTTGTTGTTGGCAATGCTCTGTATGCTATGCCACTGATGTGAAAAATGATAATAAAAAGAAAATCTATAAATAGCCCAATAATTCCTCCTTCTCTCCGCCAAAGGAAAAACGTGATTAACATTCCACACAGAGATGTGAGCTTGCCTGCAGATGGGAAGGCTGGTAAATACATTAAAGCCACCTTAAAATGTGAGCCTTATCATGGAACCATCTCAGCAATTAGACACGACACGCAGAATAAAGAACTAAAAGCCAATTACTGGTCTCCTGGGTCCTAGAGAGATTTCATAAAAAATTAATGCAGAGTAAAATAGAAACCATCTGAACTACAGCTGACGAACACGTGCAATGCACTTTGATCGCCAAGTCCCAGAAACAAAAGCATTTTCCGTTATCATTTGTTAGACTGGAAAGTTCTTCTGTCATATTTCCTGCCTGTGGTGAAAGACATTTTTATATTAGAGAAGAAGTGAAGGCTGGAGCGAGGATGGTAATGGCTGAAGTACTTGGTGGTTCTAACCTGCTCTGGGGAACCGAGGTGGTACACAATCCAATGAACAAAATGCCATAAGACTGAGCCATGCGAAGAGCTCTCAAGGGTGGGAATATCAGGGTTGAAGTGTCCAGGATGGATGATAAATATTGCTCTTTTCCTTCATTGATGAGCATAGGGGCTGACTAGTAAGCCCTGAGGGAAAGGCCACTCTCCCATGCTTGCTGCTGAATTCCCTACAGCCACCAGCAGAATCCCTGGCCCATACAGATGTCCAATAAAAACTATACTTTATTGCAGTCTCTTGACTGACAAGGATTGGGTAGAGGTGTGACTAGCTTGGGTCCTTGGGCTCTCTAAGCAATAGAAATTGACTAGAGGCCAAATGGGAGTTCCAGGCAAGGCTTCACTAGGGCTTATGCTCAAGCACAAGGGAGATAGCACAGAAGAAAGAGTCCTTTGGGCTGGTTCTCAGAACAAAGGCTGGGAGAGGTTTTAAAGGGACAGGAAAGAAGTGACATTTGAGCATGTCCAGGTGGAGATTTCCTGGTGCCTGTGCACTTACAGGTCGTGCTTCTCTGCATCTCATGTCTCATGTTAATCTCCACCCCTGGGTGTGGTTTTTAGTATAGTGAAGGATAAGGTTGGTTAAAGGTCAGTGCTGGGGTCCACCTTGACACAGACTTGATTTGGTTCGGTCTTCACCGGTCTTCCTAGTGGAGTCCTTCCTTCAGGTGAGCATCCTGCTCCCACATTCCTGCAGGATAGGTTACTCAAGAGCCACAGGGTTTCAGTCAAGGAATGCTGGGCTTTGTGGTCAGGGTTGAGGGGACCCAAGCCAGTCCATGCTCTGTCCAAGGGCACTCCACCCACGAAGATGGGGTCCACTAGGTACAGGCTAGCCACCTCATTTTATTGTCTCCTACTTACTCTACTTAAAAAGCCCTGAGCAAGTGCCTACTTGCTGACATCACCACTCAGAGGATTTGGATAGAAGCAATCAATTGTCTTCTGAGAGTAGCATGAGTCCAAACCTACAGGAATCTTGGAACATGTAGGTTTGAAGAGGAATTTTGAGTAAGAAAGTGATGATGTCTTGACAAAAGTGTATTTTAGCTGAGACAATGAATTTTATTTAAAAAAAAAAAACTCAAAACTTTAGTTCAAGTCCCAGATGTATAACTTACCAGCTATGTGATTACAAACAAGTCCCTTTGCCACTTCAAGCCTCAGTTTCCTTGTTTGTATTCAGAGATACCGCAGAGGACTGTTTTGAGGCTTAAATAGCAGTCATAGAAGTGCTTTGTATGATATAAGTTATTACAACTAGAAGGTATTAATATTGAGCAATAAATTATAACTGTGTTTTTCATAATCAATCCCAACTTAAAGAGTGATAAGTACTTTTTAGTATCTATTGCCTTTTTATTTTATTTTTTAAAGTTTATTTTATTTTTGACAGACAGAGAGAGAGAGAGCACACACTCGTGCCTGTGAGCAGGGTTGGGCAGGGAGAGAGGGAGAGAAAACCAAGCAGTCAGGGCACAGCCTCACTTGGGGCTCCATCCCATGAACTGTGAGTTTATGACCTGAGCCGAAATCAAGAGTCAGATGCTTAACCAACTGAGACACCCAGGCACCCCCCTTTTGCCTTTTTGGTTTAAAACATTCTGAAGACAAATGTTAAAAATCAAAATAATTTCTAATTTCTATATCTTTCTGTAAGGTGTTCAACCCTATGATATCTATTATACATATATGTAAATATATATATACACACACAGTATATGCTTTATGTATATATAAACATATGCTTTATATGTATGCAAATATATGTAAATATATCATAGAACTCCTACATAATAAAAAGATAATATTCATATGAAAATTTGAAATGTGCACTAATAAATTATATATATGTGTGTGTGTTATATATACATATATTAAAATGTGCGGTAATAAATTATGTGTGTGTGTGTGTGTCTGTATATGAAGAACTTAGTACTATGGAAAGCTATATCAATTAGTATTCTCATAGGACAAAAGACTTGAAAAACATCGGACCATGTTAGTCTCAAGTTGATTTAATTAGCTAGATTGTGTTCATCTGTGACATACTTTATTTTTCTTTTCCTGTAGCACTAGCTCCCTCTCAAAATGAGATCTTGCCTGAAGTTTCCAAGTTTATACAGTTGATAGTAATGCAAGCAGGGAGGGGAGAAGTTGGCAGAAGTGGCTCAAGGTATTGAGTAGATTTACCACCATTCATGGATACCAAGTGGCTCTGCCAACATTTCCAAACTCGGAACCTATCTGGGACCCCCTCTATTTGTTCTCAGATTCGGGATGGGTAGTTGTCACCCAGGTGTGCATTACAGGTTCCCAGGAGCCCCCTGTGCTTCCCTTTGTACTTGCTCCATGATTAAAACAAGTTTGATTTGATGGACATGAAAGCCATGGGATAAGTGGCCAAAAAAGTGTGGGGGAAAGAGAAACATCATGAATTAGAATGTAAATGGGTAGTTGGTTATTATCTGGGGGGGAAGGGATTGGGCACATAGCACTTAAATAAGGACTCCTATGTCTGAGTAAAGCATTTTAGGAAACACAAATTATTATTTACACTTGTAGTTATTTGATGCTTTCTTTTATGTGGCTCTCAGATTGGACACCCAGGTTTAAATGAGGGGCTGACTGTTTAAGGCTTTTCATACATAATTTACTAAAAGCCCTCACTTCCCATTTCTTGTCAGCAACCCATATTGCTTTCATCGATCAGATCGTCTACTGACTTTAATTCATTAACTAATCAACACGTATTTGAATATATATTATATGGTAGATTAAGTCCACATGACAGATACTTGTCATGGGAGTGAAAAAGAAAAAGTCTATGAAATTTGTAAGTCTATGAAATCATTGAAACAGACTTGTTGACTAAAGTCCAAAAGACTAGCTTTTAATATACTTTCCCACTCTGGACTGTATGCCATAAAGGGGACATTTCTTATTCATTGTGCATTCTACCAATGGTAGGTATTAGGTAAATATTTGTGACTAATGTGTCTAAGTTATCTATTGCTATGTAACAACTATCCCAAAGCTTAGTGGCTTAAAGTAGCAGTCATTTTATTTAATTGCTCAAAAGTTTATGATTTGGGAGGGGCTCAGCAGAGTAGGTTGTTTGCTCCACGTGGCATCAGCTGGAATGTCTTGCTTGGGGCCAGAGGCTGCATTTTCAAGATGGCTGACTCACGCCAGTGGTAAATTGTCAAAGACAGGTGAAGGTTGGACTCAGTCGGGACACTGGGACAGCCGGGCTCCTCTTTCTGTCCATGTGGCCTTTCCATATGATCCCTCCACATGGTGGCTGAACTGCATGAGTGTGTATATATATAAACTGTTTTTATTTAAGTTAAAAATAAGCTGTGGGAAATATTTTCAGTGGATCATGATATATGTCCATATGGTGCAGCTAATATTTCAGATGCCACCTTAACAACTTCTCCCTACCATTGCGATTGCAGAAATGCACTAACAAGAAACACGTTCACAGGAAAGACTCTGCACCTCACTGCAAGCCTCACTCAGAAATTGCTGAGTGATGGTCCTTATTGTCAATGCAGTGCCTGCTTGGGATTTTCTCTCTTCATCTCTCTCTGCCCCTCCCCCCCCCCAAAATAAATAAATAAACTAAAAAAAAAAAAGAAATTGCTGAGTGAGCACCAAAGGAAAGAGAACTTGTCCTCTTTTTTGCACCCACACATGATTATGCAATGGCCTTTGGCTTGCTTTGGAAATTCATAGATCCTTATCCAGAAGCTCTGCTGCTAGGAAGAACCTGCAGAACATCACGTTCTCACCATTTCCGGCCTGCCCTCACTTGAAGGTCCTCTTCCGGTTTCCAACTTTCAATGTTTGTCTCTGCTTTTGCTCCCCTTCAGAAGAGTCTTGCTTGCCTAGGTCCAGTGCTTTACCTCATCAGCAAGAAGGCAGTGTTGTGTGACTACAACAGGGAACAAAAGGGCCGTGGGCATAGTGCCTGCCATAGACTGGGGCACCCCTGCTGGCTGGCAACCACGGGCCTTGTTAGAAGAGTTTGATGCGATGCCCAGACAGGTCTGACCTTTGACCAACTTGGAAGCCAGCTTCCAAAGAAAGTTGAGGACCTCACAAAAACCCGTCCATTCGCTTGGCGTGCTCTATCCTAAATCCTTCTCTGACCCACTCCCCTGATGGCTTCCTTGTGTTGGAAGGTTTTTCATTCTCTTCAGTTAGAAGTAGACCCACATGTATCCTTACATATGCAGTTGCAACCTGCCAATTACCAATCTCCTGAAACTCCCAAAGAACTTCTGGACTGAAAATTGTTATGATAGGACCTCCTTTCAAATATCTGAAATTATTAGCAAGTTAAACATTCACTTCCCTGATAATGAGAAGGTACAGATGGTATCAATTATTATAAAAAGTTAAAATATTCATCGTGGTTGGGACAGGGTTGTTCAGCTCACATCTGCCATCTTTGGTAACGTTGTGTTGGCTTCCTGCCGATAGTGCAGTGTTTCATGTGCATCCTCTTCTTTGACCTTCATAACCTGCGAGGTAGACACTATTCTGATCACACTCTACAGGTGAGGGAACTCTACAGGTAAGGAAGTAATTTGCCCAAGGTCACACAGGGAGCAGGGGAGAAAGCCTAGATTCTAACTCCAGCTGCCATATTACACTTGGGGACACTTGCAAGGTTCCTGCTGAACTTCAGCACACGAACATGCACACATTCTGGCAATTGTAATGGAGCAGGCATTATTTGTAGTGCCTTCCCATTATCCAGAGGTTGTTTGTGGCTTTCAGTTGCTACTGTTCTTTCAATCAATGCATTTGTAACAAATTTGTGGAATTACAGTTGGGTTTCACTTCTGCTGGTCAGTTGGTTTATATGCATTGCTATGTTTCCATTTTAACTGCTATTTTTTTCATAATTCTTTGTTATCACTGAATGCTTTTCCGCCTGAAAAGTGAGGTGGGTGGGATAGGAGGATGTGGGGTCTCTTGCTTTGCTTCTGTGGTCAGTAGGGTCTGGCACCAACAGAGTAAAGAGTGGAATCAACAAAACCAAGCAGGCCTTGTCATGTGTCTGTGTGAAATATTGGTAAGGCCGGTGATAGCCTTGTAAGGGCCGCTCTCCCCAGTTTGGATGTCTTTAATTAATCAACATTTTACAAGATCTCCCTTCACTTTGAATGCCTTCATCTGTAAGAGATCCAGTTCTAGGTAACTTCTGTCATATTTTATGAAGTCTTTTAAAGTTTAAAAAGCTCTTGGAGTCTCCTTAAGTCCAACCAGAACTCAGGAGGTGTTGTGAAGCCAGGGGAGAGTGTTGACTGAAGCTAAACCCATCTCCAAGAGTCCACATAGCTGAGACAGCCCCTGGACAATTCTTCTGTCCTCTCTTGTCCCTGTGCACACACTCACAAACACCCTTACATACACACTCAGACACATACCCACTTACACAGACAGGCACACACTCACAAATACCCTTACACACACACACACACACACACACACACCTACAATTATTTAATGGGTACAGAGTGTCACTGTTGCAAGATGAAGAAATTCTGAAGGTTGGTTGCACAGCACTGAGTATACTTAACACTGTTGAACTGTACACTTAAAAATGGTTGTGGTGGTAAATTTTATGTTATTCGTGTTTTCCCAAAAAGAAAAATAACAATAATAATAAAGGCAGAGATGTTCACTGGGAGCTCATGAGTGCATTAGTCAAATCTTGCTTTCCTCCATTTGTTTTCCTGGAGGACCCTGCCATGAGGAGATTGAGCCCAGCAAAGTGCTGCTCCAGGGAAAGTAGATTAAGGAAGATGGCAGAACACTGGCAAGGGAGGGGGGGGTCATGCCTAGGGAAGCCTGAGCAACAAGAAGGATCTGCCATCTGGAACTGTCACTGGTGTGGATTTACGTCTCTCCTAAAAGAGGAGGGAAGAGAGCCATTTGAGGAACGATCCTCTCTCAGGATCCAAGCCCTATTGCAGAGGTGCTTTATAAATTCCTTCTTGATGTTTTAAATGTCATTGTCAGACTTCGTGAAACTCCCCTGAGGCTTCTACAAGACATGAATGGATGCAGAAGGCCACTCTCTACCAACTGCTCACTCCGGTGACTGGAACGTGATTATACACTTTCCACCCAGCCTCCCTCCCATCCTCTCCCCAACCCCACATCCTCTGGAGTGGAAAGTTCCCCCCAATTCCTAAGGCTCAAGGTCACTGGAGGAGAAAGTCTTCCCCAAGAGAGAGACTTGGATCAACTTCTGTTGGAGGGTATGGCATCTTTGTAGGAGGACAGTTGTTATTTATATCCACTCCCTGTGCTACTACATTTATAACCAACAAACTCCAGGTCCTGTTTCAACTGGAAAAACCCACTGGGTCCAGACGTGACTGAGGTTTTTGTTTGTTTGAGACATGATGTTGTGCATGTAAATCAAATAGAGTTTGCTGGAAAAGTCATCTCCTGAGCAAATACAGTCTGCTTTTGGGTATTGCCAAGAAGGAGAGAAGTGGTAGTTTATCTGAAGAGGGGAGTGAAATGAAAACTCAGAAAGAGTCAGAGAACTTGGAATCCTTCCTCCCAGGCATCTTCTGTTTACCTACAGCTCCCAAAGCTCCTACATATTTCTGGCAGGGGCCAGGATCCCTAAGTGATGGGTTTAGGCATCTTTGCTCTGCCCCTTGAGTAGGCAATGAGGGGTTTCTGTTTCAATCAACAGTACCCTGGGATCATGGCCCCTCCAGCTGTAGAGAAGTGAGAATATGTGTCTGGGGCCATGCACGCTGAGAGAATGCACATGTCCTCAGGTCCCATCCTGAGCCAGTGAGGTCAGGGAAAGTGGGGGGCAGACCTGTATCACCCCAGTCTGGGACCTTCTCCTTGGAGTTTCCTCTTGCTCCAGGCCACTGCTATGGCCCCAAGAGCAACATCTGCAAGAGAGAGTGAGAGACTGGCCTCACTGGAACTTTTTGCCCTGAGACCCACTCTTCACTTTGTCCCTGCTCCCCTCTGTCTGGGATGACAGTGGGGTGAGAAGCAGGGAGGGTACAGAGAAAGGAGTCAACCCAATGGACCTGAGACTGCCCTCCTCAGAAAGACTTCTTTGCATGGCTGGCCCTTGGCTGGCATCTGGGAACTTGGACTTCAGGAGTCCCACTGTTCCCTAAGTGATGAGCATGGCTCTGCTGTGTCCACTTTGTACAGATGGTTTATGCTGAGCACCTGCATTCCTTCTGCAAGGCTGGAGTCTGGTATGTGCTCAGCACACTGCCTGTGTGACCAGCCTCCAATAAAAACGCTGGACACCGGGTCCCTCATGAGCCTTACTGGTGGACAACATTTCGCAGGCATTGTCACATTCATAGCTGGGGACTTTGCATGTGTCTGACTCCACTGGGAGGGGACTCTTGGAGGTTTGCTCCTGGCTTTCTTTGGACTTCACTCCATGAGGCTTTTCCTTTGTGGATTTTGATTTTTATCTTTTTGCTGCGATAAATCACAGCTGTGAGGATGACAGCCTGGTGAATCATTCAACCTGGGGCTGGTCCTGGGAACCCCTTCTCGACACAGGTGTGGTAGTGCCAGCTTTGTGGACTGTGCTGTCCTGACTCCTTTGTCAACTGATTTTCACTGAATTGGACAAATGCGAGACAATGGAGGGAGAGTGAAAAGAGAAGGAAGAGATGAGCAAGGGTCATTTTTCTCTCTCTCTCTTGACCTCAGACAGGCAGTGTTTCTGGTGATGACCAAATCTCAAGCTGTTCCAGTCCCGGCCACATAACCTCAGCCCTTGTGCTGTGATGACACCACTCTTCCCTGTTGTCACTAATTGCTGAGTTGACTTGCTTCCCCCTTTTTGGCTTCCAATCTCTTCCATCACCTGTGTAACCAATCCCCTGTGCTAAATTCCCCCTTTTGAAAATATCCAACCTGGTTCTTGTTTTACCAGCTGGAAACATTCCTTACATACATATGTTGTGTCACCTCCATGCCAAGCAAGAAACATTCAGAGACCAAAGACCAAAGACACCACAGAGTTCAGAGTCTATTCATCCTGCTGCTTCTATAGCAGTCACATTTTCTGGCATGGCTCAAGGTTCATTGTATGGCCAGGAAACTTCCTTCTGACTTCTAAGCCTCAGAACTGTGAGGAAAGTCTCTGTAACATGGCTGGGCTTTAACCATGTGCTAGGAATTGGTGCCCTCAGACATTCTCTTATGGACACTATCTTTTAGGTACAAGGAAAGCTATTTCATTTTCTTTAATTGAAAAAAAATTTTTTGATGTTTATTTATTTTTGAAGGAATGAGAGACACAGCACGAGTGGGGCAGGGACAGAGAGAGAAGGACACACAGAATTGGAAGCAGGCTCCAGGCTTCGACCTGTCAGCAGAGAGCCTGACGCGGGGCTCAAACTCATGAACAGCATGACCTGAGCCGACTTTGGAGGCTTAACCAACTGAGCCACCCAGCCTCCCCTAAAATTTTTTTTAAGTTTATTTATTTTAAGAGAAACAGAGAGAGCCTGAGCGGGGGGGGGGGGGGGGGGGGTGGTGCAGAGAGAGAAGGAGAGAGAGAATCCTAAGCAGGCTCCACATGAGAGCAGAGCCTAATGTGGGGCTGGAACTCAGGAAACTGTGAGATCATGACCTGAGCCAAAACCAAGAGTCAGACACTTAACCTACTAAACCACCTAAGTGCCCAGCCATTGTGTTTTTAATCCTTCTGGGTTGGTGATTTGGAGAAGTTAGGAAGCTAACCAATATGTCTGCATGTGCACACAATACTTAGTGAATCTCAGGCCAAAAGTGGCACTGAAGTGGTGGTTGTGAGGCTGACAAGCCTGTTCTGAATGCACAGCACAGCCAGGAATCACAGGACCTGGCAGCTGTGCAGCTGAATCTGGAGGGCTCTTCCCCAGACCCACACAGGCAAGGATATGTCTAGGAATCCGGAACACCAGGCTTGATTTTTGCCAGGACAACTAATCAGAGTAGGATGGTCCTTCTCTAGCACTCAGCAAAGAACATGGAAAGGATGGACATTTTTTAATGTTTATTTATGTTTGAGAGAGAGAGACAGAGAGACAGTGTGAGCAAGGGAGGGGCAGAGAGAGACAGAGACAGAATCTGAAGCAGGCTCCAGGTTCTGAGTTGTCAGCACAGAGACCGACATGGGACTCGAAGCCACAAACCATGAGATCATGACCTGAGCCGAAGTCGGACACCCAACCAACTGAACCACCCAGGTGCCCCAGGATGGACTTTTGAGTAATTGAATGGTCAGCAGACTCTCCCTGGGAACTCCAGTTGGGGTCTCTACCCTCATGTAGTCTAGCAGTGGTACAAGTGTGAAAGTCACTGGGCTGGAGCATAGCATAGGGGGTGGGGGGCAGGGTTCAGGTGGAGGGGGAGGTCCCCGGCAGCATGCAAGAGAGAGTAAAGAGATAAGAATGGAGAGAAAAGCAGGGTCAACATGACAGAGGCCAGTCAACTGAGGTTTAGAATTTATTCCAAGAATTTGATCTCAGATTTGAGCCCCACTGAGCTGCTTCTCACTGCAGTGAGGAGAATGGATTAGAGGAGTCAGGATCAGAAGCAGTAGGTGGCTCTTGTGATTTTGACAAGACAGGATGATGTGGAGGTCTGAGCCTCCACAGTGGGAGTGGGAGAGAATGGGTAGATTCAACAGACATTTAAGAGGAAGAATAGAGAGTATTTGTTGAGGGATTGGATTTAGGGATGGGGTGGGGGGAAGGAAGTGTCAAGAACAACACCACAAGTTTGGCTTGGCAAAGGAAGGCGGGGTGGTGGCATACTGGGACGGGGAACTTCTGACATAGACCAAGTTTCCAGGGGGAAATTACACATGTCATTTTAGATATGATGAGTATGAGTTATCCCTGGGACATGACAAGTGAAGATGGCTGGGAAGCAGTTAAACTGGGGAGTCTGAGGTTATAGAAAAGATCATGGCTAAAGACGTAGATTTGGGACATGTCAGGACACAGATGTGTCCTGAGACACATGGGAAATGAGGGCAATGAGAGCCCTCAGATGGGAAATGAGAGCAAGGGGGACATAGAGTTTATCCAAAGGGGTGTGTGCAGCACTGGAGGAACCCCCCCCCCCCCAGAGTGTCTCAGAGGTGGGAGTGGGGAGGGGAAGACCTTTCAGGCAAGAGCGGGCAAGTTCAATGTCTCCAAAGATCAAGTGAATAACCAAATCCTGTCCTTTGGATTTGGTGTGGGCCATTGGTGAGCTTGGGCTGGTTTCAACAGAATGCCAGAAGCTGGCAGATGCCAGAAGCTTGCAATGGTGACGAGAGAGAGAGGAACAATAGCTGGTGGGGGCGGGGGGGGGGGGGGCGCTGGGCTGAGGGAGAGTTGTAAAAAGTATTGAAGAGACTTGCCTTGAAGTTGTGTAAATGCTATTGGGAAGGAGCTGCAGGACAGTGAGAGCTTGAAGACAGAGGAGAGAGAACAGATACACAGCAAGGCCCTGGAGAAGAAGGTGGCATGGACCACAGGCAAAACAGCAAGGCCCAGGGCACTTTGCCATGAACAAGGGGGTAGGTGGGAACCTTCCCCACTTGAATGAGAGGAAGAAAGGGAAAAGATGGGTAAGTGTGCAGGCAAGTTCATAGATCAGTAGCAGAAAATGTAGAGAATCCCTAACCAATGGCATTTTTTTACCGTGCTCTCTATGAAATTAGATCAAGGGGCAAGGTCAGAAATTTGAAGACAGTAAAGAAGGTTAAAAATAGGTTGTTTGAAAATAGGACTATTTAGAGATACAAAGACTCAGAAAAAAATATATACATAGAAGAAAAATTTTCTATTTCTCCTGTTATTTGAAGATAAACCAGAATGGTTTTCAGGGGGAAAAAAAGATGTTATTTTCTAAGTTTTTTGACACTCTAAGTTATTTACTCGTCCCCTCCTGTGGGAAGTCTTGCTGAAGTTCCCATGGATGTTGCCAACACGTAGACCAGGCCCCTCAGCCTTATTTACACAAGAAGGGGATGCTTCATGCATGGTCACAGCTGTCTGTGACCTGTCTGCAAGAGGGCAGAGGCACCCTTCATCCGAGCCGCACCAGTGGCCCTCAGAATTCCGGAGGGCAGGGACATTGCCCTGTGCAGAAAGACATTTCCAGCCTCTCTGACCAAAGGGCAGAGGCAGGGTCTGCTTGGCACTGGAGAGGGGCTGCAGAACCGGAGGTGGGGATGGCGAGGAGAAGCAGGGCTGGACACTTGGGAGTCAGGGGGGTTGTGGGTGGGAGGAGGGGCTCACTCCGGAATAACACAGCAGGGTGGCAGAAGTAAATAGGAAGTCCTAGAAGCTGCTTGGTTTGCTCCAGCTGTCAAGAAGGGGGAGGAGAAAACCCTGTGGGACGGGGGAAGAGGGTGGGGGCTGTTAGGATGTTATTTAAGAGCCAACTTTCTTGTCCTTTTAACTGCGTCCTTTTGAGGAAGTGTCCCTGAGCAGCACAGCGCCAGCCTGAGGCTAGGGCACCTCGGGAGGGGACCGCAGGTAAGCAGCCCGGCAGCTGCGAGCCTGCAACCAGGAGCCAAGGGGCCCCCGCTCGGTCTGCCCCCTGCCTGGGGTTTCCGGAAATCCCTCAGAGGGCTGCTCCGGGTGTAGGGGGCGGGGGAGGGGCAGCCTCCTTGTCCAGTTCTGTTCCTAGTCCCTATCTCCGCGCCTACTCAGCACCACTTCCATCAGAGGGGGCTCTTCAGGTTCTCTTCCAGGTAGCCCTGAAGGCACTGCTTGCAAGAAGGCCACTAGCTGGGAATGAGGGACTTGGGAGTGCTCCCCCAAGGGAGGACTCTGGAGGGGTGAGACAGAAGGATGGAGAGAGATAGGGAGATAGAGCTAGGTAAGAACACCTACTTGGCTCGGCTTTCTGTCCCTGTGCATCCTCTGTTCCCCTCCCAATTCGAGAGCTGAACTTGAGCGCCTGCCTAGCCCTCTACCCCCCACTCACCTGTGAGAAGGGAGTGCTTCTGCCCACCCAGCCAGGCCTGCACAAGATCCTCTTACTGGCCAAGCACCTGGGGATCCCCAACTCTCTGCTTTCTGGGTTCTCTCTCCCAACAGGCCAGTGCCCTGCTGGGCTCTGCTCTGTACTACCCCCAAACCCTCTCTCCCCTAGTGATCCTAAGCCCACCCTTGTTATTCCCCTGCAGAGGACTGCTTTTTCCCCTGTGTTCCCTCCATCATTAACCCTTTCTCCTTGTCCCCTGAGTTCACTGGAGACTTTGTGTAAATATGTCTGTAGGTATTTATGGAAACCTATTCAGACTTTATACTTGGAAACATTGCTATCTCCGTCCCAGACCAAATACCCTAGTAAGTGATTATCTTGTCTCCCAGCTGTGTTGCCTTTGCTTCTAGAACAGTCTACTCTGGTTTGCCTCTATAGTGGAGGCTCTTCATCTTTGGAGGGTGTGCTTGGTTTTGAAAAAAAAAAAAAAGCCAAATAGCCAAGAGTCATGACTGGGTGATCCAGGTGATCAAGGTGAAAGCTTCATTTGGGTCAGAAACAAGGGCTCCCTTTATTTGGTCAGTCGGTCAACAAGTACAGACTGGGGAGTGACAGTGAGGTGTGTGGTATTTGAGCTGGCTCCTTGCTTGCACAAACTCCGGAGGAAAGGGAAGTAGGCTTGGAGCTAAGGCACTGTTAGCACCACTGACCAAGTACATTTAGAGAAAGGCTATTTATAGCCTTATTTAAAATTGCCAATGTCCCTCCCCGCCCCCCCCCCCCCCCCCCACAGACTGCATCTGCCTTCTCCTCTGTGTGGTCCTGGCTCCAAAGTAATGGCCACCTTCTTATACCCCTTTGTGTTTACTTCTGGAAAGTGTGGGCTCCACCCTAACCCTCACTAGGCTCTAGGTCAACAATCCTCTGTTTCGTTCTCCGGTGTATCCCAAGTGCCCACATCACAGCCTGGCACATAGTAGGCCCTCATTAAACATAGGTTGAATTACACTGCAAACATGAATGCTTTAGAGGATGCTGCTTATCTAAACACGGCTGGATGAGGTTGTTCTTAAAAGTAACTTAGGCTTCCTAAGCCTGTATGAAATGGACATACATACAGGCATATGACAGTAAACATTTCCACAAAGATACAGCCTTTAGAGGTAATGAGGGGATTAAAAAAAAAAAACCTGCTTTCTAAAATCGTTTACATTTTTCATTTCTTCAAATAACGCCCTTTTCTTCTGCTTTCCATATGTTTTGACAAACAAGAAATCTCCCCAAGATCCTTGGGGAGCTATACTCCATCATTAGACTAATCCTTACTGCCACTTCGCAAGTTTTATTTATGCGAAACTCAAAATGTGTTGCTCCAGTGCTATCTCACACAGATATGTCTGTTTCTCTATTTTTGAATCCTTGTCTCCAATGTAATTCACCTCACATTCCTTTTCTGTGTCTCCCTCCCCCCCCATCCCTCCTCCCAAGGAGCTTGTGAAGCTAAGAATGTCGGAGACCTCCGCACCTGCACTTGGAGGCAGGCGAGCCCTGCCCCGAAACGCCTCCAATGCGGCAGAGGATGACCTCCCCACTGTGGAGCTGCAGGGGCTGACCCCCCGGGGCTTCAACCTGCAAGGTACAGGCACAGCCACCTGCTTCTCCCTGCAGGTGCTGGCTGGGTCAGCACCCTTTGTCTCCACTAAGCTCCCACAAAAGAGGTGCCCCTGCCAGTGTCTGGTATTAAAGAAAAGACTCCCAGGCCTTCTTTGGAGTGGTCAAAGGACCAAAGACTCAGATTCTTGTCCCAGTTCTGCCACTTAATAGCTTTGTGATCCCAGGGAAGTCACTTTGTCTTTCTACCTCTTGGCTATTTCCTCTATAAAACAAGGGCGCTGGCTTAGCGGGTGCCTCTTCCAGGGCTACCGTTCTGTTTTAAAAATACTCTCTAGCTGGAAGTTTCCACTTCCAAAATATTGTGGCTGTTTTGATTGTCTGGCTTGTGCCTCCTTCCTTCTCCCTCCTCCCTCCTCTCTCCATCACTGTGAATTTCAGAGCTGGAGAAAGATGCCAGACTCTGACAGTAATGGAGATGGAAACCCTCTATTTGTCTCCAGAGCAGCCTGCTGAGCAGGTGAGGCAAGCTGCTTCCCCTGCTCTTGCCTCCACTGATCCCCAGGGACCTGCTCTGGGAGTAGCAGCCAGAAGCTGACCTCCGCTCAGCCCTGTCAGCTGTGATGGGACCCAGGTGCCAGCAGTGGCTTGGTGACACAGGTGCCATTCCCTTGGGCCATGGCAGGGACATTCAGACTCATGTCCCTGAATGGCATCTAGCAGGGAGCACTTTTTGTCAGTAGCACACATGCACCAAGCCCATTTTTGGTCCTGAGGGGGCTCTGTGCTAAGTTTCATTGGGTGTGAACACCCACTTGCTTGGGTAGGTGCCCACCATCACCTTGGGGTGTGTGGCTAATTTGCCTCATCAGAAAGAGGTCAGCAGTTGAAAGCAAAGAAAAAGAACAATGCCGATCACTAACAAGTCCAGCAAATCAGAACTTCTCGACATTGTGGACAGATTTGATTGTGTTACTATCACATCCAGCCGGTTGATATTCAATTGTGAAAACAGAGAGAGATCTAGTACCATCCATTAAGGTACCATCCAAATTTGGAGGAGAGAACTCACAGAAGGGCATCTTCAGTTTAATAGAAGGGTCCAGACAAACTTGTGAACTTGTAGTTCTGAGCTATCTCTCCCAGCTGGGTGCCACATTCTCTATAACTTCATCAGTTAGAGCCACAGAACAGAGTTAAAAAGGACTTGCTAATCCTCATGTTATAGGTGAGGAAGATTCAATCATCTAAATTCCCATGTTACAGGTGAGGAAACCGAGGCCAAAGCAAGTAATTAATGTCCACTCCTTCACGGACCAATCTAAGATAGGATCCTTCCTTCCTTCCTTCCTTCCTTCTTTCCTTCCTTCCTTCCTTCCTTCCTTCCTTCCTTCCTTCCTTCCATCTTTTGAATGTAAATAAAATTGGAAAGCACGAGCATGTAAAATTATCAAGCAGATTACCTTGGTGTATTCAGTTTTCTAGAAGAATTCCCCTCTGGCAGAGAAGACTCTGGGCCCTGGGGAATGGTGGCCAAGGTGCTAAAAGAAGAGGGCAGGAAGAACAGAAAGAGAGAGGGGCACAGGATCAGTGAAGAGAAATGTGCACAGAGACAGTGAGATGTAGCAAAGAACACCCCGGTCCGAGACTCAGAAGACCTGGGTTCTGTTTCCACATTTGCCACTTGCTTACTTTGTCACCCAGGGGAGCTTCATTTTCTCCATCTGGAAAATGGAAGCAATACCTACTTTACAGTTGCCATTGTGATCAAATGATCAGTGCCCATGAGACACCGATCCATAGTACGTGACCTACAAATGCTCCTTGATTCAGAAGCAGGTTATCATACCCTACTAGGTTAGGGGCCCACCACAGTGAAAGGGGCCCACCACTTCCAAGGGGAATGTGTAACCACCTGCAGGGTCTGTCTACCTGAAATCTGAACAAAATGTTGCTAATAAGAAATCAAAACTTCCAGAAAACTTGAGCAGGTGGGTTGATTTAAAAAACAAACAAACTGGGTTTACTGTTTTTTGTTTATTTTTGGAGGCACAGGTGGGGAATTATATTGAAGAGAATTATTTGGAAAAATCAGTCATCATGTATCCACAGCCCAAGTGACATTCTGGGATACCTATTACAGACCTTGGCAGAGGTGTGTGAGTGTCCAATGACTGTACGATGAATGAACAGTCACTGGAGAATTGAATGACTCATCAGCCCTAGATTCATTATAATCTTATTATTAATAGCATGTTCCAGATTTCATAAACATGCATACATTTAATGTGAACTAATTGCTACTCACTATGAGAACAGGGTCTCAGAACCCAGGGAGCATAGAGGAAAGTCCTAGATGAGTAGAACAGAAGAAAATACCAGCATATAAACCATCTGATCAAGGAGGACTGTCTCCTACTTATCCTTTATATTTCAAATTTCTCTGACACGAAATACATCAACTTGTCCCAAGTTATCCCCTGCTAAAGTAGTCACGGTATTTAACTTCTGTCTTCTTGCAGTTTATGCAGTGACCACTAGGGGCGTCCAAGAGGGCTTGGCTCTCCCTGAGCCCTTGCCTGAGGACGCTTTGGCTCTCAAAGTCGTAAGGCAAACTCTCCTCATTTTTTCCAAAAGCGTCCCTTTAGCAAGCTACTTGTACCAAGCTGACTGAAAAGGCAGAAAAGCAAGAGGAGGAAAGGGGGGAAATGGCAGATTTTTCGCTTCAAACAGCCTTGTGGCAGTCGATGTATATAATATACACTGAATGTGAATAATACCCTTAATTCATAGCTTTTGTGAGTATTTGGTTAAGAATCACTTTAGCCTGCATTTCAGATTGTATAAACTCACATAAAGTTCCTCCCATCCAGCAGCACACTATTTACAAAAAATTGAAATGTTTGAGGTGACAGTGAAACCCCAGAGATAGGACCAGCTAGTCTCACTGGTGATGTTTGACATCTTCATGTGTTTTTAGGGGTCCTTAATGCCCTCTTCTGAACTCAGTTGTAGCTGCGAATGGTATGTGAAAATCTCCTCAGATTTCTAGATTTGCATCTCTTCCTATTAGACTGTTCTGCATGCTCAGTGGTTATTTCTGAAAGTCTCTTTACAGCTTTCCTGGTCTCAAAGGTTATTTTAGGAGATGTAATGTTCGGGAAGATAACCTCATATTCTTGGTCTGGTTTGACTCTGCATTGTTAACCATAGTGATCATTTACAGTGATGATTATAATCCTTATTGGATACATCTAATGTGATGAATTCAACTGGAAAGCAAGTCTGGATTTCTAAAAAAAAAATCAAATGCAGGAGAGATCTCGAATCTTTCAAGCTAATGGAGTCTTGTACCTTTCTGAGCATCAACTAGTTAACTAATTAATTATAAATCTCTCCTTTGTGCAGAATAAACCTCTCTGGGTTGAAGATTTTTAAAAGAATAAGAAAGACATTTAATGTATGATTCAGAAATGAGGTTGTATAGAATCAATTCATTCTTTCATTCGGTTTGTGTAAAAGCATTTAATGACTGCCACCTGTGTGTCAGGAACTATGCTAACTTCTCTCTGGGGACACAAAGATGAGTAAGCCAATCCCTGGCTTCAAGTGGCTCTCGATTTAGTAGATGATATAGACACAGAAAAGATCATTGAAATTCCATGCAAAAATAGCGTAACAGAAATTATGCCTATTGCAGCAAAAGAACAGAGAAAGGAATAACTTGGTGTGGGTACAGTGAGAAAGAGGACAACTGAGTTGGGTCTCAGAGGATGAATAGGAGTCTTCCAGACAGGCAATGCATGGGAACTGCATTTCTAGCAGAGAGAACAGTATTTATCAAGTAATGGGGATATGGTGGGGGATAAGCCTGGGGAAAGTAGGCAGGGACCTATTGTACACTGAGGTACACTGAGACCTTACCTTTCCTCCTTGCAAAGGATTCTAAATAGCAAAATTAGATCATCAGAATTATGTTTCATGAAGGCAATTCTAATGGTGAGGGGAAAATGGAGAGAAGGAAATAAACTTGGAGGCTGCTGTTGAGATACTTCCAGCAAGAGGAGAGGTAGGCCAGACAGATTTCAGTCCCTGGAGAAGATGCTGGTCTCACTTCTTACTCCAGCTTGCTCTGGGCAGCTAAGCATTTCTTATACAGTTTACAGTACAGGACATTTGAATAGCAACAGTTGAAAAACAATAAGCTTCTTTTTAAGAAAATGTTTTTAATCATTCTAATTAATGATACTTTAAAACTTGAGGTTTCCAAAGGAAATATGAGAAAGGAACTTTTATCCTGTTGTTTCAACAATAAGCAGACCTACTTCCCCATGGACAGTATTTATGCCTACACTTTGGTAATAATATTACCGAAGATTGCATGGGGATTTCATTTCACTAGGGAATTCCTAGGATATGAACCTAAACATTTAACTTATCTCAAGATTCCATCTGTGACAGGTATAATCATTCTCCAAAGAATATTTTTACAACCTAAGGAGAAAATAATCTACTTTTTTTCATATTAGGGAAAGGGTAGGAGGACCAGGAAGCAGCTGGCTCATGAGGAGAGATTTTTTTTTTTTTAACCAGTCCATTTTCTGATGTGTTTGGAATTAGGCTAAATCGTGTTAGGTAGACTTTTTGAAAGCTGTCACTTTGAAAGAGCAAGCTGCCAACTTTCCAACTACAATATCTCTCTAAAACAAAAACAAAAACAAAAACAAAGCAGCTTACAATGAGTGGCTCTATTTTGCCAGGAACCGGGCTTGGACAGGGAGAAGAAAATTCATTTCCTGTTTATGGCAAATGGAGCCTAGATGAGAAGTCTCCTTCAATCTAAACTATGTCTCATTAATCCAATAAGCAAAGCAGAAATCAATATGCCAGCTTAATGAGTGTTTACTGTTTACTACATGAAGAGGGACAGCGCTGACCAAAATGGACAAGAGAAAGAACTATGATGTTTTTGTATCTATGCTCAAATTTTACAACCAGCATCTATAGACCCCTTGCTATTGCTAGGTATTGTAAACACCAAATACAAAGCTTGATCTGTGGTGACTGTCCATGAGCAATGAAAGAAGTGTTGTTTAATCAGTGGTTTGAGGACCTCACCTTATTCCCCAGTGCTCAGGCCAACCCCTAGCAAATCCACAGAGCTATGCTGTCCTTTCCTTCTCCCTCTAACGATAAACAACCCTGCTGGTTACCCTTCCATATGTCTTGTCCATTTGACTAAAGTCTACAACATTAGTTCTTTAAACTCTTACTTTTAATGTCGCTTTTAATCTTCCGTGTCTTGGTCAAGTTTTATTTTTTAAATGAAATGTTTTCATTGGTTTAAATTATTTTAATATGCAGTTTTATTTTAAGAGATTACAAAGGGAAATCTTACTAATCATTGCCTTGGTTTTTCCCCACACAGAGTACAACCATAGTTTTCCATGATTTTTTTTTCCTTTTTTCCTGTAGGCACTGACCTGTTGGAGGATTGTTGCAGTAAAGAATGAAAAGATCATTTAGAAAAAAATAGAATTTTTTAAAACTCCATACTTAGAATGAGCATTATCAAAATTATAACATTGCAGACTACATTATTTTAAAACAAATTCTTCATGTATATGCTAACATATGTTTATTTTATATATTATTATTTAATTTATATTTATAAATATATTTAATATATATTTATGTGACAAATACAAACATATTATATATATTTTTGCTTTCACTATGAAACCGTAGTGGTTTTTTTGGCTTATATTTTATAGACTCAAAAGAATCTATTAGTACTCTTATTTACCTTATGTTATAAGTAATATATGAATTATGCACTATCAAGGCATGGAATCTTTATTCCTGTCTGAAATGAAAGTGCTACTCTGGGGGCCTCATATTATGAAACCACAGATCACTATCTTCAACGCTGTACAATATATAATATACTATACACACATATATACAATATACTATATATAGTCCTGAAATTGGTATCTGTTAAGAATGAAATTGTCTGATAAATAACATTTAAAGGACTCCCGTGATTAATCTTCTGATAAATAGAATATCCATTTTATGATGAATAACCAACTCTAAGTTCCAAATTTTCAGGCATTACATTTGTTTAAAGTAAAAAGTGGTATATTTCCCATGGCGTCTTTTCACATCTTCCCAGGTACAGTGAAGATGAGATCTTGTCCGCAAAGGCTTATAGTTTCATAGATAAATGGCCTATATTAAGATGACACAAAGTGCTTCATGATAATAAATTTTTATTAAAAAAAGGAAAAACATATTCTGGGAATATGGAGGGGAATAAGGAGGGGAAATTTATTTCATCCACTTGTGGCAATGCAAGAAAAGAAAAGCAAGCCTGTCTTCTCAGAATACACCTCCCCATTTTGCAGATGATAAAACGGAGGCACAGGAAGTTTGTATAACTGGTCCAAAGTCATGGTGATAGTCAGTGCCAGAACTGGGATTTGAGTCCAGAAAATCTGCCTCAAAAATCTATACTCTTATCCACTATGCTATTCTCCTCTCTTAATAATAACAATGATAAAACAATGAAAATAATTTGTGAGAATTTGCTAGGGCCAGACACTGTGCTAAAGCAGTTTACATACATTTTTTCATTTAATCCCTACACAAACCCTGTAAAGCAAACATTCTATTATCTTTTTAAAGGAAAGAAAACTGAAGCTCAGAGAGATTAAATAACTTCTCTGAGGTTGCACAATTAGTAAGTAGTGAAGCATCACCCAGAACATATTCTGCAAAACACTGAACTCCACAGAAAATAGTCCCCATGAGCATTTAAGTTTGGAAAACATGGCACCTATAGGATATTTACAATGCACATCAATATATTAAAGTCTCCCATAAATCCTGCAAGAATCCTGATTGACTTTGGTTAAGCAGCATTTTCCCTCTTATTCTTCCAATAGATATCAGTACCCCACAGAAGTAGTACTGTGTTTCACTACTTCAGGGATAGACTGACTTTAACCAGACTCACTAGACATTAACCAAATTCATGGAACTAGAAAGCCAGAGTTTTCATTTGCAATAAGAATAAAACCAGTGAGAGCCAGATACTAAAACAAAACAAAACAAACAAACAAAAAACCTTGAATTTGTCTTTCTAGCTTTATATTTCCCTTTGGCGAGGCTGCTTGGGAAGCCAAAGCATAAAGCCAATATACTTATTTTCAGGGGCACATTATCATGGAAGAGGTGGTGGGATGAGATGAGGCAAATCCTGGCAGTGCTCCAGAACCAGTGCTTTCATCACCTGGAGGCAGATTAGACTCATCCCATCCTTCACCTGGAGTGCCACAGCAGACTCTCAGCCGACCTTCCTGCCTCCAACACTGCCACCATCCATTCCTTTTCTTACTCTGTCACCAGAAGCAGTTGAAATTTATATACATAAATCTAATCATGTCATTTTGCTGTATCAGATTTTTCACTGGATCCCCAGTGCCGTTAAAATCCAAATTACTCACATGGTCTACAGGACTGGCATGAGTGGCTTACTTTTCCTCTGTGGTCCCACTAGCACATTCCAGCCAACTAATCATGCTTCAATTTCTTAAGTAAACTACACACTCTCTTGCCTCAGTCTTCACTCATCCTCCTCTCTCCCTGAAACATCCTTCCCCACCCCTTTTTCTACCTGGAAAACTTGCTCACCTTTCTGACCATTGTTTATATACCTCACTTCCTCCAAGGAGCTTCCTTAATCCCCCCTGCCAAATCTTGGTTACAGGTTCCCTATACCTTCCAGATACCCTCCTCCATCAAATACCCTGTACCACTTTATCAGAATATTTATGGTGCCATGTCATAACTATCTTTTCAATTTTTAGTATCTACCACTGTTCATTTATCTAGGTTGTATTTACTAGGCAGTGACCTAATCAGCATTTATATTCATGTCTTGAATGGCAACATAAAATGACACACATAAAATTCCTGGAGGACAGCAGGTTGGGGAGAGTATTAAATACACTGAATATATGCTTAGGGTCTAAAATTACATTAAAAGCTTGGAGCAATTAACCGAATGCAGTAAGATGAAATTCAACATAGATACATGTAAAACCTTAACACTGAGCTACAAAGAAGAAAATCTTTGCATAGATATGGCTAAATGGCAACATGAGTGAGTGGTTTCTAAGGGTCTAGATTGAATCCTAATCATAGAAATGACATCAGAATGTATTTTTAAGGCTTTCTCTTTATCAGGTGCTTCACGTTGATCAATAATAAGATAGAACTATTTAAAATACTAATGATATCTTGGACTGAAATAACAGAAATATACTATTTATTTGGAAAGATGTAGTGGTCTCATTGTTTTTCATTGGGAATTTATAAAATGCAATATATTCCAGAACAAAGTAGTGGGTAAAAGGTCTGGAAAAGAACAGTGGAAGAAATGGTGAATGTTTTAGTCAAAGGAATAGAAGCTTTTACATACCTAAGGAGTGCCAGATGAAATGAATAGAATGCATTCTATATTTATCCAGAAGTCAGAACCAGGATCCATTGTTAGAAAAATTGCAAGGAAGCAAATGTCAGTTCATCTTACGGGAGTTTTTCAAATAATTAAAATTGTTTAAAAATGGACTGTTCACCTTGCAAGATAGTGGGTTTCCCATTCAGATGAAGACAAAAAGCCTAAGCATTCGGGCTTTCAAGATGTTTCATGCAGTACATAGGTCTATCAGATGCTCTAGAAAGTGTCTTTGCCCTCAGAGATTCTGTGAGGCTATATCAGTGCATTCCTTCCAATCATGCTGATGGAGACCTGATTAAACCCATTTCTGAGGATTAAGTTTTTAGACATTTAAACAAAATGAAACGTTATGGAAAGGTACAGTGTGAAGAAAGATGACCAGATGAGTTGATTACTAAGGTCCTTTTCAACTAAGACATTTATGATTCTCTAGCTCTTTCTGAGGTTGGCTTAACACTGGGGACTGTAACCTTAATAAGGTCAGAGAAGTTAGGGGAAAGGCAGCTTAGAAGAGAGAGGTCTAGAGAATTAAACATCTTCCACCCACAGCATAATGGAAGGAAAGTGCCCTTCAGGGGACTATGTTCAGGGTTCTGCAATGGGGTAAAAATAAAACTGTATCTTGCACTTTCTATGTGCTGTAATATCACAGTCACAGTAACCCACTGAGCATCACACCGACCATCAGAGTTTATATTTAAGCTCTCCACAAGTAAGACTATGGCCCCACTATATGCCAGGCATAGTATGAGAGCCGTCGTCATGTTATGTCATTGAATCTTTGTAGAAATTCTCAAAATTTTAGTATCCTCATTTGAAAGGTGAGAAAAAACTCAGCTGCTATGAGGCAACATCCCTTACCTAAGTAATTAAGACGCCTGAGATTCAAACTCAGGATTACCTGGACTTTGAATTAATGAAGAATGTTTCAGGAACTCCTAGACTTTTGAACTGGAGAGTATCTTAATGAGTCCAACTTCTTGATTTCACCTATGAGACAAAAATGGGTTCAGAGGGGACCAGGTGTCCTTTTACACAGGATTCCTGTGTAAAAGCAAAGGAAGGCAGTCTTTGAGGAGTCTTTGAGCCTGGAGTCTTTGAGGGTGATGCTCCAGCATGATACAGACTCAGCAGCTGTGCACCCTGTGTTCACAGCCATGAGGGCAAAGCATGCAACAGGTGGGTTCAGGGAAAGGGTGGGTGGACAGGAGGCTAGTGTACCCCCACCAGCCTCTCTCATGAATTCCCCTTTAGAACTCCAAGTGTGAGCACAGAAATCTGTCTCTAGACTAGATCTTGCAAACTACAATGTAGATGGGTAGAGTGACCTCCACATTGAGTGATCATTTGCAGAGGGAACGGGAGAAAGGTGCGAGGGGATCTGTTACCTGGTACTATCATGTCTCAAATAAGTGTATAACTGACATATACTCTCCAAAACCAAAGGAAATTCCAAAAACCAAAGGAAAAACCTATAGATTTTTTCAGCATACCATGGTTTGACTTCCAGACTGGTCATTTAGGAGCTAGGGAAATGTGAGGCTTGTTCCTGCATGTTCAAAGTGGAAACCATTATATGTATCTCAATGAAATGTCAGTATCCTTTCTCCACACTTGTTCTTTTCTTTCTTGCCTTTGAGGAATCAGATCTACTTTTAGAAATAACAAAAGGAGGCTTTTGACCCTTTCTAAAGTAAGGGAGAATTTTGGATTAAAGGTTAACTTTGTCCTTGTAACATCTCTTTGAGGGTTTATCATATTTGATTCTTCCCTTTTTAAAGATAAGAAAATTGAAGTGGCTATACTCTGCTTATCCCTAGTTAGTGACATAGTGAGTTGGTAGTCATGATGGTGACCACCTGCCATCACGAAAGAAGTGTGAGTGTAGGAATGTGAAGACTTGAACTCTGGTCCTAGTTTCTCTGTACCTAGACCTGTATGGGAGGCATCATCAACACTGCTCTGTCTATCCTACAAAAGTGCCCTGTGGTATAAAATGAAATTAGAGGGGGGGAAGCTTTTAAAGTCATTGTTAGAACAAGAATGTCACAAGAGACTGACCCCCAAATCCACCAGCCCCCTGTAGAGGGTTCTATCTAACAGGCCTCATTAACTTGCTTCTTCAAGAAAAAACAATCTATTTTTTTTTTGAGTTGTGGTTAAACCAAAGTTACTCAATGGTTTCCCTTAATTGTTTTCTATGTGTGTAGACTACCTTAATGTCACAAATGTTCACCTGTTCAAGGAGAGATGGGACAGCAACAAAGTGGACCACCACACTGACAAGTATGAAAACAACCACCTGATTGTACGTAGAGGACAGTCTTTCTTCATTCAGATTGACTTCAATCGTCCATACGACCCCAGAAGGGATTTCTTCAGAGTGGAATATGTCATTGGTAAGTGCCACACATAAGTCATGTAATGATAGTCCATCTATGTCATCACATCATGATTGTCATGATATCATGGGTTGCATAGTAGAAAGGGATACAGGTGCAATTGTGTTATTTCCTAGAATTATACTGTGACAATTGGCTGGACCTGGGACCACATCCAGCTCCAGGACCACCTTATATTCTAAGATGGGTCTGTATAATGCCAAACACCAATAATTTGGGCCTACCCTGGTAAAATTCTTACATACTAAAAGTGAGTATAATTAATACAAAATGTTAGTTAATTAAATTATTTTTCACAAATGGCTTTGCAATCCTATAGTGTGGCTTTTAGTTTATCAGCTCTACTCTTATGATTTATTTGGTTTTATGTACCAAAATTATTTGCAATTCTTAGTATTATTTGAAATTCTTAGTATATAATCTCCATACAAGCATTTCCCAAAGTTTGCTTTGCTCTAAACTGCTCCCATGTAATGGCTCATAAAATATAGACCATCAAATAAAGTTCACTAAACATTTATACTCTAATCTCCTTTTGTAGGTTGACAATACACATTAGCTTAACAGTTCAGGAAGGTACCATTTAAATCTGTTTGGTTCAGTGTTTCCCCAATTAATTTTATCCTGGAATCCTTTATGTTATAGCTATTAACATTTGACACATTTTAGTAAATATTTATCTAGACATTACAAATATAGCAAGTAAACACATGCACAAAAAAGCAAAAATGGTTCGATATCAAAAAAGCTGTCCATATAATCCTATATATAAATAAAATAAAAACCAGGCAATCAAACTAATACTCACTGAAAGGAACATATTAAACTCAGCAGCTGTTTTTTTTTAAAGACTTTAAATAAGATAAAAGTAAAAGAAATCTCAATTATAATAAAGATTATTTACCCCAAACCAACAACTTTTGGTATCCTAAGTGGCAAAAAATTCATTTAATTATAATCAGAAATTAGGCAGAGATACCTGTTATTGTCATTCTTTTGTTGTTGTTGTTGTTGTTGTTGTTGTTAAGCATTGCTTTAAGGATTTCAGCAAATGAACAATTTAAGAGAAATATCCTATAAATACTGGGAAAGAATAAAATTACATATTTTGCTAATGCTATGATAGTGTGTATATATATATATATATATATATATACCCAACAGATTCAAGAAAAAAAGCACAGTGTTAAAACTGGTAAGATGGCTGGATATAAAATAAATTTTAAAAAGTCAATAGCCTTTCTCTTTAGCAGTGAGGACCTAGAAATAGAAATAAGAAAAAATATTCCACATATAAAACTTACTAAAACTATGAAATGTAAAAACAAATTTTAAAAACCAAGACACACAGTGCAAATAAAGCAGCTATTAAATCTTAAAAAGAGACATGAAAAAACAATGAAAAGACAAATATGGTTTTGGATGTGATATCTCCATTTTTTAAGTCTCCCCAAATTAGTATATAAACATAGTGCATTTCCAATTGGAATCACAACAGAGGATTTTTTTTGTCTTGAATAAAATAACAGAGTTCATTTGTAAGAGTAATTACTTGGCAATAATCAAGAAAATGATACAAAGAAAGAATGAATAGTAGAGCATTTTCTATAAGAAGTATCTATTAGAACATACTATCAGAAGTGTTTCGTGGAACAGAATAGAGAATCCAGAAATAGATCTCAGTATGTAAGATTATGTAATATAGTTGTTGGTTTCATGGAGTAAGAAAAGTACATGGGCTCTTTGGCTTTTTGTTTGTTGTTTTAATAACGTATTTTACATCTCGGTATTTTAGTATATATGTATATTTTATTGGGTGTATATATTTGTTACATGTAAGTATATGCACTTGACATATTTTTGTATTTAATATATTTATCTATACATGTGTAATTATGTATATTATTTTACATGTATATATATTTGGTTTATACATACCAAAATACCATAAGTGACCATATATATGAACAAATGACCAAAATATAAATATCACAAGTGAAATCAATGGATAAAAGATAGAGCTGGAAAAATATTCAGAACATACATATGAGATAAAAGGTTAATGTAGAAAAAAATCTCTTACAAATTGACAATCTGAAGACAAGCAATAGAAAAATAGACAAAGTATATGAAGAAACAATTCAAAACTGAGAAAATCCAGATAACCTGTAATCATATGAAAACATGCTCCAATTCATTGGGATTGGGAAAGCCAAAGTCATTTATATCCAACAGGCAAAAATTTAGAAAAACTATATCGGTTGCTGGCATGTATGTCGAGAAAAACACACATTGCTGATATAAATGTACAATTTCATAACCTCCTTAGAATGCAATTTGGCAGGATCAGTTTTAGGATTATCAGTTTCAGGATATTAAGAGGACATATGCCTTTGAGCTAACAACTCCACTCTTAGAAATCTATACCATAGGTATTTAAAATCTAGTTTATAAAGATGGCTATTATTTACAGCAGCATTATTTATAGTGGCAAAAAATAAAAAAATCTCTTAATAATGGAATGGTGGATATATTCACACAATGAATTGTTACTTTTAAAAAAAGAATGAATTAGACCTATGCCAGATGATTTCAACAGAGGTAGTATTGAGGAAGCAAAATATGGAGGAGTACCTATGATCTTCTCTACATGCAACTGTGTTCATGCCTAGGTCAATAGAGTGTTGTGAGTGCAGAAAAGAGTAAGAAGCACACACATAGGTGATGATATGCATTCCTTGGCGGGAGGGTAGAAAGGAGGGAGAAGCAGAAGGAAAGGGGAAACTAGTGAGGAAGAGAGAAAAAAAGCAAGCATGATGATATCATTATATGTACGCATCTAGATAAAACTATTGATCTATGTGGAGATATACATATGTGTATACATGTATATGTGTAATTTATATCTACATCTATATTTACACATATGCATTATATATATAAAGAAATTACAAATAATACAATCAGAACTAAAAATGAACAGCACTTCCTTAGGAAAAAAGTCTCTGGCCCCTAACTACTCAAGGTATATGGTTTGTTTGTACTCACTTTCATTTACAGTGCAAATTCATACATAAATGTGGGGAAATTGGTTGAAGCCAGAGTGGAAATGGGAAAGGAGGAAAAGAGATCCCTGAGTCAGAATGAACATCATCAGTATGACGTGTGGGTTCTGGGCAGAACTGTTTATTATCCCAATTGTGGGGTAAGAGAAAGAAAAACTAAATCACTATTCCTGTATGATAAGTGAAATGTAATAACCACAATTTCATTACATTTAGGGAGCAGACTATTATTGTTCATATTTTTTAATACAATTACTTCAGGTGAGAAAAGACTCCACAGCTAATATTTTTCACAGTATTTTTAAATCTGATGAAAATTTATTTTTATTTCTTTCCCTAAGTGCATGTATCTCTTTCAAGTGTGGGGTGTGTGTGTGTGTGTATGCACATTTGTTTGGAGTAGTCGATTAAAATGCCTTTCACACCTTTATAATGTAATGATCACTCCATGCGAGTCAACAAACACACTTTTGAAGTTCCATCCCCAGTTTTGCTCCAACTACACAGGAATTTTATCTCCTTCCAGCCAAATATTTAGTGCAAGGAGGGAGGAAGGCTTTGTCCCTGAAGTGGACTTGACTGAGGTCTGAGGCTCTTTCCACAGACCGTTCAGAAAATAGCTATGATAATGGAAGTCTTAGGAAAACTGACACGATGAGTGTGAGGTCGGGTTCCTAGTGAGAGCTGGGAGCCACCAGGACAGCATGCCCAGCCCTGAGGGAGAAGGTCTGGGCACTACCGCAGCATCCCCTCAGCGAGCATGTGAACTCTTTTACAAAGGACTTTTTTCCTTCAGTAAAAAGGTGGGATGGGGGAAGCATAGCAAATTTGCCTTTGAGATAAAAATCTATATATTTTAAAAACCAACACGTATTCTAAATCCTTCTTAGAGCCCATGATGTGTACTTTCAGAGTTAAGCTGTATTCCAATGCGTGTAGCCCATAATAGGCATCATTACATTTGAGGATTTTGTATTTCCAAATTTATTGCAGAAACAAGGAAAGAAAACTAGCAAAATTCCAGAGTCTACTATTTAGTGCATGAGAATTCAAACACATTTCTGAAGGGCTGTAAAAGACCAATGATAGAGGATTTATCCAAGGCAGTCTCCTTTGTGCATCCCAGGTCATTCAGGGGGTGCTATGACCGCCCGAGGTTTCACCACCAGTGGTAGGACCAAGAGTGAAAAAAAGCACATTGTGGGACGCTCATGGGGCTCAGAGATTTTTCTCTTAAAATGCAGTATTTCTTTCAATAGGGTTGAATAAAACCATGAAAATTGGATTTTAAAAGTGATTACTGTAATGAGAAGAAATGTGTCAAATGTGCACTGGAAATGAAATTAAGAGCAAAGTCTTATACATGTGGGTGCACCCCACATGTGCACCAGGAAACATAGAAAGTGGAAGTAGTGATTTAAAAAACAGAAAAGAGATGGGCGTCTGGGTGGCTCAGTCATTTAAGCATCCGACTTCAGCTCAGGTCATGATCTCATGCTCTGTGAGTTCAAGCCCCACGTCCGGCTCTGAGCTGACAGCTCGGAGCCTGGAACCTGCTTCAGATTCTATGCCTCCATCTCTCTGCCCTGCCCCACTCACACTCTGCCTCTCACTGTCTCAAAAATAAATAAACATTTAAAAAATTAGAAAAAAACAGAAAAGAGAATACTTTGTAAAAAATAAACAACACATAACAAATCTCAAATATTTATTTTAAAGTGTTTATAACACAATTAGATTTATCAGCACAGATCAATTTATGCACTACTTTCAAAGAATATAACCATGGCCTAGAACTAGCTATTATTATGTTAAAAACACATAAAAAAGTAACTTTACACTTAATTGTTTCCAGTTTGCATTCAGTTCCTTATTACTGTTACCTTCTCTTCCCCCATGACTTTATGTAAGATGAACTGGGATGTGTTAACTCACGGGAGTTTCCTTTTTAAATATTTATTTTTTGAGAGAGAGAAAGCTCAAGCAGGGTAGGGGCAGAGAGAGAGGGGGACAGAGGAGCCAAAGGCTCTGAGCTGTCAGCACAGAGCCCAATGCGGGGTTGGAACTCACAAACCATGAGATCATGACCTGAGCTGAAGTCATATGCTCAACCAACTGAGCACCCCTGTGCCACTGAAGTTTCCTTTTGTTACTGTCTTCAGAGCCTAAGGCATATGATTTATTTATAAGTGATTCTGCCTTTAAATCAAGTTTTTTTTCTTTCTTTATATTTATTTTTATTTTTTTAAACATCTATTCGTTTTTGAGAGACAGAGAGAGAGACAGAGCATGAGCGGGGGATGGGCAGAAAGGGAGGGAGACACAGAATCTGAAGCAGGCTCCAGGCTCTGAGCTGTCAGCACAGAGCCTGATGCGGGGCTTGGACCCACAAACTGCAAGATCATGTCCTGAGCCAAAGTCGAATGCTTAAACGACTGAGCCACCCAGGCACCCCTTTCTTTATATTTAAATATTTAAATAAATAGACTCTGTCAGATGGTCCCAGCTTAATCCTTTGCTGGATCCTCTGGTTAGAGAAAGTGAACAGGGGAATTAGTGCATCTTCTTGGCTAGGGCTTTCCATGCATGAGCTACAGATGGTCTCCATGCTTTGATAACTGTGTTCATTAGTTGCTGGAGGAGCACAGCCATCTCTGTGAGTTTGGTGGGATGTGTTAATGGATTTGAGGAGGTGGGGTGTGGCTGAAAAATGTTCCCAGTAAGGTCTATGGAACCTTTTCTTTCTTTCCACCTCTGAGCCTAAAGCCATGACATATCATGAAAGGAATGGAGCAGGATTAATTATAGATTTTGCTAACCTGTAGCTGCAGCCATGAAAATTTAGGAATAGCTGATGGTGACACTTTGTTATACTTTAACATGGGGTCTCCTTCTTGTTTGATACTCTGTTGAGAGAAAGTCATTCTGAGGAAAGAATTCTGAGCTGGATTCCTTACCAGCCATCCCCCTCAGAGCAGCCCTACCCAATTAGCCCTCCAAGGAGAAGACAGGGTTCATGAGCAAGTTCCTTCCTCCCTGGGCCCAATCACACAGCCCAAGGTGTGCAGGCCAGCACCTGGCAGATCTTCTTGCCTTTTCCTCAGTCCCGTGGTGGCTCCCCCAGCTCCAAGCTTCATATTTCTGGTGATGACAGAAAGAAAAGGGGAGGCATGGCCTCAGCAAAGCCTGTTCCTCCCATCAGGACAATGAAAGCAAACTGGTTCAGCAAACTATTCATGTCTCATTTGCCACCCTTATCTGTAAGAGAAACCATTAGATTATTTCATTTTTTCAGTCTCTTCAGAGGAGAGGGAGAGGGAGTGCTAAGAGTGGATACTGGTGGACACCCAGTGGTGTGTGTTAGCGAGCCCCTTCCAGCTTCACCATCCCGTGAGTCTGAGAGTGCAGCTCACTGAGAGCACACTGAGGGTATTCATCCTGAGCCCAGGTGTTTACAGGACAATATCAATTGCACATATTCTGAATTTTTTTTCTTTTTTAATATTTTTTATTCATTTTTGAGAGAGAGAGAGAGAGATAAAGAGAGAGAATGAGCATGGGAGGGGCAAAGGGGGGGGAGAGCAAGGAAACAGCCGCAAGCCCGATGTGTGACTCAAACTCACAAACCGTGAGGTCATGACCTGAGCCTAAGTTGGATGGTCAACTGACTGAGTCACCCGAAGCCCCTATATTCTGCATTCTTAATCACATAAACCACTGAAATATCCTCAATGCTTCAATATTTCTCTTCCACGCATTTCTTGAATAGCATTCATGGAAAGCCAGTCTGGGGTGTCAGACTCTGATGCATCTTAAGGATGGGTGTGACATCAAAATTTCTCAGTGGGGGGTTCAGGATTGGAGAGAGGGTTAGAACCTGGATTAGGGCAGTCATTGTAGCAATGGAGAGGTTGGATGGGATTTGAAGAACATTTGGGTGGCAAAATCCACAGGACTTGTGATTGGCAGTCTGTACAGGCAGAGGGGTGCAAAGAGTCAGGTACAGCTCCCAGGTTGCTGGGTTGTGTGACTATGACAATAGAGGCTGGCAACTCCAAATGAGATAAAGAATGCAGGGAAATTGGGAGAAAAGGGTGAGTGTGGGAAACGGTAATGATGATAGTGGTTCCCACTGATAATTCACTCACCAGCACTGGGAACTGTGCAGAGGTTCTGTGTACTTTCCATTTAATGCTTTAGGCACCCCTGTGGGCATGGGACTAAGGTCATCCGCATTTTTCAGATGAGATGAGCGTTGGAGGAGTATAAGTAACTTACTCAAGGTCACATCTGGAGAATGCTGGGGCTACAATTTGATCCCAGACATTCTCTCCTAATCACAATGCAGACTACCTCCACCAATGAAACAGTGGAGGCATAAATGGGATTCGGTTTGAACCTGCTGAGTTTGCAGTACTTGAGCGACTACCAGATAAACATGTCCAATAGACAGTCGCTGAAGCTTAAGGACTTGGTTTGGATTTCATACATTATAGATGGGTGGCAAGATCATTCAGACAAAGTAAATCAGGTAAGAAGCAGACTGAGGCTCAAATCCTGAGAGCAAACAACTCTTAAGGAATCAGTCCAGGAACTAGAGCCCCTGGAGGAGACAAAGACCACGTGAACAGATAAGTAGAAGGCAAAATCAGGGAGTGCCGTGTCACCAAATCCAAGAGAGTTGGGTGTTTAAAGTAGAAAGCATGACCAGCTTTATCAAATACAACAAGGAGATGCAGAGACATAAGAACTTCCAAATGGACTCAGCAATTATGGGGGCACTGGTTACTCAGGGAGAAACCAAATTTTAATGGTTTGAAAGTAAATGAGATGCGAAAAGTGGGCATAGAAAATGTGGACTTATCCTTTTGGAAGAGAAGAAGAGACAATTTGGATAGTAACTGGAGAAGAATGTAGGTTAGATAAGGTGGTGTTTTGGTTTGGGTTTTTACGACTGGAGGTACTTGAACATGAAGGGAACCGTGGGGGACAGAACCAATAGATGAGGAACCCTCAAGAATCAAGAGAAACGCTGGTGGCTGATGGAGAATGCTGGAAGAAGTGAAGAGACATGGATGAGGGATTGTCTAGGAAGAAGAATCTGTTTCCTCTGAGGGTGTTGAGAAAAAGATATGGGAGAATGTGACTGCATTAGGTAGAAAGATAGGAAACTGATCATGCCTGATAACCTCAAGTTTCTCAAGATGTAGGAGGTGAGCCGGTATAGCAGGAGCTGAGGAGTGCAAAGAACCACGTCTTACATCTGAAAGCATCATCCAGACCCTTTAAGACTTCTGGTTCCCTTTAGATTTTTGGCTCAGAGAATCCAGATAAAGTCACCATCCATTGGGCACCTGGGTGGTTCAGTCGGTTGAGCATCCGACTCTTGATTTCTGCTTGGGTCATGATCCCAGGGTCGTGGGATTGGGCCCCTCGTCAGGCTCCATGCTAAGTATAGAGCTTGGGATTCTCTCTCTCTCTCTCTCTCTCTCTCTCTCTCTCTCTCTCTCAATCTCTCTCAATCTCTCTCTCTCCCCCTCCCCCACTCATACTCTCTCTTTCAAAATAAATAAATAAACATTAAAAAAAATCACCATCTGTGGTTTTCATAGACATAGCGCAGTTTCTCTGCCAAGATATTTCTTGCCCCAAATCATGTAGCTGGTAAGATCTAGAGAATTATTTCTTAGCCTATGCTCTCTCTACTATCTCATGCTGTGTTTTAATAAAAATGGGACACCCATTCCATCATTTTGAAGCAGCATTTATATGGGATGTCATTTCAAATTTTTCCTTCTGTGTGTTTCTGCATTGACGATAAGTATGTTCATTTTTAAGCCTTTGTGAAGTGACGAATAATGGCATCTAAGAAACTAGGACAATGTTTCCCAGAGTGTGTTCTCTATGAACACGTGTCATGTGAAAGACTCCTTAAAAAAGTGGTCAAATGCATTTAGGTCATGCTGTGTTTCATACCTTTTCTTGGAGAGTCCCAGCACACATTAGTATTTTAAAATCTCTGGGGATACACAGCGTTAAAAAGCAAATCTTCTTTAGCTGTTAGCTTCCCCAAATTGTCTTCCTATAAACACTACTCTACCATGTTTTTATTTTCATAACACCCTTCAGTAAAAATGCACAACTCAGTCTAGGAGAGGCTGAGCTACTGTTACAAATTACCTTAATTCTACAAGATACTGTAGTCTATGGGTTATGGTAAGTTAATATACTATCTGCTTTTTTTTTCTCTTTGATACTTTAGATTTTGTGCCAACATTAAAATAACTAATAAATTTGGCACTTCTGTTCACCAACTTTTCTTTTCATAAAGGATTACTTTACTTTTCTTTTTACATTTGTATATATTTATTTGCCAGATTTTTGTTTGGCTTCTGTTACCATAAAGTCATTTTACTTTCCTTTTTAATGTGTTTATTGGACTCTTACTGAACACCTTTCATGTGCAAAGCACTATATTGGGGTTGGAGTAGTAATATATGTTCATTTTCTGCTCCCAAAGAGTCTGGAGGGGACAGCCAGCACACTAAGAGTTGAGCTGAATGCCAGTATCTTGAGCACAATGGTTGGAAAGCATCTTGGAGAGAGAGATTGACCGTGTGACTAGTTGGAAGAGTCCCCCGGAAAGTGCTGGATCTCAAAAGATGAGTAGGAGTTAATGCCATGAAATGGGAAAGTATATATTCTAGAAAAAATAATGTGAAGTTCAGTGGGGAAAGAAAAGTTGGAAACATATTGATGGCCTCCTATGCCTTGACTTGAAGTTTAGATATTATTCTATAAACAGTCTCTGTGGAAGATTTTTTTAAAGGAGTATATTAAAAAGCTGTAAGTGTCTTCTTTTTAGATTACTGTAGCAGAGCATGAAAGATAAATTGGAGGGCTGAGATTGTTGTCAGGGACAGCAGTAAGAGACTTGGGCAGGGTGGGAGAAGGACTGTTACTATTGGATGACAGAGTAAATGTGCAATACATCATTCTATATGATTTTTTCCTCTTTAAAAATTTACCTTATAACAAGAAGTAGTAAAATTGTGGGTTTGTTTGTTTTTCTTTTTCTTTTTCTTTTTTTTTCATGGTCAAATAAGACTCACCTGTAGTAACGTAATATACTATGGTCTGAGGAAAAAGAGTGTGCTACAGCGCCTGATACTTTGCCAAGCATGGAGTCACATCAGGGATGATAGCTCCTCTGATAAAGGGGGTGGGAACCAGCACAGTGGATGGGGAGGCTTTGGGGTCAGGCAGACCCAGTGAGAGTCCCAGTTCACCACTTAGAACAATAACAAAATCACTGAACCCCCAAGTGACTGTTTTCTTACCTGAAAATATTTACTTCGGCAGCTATTTATGGATTAAAGGAGATAATGTATATGAAAGCATTCTTCTTACTCTCACAACAACACTGGGAAGCAGGGAGGGTAGGAGTAAGCCTCACTGAAAAATGTGGAAACTTACGTGCACAAGGATTGAGGGATTGACCCAGGGCTAAGCAGAGGAGGGGAGATCCCCTGTCCCTAGCTTCCCCTCAGATGATCAGAATCTTAGCTCAGTGGTCTGTCCACTTCAGCCCCTTTAGAAGGCAGATGCATGGCCAAGATTGTAATCAAATAGTAAAATTAATCCTAGTTATGTTGTTTGGTATATTAATCCATTTATTCTCCTCTAAATTCCGTGATTGTCTACCTGTAAATAGGTACTTTTGCTGAGGCACTAGCTTAGCTTGACTCTAGATACAGGTGACTCTTCTGCAGCTTTCTATGGGATCAATTTCCCACTATTCTGTATTCTGCTGGTAATGCCCCACCCTCACCCTGGGTCTGAAGAGAGGGCAGTGAGAGAGAAGACGGCAGGGTGAGCCCTCAGAGACTATGTAGTCAGGACCAGTGGCACTGAGTGAGGTTCTCCAATGAAGGACTATTACCAAATAAGAACATGCTGTCAAAAAGGCAAATAGGAGGCCATTGCTCTCTCTTTTCTTTCCTGGTAGCAAAGCAAAGGTAATGACCATTGAACCTCCAAACAAAAATATCCAGTATTTACAACATCCATGCTGACAGCTTAATTAATCAAATAGAAAGCCTGACAACCCACAGGCCAAGTTCTGCCGGGAATTATTTGCCTACAGTTCCAGCTGAAGTGACAGAGGTTGTTTAGTCTCAAAGTAGGAGGAATATACATCCATATTCTAGTGCAAGTGACCTGCAGGGAGGCCCTCGGCCCTGCCTTGTGACCCACATCCCATCCTGCAGAGCTGGAGATTCTAAGTGAAGCTTGGGATCCTTAGGGCAATAGAGTTGCCAGTACGTTTCATAATATCAAGTGTGCTGTGTGGCACAGTCGTAAGGGACTGTGGAGTTTAGAACGAGAATCCCACACAGATGCCTGGCTTCTTCCTCCTCTTTCTCCCTCTTTTTTATTCCCCTAATTTGCCATTGCCCTCACTCCTCTCAGTTTCTGTCTTCATGCTGTGTCTTACATTGACCTCTTTCACTTATGAGAATTCATAACCTTGACTAATTAGCACCCACATAATTGAAACTGTACGTGACCAGAAACCCATGGTCTGAACTCAGGGATGATTCAGTGGGAGCACTGCCGGGCTTTTCCATATAATTCTAAGTCTTTCTTGCAGTATGTGAAGTTAGGGGTGAAAAGGGAGGGGGGAAAACATTTAATGAAAATTAATGTGCCCACTGTTAGACTTTGCTCTTAAGTCTCCGGTCAGTCAAAGAGAGACAGTGTCCAAGTGGAATGAAAATCCACTGAGGAAAGGGTAAAACTGAGCTAATTGTTCATAATCAGTGCCCTCTCATTACTCCACGAGTGTGTTACATGGACTGACGAGGGACTGACTGGAAAGCTCTTGGAACTCCTTAGTGATAGTTGCTTGCTAATAAGATGACCCAATTACCAGCCTTATTTTGAATATTGCAACTGTATAGGAAAGCTAAATCCTTATTGTATTCCTTAAGGCAGTATAACCTTCATACAACATTACTGTAACAGCAGCCAGAGCCAGACAGGTGTTAGATGACCACAAGGCAAGCTATAAATAGCTGCACCTCTCTTTTGCTTTCCTTTTCACCTTTTGTTTCTTCTCGGTATCTCAGCCCTTGTGAATTTCTACCTTTTCTTGTGATTTCTCTTAACTCTCCGTCTCTTTCTCTGTTTTTCTCTTGCTTTGACTCTTGTTCTGTCTCTCCTACACACATACACACTGTCCTGTGGGTGAATGTTTTGATATTTACCCATCAGTTAGGGGGGTTGCAAGAGTTATAGCAATTTGTGCATGCGTTCACAGGTTTTCTTCAGCCTTCAGGAAGCCAGGTTGGATTCTCTGAATGCCCTGGACTATCTCTGGCTAAAGTGTATCTTAGTCCCCTACAGCCTCCTTTGCTGTACTGTTGGAGTTTCTTCAGGGGGTCTTGATGTAGCTTCTTTCATTTCCCTACTTCCTTTCCATTTCTGTGTAGGTGACTTTATAATATCTCATCTCATCACTGGTTCAGTGAGTTTTTGATGCATAAACTGTGCTGTGTCTGGCACTGTGTGAGATACCACGCAGAATTTAAGACACCATTCCTGTCTTTAAAGAGCTTGCTATAGTTGAGGTGGGAAGAATTCCACAACTGATAAACACAAACCATATAGTATAAAATCAAGGGCTGAACTGACACAGTTCTCTACCAGAAATGTGTCACAGAGGCAGGCAGGCATTGCACTTGTCAGGCAGGAGGGACCTAAGCTAGAATGGAAGGGTGAAGTCTTGGACAAAGCAAACAGGTCTTGAGATAGACCTTAAGGAATTGGGAGTGTCACAAGAGGGACAGGAAGTGTATACCCTCCAGGTTGAGAGAAAAGCATTCTTTGAAGTCCAAGAGCATAGTTTTTGCTGACGTACACATGTTTCTAATGAAAACGAAATCCTGAATGGAATCAGATCTCATGGCTATATCTAGTTTGGGTGCCGTTGGTTCTAGAGGACCCTGGAGTTTCATGGAGCTTGCAGGGTGGTATGGAGACCCAGCTTGACAAGCCCATAAGGAATGTGTTCACCCTGTGGAGTCAGCCTCCACTTATTGTTTGCTTAGTGAATGTTTACACTAAATAGAATTCAGAGCCCTTCTACTGGGTTTGTAGAGGTGAGGCTTGTAGAGGCTTCTCAACACAGCAGAATCATTATCGTCCCTAAGCAGTCCACTTCATCATGTCAGATTAAAACATGAGCCCTGAAAAACTATCTTTTGTCAAAGATCAGAATCTCATTAACGTGATCGAATGCAATTAAGTCACCATCAGCTTTCAAGAGCATTTTAAAGGGGGTTCAATAAGTGGTGTAAGTCTCGGGGCATGAGACTTGAATGATATTCACATCCTTTTTACTTACTCACCCAGTATGCCTGTAGGGGGAGGAGAGACAGGGATATCTACAATCCATGCTTCCTTGATAATCTAGAGGTGATCACTGTCTCACACTTCAAGCTGGTAAAGCAAATATGCTTTAAAAATAAAGGCTTCTGGGGAGGAATGTGTAGAATGAAAATAAAATGGATTATAATAAAAACAGATTTTCAATCACATTCACTCATTCATACATTATGTTCACCAATATACGAATGCCACCTGCCAAATCTGCCACCTGCCAAATCTATAGCCAGGTAGAGAGACAGCTGCCTATATGATGAGACATGAAAAGTGTTCCAGTAACAGCATGTTGAATTCCTCTATTATAGTTACTCCTTCAAATTAATGCATAATATCTGAAGCTCCCCTAAAGAAATGAAAATGCTCTGTGAGGATAGAAAATACTATCCAACTGACCCGTTTATAAATTTGCACAAATTGGCTTTGCAGAATAACTAGCTGACACTCTGCAGAGAGCAATGTCCTGAGGAAATAAGATATTCCAACAATAAATATTGAGAGAAAAGATGAAAAGCATGGGGAGTCAGGCACAAAGAGATGCAGAAAAATAGGGTGCAATAAGTTGAAAGTATGTGGAATTAAAGAGGCTGAGGGTTGAGCTTGTATTCAAGGCAGAAACAGGGAGCTGAAGGAGGGGAATTGCCCAGGAGTAATGCCCAATGCCCACCAAGCAGTTAGGATTGGCTTCCCTGAAGAGCATACCTGCTCCGCTCATTGTTAAAGGTAAAGCAGTCCAAAACTTTGTTCTTTTCATAAAATCACAGACTCATAAATATTTGGGCACTGGAAAATATCATAGCCATCTTGGGCCAACTCATTTGTCTTACAGGTCTTGAAACTGTTCATCCCTAAACAAACGTTCAAATGCATTCTTGCACAAGGTCAACCAGGACTTAATAGAGCTCAGTGGATCACAGCTAGGGTGACCTATAATGCATCCTCCAAGCTAGGACACTTTTGAGGGAGAGGGAGGGGGTGACTAGAGGACGTGCTAAGAAAACAGGCATAAGCTGGACTGTCCTTAGCAAACCTTGGATATATGATTGCCAAATCAGAGCTGAAGCAAGAAGAAGCTACTAGAAAATAAGAGGAATGTAGAGGGAGAAGGGGAGCAATCTCATGGTGTTAAAAAATGGAATAAGTGTCCAAACAGGGCACAGAAAAACTATTTCAGATGGGGAAGACATGATGAGTCAAGAGCATTGGATTGAGTGGGGTGCCAGGTCGACCTGGCTTTGGAAGTGCAGATGTGAGATGATGACTTCCTCCAGCATAGGTGAGGTCAAGCAGAGACATCCATTCAAGATGAGGGAGAGCAAAGGGAGAAAGACCCAGAGGCAAGAAATCGGCAAATAGGCACAGAGCTGGAAGCAAGCCCCAGTGTGCCATCTGAGGCATAGTTTGGGCTCCTTTGTACTTCCTCACTGCAGCAGCAAAGAGACCCGAGCTACGCATGGGGGCTGAGAGGGAAGGCAGCCACTTTTGCCCTCTACCGGATAAGAACTAAGCTTCTCTCCAGATCTCTTTTGGGAGTGTGCAAGGTACTGCTACAATCTTCTATAATCTCTCAGGGTTCTGGGTGGCAGTGACAGCCTTGAGTTCTATGGATGTTTAATCAGATCACCAGGGAGCGTACTAGGACTGGACATTAACAGATACTGGGAACAAATAGTGGAATACATGGGCCAAAGTCCATGTGTGGCTTAACCAGTGTGGAATCCCAAGTCAGGTCTATGATCATTCTCCGTGCACGTGGTCTAGCTCCAGGAGGTAGTTACAATTACAGTCTACCTTTTGCATATGAAGAAACTGAGGCAGTGGTCTTCCAAATGTATCAAGAATTTTGCACTGCCCATCAGGCAGCTCAGAAGTTCTCATGCTGACATGCTGACACTTCCTTTGCACCTGCCTTCCCTGGCAGCAGCTGATCACTAAACATCTCCACACTGTGTCCCATGAAATCAGCCTTTGGAAACTCATTCTAAGGGAACTGGTCCCAGCTAACAGCTAATGGCAAGATTCTAATAAACCCATTCTTGCTAAATTTGAAATATCTGATAAGACTAATTATGCTTCCCCTCACCTCCATATTTACTCTTCATAGAAATAATACCCTAATGTTTTAAATTAATAAATTGCCACATTTTAATTTCATTAATTGCACACAATTTAGAGAGGAGAATGGGTTTCTGTCTTTGTTTCCCATTCAATGAACCTTTTATCCTTCCAAGACCTTTCTAGATCTCAGGTCCAGCATCAGGTGAGAAATGCTAGGACAAGCTAGTATTCAGAATCTGATGAATTCTACTGATTCTTCCTTAAGGGAAGAGACCAAGTATGAGGAGCTCAGCTAAAAAAAAAAAAGTCCTGGAAGGACAACCCAAAGGCCTTTAGTAAGGGAGAGGGGACAGACATTGCTATAGGCTGAATGTTTGTGTCACCCCATCCATCCACCAAATTCCTATATTGAAGCCCTAGCCCCCATTGAAATGATCTTTGGAGCTGGGGCCTTTGGGAAATAGGATTAAATGAGATCATGACCGCGGGGCTCCATGATGGGATTTGTACCCTTTTAAGAAGAGCAATCAGTGCTATGTCTCCCCACCACCAAGTGAGGACACAGCTGCCATCTGCAAGTTAAGAGAGTTCTCACCAGGAACCAAGTCTGTCCGTGCCCTGATCTTAGACTTCTCAGCCTCCAGGACTGTGAAAAATGAATGTTTGTTGTTTAAGCCAGCCAGTCTATGGCATTTTGTTAGCTGCCCCAGCAGACTGAGACAGACACCATAGAATGAGAATCTGTGGGGTTGACCCTTCTTGCAGTCCAGAAGCTAATCAAGTGTGTGCAACACTGTGCGCTGTGGTGTTTCCAGGGAGAAACATATGTGCAGGAATTTCTTTTGGAAAGTAGCAGTCAGCACAATGAAATCAACTCTTCCATTAAAGGTGTTATGCTTTCCATTTGGACTTATAAGAATGAATGCTATCTCAAGTCCTGTTTCCTTGACTGGGAAAATACAAAGGCAAAATATCTTTCCCTCTCAATCCCCTAACTGGTTCCCAAAGAGACAAGCCACATTTGATGTCCAGCATCTCAAAGTTAGGTTGACATATATGCAGTAAAGTGCACCAGAAAATTAGCACACAGGGTAGACAAGAGCCCTTAGTATTCTGAGGCAGTTAATTCCATAGGAAGAGACAAAAACAAAGTTCCTATGACTAAAATGATGGAAACGAAGTAGTGGAAACAGCTAGATTGGCATTTTCCATCAAACAACTTTTTTATTTGTGCAACATATTTCTAAGTGGTAGAAAATGACACACTGTCTCCATTACTTCATTTCCGTCATTTCAATTTTTTCTTTCATATTTGTGAAACAAATTGCTTTAAACATGTCAAAGACACTTGAGTGGAGTGTTAGCCAAATTTTAAAAATAAAGATGATTCATAAAGACAGCATTTGTGTTTATAACCACCAAGATAAAACTTCAAGAAAAATAATTGCAGTCCTGATTATTTAGGGCACAACTCTAAGGTAATCATCTTCAGAAGTTAGAAAGAAGTCTGTTATTGCTCTCTGCTTCATTTCCCCTAGATTTATATGCCACAGTGTACCTGGCCTTTTGGGTGCTCCATCATACCTATTTCATTGATTTACTGAGTAACCACCCCCCAGATTGATTGTTTTGGACTTGGACTCTGGTTGCATTATTATGCAACGGGCTGAGCCCTTCATTGATATTTTGCTCCCAATCACTCAGTTCTGTATTCTCCTAGAGCCGATGCTTCTTGAGGGAAAGGCTGTATTCTGCCGGTTGCTAAAGATAGGCTTTAACAGGGTATAAGGCAGCCAGGAGGGTATTCCTTCAGCACATACTTTTGGAGAATGGATATTGGTGTTCCAGAGAAAGAAAGCTTCACAAATATTGCTCAGTATAGCAAACTGGAAGATCTATATCACTGATGGCAAAAAAAGAATAAGAAGGAGAAGGAAAAGGAGAAGGAGGAGAAGGAGAAGGAGGAGCAGAAGGAAAAGGAGAAGGAAAGGAGGAGGATGAGGAGGATAAGGAGGAGAAGATGGAGGAGAAGGAAAGGAGAAGGAGGAGAAGGAGGAGGAGAAGAAGGAGAAGGAGGAGAAGGAGAAGGAGGAGGAGAAAGAAAGGAAGAATGTGGATAATTGTGCAAACAGTGGATACAACATGTTCTGTTGTTGCAATTTTTTTTTAATTTGGAAACAAACACTGCACAGAAAATTTACAATAACACTACAAAGCACTTTTTTTCAGAACCATTAGAGAGGTGTCAATCCGATGTCCCATGAGCAAAGACGTTCTCCTATATAGCTATCAAAATCAGGAAATTAACATTATTAAATTGTGATCATCTATTCTTCAGAACCCATTTGAGTTTCACCAGTTGTCACAATAATGTCCTTTATAGCAAGAGGATCCAATGCAGAATCACATATTGAATTTGGTTGTCATGTCATGTTTTTTTTTCAGTTTGAAACACTTTCTTGGACTTCCAAGGCAGTAATTTTGTAGAACGCTTCTCAATTTGGGTTTGTCTAGTGTTTCCTCGTGATTACAATCTGGTTATGCATCTTTGGCAGTAATACACAGAAGCGTTTTGCGTTCTTCTCAGTGAATCCTATCTGGTTGCATGTAATTTTTTTACACGTCCCGTTACTGATGATGTTAACTTTGATCACTTGATTAAGGCACTGTCATAGGTTGGTGTTTTAGTCTATTTGGGCTGCTCTACAGAATGCCATAGGCTGGGTGGCTTATAAACAACAGACATTTATTTCTTACAGTTCTGGAGGCTGACAAGTCCAAAATCAAGATGATGACAGATTTAGTGTCTGATAAGAACCTACTTCCTGGTTCATAGACAGCTGTCTTCTCACTGTGTCCTCACATGGTGGAATGGGTAAGGGAGCTCTCCAGGATCTTTTATAGGGGCACTGTTCCCATCCATGAGGGTTCCACCCTCACGGACTAGTCACTTCCCAAAGGCCTCCCTCTAGATACCATTACATTGGGGTTTAGATTTCAACATAAGAGTTTGGGGGATGGGAATACCAGCATTCATTCTATAGCAGTTGGGTTCCACAAGAAGTAGACTTTGAAATCAGTATGAAAGAAATTAGGGAGTGCTCTTGGGTATACTTAGACAGAGGGAGAGGTTGAGCTGTGAGCAATCCTAACAAAGGCCACAGCTGATCCCATGGAGAGATATGGAGCTGAAACAGGTCTTCATAGGCAGTTTTCCTCAGCTTAGGCAATTCCCAAAGAGACCTGACCCACCAAGGATCATTTTCTGGCATCACTCCCAGCAACTGAAGATACGTCTGTCATTTCTGAAGGGACTCTGGGCAGCACATCTCAGAACCCAACACTGTGGTGTCTGTCAGGGTTCCCTGCTGCAAAGTTCTTGTTTTTTCTCTTTGTAGTTAACAAGTACTTTACAATAAAGTACCTTGAGACTATGAAATGTTTTCTATTCATCACAATTTCTATTGATACAATGATTGATTGATGTACGTATGAATTCATGATTTCCTCTTATAATTAAACAGGTTACTTAAATCTGTTACTATCATTAATTAATTTGATGTTCAAATTGTCCTAGATTTTGCCAGTTGGAAGCTCTTCCAACTGGCTTCAGTATCCTTTCTTCCTTATTTTCTGGCACAATAAGACGTCTCAAGCTCATCTCATATTTTCCCTGCCCCAGCCCTGAAATCAACCATTTCTTCAAAGAGCTCTGCTTCCTTTTAATAGAAAATAGTATTTAAAAATCACAGCCTGGGTCCTGTGTATGCTCACTGCTATTTTACCTCCTGTCAATATTTTCCAATCGAATCTAGGTTTATCTCACTTATTGTTTTTGCTTCCATGATATACCTATGATGACCCCTGGCCCCTGACCCCTGTGACCTTCATAGTGTTTCTCATCCTTGAGGTTTCTCCTATTTCATACCCAAGGAGACCTGAGTAAGTATGGTGTAATGCAGATAATAATACCACTCATAAAATGATGCTCAGTGAATCTTCACAAAATGCCAGCTGTGTACTTTGTGTTTCTTTTAGCTTTCTATTGCTGATGCAAAACATTATTATAATTTTAGTGGCTTAAAACAACACAAATATATTATTTTGACATTAGGCATAATGACAATGACTGAATAAGGTGTATTAATATCTTAACCAAGCTCCTTTTGCCTAATCTCTTCCCTCAGGGAGGAATCAGTAGAATTCAGATGACAGGCATAGATTCTGGAAAGGTCTTGGAAGGACACAGGATCCACTGATTGGGAGGTGAAGACAGATAACCATTCCCTCTCCAAATTGTGTGCAGTGAATGGATTTCAACCAAGGGAATTATTTCCATAAAGAGTGATTATGGAGGTGGGAGGTAGTATAATTAGTTTTATCAGATATTAAAATTTTAGCAAGAGTAGATTTATTAGGCTCTTGCTATTTACTGTTAGCTGAGACCAGATGCCCCAGGACGAATGGCCAAAAGGCTATTTATTGGGTATAGCATGGAGATGTTTGGTCACTAGGAGCTGCTGGGGAGGCAGGCTCAGAGGAAGCCCCAAAGTGAGGATTTCTTGGCCATTCAGAAGACAGTGTGAAACTTCAGAGCACATGCTCTGAGTTTGGGGTTAAACTTTGGAGTTCAAGAGTAGACAGATGTTTTAGACAAAATTCCCTCATTGTGCCATTTTCCAAAGGACGGGTGTCATTCATGGAAGACCAACGTGTACACCTTCAGTCCACAAGTGAAGAGATACTTGACAATTACCTCTATTTAAAAATTTTTAGGTAAATCAGTGGGTGACAAGTTGGCAGAGGAAATGAGAGAAGACTGGAGTATCTTGGGCCATGGGGAGATGTCAAGAACAATCGCCTTCTTCCACAGGCATCTCTAGGCGGGGCTCCAGTAGTCCAACCTGGAATGTGGTTCCTTTACATCCTTGTGTTTAAACATGGTTTTCTTCACAGTCACTTATGTAGTTGATTTATGTCATTGTCATAAACACCAGGCTTGAGTGCAATTGTTTTTATGATGCTTTTTTGTAAATAATTTTTTAAGTTTATTTATTTATTTTGAGAGAGAGAGAGAGAGAGAGAGAGAGAGAGAGTGCACAGGAGGAGGGGAAGGGCAGAGAGAGGGAGAGAGAGGATCCAAAGCAGGCTCTGCTCTGTCAGCACAGAACCTGATGCAGGACTGGAACTCACGAACCATGAGATCATGACCTAAATGAAACCAAGAGTCAGATGCTTAACCGACTGAGCCACCTAGGCACCTCACTTTTATGATGCTTTTAAATGTAAGCAGTGATTAGCTCGTTACACAACTATGAACATCTCTAGTAAGCAAATGATCATCCACCTCTAAATGTACATATGAACTAATAATTATGTAATGTGCATGTCATTCTTTTTGCCCATCCCTCAACTTCTATTTTTGTTGTTATGTCTTTAATAAAGTCGTTCCTGACTCCACCATTGATCCACTACTCTAGGTCTGTTACCATCATGTGGCATTAGTTTTATGACTTAAATTACAGCCTAAACTTGGATGTTTGATTATGAACTCACTGAGTGCAGGAAATGTATCATATACATCTCGTATACCTACCTTTGTCACTCCAGTAAAATGATATTATTTTGCTCATAGTAAGCAATTTATAAATATCTGTTTGAATAAACATTTATTGAGTATGTACATCCACCTGCAGACTAATACCAAATGGACTGCATCTTATTGCCTAGAATATTTTTCTATGCTGATTTTTGCTCTATCAGCAATTGGTTTAATTTCTGGCAATGCAAACTCATCTAACACTTGCTGTTATGAATTGCATTCATATATTTGCATTCCAAAGACAGACAAATATTTTGTTAGATTACCAATGATTTGTCCTTATTCCCATCATTTTTGATATTAAATTATTAGCAAGAATTGACTGTTTTAGTGGAAATTTCTTCAGAGGTCTGCTTTCCTTGGAAGATATTCAGCTAAACTTTTGATCTTATCCTTGTTGGCTAATGACAACTGCTTTTTAAGCCAGTTGCCATTATTGTAAATAAATCAGTCTTTCTCATAAGGCTCCCAAGTCTCAGTCCACTTACATGATGGATACAACTCAAACAAAGGGAGCTTTGGCTCCATGCAATTGCCATTTGCTAGGGAGATTTAGTTCTTATAAGAGAGAATTCCTTCTGGCCTGCTTCCTGAAGTTGATTGAGAATGTGAAGGAGGTAGGCACTAAAACTGCTAGCTGTCATGAATCTGGTTAGTGATCCCCACTTTCAGTTCAAAGTGCGTTTTCTGCCCCCTCCAAACCTGCACTGGGCTTCCAGAGCCCAGCTTGAGGGTGGCAGAACCCTAAGAAATGTGGAAACATCCTTTTTCCCCCGAAAGTGTTGCTAACAGAGTGAGGACAAAAACTGGTATGCAGTTTGGTTTATAAAAACTGAAATCCAGCACGGTACAATAAATTAAACATTGTGACATCAACATCCTATCTCTGTCCTTGACATCACTAGAATCTGAAGGATTTAAACCTCGATGAATTGGTAGAGCAACAGAGCCTTGTTTAAACTCATGCCAGGGAAGGACTAGAAATTGCCCTAGAAATAGTTGTTATGTAGACAGACTTTGTACTTCAAGTACTTCCACATTTTTATACCATCTTCTATGAGCAAGTTTCCCTATTCTTAACATCCGGTTCTCTTCCAGCTGTGAAACCAGTTTTTAGGAAAGGTACGTTAATCAGGTTTCATATCATACACTCATGAATTTAAGCAAATGTCCCAGGGA